>NC_038255.2:16088842-16746887 GCF_000004515.6 Glycine max | reverse complement strand
TCCTCTAAAGGTGAGGGCATGTAGCCCTACGAAGGTGAGGACATGTAGTCCGCGTGAGAGGTGAGGGTAACTAGTACCCAAGGCGAGGGCGGGTAGCCCTCTCAAGCCGAGGACGTGTAGTCCTCTGGAGGTGAGGGCGTGCAGCCCTCTGATGGTGAGGACATGTAGTCCTCTCAAGGCGAGGACGTGTAGTCCTCTCAAGGCGAGGACGTGTAGTCCTCTCAAGGTGAGGACGTGGAGTCCTCTCAAGGTGAGGACGTGGAGTCCTCTGAAGGCGAGGATGTGTAGTCCTCTAAAGGTGAGGGCGTGCAGCCCTCTGTTGGCGAGGACGTGTAGTCCTCTAAAGGTGAGGGCGTGCAGCCCTCTGATGGTGAGGACATGTAGTCCTCTCAAGGCGAGGACGTGTAGTCCTCTCAAGGTGAGGACGTGGAGTCCTCTGAAGGCGAGGATGTGTAGTCCTCTAAAGGTGAGGGCGTGCAGCCCTCTGTTGGCGAGGACGTGTAGTCCTCTAAAGGTGAGGGCGTGTAGCCCTACGTTGGCGAGGACGTGTAGTCCTCTCAAGGTGAGGGCGTGCAGCCCTCTGTTGGCGAGGACGTGTAGTCCTCTAAAGGTGAGGGCGTGTAGCCCTACGAAGGTGAGGACATGCAGTCCTCTGATGGCGAGGGCGTGTAACCCTCTGAAGGTGAGGACATGCAGTCCTCTGATGGCGAGGGCGTGTAGCCCTCTGAAGGTGAGGACACACAGTCCTCTGATGGCGAGGGCGTGTAGCCCTCTGAAGGTGAGGACATGCAGTCCTCTGAAAGTGAGGACACACAGTCCTCTTAAGGTGAGGGCGTGCAGCCCTCTGTTGGCGAGGAGTGTAGTCCTCTGAAGACCAGGGTACTAGTACCCGAGGGTCCATCCTTATGAGAAAGCAAGAGATCGACTCATCGAGAGAGTCGGTCATCCCTAATTCAAAAGATTTGGACATTTAGATGTAGGGAATCTATGTAGTTAACATGATTTTGAGGGATGCAAATGCATGCAACCTTTGTTGTGAAATTTGGGTAAATGCGGACTTTATATGAAACAATGCAATGTAATGGAAAGTTGTACAATGTTCATGGCATTCTTTCCCTATTTTGTGATTTTGATTTTGATTTGATTTTTTTTTTTTTTTTGGAAAACACAGATTGACTGCCCTTTTGAAAAAGGTGATAATTCATGCAACCTCATCCTATCTTTTTGCAAATCTCTCCGGGAACTCCCTCAGAGTGTATGTTCTTTTTGATTTAGTCACTTGACCATTTTGGAGTGACGACAATGGAGTCGCTTGATGTTTAATCAATCCATTGAAATCCTAGGGTTTGTCCCCTTTTTTTTGTTAAAAACATCGATGGGTGAGAACTTTTGATCGGCCCCTATGTTCACTTGAGGCTCATGCACGGTGCCCCTCATTGCCCCAGTGTAAGGCTTTGAGGTACCAATCGTTGTCTTTCGTCATGACCTTGTAGCTGGGAACCTATTGAGTGAGAACTTCTAATCTGCCCCTAGGTTCGTTTGAGGTTTATGCATGGGGCCTTTCATTGCCCCAGTGTAGGGCTTAGAGGTACCAATTGTTGTCTTGTTTTCACAACCTCGTAGTGAGGAAGAATGAAAGACGCAATTGATTCTTGCAAAAAGAATTTTCCAAGGACGAGAAATAGTTGAAGGATTTTTCAGCTGATGGATTAAGTCAAATGACTCCTATGTAGAAGCAAGATGTTTTGATGTCTTGATGATGCTAAAGGATCAAGTGCTTCTAAGTTTTATTCAAGACAAGAATCCAAGAAAGTCAAGATATATGATCAAGTTGATTTCTAGAATCTTTTGGAAGAAGTTTCCAAATTGAAAAAACAAAAGGTTTGACCAAAGAATTCTATCATTTCAAATTGAGATTTGCTCTCCGGTAATCGATTACCAACAGCTGAAAATGTTTATAACAGTCACTAGAAATTTGAATTCAAAATTTATAATGTGTAATCGATTACACATGGATGGTAATTGATTACCAGCAATTTATTCAAATTTTAAAGCCTGTGATCTATTACACAAGTCTTGTAATCGATTACCAAAGGAGATTTTCAGAAAATAATTTCCAAGAGTCACATCTATTCAAATGGTTTATGAATGGCCATCAAAGGTGACTTGGAAACACGAATTTAAAGAGAGTTTTCATTGCCCACAAAGTTTATCCTCTCAAAAGATTAAGAGTTTTTCTGAACTGAACTGTCTTATCCTCTCAAAAAGATTCCTTGGTCAACCACTTGCATATTCAATAAAGAATTTTGATTGGTCTTCATTGTACAATCTATCCCTTTTAAGAGAGATTTCTTCTTCTCTTCTTCTTACTTCTGAAAAGGGATTAAGAGACTGAGTCTCTTATTGTAGAGGATTCTTGAACACAAGGGAAGGGTTGTCCCTGTGTGGTTCAGACTTTGTAAAAGGAGTTTTACAAAGAGAGTGGAAAATCTCAAGTGGGTTTCTTGAGGACTGAACGTAGGCGCGGGAAGTGGCCGAACCAGTATAAATCAAGTTTGCATTCCTCTCTTCCTTTAAACTTCTTTTATTGCTATTTATCTTTTGCTTTAAAGAAGTTTATTTTGATTTGTCTTTTGAGTAATTCATGTTAAGGGTGCATTGTTAATCCAAAAAGAAAGAGTGATAGTTCAATTGGGGAATAGTCTTTGCATCTTAATTCAACCCCCCTTTTTCTTAAGGTAACTGAGGCCATTTGTCCAACATCCTATTCTTGACAACTCGCTTCTCTAAGAAGACAAACTTTCTGGAATGATAAAATGAAGTCACATGAACGTCTATATTTTTACTTGAAAACACAGTCAATCAAATGCCTTTTTATTTTTTTTTATTTTGAAACTTATTTGTTTTGAACTTTACTCGTTGTTTTACGGCACCCCCATCAACGTGCAAGACGAGTAATCTCTGATTGAACAGTCTTGGAAGTCAACACTCAGGAGCGCAGGTCGCTTGAGCAAATAGACCAATGGCTTGCACCCACATTCCGGTGAAAGTTGAATAAGCAAACATGCGTTTGTGAGAGGATGAGGGACAAGGATGTCCATTTTATCCATATCATTTAGCATTGTAACTGTGGTTTATAATAATGGCATAAACTTGAAAATCCTGATGAGTCATAACAACAGCTTCCAGAATTGCCCCATGTATGGTGTTGCTTGTCAATGTTATGATTCAACAAGCGATTCTCCTCAAATTTCAGCCAGCCCGTATCAATTAGACTTCACACTTTATGCTTCGGGGTCATACAATGCTCAATGGAATGCCCCAGGGCTCCTCCACGATAAGCACACGTTGCGTTCGAGTCGTATCCTCAGAAAAATGGAGGTTGAGGAACCTTGGTTGGGGTTTTGGCTACCATTGAATTATTGAGTGGATATGGGATCAAGTTTAGCATATGACAACGGAATTTAGGGTGAACCCTACAGGCTTTTTGCTGCAAAATTCCTTTTTGTTGGTGTTTTTTTGGTTTGTGCTAAAGGTGGTCTTCGTCATTGGAAGTGCGGTAGACAGGCTTTGTGGTTGATTTAGGGATGGCCTTTGTGGATAACTGGGTGGTGGGTAAGGAGGAGGTTTGTTATTGACTGAGTAATGACATTGTTGGGTTTGGTGGGAAACTTGGCCGTATAGGAATGGCAGTCACAGCATGGGTTTCTCCCTCTTTCTCACCCTCTTCATTTGCCCCAGTTTTCTCAGTCGTCCTAGTAGGATGATCAAATTTGCCTCTTTTCGGACTCACATCGATCCTTTCACTGGCGAAGACCAAATCCGCAAAGCTTTGAGGGTGCGTAGCCCACCATCTTTTCATAGTAGAGTATCGATAATGTGTCTACCATCACGATCATCGTCTCCCTTTCCATCATTGGGGGTACCACCTGGGCCGCCAGATCCCTCCACCTTTTGGGCGTGTTCTTTGAAAGATTCGTCCCCCTTTTTGCAAATGTTCTGTAGTTGCATCCTATCCGGAACCATATCAAAATTGTACTGATACTGCCTAACAAAGGCAACCATTAGGTCCTTCCAAGAATGGACTCGGGAAGATTCCAAGTTAGTATACCAGGTAACAGCTACCCCAGTAAGACTTTCTTGGAAGGAATGTATTAGCAATTCCTCATCTTTTGCGTATTCCCCCATCTTCTGACAATACATCTTTAGATGGTTCTTGGGACAAGTAGTCCCCTTGTACTTGTCAAGGTCCAGCACCTTGAACTTGGGAGGGGTGATGATATTGGGTTCTAGGAACAACTCTTTTAGGTTAGCAAAGGCATAATCTTCACCTCCTTCAATGGCCTTGAGCCTTTCCTCTAGATGATCCAACTTTCCCATTTCTGCCATAGCATGAGGGTTTTTACTTGTCGTGGAATGCAAGAGGTGTAGTTGTGGGTGATACTGAGGGCCTTCCAAAGGGTTTTGTAGGGGTATACCACCAACTGCTTGCCCTTCCGTGGCATATCCGAGGCAAGGCTCGAAGTCGGCTAGATTGTGGTGGGGAATTTCATGTGTCCCCCCCACGGTTTAAGAGACATGTGCATGATTAGTTTGGGGTTGTTGGCTCTCAATGGGTATAGGAGTGGAGTTATTGACATTCTTATTGGGAGTGTACGCCACTTTGGGTGGCGTATAGTTGAGAGGCAAGCCATATGGCGGGAAGGCGTGCTCGTTTTGAATTTGTACATTATGGGGGCTGCCCGTACTTCCCAAATCTTTGCCTACCATATCTGAGGTTGGATGATTTATTTGGTTGATGCCGGATGGGGACATCAGGTTCACCTTAGCAACAACGCTGGTAGCGGCAATTGCAACCGCATTGGCTTCCATTATCTTCTTCACGCTCATCATGGCCTCCATCATTGTGGCCATTTTCTCTTTAATGGCCTCCATGTCGACCTTCATCTTCTCTTGTATCTCCTCTACTTCACCCATTACTCTAGCTCTAGCACAAGTTCAGTGAGGACGCCGTAAAGCATGTTTTTTTTTTTATAACAATGATTAAGTTCATTTTATTTTATTTTATTTTATTTTTCAAGGAAAGAATGCAATGAGCAATGCAACCAATGAAAAGCATGGATGTATGCGAATGATGTACAGTTGAAGTATTGCGAATTTTTACGCAGGATATGGGGTTGAATCAATTTAGATTTTCAACATGGTCCATGACATCTTTGTCAAGGTGAAACTGGAAGTAACAAGGACATAAACAATCCTAAATATGTTTGGCAGTAGACGAAGCAGTGATGTGACTCGATTCATCTTTTGCCCCAATTTTGCAAGACGGTTACTTCCATATTTCAACTTGACTTGATGAACCTTTTTGTAAAAGCATGAGCTTGGTTCAACCCCGTAATCCAAGGAATGGCAATTCTGATTGCCAATACTTCAACAACATCTCATAGGGATGAATGACTCGGGCATACTTTAAGCTATGCATGGAAAATGTAATTATGAAATTGAGATGCCCGAAGAAACATCCTTTCTTAGTTAAACATGCATTAGGTACCATGTTCAATCATTTTGTTTTTAAGTGAAATGGGTTTATGATCCCAACATGGTTGGCTCATGGTACCGAATATATGCAACTAAGAATGCAGCGTGAATTTTCGTACTTCCCTTTTTTTTTGTTTTTGTTTTGTAGAGGAAAATACAAGGATCATGTATGAGCAAACAAAAAGTATGTTGAACGCATATGATGATGCAATGACTCATGCAAAATGGGAATGTGATAACGGACAAATGCAGGAACGATATGTTCATTATGATGCTGAAGAGATGTTTATGCGGTGCATGTTATGAATGCATTTTACGGACACGAGAGCCCGGAAAATTATCTCTTCTTACTTGCGCATTTGGGGGCGTAGTGCCCCATGTGTACAATTAAGAAGGTGATATGGACCTTCCGGCTTCCCGTGACAAAGGACGAGACCAACATACAATGCATGCTAGAGATAAAATGTGGGAGTGACTTGATTCGCACTGATTTTTGGACTAAAAACGTGGGATAAACTCATTTTTTTCAAAAAGTTATAACTAGTCAAGATCTGAGCGACAATACAAACTTCCTAGCGGTTTCTAATCATATGGTCCATTAAGTCTATCATATGCTGACAATAGCAGAGAAGTCCGCGGATCTCCTCGGGGGCGGAGTAGGTGTCCGCCACTGCTTTGGCCTTGGCTAGCAATGGGGGAAGTTCTTGACTCCTGTTCAAAGTAAGAGCAAATCGGTCCATCCACATTGTTGCCTCTTGGTGCAATGAATCAATTACCCTTTCCCTTGCTTTCCTTTTTGCTGATATCTTGGCGTACTCATCCTCTAGCCTTTGCTCGTGAGTCGCCGCTAGATTTAGCTTCTCTTTGCACTCATCGATGATGGCCCACATATTCCCTTCAGTCTCGCTTAACTGTTGGGACAAATTTCTTTTCGACCTAAGGCAAGCCTTTAGCTCGTCCTTCAAGATCATGCCTTTGACCCATGATGATTCCTTTCACCTCTTCGAAGCTTGAGCTCACTATTGCTGCCTTATAAAGCCCCTCAAAACTTTGCTTTGGTCGTGTTCTTCCTTTCAGGCCTTCTTGGTTTCTCGTTCCAAGGCTTCAGCGGTGGCCATATTGACGTCCCTTAGTTCATCATACTCTTTTCAGACTTTGATGGCTATGGACTTGAACTTCTCTTCGACTACCCGGGCTCTTTCAAGCTCTGCCTTTAGGGCTTGTACCTCATCACTTTCTTCCGAAGCTTTAACCTCATCGTCTCTCACAGTCTTTAGATTTGGGAGCCAATCCAATCCTTGTGTTCGGACTCTCAGCCACTTATGATAGCCGCCGATGATCCCATTACTGCTTCCCCTAAGCTCTCTGTCCTTTCTTCACGCCGCATCCCATGCCTTGCGAACTCCTTGGAGTACCCTCGCGTTGTGGTCACTGAAACCCCGTGCGATGAAAGGCGTGATGCTTTCGTCTGATGGCACTCCTCTCATGGGGTAGCCAAGCTGTCTTATGGCGAGGACGGGATTATAATTAATACAACCCCTTGTTCCATCAAGGGAACATTTGGACATCCTTCGCATGAAGATAGAATCCTGATTCTTCCTTCCTTCTAGCGAGGGAACAAATTAACAGACGCCCCTCCATGCTAGCCAAGAGTTGGTCCCAATTCGCCTTTCCTTTTTCGACGCACGAGCGATGACCTTGTAGCGGATAGACGGGCCTACCTTCTTGGAGAAAAGGGTGTGAAACCAGCCACACATAGAGAGCCAGTGCACAACAAAAAATTCTTGCGTCGCTCTTTTCACATCCCCGGTCGAACGTGTCATACATGGCCAAAATGGCGACGACCGGGCTTTCCTTGCCATGATGAAAGGCGAGGAAAGCGTCAATCGCTGCTAGGTCCACTAACCCTTCCATATTCAGAAAGAGGACAACTCCAAAGATCAAAAGCGCCAAGATGTCAATAAAAGAAAGCCCATTCGCCTTGATTTGCCAAGGCCTTTGCCCTTTCCTCCAAACACTTCCTTGGTACTCCGACTACCCCATTCCTGTTTTGCTTTACACGGTCCAACTCTTGTGCTGAGATTTTCACCACCTTGGCAACTCTTGTCGTGGAGGGATAGAACCCAGAGAAAAGATATGGCTTCCTTCCTCCCAGTGGGCATCCCAGGATTTCTTCAAACTCTTTCACAGTCGGCACTAGCTGGAAGTCCTCAAATGTGAAGCACCTTAGGGGCTGGTCATAATACTGAGAAAGGGATGCAATCGGTTCCATGGAGACTTCTACCCTAGCTAGGTCCCAAATCTTACCATAGGCTTTGCGGAAGGCTTGCCGTTGAAGTTGACCCATTAATTGCCCCAACTTTCGTAAACTGGTGACCTCTAAGCTCTTGATTTTGACTTGATAGAACCTCTTTTTAAGCGAAGGCTTTTGACTTGATCCCATGTTTTACTAAAGTGAAATAAAATCTAATGCGAATCAAAACTCCGACATCTATCATGGGTGGAATGGATGAATGCATGAAGAAATGCATATGACACAGATGCAATTTACGAATACGGGAGCCCGAGAAATTGTTTCCTTCTTGGATACAACGTTTGGGCAGCATGGCACCCAACGTATGTTTTTTAAGAAGGCGACACGGACCCTCCGTCGGTTTGCTAAAGTGAGGGGATCAAAGACGAAACCCACGCATGATGCATATGCGAAAGGCACAACACGGAGATGTACATAGTACGACAATATTCACAAACAAATATAAGCAAAAGGGTATATGATACTTATGCATGGCAGTGTGAAAAATGGCACGCAGCGTGTTTGCTCCGTGCCCCTATTTAAGGGACCTATAAGGGAGAGAGCTAACTAGGCTTTTAGTGATAACCCCCAAGGTAGTCATATCTCTCTTGATGGTTTCTAGAGGTATCATCCCCTTCGAAGAACATACTGCAGCAGTAGGGACTACTAGCAACAATATGTTTTCAAAGAGAAAAACTCTAGATGAGGGTTCACTGTAATCAAGCAAGTCGGAGACCTAGCATGATCACAGATTCACCTCCACTCCTTATGTTCCCACGAACCCGGATATAGGGCCCTTTTTCAACTCACCGTGTGTGCAAATAGTGTTAGTGTTTGTGTGCATCAAATGAATAAATATTTACCTCATGCATACAAAAAAAATGCACTAAAAGCATCAAAGAGTTATATATACAAGAACATAATAAGGGGAAGCCAACAAAGGAGTAAGTCATGGCAAAATTTGCACAAGATTAAATGGCCTAACTCTCTAAAAATAGTCCCCAGTGGAGTCGCCAACTGTCGCAACCTACCCTTCGACGGGAGGGCGACGCGTGACTCACGGGATGCGTGTTCCACGAAAGGAATACGCGCGGAGTCGCCACCAACGTTTATTTGAGGAAAACGTCGGAAAAACCGGAAAAGACGCGATCTACGAACTTTTAAGTGAAAGGTTCGGGAGTTGTATTTATGCGCGGGGAAGGTATTAGCACCCCACACGTCCGTCACAAGGGACGACAGCCTTTAATCGAATGTGCAAACATGACTTTGATTTTTACGTTCCCTTTTATGTCCTTATATCCTTTATACCCTTTTTATATTTTTTCTCTTTTTGTGGTCGACAAGGGTGTTTCCCTTTGCTCCTACGTATTCCTCAATTGGGATGAGAAAATCAGACCTACGTAGTTCTTTTGGAACAAAGTGTTTGGTTAAGTTGTTTTTTATCTTTTTGCAAGATATATTTTGATTGAACAAAAAGGTCATTTGAGGTGTTGGACCATTAAATGATCTTTTGATTTTGAAAGGAGAGAAACGTTAAGGTGTTGGACCATTAACGATCTCTCGGGGTGGTCGACAAAAGCGGGGCTTTTGCTCCTACGTATCCTCAATTGCGATGAGGAAATCAGACCTACGTAGTTCTTGCAAAAGCGGTAAAGTCACATGTTGATTTTATGCTTTTGAACGGTCCATGTTAACCGATAAAAGCAAAGAGGACCGTTTAAGGCGTTGGACCTTAAAACGGTTTTTAGTGATTTTTCGGACAAAACTTGATTTGTGAGTTGATTTTAGTCTTAGTTTCACTTTGATTATTAATCAATTCATTCAAGGAAACTTCCAAAGAAAAACGTCCGATTGATTTTTTTTTTGATTATTTTATTCAAAGATATTTTGATTATTTTATTATTATTTTTCAAGATATTTTGATTATTTTATTATTATTTTACTTTTTTTGGTTTAACCGAGGTTATAGCGTGAACGATCGGTTATATTTCGTTTTAAAAGTGATTAAATGAGATTACAACACAAATGATCGGTTGAAATTCATTTTATCATTTATTAGGTGAGAAAACGACTTAAATAAACGGTAAAAGCGCGTTAAAGACAGAAGAAAAGAAATCGAAAATGAACGAAATTAAAGTGAAAGTACACAAAACAAGAAATGGATTGAAAGTCTCGGATTCGAAAACTTACCCGTTGAAGAATGAAGAACGAACGAAGAACGGATGAAGAACGGTGAAGAACGATGAAGAACGATGAAGAATTTCCACAGAATCGCTTACGGAAGCGTTACAGAAGCACTTCGACTCGATTTTTCTTCACGAAAACGTGTTTTTTGCCCAAAATAGCCGAAATGCATAGCCAAAGGGGTCTTGAACATTTTGAAACAGCTCCCCCCTCCCCTATTTATAGAAAAAAAGGGAGGTGCTTGCCGCCCAAAGACTTAATAAGAAGATTTCTAAGCGCACCCGAATTACTAAGTTCACCCCCCTTTTCGTATTTTACGGAAAAGTTACGGAAGCCTTACGGAACTGTTTTCGAATTTGATTTTCATCTTTTTTCTCTTCCCTTTCACCAATGTTAAGTGGAATATGCTTACCCAAGGTTTTCGGAAATTTTACGGAAGTATTACGGAAGCCCCGAAAACCATTTTTCAAAAACGTGGAGGAGCTTGCCGCCCAGTTGCTTCCTCCTTAAGCAACCCAACTTCCAAAATGTTTTGGAAGGGCCTAGATTTGAATTGCTATTTACATCCCTATCTTGATAAGTTCACCCCCTTACTTTTTTTGGTGATTCTTTTTTCGTAAAGTTACGGAAACTTACGAATCTCGTAACGATACTTGTTTTCTTTCCGTAATGTTACGGAACCTTGCGGATTACATAATCATCCCCTTTTTGACTTACGGAATGTTACAGAATCTCACTTAATTATGCAACGATGCTTCCATTTGATTTCCGGTGTGTCACGGAAACTTACGGATTGTGCATCAATATTTTTTGGTTTTCCGGCATGTCCTGGAATTTCACAAATTGCCTAATGATGGGTGCCAAGCACCTCACAAGGACCAAAGAAAGGTCGCATGTCATCAAGCAAAGGTCCCTGGACGAAATTAGGGTATGACACTATCACAGCCAAGAAAACAGGGCAAAGGCAGAAAACTCTGCCCAAAACACCAACCAAAATCACAACTTTTCTCACTTAAAGACCCCAGTAACAATTCTTTCGTTCCAGTTCGTTAACCGTTGGATCGGCTCGAAAATTTTACTGGAAGTCTCTAGTACATAAACCTATATTTTGACCGTGGAGATCTGCTAGCAAACATCCAGAAATCATTCTGCACCACTCATTCCACAACCAGCAAAACATAGCATTTTTCTGCACTTATGCAAAATTCTGCTGCACAATTTCACAGCAAAATTCTGCATAAAGTGCAGATTTCGAAAACCACACTTCCCCTCATCCAATCTTGCCCAAATCAAATCCTACAAGTCCCAAATCATGTATCAATCATGTCTAACCCAAAGTCAAGCTTCAAAACACAGCAACACAGAATCTAGGTGTCCAATACCCCTCCATTCAATGGGTTTTCTAGGTTTGAGAAGTGCAATTGAGAATGAGGTAAATTTGAAGCAAACTCTCACCTCACACAAGTCTATAACATCAATTTAAACTTGTTCAAACTGGATTTACACCTAAAATTTCACCGAATCAAAATTTGACTCTTCAACACCCAAATTTACCCTAGAAATGGCTCTTTGTTCACTTTGGTCATTTGTTTTTCTCTCTAGCACAGCCTAACCTTTCTCATAAGTCCTAAATGGAATTTCAAGCTAAGATTAACTCACTCTAACCTCTAAATACTACCAATTCCAGATTTGGCCTTCCAGCCCTAAAAAATTCACTCTTTTTCCACTCATAACACCACATTCTCACTTTCTAACCCTAGGTTAATTCTACCCTTCATCTCTAACAGTTTTCCATAAGCAATTTCAGCACATGAACATCACAAGCATCATCATAAAAACCCTAAAATAGAATGGGTATGTTTAACTCTTCCAAACATGGCAATTTCAACATGCTTTCAACAAGTTTCTTAACAAATAACTATCATGAAGCAGAAAACTAGCAAAACTACCCATCATATCTCCCAAAACCCCATACCCACGAAATTCAAGAGGGAAAGAAGTCCACCCAAACCTGAAATTTCGAAGTCCCACACGTAGAGACGCGCTTCATGACTCCGAAAATGCCCCCCTTTCGTGATTTGGAGCAGAAATGATGGCCATAGGTTGGAGCTTTGTTTGGAGCTTCAATGGAGAATGAAGAAGAGAATGGCAACGTGAGGGAGAGAGGAAAAGGCTTCTGAAATTATGGGGCTGAGTGAGGAGAGAGAATACAGCTTTTTGGTTTTCAAAAGGCTTTTTCCTCTTTTCTTACTATTTTATTATAAACTATGCCACATGTCTCCATTTGAGTGGAGCAAAAAGGGCCCACTTTCTCTTTTGCTTGTGACCCATACTCAGCCACAAAAAGTGAGAAAAATCTGACCTTTGAAACGCTAAAATCTTGCCTCGGTTTGCATGCCGTTTCTTTGGTTCCAGTTCCTCGCGTTTCTCTGCGTCCGTCGGGGCCAGTTTTTGAAAGTAAGCAATATATATACCAAAACGTTTAGAATAAAACCCCGAGCATGGTTCAGAGGGTGGTTTCGTTAAATTTTAAGTCGCACGCAAAACGATGATTTTTAAACTAATTAATTTAGAATTAACCCATAACCTCCCAGTTATGGATTTCTCTTCCTTAATTAGCCTAACCCGCATATCTTGCCCCCACTATTCCTACTTCTATCAAGAACATATATGCATATACACTGAATAATACTTATATATATATATATATATATATATATATATATATATATATATATATATATATATAATCATTCAATATACATCGTTTCCAAAAATTCCGGTAAGAAATTTCCAGGATGCCACACATTCTGTTATGCTATTTTCATTATTCAGAGCTTTGGTTTTAGGTTTTCATGTTTTTCTTTTCCCTTGTTACGGTTTTCGTTCTTAATGCAAATTTCCGTTTTCTGCTTCTAATTACGAGTTCATTCTTGCTTCTTCTTCTACTTTCATTTACGTTTCTGTCTCATTTATGTTTCTGTCTCATTTACGTTTCTGTTCATCTACGTTTCTATTCATTTACGTTTCTGCTTCATGTTTCATTTGCGTTTTCTGCTTGAATCCATGGAAGGCTAGATTTTCTGGTGTTGTTTCCTTTTGAGGACGAAGCCCAACTCTCTTTGAGGTTTCGCTTGTAATGTGGTTCCCTGGCAGTTCTCCCAAATTCGTGAATATTAATCAGTGCACGCTTCGTGTTCGATTAATTTCCTCTGAACCTAACTTGCATTCATGCTTAATGGACGAAGGGCTAACTGGTGTATGTGGTGCCTAATCACGTATTGACAACCCTAAGTTGATTTTCGCTTAGTAAATTGAAATAGGGTTGGATTAAGTGGTTGACTGTTAGGGACGAATTCTCCATAACCCAGGATAAGAGATTGGCTTCTGAATCAAAGGAAACAACCCGTTTTTAATATTAGTAGTTTCGTATTCTAGTTTACTTGTTCTGCTCTTTAATCACAAAACAAACAAACCCCCCCAATCGTTACTGTTACTGCAAGTATATTATCAACAATTGGTGTGTCACTGCTCGTTGGGAAACGACCTAGGATCACTTCCTAGTTACTGCATTTTCATGTTTATTTGATTCGGGTACGGCCTCGATCAGCTGCACACCCTCACCTTCAGAGGACTAAACGTCCTCACCTTCAGAGGACTACACGTCCTCACCTTAAGAGGACGACACGTCCTCCCCTTCAGAGGACCACACGTCCTCACCATCAGAGGGTTGCATGCCCTTGCCTTCAGAGGACAACACGTCCTCACCTTCAGAGCACTACACCTCCTCCCCTATAGAGGACTACACATCCTCGCCTTCAGAGGAATGGAAGTTCTCACCTTCAGAGGGCTACACGCCCTCACCTTCAGAGGACTATATGTCCTCGCCTTCAGAGGACTACACGTCCTCACCATCAGAGGACGACACGTGCTCACCATCAGAGGGTTGCACGCCCTCGCCTTCAGAGGACTACCCGTCCTCACCTTCAGAGGACTACACGTCCTCTTATTCAGAGGACTACACGTCCTATTATTCAGAGGACTACACACCCTCGCCTTCAGAGGAATGGACATTTTCACCTTCAGAGGGCTACACGCCCTCACCTTCAGAGGACTACATGTCCTCGCCTTTAGAGGACTTCATGTCCTCACCATCAAAGGACAACACGTCCTCGTCATTAGAGGGTTGCACGCCCTCGTGTTCAGAGAGTTGCACGCCCACGCCTTCAAAGGGATACATTTCCTCACCTTTAGAGGACTACACGTCCTCGCCTTCAGAGGATTGCACGCCCTCCCCAGCAGGGGAGGACTACACGTCCTCCCCTGCAGGGGAGGACTACACGTCCTCCCCTGCAGAGGACTACACGTCCTCCCCTGCAGAGGACTACACATCCTCGACTTCAGAGGACTACACGTCCTCGCCTTCAGAGGAATGGACGTCCTGACCTTAAGAGGGCTACACGCCCTCACTTTCAGAAGACTATACGTCCTCCCTTTCAGAGGGTTACACGCCCTCGCCTTTAGAGGGCTACACGCCCTCATTTCTAGAGGACTACACGTCCTCACCTTCAGAGGCCTACACGCCCTAAACTTCAGAGGGCTACACGTCCTCGCCATCAGAGGGCTGCATGCCCTCACCATCAGAGGACTACACGTCCTCGACATCAGAGGACTACACGTCCTTGCCTTCAGAGGACTACACAACCTCGCCTTCAGAGGACTACAAGTCCTCAACTTCAGAGGACTACATGTCCTCGCCTTCAGAGGACTATAGGTCTTTGCCTTTAGCGGACTACACGTCCTCACCTTCATAAAGCTACACGCCCTCATCTTCAGAGGACTATACGTCCACACCTTCAGAGGACTACACGTCCACACCTTTAGAGGACTACACGTCCTCCCCTTTAGAGGACTACACGTCCTCGCCATCAGAGGATTGGACGTCCTGACCTTAAGAGGGCTACACGCCCTCACATTAAGAGGACTGGACGTCCTAACCTTCTGAGGGCTACACGCCCTCACTTGCAGAGGACTATACGTCCTCCCTTTCAGAGGGCAACAAGCCCTCACCTTCAGAGGGCTACACGTCCTCGCCATCAGAGGGCTGCATGCCCTCACCATTAGATGACTACATGTCCTCGCCATCAGAGGACTACACGTCCTTGCCTTAAGAGGACTACACGTCCTCGCTTTCAGAGGACTACAAGTCCTCACCTTTAGAGGACTACATGTCCTCGCCTTTAGAGGACTATAGGTCTTCGCCTTTAGAGGACTACACGTCCTCACCTTTAGAATGCTACAGGCCCTCGCCTTCAGAGGACTATACGTCCTCGCCTTCATATGGATGTACGCAAACGTTTAGAGGACTAGACATCCTCGCCCTCAGAGGGCTTCGTGTCCTCCTATTCAGAGGACCCCATGTCCTCGCCATCAGAGGGCTGCATACTCTCACCTTCAGAGGACTAAACGTCATCACCTTCAGAGGACTACATGTCCTCACCTTCAGAGGACGACACGTCCTCCCCTTAAGAGGACCACATGTCCTCACCATCAGAGGGTTGCACGCCCTTGCCTTCAGAGGACTACACGTCCTCAGCTTCAGAGCACTACACCTCCTCCCCTATAAAGGACTATACGTCCTCGCCTTCAGAGTAATGGAAGTTCTCACCATCAGAGGACTATATGTCCTCGCCTTCAGAGGACTACACGTCCTCACCATTAGAGGACGACACGTGCTCACCATCAGAGGGTTCCACGCCCTCGCCTTCAGAGGACTACCCGTCCTCACCTTCAGAGGACTACACGTCCTCTTATTCAGAGGACTACACGTCCTATTATTCAGAGGACTACACACCCTCGCCTTCAGAGGAATGGACATTTTCACCTTCAGAGGGCTACACGCCCTCACCTTCAGAGGACTACATGTCCTCGCCTTCAGAGGACTTCATGTCCTCACCATCAAAGGACAACACGTCCTCGTCATTAGAGGGTTGCACGCCCTCGTGTTAAGAGAGTTGCACGCCCACGCCTTCAAAGGGATACATTTCCTCACCTTTAGAGGACTACACGTCCTCGCCTTCAGAGGATTGCACGCCCTCCCCAGCAGGGGAGGACTACACGTCCTCCCCTGCAGAGGACTACACGTGCTCCCCTGCAGAGGACTACACATCCTCGACTTCAGAGGACTACACGTCCTCGCCTTCAGAGGAATGGACGTCCTGACCTTAAGAGGGCTACACGCCCTCACTTTCAGAAGACTATACGTCCTCCCTTTCAGAGGGTTACACGCCCTTGCCTTTAGAGGGCTACACGCCCTCATTTCAAGAGGACTACACGTCCTCACCTTCAGAGGGCTACACGCCCTAAACTTCAGAGGCCTACACGTCCTCGCCATCAGAGGGCTGCATGCCCTCACCATCAGAGGACTACACGTCCTCGACATCAGAGGACTACACGTCCTTGCCTTCAGAGGACTACACAACCTCGCCTTCAGAGGACTACAAGTCCTCACCTTCAGAGGACTACAGGTCTTTGCCTTTAGCGGACTACACGTCCTCACCTTCATAAAGCTACACGCCCTCGTCTTCAGAGGACTATACGTCCACACCTTCAGAGGACTACACGTCCACACCTTTAGAGGACTACACGTCCTCCCCTTCAGAGGACTACACGTCCTCGCCATCAGAGGATTGGACGTCCTGACCTTAAGAGGGCTACACGCCCTCACATTAAGAGGACTGGACGTCCTAACCTTCTGAGGGCTACACGCCCTCACTTTCAGAGGACTATACGTCCTCCCTTTCAGAGGGCAACAAGCCCTCACCTTCAGAGGGCTACACGTCCTCGCCATCAGAGGGCTGCATGCCCTCACCATTAGATGACTACATGTCCTCGCCATCAGAGGACTACACGTCCTTGACTTCAGAGGACTACATGTCCTCGCTTTCAGAGGACTACAAGTCCTCACCTTTAGAGGACTACATGTCCTCGCCTTCAGAGGACTATAGGTCTTCGCCTTTAGAGGACTACACGTCCTCACCTTCAGAATGCTACACGCCCTCGCCTTCAGAGGACTATACGTCCTTGCCTTCATATGGATGTACGCAAACGTTTAGAGGACTAGACATCCTCGCCCTCAGAGGGCTTCGTGTCCTCATATTCAGAGGACCCCATGTCCTCGCCATCAGAGGGCTGCATACTCTCACCTTCAGAGGACTAAACGTCATCACCTTCAGAGGACTACATGTCCTCACCTTCAGAGGACGACACGTCCTCCCCTTAAGAGGACCACATGTCCTCACCATCAGAGGGTTGCACGCCCTTGCCTTTAGAGGACTACACGTCCTCAGCTTCAGAGCACTACACCTCCTCCCCTATAAAGGACTACCCATCCTCGCCTTCAGAGGAATGGATGTTCTCAGCATCAGAGGGCTACTGGCCGTCACCTTCAGAGGACTATATGTCCTCGCCTTCAGAGGACTACACGTCCTCACCATCAGAGGACGACACGTGCTCACCATCAGAGGGTTCCACGCCCTCGCCTTCAGAGGACTACCCGTCCTCACCTTCAGAGGAATACACGTCCTCCTATTCAGAGGACTACACGTCCTTGCCTTTAGAGGAATGGACATTTTCACCTTCAGAGGGATACACGCCCTCACCTTCAGAGGACTACATGTCCTTGCCTTCAGAGGACTTCATGTCCTCACCATCAGAGGACTACACATCCTCGCCTTCAGAGGACTATAAGTCCTCACCTTCAGAGGACTATAGGTCTTTGCCTTTAGCGGACTACACGTCCTCACCTTCATAAAGCTACACGCCCTCGTCTTCAGAGGACTATACGTCCACACCTTCAGAGGACTACACGTCCACACCTTTAGAGGACTACACGTCCTCCCCTTCAGAGGACTACACGTCCTCGCCATCAGAGGATTGGACGTCCTGACCTTAAGAGGGCTACACGCCCTCACATTAAGAGGACTGGACGTCCTAACCTTCTGAGGGCTACACGCCCTCACTTTCAGAGGACTATACGTCCTCCCTTTCAGAGGGCAACAAGCCCTCACCTTCAGAGGGCTACACGCCCTCATTTTTAGAGGACTACATGTCCTCACCTTCAGAGGGCTACAAGCCCTCACCTTCAGAGGTCTACACGTCCTCGCCATCAGAGGGCTACATGCCCTCACCATTAGAGGACTACACGTCCTCGCCATGAGAGGACTACACGTCCTTTCCTTTAGAAAACTACACGTACTCGCCTTAAGAGGACTACAAGTCTTAACCTTTAGAGGACTACATGTCCTCGCCTTCAGAGGACTATAGGTCTTCACCTTTAGAGGACTACACGTCCTCACCTTCAAAAAGCTACACGCCCTCGCCTTCAGAGTACTACACGTCCTCCCCTGTAGAGGACTACACGTCCTCCCCTGCAGCGGACTACACGTCCTCACCTTCAGAGGGCTACACGCCCTCACCTTTAGAGGACCACACGTCCTCCCGTTCAGAGGACTACACGTCCTCGCCTTAAGAGGAATGGACGTCCTGAGCTTCAGAGGTCTACATGCCCTCAGCTTCAGAGGACTATACGTCCTCCCTTTCAGAGGACCACACGTCCTCGCCATCAGAGGGTTGCATGCTCTAACCTTCAGAGGACTACATGTCCTCACCTTCAGAGGACTACACGTCCTCGCCTTCTAAGGACTACACGTCTTTGCCTTTAGAGGACTGGACGTCCTCACCTTCAGAGGGCTACACACCCTCACCTTTAGAATACTACACGTCCTTGCCATCAGAGGACTACACGTCCTCGTCATCAGAGGGTTGCACATCCTCGCAATGAGAGGGTTACACGCCCTCGCCTTCAGAGGACTACACGTCCTCACCTTTAGAGGACTACACGTCCCTGCTTTTAGAGAACCACACATCTTCACCATCAAAGGGTTGCATGCCCTTGCCTTCAGAGGACTGCACGTCCTCACCTTTAGAGGACTACACGTCCTCCCATTCGAAGGACTACACGTCCTCGCCTTCAGAGGAATGGCCATTCTCACCTTCAGAGGGCTACACACCCTCACCTTCAGAGAAATACATGTCCTCGCCTTCAGAGGACTTCACGTCCTCACCATCAGAGAACCACACGTCCTCACCATCAGAGTGTTGCATGCCCTTGCCTTCAGAGGACTACACGTCCTCACCTTCAGAGGACTACACGTCCTCGCCTTCAGAGGACCACACGTCTTCACCATCATAGGGTTGCACGCCCTTGGCTTCAGAGGACTACACGTCCTCACCTTCAAAGGACTACACGTCCTCCCCTTAAGAGGTCTACACATCCTCGCCATCAGAGGACTGGACGTTCTCACTTTCAGAGGGTTACCCGCCCTCATCTTAAGAGTACTACACGTCCTCATCATCAGAGGGTTGCACGCCCTCGCCTTCAGAGGGCTACATGCCACACCTTTAGAGGACTACACGTCCTCGCCTTCAGAGGACCACACGTCCTCACCATCAGAGGGTTGCACGCCCTTGGCTTCAGAGGACTACACGTCCTCACCTTCAGAGGACTACACGTCCTCCCCTTTAGAGGACTACACATTCTCGCCTTCAGAGGAATGGACGTTCTCACCTTCAGAGGGCTACACGCCCTCACCTTCAGAGGACTATATATCCTCGCCTTCAGAGTACTACATGTCCTCACCATCAGAGGACGACACGTCCTCACCATCAGAGGGTTGCACGCCTTTGCGTTTAGAGGACTACCCGTCCTCACCTTCAGAGGGCTACAAACACTCAACTTCAGAGGACTACACGTCCTCCCCTTAAGAGGACTACACGTCCTCGCCTTTAGAGGACTGGACGTCCTTTCCTACAGAGGGCTACACGCCCTCACCTTCAGAGGACTCTACGCCCTCCCTTTCAGAGGGCTACACGCCCTCGCCTTTAGAGGGCCACATGCCCTCATTTTCAGAGGACTACACGTCCTCACCTTCATAGGGCTACTCTCCCTCACCTTCAGAGGGCTACACGTCCTCACCATCAGAGGGTTGCATGCCTTCACCATCAGAGGACTACACGTCCTCGCCATCAGAGGACAACACGTTCTTGCCTTTAGAGGACTACGCATCCTCACCTTCAGAGGATTACAAGTCCTCGCCTTCAGAAGACTTCATGTCCTCGCCTTCAGAGGACTATAGGTCTTCGCCTTTAGAGGACTACACATCCTCACCTTCAGAGAGCTACACGCCCTCACCTTCAGAGGACTATATTTCCTCGCCTTTAGAGGGCTGTACGCCCTCACCTTCAGAGGAGTAGACATCCTTGCCTTCAGAGGGCTATGTATCCTCATCTTCAGAGGACCACATGTCCTTGCCGTCAGAGGGCTGCACACCCTCACCTTCAAATGACTACAAGTCCTCACCTTCAGAGGACTTCACGTCCTCACCTTCAGTGGATGACACGTCCTCACCTTTAGAGGACCACACGTCCTCACCATCAGATGGTTGCACGCCCTTGCCTTTAGAGGACTACACGTCCTCACCTTTAGAGGACTACATGTCCTCCCCTTCAGAGGACTATACGTTCTGGCCTTCAGAGGAATGGACGTTCTCATCTTCAAAGGGCTACACGCCCTCTATTAGACAAGTGGCCTCAGATATCTTAAGAAGCGGGGGGGGGGGGGGGCGGGGGGGGGGGGCTTGAATTAAGATATTTCAAACTACTTCCCCAAGTAAAAATCTATTTCACTTTTCATTCAAGTTATAAATTCCATTAACAATTAACTTCTTAAATATTGATTCAAATAAAACAATTTGAATATGAATATAAAGCAATAATAAATAAAGGAGTTTAAGGGAAGAGAAAGTGCAAACTCAGATTTATACTGGTTCGGCCACACCCTTCTGCCTACGTCCAGTCCCCAAGCAACCCGCTTGATTGTTCCACTATCTTGTAAATTCCTTTTACAAGTTCTAAACACACAAGGACAATCCTTCCTTTGTGTTTAGAATTCTTTTACAACAAGAGACCCTCGGTCTCTTAATTCCTTAGAGAATTAGAAGGAGAAGAAGAATGAATCTCTCTTGAAAGAGATAGATTTTACAGATTAAGCACTCAAATAATTCCTTAATGAATTGCAATTGAATTGGCCAAGGAATTCTTAAGAGGATAAAATGATTTTGCTCTTTTAGAGAATAAACACTTGTTGTTCTTAAAAACTCTGAGCAAATTCTTGTTGTAAATCACATATATATAGACCATTGGTGGTCATGAAAAAGCCTTTTGAGAAGTTGCGACTCTTAGAATTATTTTTCTGAAAGTCTTGTCTGGTAATCGATTACAGGATTTGTGTAATCGATTACAGCTTTTAAAATTTGAATTTAAAACATTTATTAACTGCTGGTAATTGATTACCAAAATTGTGTAATCGATTACACAGTCTAAAATTTGAATTCAAATTTTTAGTAGCTGTTGTAGAGCATATTTGGCCACTGGTAATCGATTACATCCTCTGGTAATCGATTACCAGAGAGTAAATCCTTTGAAAAACACTTTTTAATTTAAATTACTTGGCCAAACCTTTTGCTAATTCAATTAGGATTCCCTTCCTAATATACTAGTGATCATCTTGATGTTGTGACTTATATTCTTGAAGTATTGTCTTGAATCTAAACTTGAAAAGCCCATTTGCATCAATTGCATCATATCATCATGATCATCATCAAAACACCAAAGGCATTTGCATCTACAATCTCCCCCTTTTTGATGATGACAATACAAGTCCTGAAATCAAGATTCAAGAGCAAGCAACAAACAATTGTATATATATAAAATTTACGTTTACTCCCCCTATGTTTTGGAATTTATGATCACTTGAGATCACTAGATTTCAAAGTCTGTTAAGCTTTTCTACACCCCATTTTTCTCCCCCTTTGGCAACATCAAAAAGCCAAAGTTCTTGGGATGTAAACCAGAGATAATAATAAAGTAGAAACAGATGATCATCAAAGTGTAAGGCATAAGCAACCAAACTCACAAATGAGAAATAACTAAACCATAATCCAAATAATAATAATAATAAAATAAAATAAAAAACAAACCACAGAGTATCAAGGCATAAAAGTCTGAAATCCAAATTCCACAAGATAAATAAAGTACTAACATAATAATCTAAATTTTAAGAAACTAAATAGCCAAAATACACGGCTTATAAGAGACATATAATTAGAAACTAAATTCTAAGAAGGTGGAGGTGGTGGTGGAAGATCGAAACTCTGACGAATGTAACCTACATCCTCTTCAATCTGTGTGAGGCGAATGTCCATGCCGGCAAAGCGTGTATCTAATGAGTCGAAACGGTCACCAACATAAGAACGAAGACCTCGTAATTCGGAGAGGACTTCATTCATGAGTGCTGAATCATCGCGCTGAGGAGGAGGTGAAGGAGTACATTCATCTTGAGGAGGGAGTGCATCCTTTTTCAGCCATTGACCATTCCGATCTTTACGGTACCCAAAGGAAGTCACTGCACCAGCACCAATTGCAAAGGAATGCTTGACTTGAACAAATGGTTCATCATCAAGCGGAATTTGAAAATGACGCAGAAACAGAGTAATCAAATGTGGATAAGGGAGAGGTGCATTGGCCCGTAATGCCTTATGCATTCGGTACCGAACCAAATGGGCCTAGTCGATCTGACGACCGGTAAGAAAAGCCCACATAAGAATCAAATCCTTCTCTGAGGCTTGTGCTAAATTTGAAGACCGAGGAAGCAAAATTCTAACAATTATATAGTGCATGATGCGATTATCAAATGTTAATGACCCGGCCAGCAATCTACCGGTCATTTCAGCTTGATCATTGCAGACCATACGACGAGCATCATGACTCGAATATTCAAATTTCCAGTCATCAACAATGGTGCCCTCAAAAGGTGCACCTTGACTGGGTAAATTAGTTAAAGAAAAGAACAATGACTGATCAATGACCATAGGAATACCATGCACCTCAGAAATAATAATGCCATCCTGAATTTTTAAATTGCAGTAGAAGACCTTTACAAGTTCAGGATAATATGGCAATTTTAATGACATGAAATCAACAAGGCCAGAATTTTGAAACACTTGATAGCAATCAAACGTTTCATTATTAAAGAATTCTACGTCTAGGTACTTAGGGTCTAAGATGATTCTAGAAGAAAACAGAGAAAGGTACCGTAGACGCTGATCATCGGATGAAAACAATGTGGATGATCTTGGAGATGACAAAGAAGGATGAATAGGTGCTGTGGGTGCTCCGGATGGTCCGTGGTGGCGATGGGCAGCAGCAGCAGCGGTGGTGGAGGATGATCCCTTTCTCTTCTTCGATGGTTCTGCCATTTTGATGAAGTTTCAGTGGATTTCAATCGGTGGAAGTGAAAGAGGAGTGAAAAAGAGGAAGATTGGGCTTTACGGGACGCGATTTGGTGAAGATTTGAGTAAGATATGAAGTTTGGAAGATTTAGGTATGGAGGAGACGTGAGGGGAGGCTGTGGCTGCGCAACAATTCTGATTTCGGGAGTATTTATAGACGAGGACGAGTTGTAATCGATTACAGGAATTGGTAATTGATTACCGGAGCAATAAGCCTTCTGGTAATCGATTACAGGATGTTGTAATCGATTACAGGTTGCCTGTTCATGTGTAATCGATTACACTGGATGGTAATCGATTACCAGAGCCATTCCTAGGCTAGTTTCTTAAGAGAGTATCTATGTTTATGCTAAAACACATCCAATATGATTAATTATCACTACTAATGCACTTAATTCAATCATTCAACTATTAAATACAAAGGAAATTATAAATTCTATCATAATAACAAGAATTTAAACAAGATCAATCAAAATAATCTATAAGCAATCAATCATAAGAGTAAATTAATCAATCAATCCTTATTTTTCTAAATTACTAACATCTAAAAGGCCTAATTCTCTTCTAATAGAGAAGAATACTTCCTTGGGGAGAGGTTTTGTTAAAATATCAGCGAGTTGATTCTTAGTATCAACAAACTCTAATACACAGTCTCCCTTTAGGACATGATCCCTAAGAAAATGGTGTCTAATCTCTATATGTTTAGTTCTAGAGTGTTGAACTGGATTTTTGGATAGATTTACGGCACTAGTATTATCACACCTAATAGGTATGCGATCAAGAAGGATGCCATAGTCAGATAATTGTTGCTTCATCCATAAAATCTGTGCACAACAACTTCCGGCAGAGATATACTCCGCTTCAGCAGTGGATAAAGCAACACTGTTTTGTTTCTTACTATGCCATGAGACAAGAGCCGATCCAATGAATTAACAAGTTCCACTTGTGCTTTTTCTATCAGTTTTAGATCCAGCAAAATCAAAATCAGAATATCCTATTAAGTTACATGTTGAATTCTTAGGATACCATAATCCTAAATTGATTGTACCTAATAGATATCTCATGATTCTCTTTACTGCACTCAAATGTGATTGTTTGGGGTTGGATTGAAACCTAGCACACATGCATACACTAAACATAATATCAGGTCTACTAGCAGATAAATAGAGAAGAGATTCGATCATACCTCAATATTGTTTTATGTCTATAGACTGACCAGATTCATCTTTATCTAAGTAACAACTAGTGCTCATTGGTGTAGACATGTGTTTTGCATTTTCCATCCCAAATCTTTTGATCAATTCCTTGCAGTACTTGGATTGATTGATGAATATACCTTCTTGAGTTTGCTTGATTTGTAATCCCAGAAAGTACTTTAGTTCTCCCATCATTGACATTTCAAATTCACTTTGCATAACAAGGGAAGACTCCTTGCACAATGAATCATTAGTGGATCCAAAAATTATATCATCAACATATATTTGAACCAACAATATCATTATGCTTTCTCTTTATCAACAATGTGGTATCCACTTTACCTCTAGAGAATTCTTTTTCTAGAAGAAAATTGCTTAAGCGTTCATACCACGCCCTAGGGGCTTGTTTCAAACCATAAAGAGCCTTTTGTAATTTATAAACATGATTTGGTTTATCTGGAATTTCAAAACTAGGGGGTTGTTCAACATATACCTTTTCTTGAATTAAGCCATTTAGAAAAGCACTCTTAACATCCATTTGATAAAGTTTAAAATCCATTATGGATGCATATGCTAAGAGCATTCTAATGGCTTCTAATCTTGCAACAGGAGCATATGTTTCTTCATAGTCTATTCCTTCTTCTTGATTATACCCTTTTGCTACTAACCTGGCTTTATTTCTAATAATTATACCATGTTCATCTAATATATTTCTAAAAACCCATTTTGTTCCTATGACAGGATAATTTTCAGGTTTTTCTACTAATTTCCATACATTGTTTCTTTCAAATTGATTCAGTTCTTCTTGCATGGCAATGATCCAGTTATCATCTATTATGGCTTCTTTTATATTTTTGGGTTCAATCATAGATACAAAAGCCATATTATTGCATAAATCTTTAAGAGAATGTCTAGTTGTTACCCCTTTTGAGATATCACCAATAATATTGTCGAGGGATGATCTCTTGAAGCTTTCCATTCTCTTGGAAGTTCATCATTGGATTTGACTTCTTCTAGAGGATCTTCATTGTTTCCTTTATCATTTCCTTTGGAATCTTGTTCATGAATATTCATATGTTCTAAAGAATCTGCAATATCATCTAGCATATTCTTTCTTGACAAGATATCATTAGATTCATCAAAGGTAACATGAATGGATTCCTCGATATTCATAGTTCTTTTATTATATATCCTATATGCTTTGCTTTGTAATGAATATCCAAGAAAAATACCTTCATCAGATTTTGCATCGAATTTTCCTAGATTATCTTTACCATTATTGAGCACAAAGCATTTGCAACCAAAAACATGTAGATGAGAAATATTAGGTTTTCTACCATTATATAACTCGTATGGGGTTTTCTTTAAAATGGGTCTTATTAAGGCCCTATTCATGATGTAACATGCAGTATTGACCGCTTCAGCCCAAAAATACTTTGGAAGAGAAGTATCATTTAATAAAGTTCTAGCAATTTCTTCCAATGACCTATTTTTCCTCTCAACAACTCCATTTTGTTGAGGGGTTCTAGGTGCAGAAAAATTGTGTTCAATACCATGTTCATCACAGAATAATTCAAAATCTTTGTTTTCAAACTCACCCCCATGATCACTTCTAATGGATGCAATCTTAAGATTTTTCTTGTTTTGTATAACTTTAGCAAGTTTTCTAAATGCTTGGAATGCATCACTTTTATGTGTAATAAATAATGTCCAAGTATATCTAGAGAAATCATCAACTATAACTAGGACATAGTAATTTCCTCCAAAACTCATGGTTCTAGACGGACCAAATAAATCCATATGCTATAATTGTAAGGGTTGAGTGGTTGAAACAACATTTTTAGGTTTGAATGAGACTCTTGTTTGTTTTCCCTTTTGGCATGCATCACATAGTTTATCTTTTTCAAATTTCAATTTAGGCAAACCAACTACTAGATCTTTTGAAATTAATTTATTTAAGTGATCCATGTTTATGTGAGCAATTCTTTAATGCCATAACCATGGATCATCATCTTTGCTAAGAAAGCAATGATTGTTTTCTAGTTTTATGCTTAAGTCTATCATGTAAACATTATTAACTCTATCTCCTACATGTTTTATATTAATGTCATGCTTATGTTCTATAAGACATTTATGAGAATCAAATGATACTAGATAGCCTTTGTCGCATAATTGATTAACGCTAAGCAGGCTGTGCTTAAGGCCTTCAACAAGTAGAACATTTTCAATGGAGTTTGAAGAATTTGTACCTATTTTACCAACTCCAAGGATTCTTCCTTTGTTGTTGTCACCATATGTTACATGCCCGCTTTTCTTTGGCGAGATATGTGTAAACTTTGATGTATCTCCAGTCATATGTTTTGAGCATCCGCTATCTATGTACCACTTCTTCCTCAAAGATACCTACATAATCAAGTTTTTGACTTAGGTACCCAAACTTTATTGGGTCCTTGTATGTTAGTATAAACTGAGGATCCTTTTGGGACCCATATCATTTTAATGTTGCTGTAATTTTTCTTGAAGTAGCAAGTTGATATGCCATGTCCTCTTCTTCCACAGTAAAAACAAGTGATAGAATTAGAATTACATTTTTGTGTGGAAGTAGAGAAGTTTATATGAAACTTTTGTTGTTTTTCAGATTTATACCCTAGTCCATTCTTATTGGAAACATATCTTTGTTTACTTAATATAACATCTAAATTATTTTTACTATAAGAAAATTTTGCAAGTGAATTTTTCAATTCTTTAATTTCTTTTTCATATTTTTCACAACAACTACAAGAATCTGATATTTTCTTGTCAGAAATAGTGGAGATATTAACTTTTTCATTTGTTTTAGAAATTGAGACTTCATTTCTAAGATGATCTAATTCTTTGTTTAATTTTAAATTTCATTTTCTAAATTTGAAATTGTTTTCTTAGAAGATGAAACTAACTTTGCAAGTTTAATTGACTCTTTATGCAGATCAGCAAATGCATCTTGCAATTCATCAAAAGAAATAGATAAGTTATTTGAAGATGTTACCTCTTCATCACTTTCATAACTTTTAGCCATAAGGCAGAGATTTATCTCTTCATTTTCTGAATCTTCAGAAGATTCCATATCATTTTCATCCCATGTGATGTATGCTTTCTTCAGTTTCTTTTCACTAAGATTTTTCTTTTCAGATTTCTCCATCTTTACAAAGCACACGGATTTAAGCTTTTGTGAACCAAAACCTCATCCAATAACTCATTTACTCGAGGAAGAATCTCAAGCCCAAGAGGTGTGGTACTGTTAACAAGTGTCTTTTTACAAAGGAGAAGATGTGGAGGTTGTCTCAGAGGGAAGGTTTTTTTAATGTTTTTCTTTATTGCAAAATGACTTTCCTTCTTTGCTAACCTCTTCGAGGAGATACTTACCTCCTTACACTAATCCTTAACCATTAAAGGTTGTTCTTCTTCTTGGGGTAGATTTCTTCACTAGATTCTTGCCCTTATGCTTCTTCACTTTCACTAGAGGAAGGTGAAGTAGTAGCCTCATCTTGGCTACTATAAATGTCTTGGCACCTCATAATCATGGTTTTCTTGGTGGGGCATTGAGAAGTAATGTGTCCTCTTCCAATACATTTAAAGCACTTTATAGAGCTAGTTTTTTCTTGCATACTAGCCTTAGGGGGTTGCTTTTCTATTGTCTTCCCCTTATCATCTTTGGGCTTATAAGATGCCGCCCCTAAGATGCCTTGACCTTGGCCATCTTTGGATAAGAGTGAGGGCCATAAGATTTTGAAGTAGACTTCCTTTTAAGTTTTTGCTCTACCCTTATTTCCCAATCTAAGTAAGCCTCTACATTGTTCTTCCCATGAGAGTATAAGAGGTTAATGTTAGCCTCTTGAGGCTTTCTTTCCTTTTCTCTCCTTTTAGAGTGAGGTCTAAGATGTGACCTATGCCTTCCTTCATAATAGTCACGAAGTTCTTCACTTAGGCTCTTGCAAGGGTCATGACTACTATAGGAGGCATGTTTTTCTTTTCTTAATTATTTTATTTTCCTTCTTTATTCTCCCATTATTTGTTCCCTCTCATCTTGATTTATTTCTACCCTCTCTTTCCATAACTTGAGGGAACTCAACACATCTAAGATTCTAGATTGAGGGTCCTTATGACTAGTACCCTCACCATTACCACTAGATGAATGATGACTCATGTTGGTTCCTAAGTTGTGTTTCTTTCTTGTTGGGGGTTTGCAAAAGGTAAAAGCTAGGGTTCAAAAGAACTCAAGATAAGCGTGATAAGCAAGAAGAAAGTATTATGTAATAACAAGATAAACTATGCGTGACTAGTAAAGAAAATAAGCTATGAAAGTAAGCAAGAAATTAAAATGGAAGAAATGTAAACTAGGCGGATCCTAAGAGTGTTTGGATGACCACATTTAAGGTTCCCAACAAAATACTCACTATCCTAAGGGAAAAATTGCCTAAAATTATTACACACAAATGGAAGTTTGGTAACCTATTGGAGGCTCTCAACACACTTCCAATGAAAGGCCTTTTTGTTATAAAATTTGAAAGCAATGAAGGTAAGTAAATTGCCAATTACAAAGTTACAAAATAGTCCTCAATTTTTGTGGTTGTGCTCTCTTTGGTGATTCACTCAATTTGGAGTGTTTCTTAGTCCAATAGCTCTTAAGGTGGTTGGCCCCTTGCTTCTTGACTCAAATTCTTCAAGGGATGACACCAATCCTCCTTTCCAATTTCCTATATGGCAACTCACAAACAACGAAACAAAGAGACAAGCAATAACTAAAGACCAAAAAATAAAATTAAAGTTAAACCAATAGATTTTTAAGAAGACAAATTTTCAAGGATTATTAAAAAATTAAAGCAATAAAAAGAACAAAAAAGCAAGCTAGGACTCAAAGAGAAACCTAGAATGGTTCTAGAGTAGAGTAAAACAAAAAACAAAAAAATAAGACTGAAGAAACCTCTAGTTTTGGAACTTGTTTTCACACTAATTTTCAATTGAAATTTTAGAACTAAGATTGGTATAAAATAGGCACCAATTATAGACCAAATTTCGAGCCAAAACAACAAGCACACTTCCCTTTCACTTTTTTTCCTGGACACTGATTTTCCTACCGACTTGTGTGATTTTTCGTATTTTTTCCTTTTATCCAATTCACTTGGTTATTTTTTTCTAATTTTGGTCCAGATGTCTATAAAATTTGGTAAATATTTCAGCTCAAAATTCGCAGTGACCAATTCCCAGTAATGTTTGCAAGTTCGTATGTTCAAGCTGCCAGCACCAGCGATTTCAACCTAGAAATCAAGAGTAGTGTTTATGTTGCTTAAGGCTTGGATAATTACAATTTGTGTTTGCTTATGCTCAAATGTCTTGAATAACACAATTCAAGAGAGCTTAAGACTTATTTTGATTCATAAATCCAGCCACAACTCAATTTCTTCATAGGCATTATATAGGAAACTGATAAAACAAAACAAAGTTCAACAATAAGACTACTTCTAGGAATTGATTTAGAACATTGTTAGTCGTCTCATTCGACTAACTTTTGTATAGAAATTTTTTTCCAAAAACTTGTATAGTTCCCCAATTTATGGTTATTTTGTAGTGATTTTGTAAATAAATCTTGTTTTATTGTTAAAGCTATCTCTAGAATATGTCTATTGGATTTAATGATGAAATATGTGCAATTTCAGGTGAAAAAGAGGCTAAGTCATGAAGTGCTAAAAGTGACAATTGAGCTTAGCTCATCAGTGGGCTAAGCGCGCATCCACCGCTAAGTGCAGCTTCAGCGTGACAGAAGAATCTGGTAGAGCATCAATATCATGGTCGTGCGCTAAGCGCGAGATCCGTGCGCTAAACACAATAGTTGTCTTCAGCCAAGCTCAGCGCATGACTGGCGCTAAGCTCAAATTCACTTACTCGCACTAAGCGCAAGGGTGGCAATAAGCGCAACGTCACAAATTCAGAGCCTATTTAAAGCCTGTCTTGTGTAGAATTAGGGTACACAATAGCCTGAAACAGATTTGTACAACATTCAAGAGCACACCATAATGCCTATTTCGGGGAAAGAGCTTTAGAGGCAGCAAGAGGAGCAGCTTTTGTAGAGATACCAGGTTTTGTAATCTCATTATCATTAGGGGCTTGCTTTGGAGCTTGTTCCTCTATGGTGTATAAACGAGCATAAAATTCCTTAACTAGAGCCACGTCTATGCTTCCATTCTGGAGATTGGCGAGGCATTTGTGCAGATTACGCCTCTCCAACTCCACCTTAAACTCGTCAAACTCAGTATGATAAAGCTTCACATTTCTCTCCGAAAGGATATTCCAGTCGAGAATGTTGTCAGTGTATCTATTCCAAGCTTCCAAAGATTAGAATCTCCTGGTATCATACTGAGCTACAAGCCTAGAAGTAGTGCTCTTCCTCTTCCTGGATGCCATCTACAATAAAAAAAAACCCATCAATTTATTAAACCAAAAGTTAGCAAAATTGAAATAGAAAATAAAAACTGAAATTGGGAACGTGCGCTTAGCGAGATGCAGCTAGCTTAGTGCGCCTTAGGAAAAACAACACACTGGCTTAGTGTAGCAGGGTTGCGCTTAGCCAGTCATGACAGAAAAAATTTTCTTTGCATAATTGGCTTAGTGAGATAGGCACTTGCTTAGCCCAAATCACTTTTATTTCGAACAATGGCTTAGCGAGCAGCGCTGGCTTAGCCTTATGCATGCCGCAACGAATAGCGCTTAGCCCAGAAGAGCAGTGCTTAGCACGAGCAACACTTCAAAAATTTGATTAAGGTATGTGGGCTTAGCGACTATGCTCGCTTAGCCCAACCACTGCCGCAACCAATAGCGCTTAGTTGGGACAGGTGCAGCTTAGCGCGAGGCAGTCAACAAAAAATCTGTCTAAGGTACCTAGGCTTAGCGAGATAGCACTCGCTTAGCCACAAGTTTGTCATTAATGATATGTATAGTGGCTTAGCACACACAGATGCCGCTTAGCTGCGATGTTCATAATGAAGATAAACATTCAGCAACCTGGTTGAACTCGCTTAGCACATGCATGCTGGCTAAGCGAGTTCGTCAGGAAATGTATACATTTAAGGCTTAATTGATGAACTCGCTTAGCACATCAACCGCGCTCAGCGAGTTAATCGCGTTTTCCAGAAAAGATGTAGATGAAGAAGTCTTTCGACTTCCTCTTTTAGGCCTCTAATAGGCCCCTATCAGACATGCAACATTGTCTACATTATCTACACATTAAACTCCTAACAAAGTCCTAATTTTTATTTATTCTACTTACAATCTAAACCTAAAAATCAAATTGCTAACCTAATGTCTTCCATCCTAAGGTATTAACAAAAGAAGAAGCAGAAATGAAGTTGAGAACTTACTTGGATTGAATATGCTTTGTGAAGATAGGATGCACAATGCAAGATGAACTCGAAGATGCAATGCATGAATTTCAGAAGGCAGAGAGGTTGTAGGAAAGCTTTTGAAAAAAAATGGGGTAAGTGTGAGTGTAACTGTTGTTACACTTTACTTATCCATTTTTCGAGCAACTCGCTTTGTGAGTTAATCCACTAAGCGAGAGAGACGTTTGGCTTTCTACCACCTCTCTTGGTGGGCCGACACGGGGCCCATTTAAAATTCAAATTATTATTAATTAAAAAATATTTTTTTGAACTGCGCTTAGCGCAAATCAGCGCGCTAAGTGAATTATGCAGATAAGGAAACCTGCAACTCTCGCTAAGCTGGTTCAATGCCGGCTTAGCGAATATAATGCATCCTATATACAGGGGGGCATGCGCTTAGCGAGTGGTTGCTAGCTTAGTGCTATAAGGCCGCAAGGAATAGCGCTTAGCGTGGGTACATCGCGCTTATCCAACAAACACAATGAGCTTACCGAGTGTACTCTCGCTTAGCCCATTTCAGGTCGAATTGAATTGGGCAAACCTCGCCCATGGCCAGCATAGCGAGCCAATCAGCTTGAGATGTAGGGGTTTTAGCACTTAGCGCAAGCTAGCCTCGCTTAGTGAAAGAAGGAGATGCGCTTAGCGCATGATATGCCCCTTTTCAGTCGACTTTCTCAAAACATTTAAAACAACCCCCCAATATCTATGACTCATTATAAGCTGATATACCCCTTTTTCAATGATTATAAAGCAAATTCCAAGTTATGCAATGCATGAAAAACAAAATGAAAGGAATCAAAACTTGGTTGCCTCCCAGGAAACATTCTTTTAACGTCATTAGCTTGATGCATATACCTCAATAGGTGATATCAAATTTGGCCCTCACCTTCAGGACCTCCTATTCAACCTCCCTTACATGTAAGCAAACATTTTGTTCTGGCACAGGCTTGTCTTCTACAAATAAATCAAAATTAATTCTCTGATCTTCAAAGCCCATTTCTAGTTTCTTTCATCCCATGTCAACTACACAGTTTGCAGTTAACATAAATGGCCTTCCCAAGATTAAGGGAATGTCATTATCTTCACAGATATCCATTACAACAAAGTCTACTGGGAAGATAAAATGTTTTACTCTGACCAAAACATCTTCAATTACTTTGTATGGTCTGGTAATGGAGCGGTCAGCCAACTATAGAGTCATTGTAGTGGGCATGATTTCCAACTCTCCCAATCTTCTGCACATGGAAAGTGGCATCAGATTGATACTGGCTCCCAAGTCAATGCGAGCTTTTCCCACTGTGACTTCACCTATTGAGCAGGGAATGGTCACACTCCCAGGGTCTTTGTGCTTTGGTGGAAGAATTTTCTGAATCACAGCACTGCAATTACCCTCCACAACTATGTTTTCCTAATGAATGTACTTGTGCTTCCTTGTCAACATGTCTTTTAAAAACTTTGAGTAGAGTGGCATTTGTTGCAAAGCTTCTCCAAATGGCATAGTTATTTCCAATTTCCTGAAAATATCTAGGAATCTCGCCAGGTGGCATTCCTTATCTTTCATGGAAGGTACCAAAGGGTATGGCACTTCCTTTCCCTCATCTGAAGCTGTTTCTTTACTTTTTTTCTCTTGCTTTTTCACTTTTACTCTTTTATTCTTCTTTATTTTTTTTCAACTTTTTGTTTTTCTTCTTTTTGTTTTTGTTTTCCTCCCTCATTGCTTTTTCATTGTCTTTTATTTCCTCCCTTCCAACAATTATTGGTTTTTTTCTCCACTGACTCCTCTCATCTCTTACCTCATTCTTTTTTTATCAGTAGTGCCCTTCAAAGCAACAACATCTTTATCCTCAGCCACCACATGCTTCCTATTTCTTGTTATAACAGCTTTGCACTCTTCCTTGCGATTCTTCTTGATATTAGCTCCAAAGTTGCTGAATGACTTCTCAGCTAACTGCTTGGCCAGTTGACCCACTTATATCTCAAGGTTTTTCAGGGCTGACTCAGTACTGTTATGGTTGGACATGGTCACTTGCATAAACTGAGCTAGTGTCTCCTCCAGTTTGGTGGTCCTCTGAAAAATATTTGGCCCTTGTTGAGGTGGCCTGTTGGAAAGTCCACCCTAGTCCTTATTGAATTGATTGCCAGGGTGTGATCTCTATTGCCCTTGCTCATTATAGGGACCTTGTTGGAACCCCGAAAATCCTCCTTGGTTGTATCCTTGTCTCTGTTGATTTCCCTTGTAATGAACTTCCTGAGTGTGCTCTTCAATGGGAATGCAATGACCTGATTCATGAGCCTCACCATAAATGGTACAACCTGTAACTTGGAAAACAGAAGAATGTGAAGGTTGACCGATAGACAGTTTCGTTGGCAACTTACCAAGTGTTTCTATTAAGATCTCAAGTTGCTTAGAAAGCAACTTATTTTGTGCCAAGAAAGAATCTTGTGATGACAACTCCAACAAGCTTTTCTTGGTGGGTTGATGCACTCTATCTCACAGAATGGCATGATCACTAACAGACATATTCTCAATCAATTCAGTAGCCTCTTCAGGGGTTTTCAACTTTATCTTCCCTCCTATTGAAGCATCTAACAACTGTTTGGTTTGCAGTCTCAGCCCATCTATAACATGTTCAATTGAATTGGCTTAGAGAATCCATGTGTGGGAGTCTTTCTTAACAAACCTCGAAACCTCTCCAATGCTTCACTCAAGGACTCATTAGGGAACTGGTGAAATGATGAAATAACGGCTTTCCCTTCTGCAGTCTTTGACTTGGGGAAGTATTTCTTCAAAAATTTCTCAACAACTTCCTCCCACGTCTTCAAACTGTTACCTTTGAATGAATGGATCCACTTCTTGGCTACTCATGCCAAAGAAAATGAAAATAAACTGAGCCTGATGGCATCATCTGGCACTCCTGCTATCTTTACAGTGTTACAAATCTCTATGTATGTTGCTAAGTGTGGATAGGGGTCCTCGTTTGGTAATCCATGAAATAGGTTCCTCTGTATCAGATGTATCAAAGAATGAGGGTAGTTTATATTATGTGCTTGGACTTCTGGCCTTGCAATACTTTTAAAGAATTACAGCATTGAGCTACTAGAATAATCCTCAAGGGTAACCCTGTGTTGATGTTCATCAGCCATGACAGTGGCTTCTGATGAATATGTAGTGGATTCCCTTGATGACGGTGAATAAGACGATGTAGGGTCAGAGGATTGAGCTTCTTCTTCTAGAATGGAAGCTACTGTCCAGTCTTGCAACAATTTCCTTCTCCTTTCGGCTATGTTCCTTCTTAATGTGGCTTCAATTTCCAAGTCCAGAGGAACTAAATTACCTGTAGGAGATCTATGCATACAAAACACTGATAGGAACAGTGGTTATCCAATTCAAGAAGAAAAAAACTATAAACAAAATAAGTATTCACAAGTAATAAACGAATAACAAATAGACACTTAAGGAACTAAACTAAACTTCCTAAATAGAAAGAAGTTCCCCGGCAACGGCGCCATAAACTTGTTCGACGACCGGCAAGTGCACCTGATCGCACAAGTAGTATAAAACGGTAAGTGAATACCGAGTATCGAACTCTCAGGGAACTTGTTTTACTTGGAAAATCTATTGTTTAGTAAATAAGTGCCTTTGGATGAAAGTTTGGTGTGTGGTATGGACAAGTATGCAACTAAACTATTCAAAAGTAAATCACGTGAATAGTGGTGTGTGAAGACAGATGAATAACATGTTGGTCTTCCTACTGGATGACTGATGTTATTAAGGATGTTCTCTATCTAACAATGTTCATGTGTTCTATGTTGTCTCCTGGACTACTAAACCCCGATGTCTCGTGCATGTTTAGCCTAATCCTAATTAAGCATCATCCTCAGATCCCTCTTGTTGGACTAAACTTAACCAGAACTGCATTAAGACATAACATAACAAAAACTAAGTTACCATATCCCGATGTCTCGTGAAAATACAATAGCTAGCCTCGTCCTATCAAGTTCTAAGGATCAAACCATTTCCCAATGTTGAGTGAACCTAACTAAGCATGCAAGTGCGTGATCAAGGCAAAAGCACACTAGAATTAAGTACTGATAACACAGTGAACACATGAAACATCATTAGATAGATATACAAATATTTACATCAAGTACCCCATACGAAGAACCAACTGAGGATTTAGCTCTCCATAGCAGGGTTACAACAATGAGAAGAGAAGATGAAAGATAGAAGAAATACAAGTAGTGGGGATGTCTCCTCCACCTCTAGAAACCTCACAATCTCTCAAAATCTCATCCAAAGTTTCACAAGACGGCTTCTTCTTCAAGCTCAGTTCTCTTTGAGTTGCTCCAAAGCCAAAAACTCTCAAAAAAACTCAACTCCCCTTCAGAAATCGTGATTTCAACTTAAATAGGCACTCCTGTCGGTGGACGTGCCCTTAGTAGACGGTGCGCTCAGCCTGAAGGTGAAGACGGTGCGCTTAGCAAGTTGGCCTACGCTCAGCGCCTCTATACAGCTCATCCGTCTTCAGAATTGTCCATGCACTTAGCCATCAGATTGGGCACTTAGCAAATGATGCGCTTAGTGTTCGCTTCTGGTAAGTGCACCGGATCACGCAAGTAGTATAAAATGGTAAGAACCGAGTATCGAACTTTCGGGGAACTTGTGTTACTTGGTAAAGCTATTTCAGTAAACATGTGTCTAGTGTGAAAAGAGATGTATTTATATGAATAGATGTGAAAACTAACTATTAAAAATGGAAAATCACGTGAGAAATGATGCGTGAAGACAAGAAGGTGACACGTTGGTCTTCCTAGTAAGTGCCTGATGCTCAAAGGATATTTTCTATTTAACAATGCTTATGTGTTCTATGGTGTCTCCTGAAATGCTAAACCCCGATTCCTCATGATAGTCTAGCCTAATCCTGATCAAGCAACATCCGCAGATTCCTCTTGTTGGACTAAACTCAACCATGACCGCATTAAGACAAACATACAACAACTAGGTTACCGTAACCCAATTCCTCGTGAAAATATGACAAACTAGCCCCGTCCTATCAAGTTCTCAGAATTAGACCAGTTTCCACTGTTGAATGATCCTAAGGACACATGCATGTACGTGATCAAGGTAAAGGCATGGTAGAATGAAGTTCGGATAGCACAGTGAACACACAAAACATCATTAAATAGATAAAAAGATATTTACATCAAGTACCTAGAAGGAAGATCCAACAGAGGACTTAGCTTTCCAGAACTGGGAAGCTTCCTTTATAACAAAGAAAAGAGAAAGATGAAAGATTGCAGAAATACAAGTGGTGGGGATGTCTCCTCCACCTCTAGGACCTCTCAATCACTCATAAAGTCAGCTCACGCTCTCAGGACAACTTCCTTTTCCAGCTCTGATCTCTGCAGATCTTCACACGACAAAATCTCTCAAATTCTCTGGAATTTGGACCTCTCTCTCTAGAACTGAAGACATGCACGAGCTCCTCAAGAAAAATGGCCAAACTCCCTCTCTAAATCTGATTTTAGGCTTAAATAGGTGGCTTTGTTCGTGATCGTGCGCTTAGCGCAACTCTGATCCGCTCAGCGCACATTAGTGAATATCGGCTTAGTGCATGGTTTTCTCGCTCAGCGAATGGACTGAAGCGGTGCGCTTAGCAGGATGACCCTTCACTTAGTGAACATGCACATCTCATCCTTCTTCCAGATTCTTCCTCGCGCTCAGCCGAGGAAGGTTGCGCTCAGTGGATGGCTCTCTAAGCTAGCAGATTGGCTTAGCGAGAAGGTGAAAGTCAGCACTTCACAAACATGCCTAATTAACCTGAAATTGAGAGAAAATGATTATTAAACACACAAAATAGAATTACTAAGTATTTATTACCTATCTTTAACTAAAAGAACTTATAACACTACAAAATAACCATAAATTGGAGGAGTTTGATACAATTTACATAAGTTTTAAACACAAAAGTTAGTCGTATTCATCGACTAACAACTCCCCTAAATTTATAGTTTTGCTCGTCCTCAAGCAAATAAAGAACAGTTCACTGGTCACCAAGTGACAATAACATGCAGTTATTATGTACAAAGGTGTATGCAACAAAATTTACTGATTGCATGAGAAGAGAATGAAGCAAAATGCCCTCATCACTTGCCTTTTACAAGGCATGTAGTTATCCAAAGTGAAGAATAAAATGTAACCTGAACAATTAGATGAAGTTAGGCATAAGACAAATATCAAGGAAAGTAGCTTAAACCACAGTCTCACGCCACTGTTTCACTCACGCACAAGTGTTTAAGTTATTCATTAATAACAACTAGCAAGAGGTCTAATCTTTGCACTTCATCTCATGCCATAAAGTCAAAAATGTATAAACAGAATCAGAAAGACTTTCCCAGACTTGCAGTGAGGCTTGGCTACAAAATTCATTGGTTTTTCTAGGATTTAAAGGCTTAGATTCTAAGAGAGCACAAATCCTAGACTTATCCAAGTGATCTTTTTAATACAATTAGCTTGCTCACTAGCTTTTCACTTTCATTTGCTTTTGACCTTATTACATCAACACACTTTTCCTTTTATTGCTTTCTTTTTCTTTCTTCTTTTTTTTAATACACAACTTATGTATTGTGTGTGCTGATGCTTTATCTCTTTCTTTGCATCCCAATTAGTTCCACTCCCCCAAATTTATGGTAAATTTGCCTTGAACCATATGATCTCCTAGGATCTAAACAAGGTATCTGGAGATAATCTTTCAGGTTCAGGGTTCAATTATTGATAAAATCATTTAGCTCACAAAGGGTGCAAATGATACAATTATAATTCAGGGTAAGCTTTTTGGTCAAAAGGCTTGTGTATGCATAATCATGGCCTTCATCATGTCCTCATTTAGACATTTCATTCTAAAATTCAGAAACTGATGCAAAGATTGTTACTCACAGCTAGTCGTTCACTCACAGTTTAAGTTCTCACTCTCACCGGTTTTGGTTCAAGCTTTTCTTTCACAATCAATCTGTCTACTGACTAACAATTCTAATTGCAAGTTGTCATTCTTGTTCTTTCTTTGTCTAACATACACACTTGCTCAAACTCATGAAAAGAAACACAAACTCCATCACAATCTTGCATTCAATTCAAAACCAAGTCATACACCAATTTCACAAAAAGATCAAGTGTTTGCACTGCATACTCAGAGAATCAAGTTAAGTTGTTCAGTATGCTTCAAAACATGCACACTAATTATTCACAAAAAAATACACAAGTATATAATTATAATTATAAACCAAAATCATAAAAAAAAACAATGTACTAAAACATAATAGTTATAATAATTTCCAAAAAGGAAAAATCAGGAATTTAGAATTCCTGTGACTGGTCCTGTGTATCCTCCTCATCTGTCATATGGAAAATAGGGGTAGCAGAAGGAGTAGCAGCTCATCCAGATGCTAACTTTGTAGAGTCTTCAGAGATAATAATAATAGGCGAAGATGGGGGAGTTGCTTCGAGCTTGGAAGAAGATGGATCCGCCATTGGAGATAGTGGATCAGCTGGCACTGGTTCGACCTGTGCAGGTGTGGGCTCAGGAGGAGCAGCCTCGTCGGGTCTCACCTATTGAGGTGCCTAGGCTGTAACGCTTCCACCATTTCTCACAATCGAAGGTCGAGCTCCAGGCCAGGCCACCTGTGTTCGGCTTCAGGCAAGTGCACCGGATCGTACAATTAGTATAAAACGGTAAGAACCGAGTATCGAACTCTCGGGGAACTTGTGTTATTTGGTAAGCTATTTTAGCAAATAGATGTCTGGTGTGTAAAGATAAGTGTGAATATGAACAGGTGTATAAACTATCTGCGCAAAAAGAAAGAAAATCACGCGAGAGAAATGATGTGCAAAAACAAGTAGAAACACGTTGGCCTTCCTAATAGGTGTCTGATGCTGAAAAGATATTCTCTATCTAACAATGCTCATGTGTTCTTATGGTGTCTCCTAAGATACTAAACCCCGATTCCTCATGATAGTTTAGCCTAATCCTGATCAAGCATTGTCCGCAGATTCCTTTTGTAGGACTAAACTCAACCAGGACCGCATTAAGACACACATACACAACTAGCTTATCGCACCCCGATTCCTTGTGATAGTACGACAACTTAGCCCTGGACTCTCAAGGACTTTAGAGTCAGACCAGTAAAGGTAAAGGCATGCATCTACGTGATCAAGGTAAAGGCATACTGGAATGAAAAGAAGATAGCACAGAGAACACACAAAATATCATTAAATAGATAGAAACATATTTACATCAGGTACCTACAGGGCAGATCCAACAGAGGATTTAGCTTTCCATACCAGGAAGCCTTCTTTACAACAAAGAGAAGAACAAGATGAAAGATTGCAAAAATACAAGTGGTGAAGATGTCTCCTTCACCTCTAGGATCTCACAATCACTCACAAACTCGTCTCAAGCTCTCAAACTGGCTCCTGCTTCAAGCTCTGGTCTCTGCAGATCTTCACACAACAAAATCTCTCAAAACTCTCTAGAACTTGGACCTTTCTCTCTCTAGAAACTCTAGACATGCAAAGCTCTGAATCTCAGTCCAAACTCTCTCTCTAAAATCTAATTTCAGGCTTAACTAGGTGGCCTTGTTCGTGCTCGTGCGCATAGCGCACTTATGGACCGCTTAACGCACATTAGTGAATTTTGGCTTAGTGCGTGCCTTTCTTGCTTAGCTGATGAACTGAATTAGTGCACTTAGAGAGATGAAGTGGTGCACTTAGCGAACCTGTACAACTCATCTTCTTCCAGAGTCTTCCTTGCGCTTGGCCCATGAGTGTTACGCTTAGCGGACGCTCGCTAAGCCAGCAAATTGGCTTAGCGAGAAGGTGAAAAACAACACTTTTCAAAGCTTGCCTAATTAACCTGAAATTGAGAGAAAATGATTATTAAACACAAAAAATGGAAGTACTAACTATTTATTACCTATACTTAACAGAAAATACTTATAACACTACAAAATAACCATAAATTGGAAGAGTTTGATACAATTTACACAAAAGTTAGCCATATTCACTGACTAACAATCTGCTCAAGGAACTGCTCTACATTTGTAATTGGCATATGGTGGGTCAATTCTTGCAGGCTCTGCATAATAATAACCTGTCCCTGGAATAAGCTATGTAGCATAGCGACTGTAGTTTAAGAGCTCTGGGCATCTGGTCCTGCTGATGCAGATTGAGGAGCTGGAGCGGATGATGAAGGGATGTCATCTGCTCTGGCCCTGGTTTTCCTTTTTCTTGATGCCATTTGTAATAAAAAGAACTCACAATTCACATTAGACCAACATTTATTCACGCTCAAAATCAACAAACATAAAATTTCTTTCTACATAATTGGCTTAGCAAAGTAGATACGTGCTTAGCCAAGTCAAGGCCGCACTGAATTACGCTTAGCAAAATTATCCTTGGCTTAGCGCGCGGCAATTGATTAGAAATTTTTCTAAGTTACTTGGGCTTAGCGAGATAGCACTCACTTAGCCTTAAGTTTGTCAGCATTAAAGCACACAGTGGCTTAGTGACTTCAGATGTTGCTTAGCCATGATGCTCATGTAGAAGATGAACATTCATTAAAAAAATGAACTCGCTTAGTGTAGCAAGGCTGGCTTAGCGAGTGCGTCTAGAAACGCATATATGCACGCTATAATGACGAACTCGCTTAGCGCATCAGACACGCTTAGCGAGTTCATCGCGCTTTCCAGAAAAATGCAAAAAACGAACTTCATTTTCTTCCCTTCTTAGGCCTCTAAAAGGCACTTATCAAACATGCAAAACCATCACATTTACATATACAGTAGAATCGCTAACACAATCCTAATTTTTACCTAATATACTTATAGTCTAACCTACAGATTAACTTGCTAACCTCATGTCTTCTATCCTAAGGTTTCAACAAAAGAAAATGCATAAATGAAGTGAGGAACTTACTTGGATCAATGGTGCTTCATGAGGATTAACAAAGGATGAAAGAAGAATACCCAAATGCAATGCAAAATTTTTGTTTTTGTTTTTTTTTTTGGCTTAGCTCAAAGGGCTTGGCTTAGCGAGTTATGCAGATGAAAAATTCCTGCAACTTTCGCTAAGCCGTGCTCAGGGCCGGCTCAGCGAATTAAATGCATCCTATAGTACAAAGGTCTTTAGCTTAGCGAGAAGTTACTCGCTTGGCCCAATATAGGTCGCATACATATTAGGCTTAGCACAATGACTACTGGCTCAGCCCAATTCAAATCGAACTGAATTCGGCTTAGCTCAATGATGGTCCACTTAGCGCATGACAACTATGCGCTCAGCCAAAGTAATTTGGCTTAGCGAGAGGACTGTTTTTTCATAAAGAAATTTCTAAGTTAAAAAAAAAAATCCTCGTTCAAGGGAAACCCCTATATCTATCATTCAAAACAAGCTAATATACCCCTTTTTTCAATGATCACTAAGCAAATTGCAACTATATGCAATGCATGAAATACAAAATGAAAAGAAACTCAACACTAGGTTGCCTCCCAGGAAGCGCTTCTTTAACGTCATTAGCTTGATGCATAGCTTAATGCCTTCAAGGTGGCATGAAAGTCACATAGAACACATCTTCCTTGCAGTTTCGCCTTTTAGCTAGAAATTCCATGAACTTCATGTATTCTAGAAGTACATTCCAAATCATTTCAGGAAAGGTGTTAGTGATTAAAGAAAGAATGGCACTTATGGTTTCCTCATGCTCTCCTTGCCTTCCTATCTTGACAATCAGTTGATGAGGAAGGTTATTGATTTGGAGAATACTTTCTTGTTAGTTTTCTACTATTGAGTACTTCTCTCATTGTTGTTGTGCTTGTTCCTCATCTTTTTCTCTTGACTCATGCTCTTTTACAGGGTTTTCCTCTTGAGCTTCAACCTTTATAAAGTATTTTTCTCATATGGACATAAATTGAGCCGCTTCTTCTGCCAGCTCAATACCTGGATTTCTACACTTTGGAGTGCTCGTTGAGTTGATTTAGTTGTTTCCTTGAATTGCATCAACAAATTATCCATATTGGAACCTCTTTCTGTTTCATTTTGATAGTAAGGTTGTAACTCTGGTCCCCCTTGAAAGTTTTCTATTAAGTAGCTCTTGCCAAAATGAATTTCATGATTTTTCATTGAATTTTGATTGGCTTTTGAGCTAGCATGGTATTCCATGAATTCCTCAAACACACTTTCAAGATTAGGAGTTCTTTCTTCTTCATATTGATTGTAAGGACTTAACTCCTGTTCCCACCTAGAGTCATTAATGGAGTAGAGATGACAATTCTCATTGTAATGCTCTCCTCCACAAAAATCACAATTGATCAACGGTGGTTGGTTGACCCTTGATCGTGTGCTGTCAAGATATTCATCGCACCTCTTAAAAATCTCTTCCATTTCTAAAATTTTGTGATGCAATCCTACCCCGCAAGGGCATTGGATAGAAGACTACAAGAAGATTGGGCCAGAGATGTAAGAGAAGGCCCTAGGGTTCTCATGAGCCTTAGGGTAGATTTCGGGCCCATGGGCTAAGTATGAGCCCACTTATCTTAGTATATATTAGATTAAGGTTTCATTATTTTTGGGCCTTGTATTTATGGCTCCATAATGTAGGTAAGGTACCCTAGAAATGTAGGATTTTTCAGCTCTTGTATTTCAAGGCACCAAGACTAGTTTTTGTATTAGGGGTAGTTTTGTAATTTCACATGTATTAAGTGAATATTTGATGTGTGTATTGGAAAATAAATTTAATTGGATTGGGAGATGCAATCCTACCCCCCAAGGGCATTGGATAGAAGACTCCAAGAAAATTGGGCCAAAGATGCAAGAGAAGGCCCTAGGGTTCTCATGAGCCTTAGGGTAGATTTCGGGCCCATGGGCTAAGTATGAGCCCACTAATCTTTGTACATATTAGATTAAGGTTTCATTATTTTTGGGTCTTGTATTTTGGGCTCCATAATGTAGGTAAGGTACCCTAGAAATGTAGGATTTTTCAGCCCTTGTATTTTAGAGCACCTAGACTAGTTTTTGTATTAGGGGTAGTTTTGTAATTTCACATGCATTAAGTGAATATTTGATGTGTGCGATGGAAAATAAATTTAATTGAATTGGTAGAAGCCCAATCCAATTAAATTTTAGAGGGGGAGGTGAGCCTTTGCTTGCTACACCCCATTGCCACATCATATAGTCACACTTTGTGCATGTGCTTCATGCTTTACATGCCTCATGCCACCTAAGCATACTTAGTGGAGAATCTTGGACTTGATCTTGAATTAGTGGGCTGAACCATAGGTAATATTCACTAATCATAATTAGTGAAATTTTGGCTCCAAAATTTGGCTCCAAAAAATTCAATTTCAAATTCAAGTGAAATTTGAATAGAAATTCAAATTTTCCTCCAATTTTGTGTGACACTTAGGCTATAAATAGAGGCCTTGTGTGTGCTTTTTTTCAACTTTGATCATTTGAAAATTAAACTTCAAAGTTCAGAGCTCTCTTAGAGCTCAAAATTTCGTGCTCTCCTCTCCCTTCATTCATCTCCTTCTTCCTTCAAGCTCTTATCCATGGCCTCCTATGGTGGTGAGCTTCTTCTAGACTCATCTTCTCCTTGAAGTGGCGTCTCCTCTCTCTCTTCCTTCTCCATTCCGCTGCCATTCATCTTCCAAGAAGCAAAGGAATCCATTGATGAAGAAGATCCTAGTCCTACAAGCTCCAATGGAGCTTACATCTGATGTTAAGAAAAGTAATGCAATAAAACATGGGAACCCCTTGATCACTATTTAAAAATTTAAGAAAAGTAATGCAATAAAACATACCTTTTTATGTATTTTCATGTTGATTATTCCTACCAAAAAGTATGACAAACCTATGGTGTCCCATATGAGTACCAAAGTTTGCATTGAAACTAAAAATAAGAACAAACCTACCTAATGGGTCCCTATGTACACACACCATGAAGATGTTAGGTGCACGAGTGATTTTACAAAAGAGGGTTGCACCACTCAAAACATTCATCATACCACCTATTTTAGGGACTTGGTGCCTAATAATACCTATTTTGGGCACCAACAAAGCATAAGGATTTAAGCTCTTGCGAACCAAACCTATTTTGGGATTGAGGAATAAACTGAAGCCCAAGAAGTGTGGCAATGCTCGCAAGTGTCTTTTTACAAAAGAGAAAATGTGGAGGTTGTCTAAGAGGGAAAGTTTCTTTAATGTTTGTCTTTATTGTAAAATGAGTTTCCTTCTTAGCTAACCTCTTGGAGGAGACACTTACCTCCTTACACTTCTCTTTAACCACTAATGGTTGTCTTTCTTCTTGGGGGTAGATTTCTTCACTAGATTCTTCCCCTTTTGCTTTTTCACTTTCACTAGAGGAAGGTGAAGTAGTAGCCTTATCTTGGCTACTATAAATGTCTTGGCCCCTCATAATCATGGTTTTTGTGGTGGGGCATTGAGAAGTAATGTGTCCTCTTCCAAGACATTTAAAGCACTTTATGGAGCTAGTCTTCTCTTGCATACTAGCCTTAGGGGGTTGTTTTTCTATTGTCTTTCCCTTATCATATTTGGGCTTAGAAGGTGCTGCCCCTAATATGCCTAGACCTTGGTCTTTCTTTGGATAAGAATGAGATCCATAAGATTTTAAAGTAGACTTTCTTTTAAGTTTTTGCTCTATCCTTATTTCCCGATCTAAGTAAGCCTCTACATTGTCTTTCCCATGGAAGTATGGGAGGTTAATGTTAGCCTCTTGAGACTTTCTTTCATTTTCTTTCATATGGGAGTGAGGTCTAAGATGTGACCTATGCCTTCCTTCATAATAGTAACGAAGTTCTTTACTTAGGATCTTGCAAGAGTTATGACTACTATAGGAGGCATGTTTTTCTTTTCTTAACTTTTTTAGTATTTTCCTTCTTTCTTCTTCCCTTATTTTCTCTTTTTCATCTTGACTTATTTCTTTCACTCTTTTTTTTCCTTTTTCTTTTCTCTCTTGTTTTTCTTTCCACAACTTAAGGGATCTCAACTCATCTAATATCTTATACAAGGGGTCCTTAGGAGTAGAACCTTCACCATTAATATTAGATGAAGAATCAAGACTCATGGTGGTTTCTAAGTTGTGGTTCTTTCTTGTTGGGGGTTTGAAAACAAAAGGTAAAAGAAACTATGGTTGAAATTAGCCAAAATAAACACTAAAAGAGGTGTGAAAGATAAGGTAAAAACTAATTGGTAAAAGGCAAGCTATCTAGGCGGTTTAACAATGGAAGGTAAAGGAAATAAGCTATGAAAGTAAGCAAGAAATGTAAACTAGGCGAATCCTAAGAGTGTTTGGATGACCACATTTAATGTTCCCAACAAAACACTTACTATCCTAAGGGATAATTGCCTAAAATTATTACACACAAATGGAAGTAGGGTGACCTATTGGAGGCTCCCAACTTACTTCCAATGAAAGGCCTTTTAGTTACAAAATTTGAAAGCAAAGCAAATTGCCAATTACAAAATTACAAAAAAAAGTCCTTAATTGTGGTGGCTATTCTCTCTTTGGTGTTTCACTCAATTTGGAGTGTTTCTTACTCCAATAGCTCTTAAGGTGGTTGGCCCCTTGCTTCTTGACTCAAATTATTTAAGATATGGTTCCAATCCTCCTTTTCAATTCCCTATATGGCAACTCACAAGCAAGGAAACAAAGACACAAGCAATAACCAAAGACCAAAAAAAAATGAAATGAAAGCTAAACCAATAGAGTTTTAACAAGACAAATTTTCAAGGATTATTCAACAATTAAAGCAATGAAAAGCACACAAAAGAAAGCTAGGACTGAAAGAGAAACCTAGAATGGCTCTAGAGTAGAGTAGAAAAAACTAAAATTAAAGACTCAAGAAACCTCTAGTTTTGGCCCTTGTTTTCCCAATAACTATAAAATTCAAATTTCAGAACTAGGATTGATATAAAATAGTCACCAATTATAGAACAAATTTTTAGCCAAAATCACAAGCACACTTCCCTTTCACTTTTTTTTCCTGGACACTGATTTTTCAGCCAACTTGTGTGATTTTTCTTATTTTTTTCCTTTACTCCAAATCGCTTGGTTCTTTTTTCGTAATTTTTTTCCAGATGTCTAGAAAATTCAGTAAAAATTTCAGCTCAAAAACGTAGTGACCAATTTCCAGTAATTTATACAAGTTCGTATGTTTAAGCTGCCAGCACCAGCGATTTCAACCTAGAAATCAAGAGTAGTGTTTATGTTGCTTAAGGCTTGGATAGTTACAATTTGTGTTTGCTTATGCTCAATTATCTTGAATTACACAATTCAAAAGAGCTTAAGAGTTATTTTGATTCACAAATCCAGCCACAACTCAGCACCACAACTCAACTTCATCATAGGCATCATGTAGGAAACTTAGAAAACAAAAAAGAGTTCAAAAACAAGGCTACTTCTAGGAATTGATTTAGAACATGTTATGAACTAAATAACATGCATGAATTTGACTCAAAATTCAAAAGATAGGCTAAGAATGACAACAATACATGAACAAATGTATCTAGAATTCAATAAACAAAATAAAAATTCAACACAAACTTAGAACATAATGTGACAATTACTATGACTAAACATGACTCTAAGACAACATGGATTAAGTGATTTACACTAAGATTTGTGTTTTTTTTTTCTAATCAATATTTTGGAAGAAAATTTAGATCTAAGGTTCAGCACAAGAATATTATGAATGAAAAATGATAGAACCTAAAATCAACACAAAAACATGATTCAAGAGTAGATCTACAAAATTTGAACCATAGAAATGCAAGAACAAGTGTAGATCTAAGATTTAATCGGTTTATTTTTTTCGAATCTACTCTAAAAAGCACCAAACCACAAGGCAATGGAGGAGATACATGGAGAATAAGATGAAGAACAAGGAATTAAAGAGAATTCACCGAACAAAAACATAGAGGAAGCAAAAGAACATCACCTAGATGAAGGTGCTCTTGATACCACATGATGTAAGCTCCATTCGAGCATGTAGGCCTAGGATCTTCTTCATCAATGGATTCCTTTGCTTCTTGGAAGATGAATGGCAGCGGAATGGAGAAGGAAGAGAGAGATGAGTCTAGAAGAAGCTCACCACCATAGGAGGCCATGGATAAGAGCTTGGAGGAAGAAGGAGATGAATGAAGGGAGAGGAAGAGAAGAGCATGAAACTTTGTGCTCTAAATGAGCTTTTAAATCTGAATTTTAATTTTCAAATGAGCAAAGTTGAAAAAAATGCACACACAAGGCCTCTATTTATAGCCTAAGTGTCACACAAAATTGGAGGGAAGTTTGAATTTCTATTCAAATTTCACTTGAATTTGAAATTGAATTTGTGGAGCCAAACTTTGGAGCCAAAATTTCACTAATTATGATTAGTGAATTTTAGCTATGGTTCAGCCCACTAAGTTCAAGATCAAGTCCAAGATTCTCCACTAAGTATGCTTAGGTGGCATGAGGCATGTAAAGCATGAAGCACATGCACAAAGTGTGACTATATGATGTGGCAATGGGGTGTAGCAAACAAATGCTCACCTCCCCCTCTAAAATTTAATTGAATTGGGCTTCTCCCAATTCAATTAAATTTATTTTCCAATACACACAACAAATATTCACTTAATGCATGTGAAATTACAAAACTACCCCTAATACAAAAACTGGTCTAGGTGCCCTAAAATACAAGGGCTGAAAAATCTTACATTTCTAGGGTACCTTACCTACATTATGGAGCCCTAAATACAAGGCCCAAAAATAATGAAACCTTCATATAATATCTACCCTAAGGCTCATGAGAACCCTAGGGCCTTCTCTTACATCCCTGTCCCAATCTTCTTGGAGTCTTCTATCCAATGCCCTTGCGGGGTAGGATTGCATCATTTTGTCATGGAATAAGTTCTTCTTAAATTCAACACTGCAAGGATAGACTCTAAAAAAAAGTTAAACAGAATAAGTAAGAAAAATAAAAATACTAAATAATAAAAAAACTTATTGTTGAAAGATCTAATGAGTTCCCTTGAAACTTAGTGGTGTCGTTCTGTATTGCAAGATTTTTTTTTCTTCTTTGCTCTATGCTTTTCCTCCTACAATTGGCTTGAATCTCCAAATCTCATGGAACTAAATCATTTGCAGAAGATTTACTATGCATACAAAGCACTAACAAGAGCAGCAGTCACCAAGTCAAGAGGAAAACAAACATAAACAAAAACAAATATTCTCAAGTAATAAAAGAATAAAGAATAGACACCTAAGACTGAACTAACTTTCCAAATAAAAAGAAGTTCCCCAACAACGGCACCAAAAAGTTGTTCACTTCCGGCAAGTGCACCGGATCATGCAAGTAGTATAAAACGGTAAGAATCGAGTATCGAAGTCTCGGGGAACTTGTGTTACTTGGTAAAGCTATTTCAATAAATAGGTTTCTAGTGTGAAAAGAGATGTATTTATATGAGCATATATGTAAACTAACTATTAAAAAGGGAAAATCACGTGAGCAATGATGTGTGAGGACAAGAAGGTGACACGTTGGTCTTCCTAGTAGGTGCCTGATGCTTAAAGGATATTCTCCATTTAACAATGCTTATGTGTGCTATGGTGTTTCCTGAAATGCTAAACCCTGATTCCTCATGATAGTCTAGCCTAATCATGATCAAGCATCGTCCGTAGATTCCTCTTGTTGGACTAAACTCAACCATGACCGCATTAAGACAAACATACAACAACTAGGTTACCGTACCCCGATTCCTCGTGAAAATATGACAAACTTGCCCCGTCCTATCAAGTTCTAAGAATCAGACCAGTTTCCACTGTGGAATGATCCTAAGGACACATTGATGCAATCCTACCCCACAAGGGTATTGGATAGAAGACTCCAAGAGGCTTGGGCTAGAGCTACTAAAGAAGGCCCTAGGGTTCTCATGAACATTAGTGTAGATTTTTGAGCCCATGGGTCAAGGTTGGATACACTCTTCTTTGTAAATATTAGAATAGGTTTTTCCTTCTTTTGGGCCTTGTATTTTGGCCATTCTAGTAGTATAGGGTTTTAGCCTTGTATTTCAGGGCATTATGAGTAGTCTTTGTAGTAGGGACTTTTTTTTTTGTATTTTCATGTATTTTTGGAATGGGGGTGAGCTTAGCTATTATAGGGGGTATGTAGCTAAGCTCTAGCTTCTCATCTCAAGGAGGTGAGCTTAGCTATTAGAGAGGTGTGTGTAGCTAATCTCTAGCTTCTTTAGGAATCTTCTCAAGGAAGCTTCTCAAGGAGGTGAGCTTAGTTATTAGAGGGGTGTGTGTAGCTAAGCTCTAGCTTCTCAAGGAAATTTTCTCAAAGAAGCTTCTCAAGGAAGTTTTCTCAAAGAAGCATCTCAAGGAAGCTACCTAGTTTATAAATAAAAGCATGTGTAACACTTGTTGTAACTTTGATGAATGAGAGTCTTGTGAGACACAACTTAAAGTTCAACTTCTCTCCCTTTTTCTTCCTTCAATTTCGTGCTCCCCCCTCTCTCTTTCTCTCCCTCTTTCTTTTTCTCCATTAAAGCATCCTCTTCAAGCTTCTTATCCAAGGAACATTCTTGGTGGTGAAGCTCCTTCTTCCATGGCTTATTCCCTTATGGATGGTGCCTACCCTCTCCTCTTCTCCTTTGCCTTCCACTGCATCTCCATGGTGGAAAATCACCATTGAAGGACCTCAATGAAGCTCAAAGATCTAGCCTCCATAGAAGCTCCACAAGCAAGCTTTCATCACTCATACATCTACGTGATCAAGGTAAAGGCATGGTAGAATGAAGTTCTGATAGCATAGTGAACACTCAAAATATCATTAAATAGATAAAAAGATATTTACATCAAGTACCTAGAAGGAAGATCCAACAGAGGATTTAGCTTTCCATAACTGGGAAGCTTTATTTACAACAAAGAAAAGAGAAAGATGAAAGATTGCAGAAATACAAGTGGTGGGGATGTCTCCTCCACCTCTAGGACCTCTCAATCACTCATATACTCAGCTCACGCTCTCAGGACGACTTCCTTTTCCACTACTGATCTTCACACAACAAAATCTCTCAAACTCTCTAGAATTTGGACCTCTCTCTCTCTCTCTCTAGAACTGAAGACATGCAAGAGCTCCTTAAGAAAAATGGCCAAACTCCCTCTCTAAATCTGATTTCAGGCTTAAATAGGTGGCTTTGTTCCTGCTCGTGCACTTAGTGTAACTCTTATCTGCTCAGTGCACATTAGTGAATATCGGCTTAGCGCATGCTTTTCTCGCTCAGCGAATGGACTGAAGCGGTGCACTTAGCGGGATGACCCTTCGCTTAGTGAACATGCACATCTCATCCTTCTTCCAGATTCTTCATCGCGCTCAGTCGAGGAGGGTTGCGCTCAGCAGATGGCTCGCTAAGCCAGCAGATTGGCTTAGCGAGAAGGTGAAAATCAACACTTCACAAACATGCCTAATTAACCTGAAATTGAGAGAAAATGATTATTCAACACACAAAATAGAATTACTAAGTATTTATTACCTATCTTTAGCTAAAAGGACTTATAACACTACAAAATAACACTCTCTTGATTAATCAGTGAAACACACATGATGTAAGTCCTATCCTACTCCTTATAATAAATGCAGACTGAGCCATGCTGCCGATACATGATGCACAGTTTATAAATGGGTGTAAATTGCTTCTCAATAATTGAAGACTGGATAGCACAAATGTAATTGTAGAATATATTATATTTCAGTTGAATAAAAAGTAAAAACAAGAAATGAAATACACATCAAACTAAAAACAAAAACCGGCTCTATTTCCAGAACTTAAGTTAGTAGGTAGCGTAAGTCAGTGCGAGTTGTTATTAAATTTGTGGATTTCAAAATCCGAAACAAAAATAGGGAAACGGAATTGAAAAATGAATAAAAAGGGAGGAAAAGAGAAGGAAAAGGATCCTCTGGTGATCAGAATAGGGAATGGTCCTTTGAAGGCGTATCTCTTGCAATTGGTTTTCTCTTCATTCCTTAGCTTTTTCTGTCTTCCCCATCTCTCTCTCTATTTCCCAGCTTCACCACTGCAAGTGCTGGAGCATGAAGAGAGAGACAGTTTGGTCTAGATTTTGGGTGAATTATTATTTTTTTAACCGAAGGTGAATTAATTTTTAAATAAATGATATTAAAAATGGAACATACTATTTTTATACTATTAATTAACTAAAGAATATTTTAAATAAAAGGCAATGCAATTTTGATCTCCTATTTTTTGTATTCCTTCATTTAGATTTTTATTTTAAAATAAAGATATTTAGTTCCTATATTTTTTTAAAATCCATAATTTCATTCTTCTATTTTAAAAAAGAGATATTTAGTTTTACAATTTTGTTAAATATGTAATTTTGGTCCATTCGTCGAAGTGTAAGAGTTGATTGTTATTTGATCAATGGATCAAAATTATGAATTTTAGAAAACTAAAGAATTAAATGTCTCTATTTTTAAATAAAAATTAAAATTATTGATTTTAAAAATAAAGAGACTAAATGTTTCTATTTTAAAATACGTAAATAATTTTAAAACATACACAAAACATAATTTTAATAACACATTCATAAATTTTAGTCATAGTCATATATCAACAAAATAACCAACTTTAAACACATCAACTTAATAACCAAGTTCAGTCATAATCAACTAAGTACCAAATATGTAAACAAAGTAACCAAGTTTAGAAAATAAACAACTAACATAATGTCATAAAATATAGCCAGATTCACTATAAAGAAATATTAATCTAAATCTATGAAGGGGGTGGTGGAAGGTCGAAGCACTAACGGATGAAACTCACATCCTCCTCAAGCTGATCAATATGAGTATCCATGTTTGCAAATTGTGTATCAATGCGGCTTTCTAGGGAGTCAAAACGCTCACCAACATACGTGTGTAGTCCATCCAGTCTATTGAGAACGCTTTGCATAAAGGATGAAGAGTTATCCCTCTAAGGAGGTGGTGATGGAGAGCGGTCCTCTGCTACTTGTGCAGGAATGTCCTTCTTCACCTAAGAGCCATCACACTCTTTGCGGTATTTGAAGGAAGTAACTACTCCCGCCCCAATAGAAAATGATCTCTTGACTTGAACAAATGTCTCAGAGTCAAGAGGGACATCGAAATGACGCAAGATTAGAGTAATTAGATGAGGATAAGGAATGGGTGCATTTGATCGCAATGCCTTTTGCATGCGATATCTATCAAGGTGGGCCCAGTCGATTTGATGACCAGTAAGTAAAACCCACATGAAACCAAGTCTTCCTCAGAAACCTGAGCAAGGTTAGATGATCGAGGAAGAAGGATATGCATAATCAGATAGTGCATGATGCGGCATTCAAATGCCAATGATCCGGCAAGTAATCTACTGGTTATATTCGCTTGATTGGTGCAAACCAACCTGCATGCATCATGACTGGAGAAATCAAACTTCCACTCCTCATCAATGGTGCCCTCAAATGGTACACCATCACTAGACAATTAGGTAACTCAAAGAAAAGGGATTCATCAATAACCATTTTAATCCCATATACCTCGAAAACTAGAGTACCCTCTTGAATTTCTAAATTTGAATAAAAAGCTCTAACTAATTCCGGATAGAAAGGAAGTTTCATAGACATGAATTGGGTTAACCCGAAGTTCTGAAATGCTTGAAAACAGTCAAACATTTCATCATCATTGAACTTCAAGTCAAGAAACTTAGGGTCTAGTATAGAACGAGAGGAGAAAAAGGAAGTGTACCGGATACGTTGTTCTTTCAAAGAAAACAATGTCGAAGATGAAATGGAGGGCGGAATTGGTGTTGTCTACACTCTAGAGGCTCCGTGACATAGAGTTCCAGTGGCCGCGGATGAGGTCGAAATGCCCTTTCTTTTCTTTGATGATTCTACCATATTAGGAGTTTTTTGAAAGTTTTGATCGATAGAGATAAAAGAGAATAAAAAATGATGAAGAATGGGCTTTGTGGGAGGTGATTTGGTTAAGAAATGAGAAAGTTATACGAATTTTAAGTTTTGGGGGTAAGGAGTCCCGCGGAGAAGAAGAAATGCGACTCTGCATTTCTGTTTGCTTCGTATTTACAGGAAGAGATGAGTTGTAATCGATTACAACTTTCTTGAAATTGATTACATAATCGATTACACAGCTCTTGTAAGTGATTACCAGAACCAAGTCTGTTCTATTGTAATCGATTACACATAGTAGTAATCGATTACCAGAGAACTAAACACTAAATACTAAGTATCAAATAACAATCATCAACACATATCATGGTAATTCTTTACTTAATTCAATTATTTTAGCATATCAACAAAATTTAATCATATCAAATTATACATAATCAATTTAAGCATAATCAATTAAAAATTCAATCAATCATGTATATTCAAATTTTTAAAACTAAATATAGTTAATTAATCATAGTAAACTTTAATATAATCAAACAGTTTCAACGATTATTTTCTATTAGCCACAATAATAACTTAACTGAAAATACTAATCATACCTTAATTCATAGAGATAGTTTAGATGTTACCTTTTTTGAGATTTTACCGACAGTGTTGTCAAGAAGATGTTTTAAGAGACAATCTACATTTTTGAGAGTCATCCTCCTCACTTTCATAGTTATTGGTTAAGAGGTTGATCTCTTCTTTCTTAGAGCCTTCAGATGAATCATTATTGTCCCACGCAATGTAGGCTTTCTTAGCCTTCCTTTCTCCATAATTTTTCTTTTCAGTTTTCTCAGTCCATTGCTCATTTGCTGGACAATTTGTCTTTATATGTCCAGGTTGATTGCACTTGTAACACCTTAGGGTTAGAGAAGTCTCTTGTGATCCCTTTTTTTGATTGAAATTTTGAGGTCTTTGATTTCTTCTTGTTTTGATAAATTTGTGAAATCTTTTCATAAATAGAGAGAAGTCTTCTTCATCATTCGAGTCCTCATTGTCAATATCTTCTTGGAAGGAGGATGAGGCTTTAAGTGCTATTCCCCTTTTTCTTTTGTCACTTTCTTCATTTTGATTGAGTCTTTGCAATTCCATCTCATGTTCCTGCAACTTTCCAAATAATGTGGCAAGAGACATACTAGATAGATCTTTACATTCAGTAATGGCAGTTACCTTTGGCTGCCATTCTCTATTTAGACATCTTAGAACTTTATTTATTAAATCCTCATTTGGAAATGTTTTTCCTAGTGATGCAAGATGATTAACTATGTGAGTGAATCTTTTCTGCATATCTTGTATGTTTTCATTTGTTTTCATCCTAAAAAGTTCATATTCATGCGTTAGAGTATTAATCCTAGATCTCTTAATATCAGTTGTGCCCTCATGTGTGAGTTGAAGTGTATCCCACATCTCCTTGGCATTTGTACAGTTTGAGACTCTAAAATATTCATCTATTCCTAGGGTAGAAGTAATGATGTTTTTGGCTTTAAGATTATATTGAACTCTTCTTCTATCTTCTTCAGACCATTGATCTCTAGGTTTTTTTGTTGTTGTGCTTCCATCTACTATGGTGGGTACATAAGGTCCTATTTCTATGGCTTCCCAAATGTTTAAATCTATTGCTTCAATGAAGATTTGCATACGGGTTTTCCAATAGTGGTAACCCTCTCCATTAAAGATAAGAGGCCTATTGATGGAATTCCCTTCTGGGAATAAGAAATTTGCTGAGGCCATATTTCTTGAAATTTCTAAACTTTCTACAAGAAACCTGCTCTGATACCACTTGTTGGACAAGTGGCCTCAGAAATTTTAAGAAAGGGGGGTTGAATTAAGATTTGGTTTTCTATTCCTAATTAAAAATTTCCCTTTCTTAGATATTCACTAGATTCAATTATTTCTTTAATTGTAAGTTACTCGAATAACTAATAAGGAGAAGTAAACTTAAAGAAATATAAACACAACAGAAAGTAAAAGAGATTAAGGAAATAGAGAATGCAAAACTGGATTTATACTGGTTCGGCCACAATCCGTGCCTACGTCCAGTCCGCAAGCAACCCGCTTGAGATTTCAACTATCCTTGTAAAATCCTTTACAAGCAATGAACCACAAAGGACTTCTCTCCTTTGTGTTCAGTGATTACAACCAAGAAGTTATTCCCACTTCTTGCAATGAACCCCAAGGAACGTTGGTCCCTTGTGTCCAGTGATAACAACCAAGAAGTTATACCCACTTCTTGCAATGAACCCAAAAGACATTTGTCTTTTGTGTCCAATGATCAACCAAGAAGCAAATCCTGCTTCTTGCAATAAACCCAAGGAACGTTGGTCCCTTGTGTTCAGTGTTTGCAACCAAGAAGACCTTCTCTTGAAAACAGTCACCAAGAGCAGGTCTCTTGAAAAGCTTTTTGTAAGAATGGAGGAGAGGAAGAAAATAGAATAGCACAAGTTTTTTGCCCAATGAAATTTTCTTGATAAAGCAAGTGTTGAACAAAAACTCTTAGAAAGATGTTGAAAAAATAAGCATTTTGAAATTCGTGCCATGGTCACATATTTGTAGCCATTTGATGGCTCTTGAAGAAACCATGTTAAAAGTTGTGACTTTTGGCAATTTCTTCAAAACCAGTCACTTTAAAAAAGTTGTGACTCTTGGCAATTTCTTCAAAAACCAGTCACTTTAAAAGTTGTGACTCTTGGCAATTTTTTTCAAGAGTCTAAGAGAAACCTATCCTTAGCCCAAACTAGAAAATCTATTCTATCATACCTTCAGAAATTCATGCACAAACTAACAATGTATAAACCATATGAAAAGTAGAGTCAAAGAAAGACACAATCTGATAAATCATACACAAGATCCTTGCTCGAATGAATGAGTGCCTTCTTCAACTCAAGAAAAATTCATAACTCACTTTTCACAATATGATCTTCATAATCAAAGATTAGAAGTTGTGAGTCACATTGTATCTAAGCACTTTTTTTCTTTTCTCTTTATCTGTTACTTCAACTCATATAATTTCACACTTAATTTTTCCACATTGAAGTGAGAACACAAGGTGGCTATTTATAGAGAAAATAGTTATAATCGCATGTAATCGATTAAATATACAATGTAATCAATTATTTCAAAGAAGTAATCGATTATATTATCATTTCAATCGATTAAAGTATTCTTCCCAAAATCTGGAAAACTTTCAAGAACAATGTAATCAATTAGATTCTTGATATAATCGATAAAGTGTTATTGATCACTTCAGAAACACTTTTAAGAGAGAAGTAATCGATTACATCACCTGGTAATTGATTAAAGTAGAGACTCCTGAAAAACCAGTCATTGTCTAAAAAATAATTATCTAATCGATTACGATAAGCTTGTAATCGATTAAACCAATATGAAAATTTCCCTGCAAGCTACAAACACATGTGTAATCGATTATGATCAGCTTGTAATCAATTAAAATAGAGTTTTAAGCACAAAAGAAATTTTCTAACTTTAGAACCTTTCTTTTTACTCCTACATGATGATGCATGATGCACATATGGAAAGATAGAGACTAAGATGCAACACATAATACAACAATTAATACAAATGCCACTCAAGAGAGTTAGGCATGTAAAAGACAAAACTTCTTCAATCTTCTTCAAGCTTCAAGGCTAAGTCTTCATGTTGCTCCTCCTATCTCTAATAGGTAGTTGGCTGCCGATCCAAATCTCGAGTATTAGAGATTTAGTATGATATAAGAGAGTTCAAAATGGGAGGACTATGAGAAAGTAGCGGATCAAATCTCCTCTAAGTTAGCTTTATGGAAAATAAGGATTCTGAATAAACTAGGTAGATTAACCTTGGTTATTTTGGTCTTATCATCAATGTCATTCTATCACATGTCGATTCAACGATTTTTGCAGTATTTATGTGATTCTTTTGATAACATGGCTCATAGTTTTATTTGGAAAATGGTCCTTACATAGAGGGATGCATATGGTGAGTTAGGCTTCCATGACCAAACATCACAAGAAAAGAGGGTTGGGTGTGTGTGTTGCTAGATGGCAAGATGTGGGCTTTCTTGGAAAGTTGATTTGGGAAGTTATGAAAGGAAGTCAGAAGTTGTGGGTTCAAATAGTGGCAAAAAGATATATGAAAGATGGTAACTTACTCACCTCTCTCAAAAAGGTGGGGTCCTCATTTTAGAATGTGTTGGAAGAAAGAGGTGACTGGATGACACTACTTGGATCGTCCAATCCAATCTAGTCCTTTATACTGTGATGCAATCCTACGCCCCAAGGGCATTGGATAGAAGACTCCAAGAAGATTGCGCCAGAGATGTAGGAGAAGGCCCTTGGGTTCTCATGAGCCTTAGGGTAGATTTTGGGCCCATGGGCTAAGTATGAGCCCACTTTTCTTTGTAAATATTAGAATAGGTTTTCCTTCTTTTGGGCCTTGTATTTTGGCCATTTTAGTTTTGTAATGTACCTTACAAATTAAGGGTACCCTACCCTATGAGTTAAGGGTACCCTAGCAGTATAGGGTTTTAGCCTTGTATTTCAGGGCATTTTAAGTAATCTTTGTAGTAGGGACCTTTTTTGTATTTTCATGTATTTTGCCATGGGGTGAGCTCAACTATTGGAGGGATGTGTGTAGTTTTCCCCCTCTAGTTTCTCAAGGAATATGCTAAGATGCCTTTGGCATATCCTTGGAATATCCCTCTAAGATTCACATGAAATTAAAATGAAATTGAATTTCATTTAGTTAGTGACCTAGGCTATAAATAGAAACATGTGTAACACTTGTCATAACTTTGATGAATGAGAATCTTGTGAGACACACTTCAAAGTTCAACTTCTCTCCCTTTCTTCCTTCAATTTTCTGTGTCACTTTCTCTCACTCTCTCTCTCATTCTCTTCCTGTCATACCCTAATGTCGTTCGGGGACCATCCATTGTTGGGATGTGTCGCAACATGCCCTTTTGCAGGCGAGCGAGGCGAGGCTCACGGGTGTGCTTTCTAAAGGAGGAAAGATGTGCGGAGTCGCCACCAATGTTTATTTGTGGAAAGCGTCGGAAAAACCGAAGGAAACCGGTCAAAACGAAAATTCTAAGTTTGGGAGTTGTATTTACGTTTGAGGAAGGTATTAGCACCTCTCACGTTTGTCTCAAAGGACAACAACCTATTTTTTAGAATTGTGAAATTGTGTTATCTTACCTTTTATTTCCTTTTTTATTTTTGAGGTCGACAAAAGCGGGGCTCTTGCTCCTACGTACCCTCTATCGAAGAGGAAATCAGACCTACGTAGTTCTTTTTTAAGGGTGAATCAAGCGATTCTTTTTACTTGGAAGGTGGTCATTTTAAGGCGTTGGACCTTAAAAATGATCCATTTACTTGGTAATAAAAACTGAGATATTGAACTTTTCAAATTATTTTTTAGTGACTTTTTTTGTGGACGAGCTTGACTTTGCGAATTGATTTTAGCCTTAGTTTCACTTTAGTTATTAGTCAATTCAATTAAGAAAGAGAAATCCCAAAGAGAAACGTCCAATTGATTTTTTTCGCTTTATTTTACTAAAAGGTATTTTTTATTATTATATTATTATTTTACCTCTTTTTTGATTTCCAACGTGGTTACGGCACGACCAAACGGCCGAATTCCATTTTAACAGAAATTAACGGATATTACAAATCAAATGATCGGTGGAAATTTATTTTATTTTTTTGATTAAGCGAGAAATGACTTAAATAAATGACTGAAGCACGTCAAAAGGGGGTACGGAAAGTAAATGAAAACGAGAATAAAAGTACACGAAACAAATGGGGACCACCACGGGTACATAGAATGAATCGAAAAGCTCGGTTTGGGGTACTTACCGGTTGAAGATCGACGAACGATGAATGTCGAAGAACGGTTGAAAATCTTCGCATAATTACTCACGGAAACGTTACGGAAGCGCCTCGGCTTGGATTTTCTTCACGGAAACAATTTTCCTCAGCAATTTCAAATGAATACGAAGTGCCAAGAAGGCTGAACCCCTTTCCTCTTCACTCCTCCCCCTATTTATAGCAAAATAGGGGAGGAGCTTGCCACCTAGCTCGCCCAGGCGAGCTCAGCTTGCCCAGGCGAGCCAGGTTGCTTCCTCCAGAAGCAACCACCTTCTGGAGGAAGAATCTGGAAGGCCCAAGTGGGCCTGGTTGCTATTTACACCCTTTTTTTACTAAATACACCCCTTTACTTTTTTTGGTGATTCTTTTTCCGTAACGTTACGAAACTTTACGAATTGCGTAACCACACTTGTTTTCTTTCCGTAAGATTACGGAACCTTACAGATCATGTATTTACTCTTTTTTAGCTTTCAAAAAAGTTACGGAAACTCACGGATTGCGTAACAATACTTTCTTTTGGTTTCCGTCACATTACGGAATTTCACGGATTGCGTAACCACGCTTCCTTTTGATTTCCGACACGTCTCGGGACTTCACATATTGTGCAACAAAGGGTGCCAAGTATCTCGAAGTGGCCAATCAAAGGTTGCATGCCATCAAGCAATAGTCCCGGACGAAATTAGGGTATCACAATTGCCCCTCTTTACTTACCTTTTATCGGAGATAAGAGGAAAGCAAAGATAAGACACTGATTTCGTCCGTCTTCGCCCTTTCCGCGATTAGTCTATGACGACTCCCGTCTCTCCTTCTTCTTTCTCTACACAACACAAAACAAACACAAACCACAAAAACACCAATAACATAATATACATATATACACATTTTTGGCGAAGGAACCGATCCGGAAAATAACAAAAACCACATTTCCCATTCACCGGAGGCTCCGCACTTGATGGTGGAGGACACATGAACAGCGCTAGGCAATCAATTCATGGGTCTCCAAACAAGATTTCGAGGGTGGAGGATAGGCGAACAGTGCTAGGTAATCAATTCGCGGGGCTCCAGACTCGTCGGTGGAGGATGCATGAATGACAATCAATTCATGGGGCTCCGAATAAAAGTGGAGAATGGAGAATTGGCGAACAGCGCTAGGCAATCAATTCGCGGGGCTCCAGACTCATTGGTGGAGGATGTATGAATGACAATCAATTAATGGGGCTCCGAATAAAATTGGAGAATGGAGAATTAGCGAACAGCGCTAGGCAATCAATTCGCGGGGCTCCAGACTCATTGGTGGAGGATGCATGAATGACAATCAATTCATGGGGCTTCGAATAAAAGTGGAGAATGGGGAATTGGCGAACAGCGCTAGGCAATCAATTCGCAGGGCTCCAGACTCATTGGTGGAGGATGCATGAATGACAATCAATTCATGGGGCTCCGAATAAAAGTGGAGAATGGAGAATTGGCGAACAGCGCTAGGCAATCAATTCGCGGGGCTCCAGACTCATTGGTGGAGGATGCATGAATGACAATCAATTCATGGGGCTCTGAATAAAAGTGGAGAATGGAGAATTGGCGAACAATGCTAGGCAATCAATTCGCGGGGCTCCACACTCGTTGGTGGAGGACACATGAACAGCGCTAGGCAATCAATTCATGGGTCTTCGAACAAGATTTGTTGGCAGGATCGAATGGTCCACCGGGTTTTTTCCACCTAAAAAGGCAAACATGCTTTTTTCAAAGAAAAATAAATCATTCGCGAGAGCACCATATCTTAGAGAAACAATATACTCATGCCAAGGGTAATCTTCCTTGTAACCGAAAATGAAGGGCAGGATGTCAACATTTAGCTTTTAAATGAACATTCAGGGGAAACATCCGGTTAAGCTTAAACTGGGAATAAATCACTCATAGTGTATAAAAACTCACACAGGCAAGTGTTTTACCCTAATCCCAAACCATAACTGCACCATGACTTTATTTTGCACACGATTCCTATCGAATCAAAGATCACACGTACGATCACAGATCAATAGGATTTTCTCGAGGGTAGTGTTTTTGGAAGGGAAACTGGGTGTTTCGGTCTTTTCCTCTTTGTTTAAGTGGGACAGGATATCGCCAGTCGAGAATGACTTTGAATGGCAATCCTAAAGGAAGAACCACCAAAAATGGGTTTTCCTTTGCCGACAGTCATTTACCTTGCCGAAAATTTATCTGGTATGAAGACCTCCTGTTCTCTTTCTTTCATTGATCGGGAATTATTCTGTTTTCCTCCGATCTTTTCCTTTTTACTTTCTTTCGATCTTTGATAGGGAATCCTCCTTTTTCTTTCTTTTCATTTTTTCCTTTTCTTTCTTTTCATTTCATCCTTTTCTTTCTTTGGGAAATCGGCTTTTAGCATTCTATTTGCTCTCCCTTGAGGAGATTCTGCTGACCTTTGCTTCGGGGGAAAGGATGAGGATTCTTTTTATAGGCCAAGGTTCAAAATAGTCTAAAGTTGTGTCTCAATGGGGTCTTTTATTGTGGGAGCCCGATCTTGATATTTGGGGCAAAACAAATTCGTGTGTCAAGGTGTCGGTCTCGGGCCAAACTTCCATATCATTTCCACAAGGCACGCGTAACAATGATGATTTGGAAACAACATGCAAAATTAGTCATGGCCACGGCTAGATGGGCACTCAAGCATCCAGTTTATGGCATTGTGATACTACGGTTGGGGATTTACACAAACAGACCCAACGTTTCCAAATTATGTTCTTTCATCGGTTCAATGAATCCATCCATTCTTATCTCGATTATCCAGGAAAATAAACTCTTAGCGTCAGTCCCTTGTTTCCAAAAGATATGTTTGCTCTCTACCAATGATTTATGCTTCCTAACCATAACATGCCGACCTTCGAGGTCTTTCTTTCGTTTTGCTTTTTGTTTTTTTTTTTTATATTCACAAAACTATACATCCATTGCCATCTAAGAGAAAAACTTTTCTTTGTACACCTACATTCCTATACTTGACGAACTTTTTCTGTATACGCATTAGAACTCTTTCTCTTTACGTCAACACGGTCTATATACAAACCCTATTCATGTTCAAAGATTTCTTTTTTCGTTTTTCCCAACACACACCTGTGGTTTATACAAAGGTTTCTTTATATACATTCGTCACTCACACACACAAGAATTTCTTTTCACACATTATTTACACACACAAAAATCCTTCTATACACATTTTCCTTTTACATACATATATATATAAAAAACCTTTTTCTTTTCTTTATATACGTAGACATTTTATTCACAACGCTTCTTTCTTTTTATCATGATTTTGGTTCATTTTATTTTTAGGACGACGTTCCTAAATGAAAAAACTCTACACGATTCCGGAATTTCAACAAACACTATTGACAACAACGAAATAAGTACTAACGTAACAGTTCAAACGACATGTATGCGCAAAACAAAAGTCAATCAAAACCAAACAAACGTTAGTCCCTCAGTTAAACAAAAATAAAATGATACATAATAGATAAAAGAGGAAGCATAAAAAGAGAATATGGATCTAGGGATCTCCCAATTATGTGACTCCGCTCCCTCCCAAGAAATCGAGCAAATTTGTCATCTCTTCGTCCATGCGGGCCTCATCTGCATCGCCGGGAGCCTCTGCGGGTGCCTCCCCTGCCTGGGCCTCAGGCCAATCTTCGGGCCATGCGACCTCTGCCCTGAACTGATCCAGAGTAGGGCATGGAAATGGAGGGAAACCCTGGCTCTGCAGGCTAAGGCTGAGCTGGTAGAGGTAGTCATGGGTCTGCACGTGCGCCCTGTGGTTGGCCGCCTGCTGGCGAACCAAATGCCGTAAATACCGCTCCGTGTCAAATGACCCAGCTGGATCAGCCTGAGGAGGTGGCGGCGGTGCGTCTGGGGCCTGCGGGTCACCACCCTGTGCCTGTCTAGCTGTGCAATACTTCTCTATGAAAGCCCGGGTGATCGGCGGTCGAATCACCTTACTAGGTGTGACAGGAACTCCGAACGACTGGCAGAGAATCGTGATCAATGCCGGAAAACCCAGGGCCCTGTTAGACTTATCTGGGTCTAGAGGGTGCCTGGTAGGTGGCATACCTGGTATGCATAGCAGCTGAGCGATGGCCTCCTCATCAAATCCATCGGCCCGGTTCCTCCTCTGACTATATTCGCACTCCTGGCCCTCCTCCAATACAAGCATATATCCCAGGAACTGACTGAGGGCGTCTGCATCGAAAGGAATCCACTGGCCCCTCACCCATGACCGGAGGTCCCGTACGCCCCCCTTTGTAGGCCAAGCATTGGCGTAAAACTCGAGGACTATATATGGATCGAACTTGGCCATGGGAGTGACCAGCGACGTCCAACGCCGGTGAGCTATCTCCTCCTGGAAATCTGTGTACTCGTCGTCCCTGAGCTGAACACGTCTCTCTCGGTGGAAGGACCATCCCTTGATGGCTTCGAAACGCTACTGGTGCTCAGTGCTCCTGAAACGATGGCTATCGAACTCGGGAGTGGCACTAGTCCCTGCGGCCGCGGTGTCCTTCCTAGATCTCTTTGAGGCAAGCTTCCTCAGGGCCATTTCCTATGAAGACAAACATTTGGAAAGTTAGTCTATAGGATAATGCTTATTTTAACACAAAAATGATATGCTAATCTTTCCGATTTAGAACGAACTCATGGGCACATTTAATGTAACACATTTATGAACATGCGTATGTGTAAAATATCCTACTATTTATGTCAACATACAAGGACATCCAATACATTCTAGTTACCACATATATATACATCTTTGAAAAGAACACACATTCTTGTGCTCAAGGCATTGTGTCAAAATTTACACCTAATCACATCCTAAATATTTTTGCTATGACAAACTACCTACACATATTTGAAGTATTTATATGCACATTGGAAAGATAATTACGTCATGCACATACTTGCATTTGAAAAGGAAATTCCATGCCATCATATATTCATTTAGGAAGCATCCTCAGGCCCTTTTTGACATGGGTACATTTTCTAAAAGGATCCTAATGCTACCTATCCTCAAATACGCACATGTTAAAAGGCATTTTTGCTACTCATTCCCACTTTGCAAGGCATTTTATGCCATGTATTCACATATATTGAAAGGTGTTTTCCATGCTACCTATATTCACACATATACATACATACCATTGAAAGGTATTTTCCATGCTACCTAGATGCAAAGTAACCCTCATGGGGCAGCCAAATTCTAGTAAAAACCCTCTCAACCATGTCCTAATTTTCGTGCCTTTCCACTTTCAAAACCAAAATTTAGATTCTTAGCCATAAGTATGTTTCCTTGCATTGAAACTAAAATCTTTGGTTCCTAATCTTAGAATTTCATGTGGGCACCTATTTCGAATCCTCTATGTTGTCCCTATGTATATAAAACAGTCCCACAATCCCAATCTTACAAAACTATATTCATATGTCATTGGGGCATTTCACCGAGCACTTGGTGGGCGTGTGTTTAGGCATAAATTGCAAGAGAATGGGGGCAATGTGGCATGCCCCATTGTTTCAGAATACAACATAGGCCTAAGGCCATCCCCTACAACCCCTCAACTCTAACAAATCAAGCATAAAAAGCAACCCAAAACTGCCCCATAAATATGAGTACATTCTCACAATTTAGAGCACCAAAAGATGAACAAAAGGCACCAATGGAAAGCTAAAAACTCAAGGATTGAATACTTACTTGCTGGAGTGAGTAGGAATACCAAAAATGAAAGCAAAATGCGACCAAAAGTGGCTAGGGGGAGCAAAAACCGCAAGCCTCGTGAGTTCTCTCTTTTTGAATGAGGGGGGGGGGGGGAGTTTTTGGGTGCAGAAAGCGTTCCCTTCCCTCCTTTTTTATAATCTGGTGCAGGGGTTGCTCGCCCAGGCAAGCTAACCTGCCAATTTTTTTTTTTAGGGGAAACATAACCATGCCCCCCTCCCTACAAGTTAGCGTTCACCTACTCGAACCTACTTAAGTTAGATCAGGCATCCATTACTTATTTTAAACAAACAATAGTAATAATTACTGTGAATTCAAAGGATACTAGGCTGCCTTGCAGCGACGTTCTCTGCTTGTCCAGCGCCGGGAAGGGACGACGATCGGTCGGTCGTAACCCTATCCTCCATTAGCATCCGTCCCTAAGTACCTGAAAGTAGGAAACAAACAATGCGTGGCAAATCGTGACCGGGTCATCGTCTTACCTTGGTTGATTTCTGCCATCAACTTTGTCTTCACTTCTGACCGTGGCCTAAGACGATTCTGCCCCTGTTATCACAAAATATGCATGTGTATGTGCATGCATGAATGTTTTCAATGCAATGATCTTCTTAGTGAAAGCTGGTTAGGTTCAGTTTTAAATAAGCGTTTGTGGCACCCCATGAACTGAGCGAAAAGGACTCAGGTTATTACAAACTGACACAAGGTTTAAAACCAAAGTGAGGACTGAAGCCTCAACCCATCTTCTTTTCTTTTAAAGAAACGTGACGAGACAATTACAACGGATGGGAACCCCTGGAGGGAACTCAGAAGAACAAAAAACTCAGAAATAAAAGAACATGCAACGGTCCTCTCAATTGCCCCATACTTCAAGCGTAATATCGCTTAACGACATCAGAGTTCACGGGCGAGGGTAGCTCCTCGCCATCCATGTTGGTTAGTATCAGAGCACCCCCAGAAAAAGCCCTTTTTTCACAACGAAAGGTCCTTCGTAATTCGAGGCCCACTTCCCTCGATTATCCTTAACAGTGTGGGATATTTTTTTCAGCACAAGGTCCCCCTCGTTGAACATGCGCGGGCGTACCTTCTTGTCGAACGTGTTCTTTATCCTTTGTTGATATAGGCGCCCATGGCTCATGGCTGTCAAACGCTTACCTTCAATAAGGTTGAGTTGGTCATAGCGTACTTGAGCCCATTCTGACTCTTCTAGGCCTGATTCCGCTATTATCTTCTGGGAAGGGATCTCTACCTCAAATGGGAGTACTGCTTCCATCCCATAAACCAAGGAATACGGCGTTGCCCCAGTAGAAGTTCGTACCGAGGTTCTATATCCGTGCAGGGCGAAAGGCAACATCTCATGCCAATCTTTGTATGACACCGTCATCTTCTGAACAATCTTCTTAATATTCTTATTTGCAGCCTCTACAGCCCCATTCATCTCTGGTCGATTAGGGGTGGAGTTATGATGCTGGATCTTGATATCCTCGCACATTTCCTGCATCATTTTGTTGTTCAAATTGGTGACATTGTCAGTAATGATCTTCCTAGGGAGTCTGTATCAACAAATCAGCTCCCTCTTTATGAATCTGACCACCACACTTCTCATGACATTAGCATAAGAAGCCGCTTTGACCCATTTCGTGAAGTAATCTATCGCCACAAGGATGAAGCGATGACCATTCGAAGCTTTCGGTTCGATGGCCCCAATGACATCTATCCCCCACATGGAAAAAGGCCAAGGGGCGGACATAACATTCAGAGGATGTGGCAGAACATTGACATTGTCCGCATACGCTTGACATTTATGACATTTCCTTACATGAGCACAGCAATCACTTTCCATAGTGAGCCAGTAATAACCAGCCCTAAGAATCTTCCTGGCCATAGCATGCCCATTGGCATGTGTCCTAAATGAACCCCCGTGGATTTCCTCAATCATGAAGTTCGCCTCTTTGGCATCTACGCATCGTAGGAGGGTCATGTCGTGGTTTCGTTTGTACAGGATGGTACCACTCACAAAGAAACCAGTAGCCAATCTCCTTAACGTTCTTTTGTCATTGTCGGAAATCCCTGGTGGATATTCTTTGTTCTCAACATATTGTTTGATGTCGAAGTACCACGGTTTCCCATCCCGCTCTTCCTCTATCGCACAACAATGTGCTAGCTTGCCCTGAGATCTGAACTCAATGTACGGCAGATCTCCGTGTGGGGCAAGTTGAAACATGGATGCCAGGGTGGCCAATGCATCGGCCATTTGGTTCTCTTCCCAAGGTATGTGGTGGAAAGAAATTTCGTCAAAGAATTCGGCTAACTTCAAGATGTGAGTTTGATAGAGTATCAACTTTGGATCCCTAGTTTCCCATTCTCCTCTCAACTGGTGTATCACCAAAGCCGAGCCTCCATACACTTTGAGTAACTTTACATCAAAATCAATGGCCGCTTGAATCCCAAGGGCGCATGCTTCATATTCGGCCATATTGTTGGTACAATCAAAACCTAGCCTGGTGGTGAAAGGAATACACTGATCATCCGGGGATACAAGGACTACCCCTACTCCATGGCCCAAAGCATTAGATGCCCCATCGAAGCAAACAATCCATTTGTCTATGTCCTCGTGCGTCCGCTTCTCTTCGAACAGGGCCATGATGTCTTCATCCAGGAACTCAGGGTGCATCGGCCGATAATCTTGGAGGGGTTGTTGGGCCAAATAATCTGCCAAGGCGCTTCCCTTTACCGCCTTTTGGGTGACGTACACTATATCGAATTCAGATAGTAGTACCTGCCACCTAGCGATTCGTCCCGTGAGGGCCGGTTTCTCAAAGATGTATTTCACGAGATTCATTTTGGAAATAAGCCACGTGGTATGACTGAGCATGTACTGCCTAAGCCGATGTGACGCCCATACCAGAGCGCAACACGTCCTTTCCAGCATTGAGTAATTCATCTCACATGCGGTAAACTTCTTGCTTAGATAGTAAATGGCTTGTTCCTTTTTCCCAGAGTCATCATGCTGACCCAACACACACCCCATAGACTCGTCTAACACAGTCATGTATAAGGAAAGAAGTCTTCCCGTTACAGGTGACATGAGCACCGGGGGGTTCGCGAGGCTCTGTTTGATCTTCTCGAAGGCCTCTTGGCAGTCGCTGTTCCACAGGACCGCCTGGTTCTTACGTAATAGCTTGAAAATGGGCTCACATGTAGGGGTGAGTTGTGAGATAAATCTCGCGATGTAATTCAACTTGCCCAAGAAACCTCGAACCTGCTTCTCCGTGCGTGGTTCCGGAATTTCAAGAATGGCCTTCACTTTCTCGGGATCTATCTCTATCCCTTTCTGACTTATGATGAATCCTAGCAACTTCCCTGACTTTACCCCGAAGGTGCACTTGGTTGGGTTTAGCTTCAGTTGGTATTTCCGCAACCTTCCAAACAGCTTACGCAGATTGACGAGGTGTTCGTCCTCAGTCCGAGACTTGGCAATCATGTCATCTACGTAGACCTCTATCTCCTTATGCATCATGTCATGGAACAATGCTACCATGGCACGCTGATAGGTTGCCCCAGCATTTTTCAGCCCGAAGGCCATTACTTTGTAGCAGAACGTTCCCCATAGGGTGATGAAAGTAGTCTTCTCCACATCTTCGGGTGCCATCTTTAACTGATTATACCCCGAGAAACCATCCATAAACGAGAAAAGAGCGAACTTGGCCGTATTATCTACCAGTATATCAATGTGTGGCAGGGGGAAATTGTCCTTAGGAATGGCTCGGTTTAAGTCCCGATAGTCTACACACATTCCAACCTTGCCGTCCTTTTTTTGGACCGGAACAATGTTGGGCCACCCACTCCGGGTACCGGCCACAGCTAAGAAACCCGCATCAAACTGCTTCTTACTTCTTCTTTAATTTTTAAAGACATCTCGGGTCTCATTCTTCGTAGCTTTTGCTTAACCGGGGAAGACCCAGGATTCAAAGGCAACTTATGCTGCACAATGTCGGAATCCAGACCGGGCATGTCTTGATATGACCACGCAAAGACATCTTGATACTCTTCAAGAAGGGTTATCAAGCCTTGGCGGATAGGGCGGTCATACCGGTTCCTACTTTACTTCTTTCTTTTCCTCCGGGTCCCTAAGTTTACCAATTCGGTTTCTTCTTGGTGAGGCTTCATTTCACGTTCTTCCTGAGCGACCAACCTCTCCAACTCTGGTGAAAGGACGTCCTCTTCCTCTTCTCGTTTATCGTTTGGCTTATATCTCGATCGAAATCGATTGTCAAACCCTCGTTGTTAGGATCCTCAAAGAATCGACCCTCATATCTATACCAAACAAGACAAAAGAAACAAAAACATGCAAAATGATATGAGAAAAGGTGGAACTGCAAGAACAGATGAAACAAGATCTCTTTGTTTATTTAATAAGGTAGGTTTCACAAAACAAAAGAGAAAGGAATCTATAGGCTCTAATTACATTGAATCAGCGGTATAGACTCTGACTGGCTTATCACGCGCCAGTTCCCCACTTGGGAATCGGGATGGCATGGTTGCACGAAATTGGCGGGTCTTGAGGGAACTCCTCTTCTATTGCGGCCACCTCCTCCTCGGACACCATTCCGGCACTGGTGAAACACTGGCTAATACGGCCGGGCCATACCCTATCCGCCCGAAATCTTGACGGCACATTCCTCCTCCCCGGCATCCCGGGTTCATACCCTAATCCATATTGTATGGATTTCCCTTAATATCGACCACGTCGGCATTCCCGAGGCCGTCCTTGCCTAGACCCATTCCGGGCTCAAATCCGTTCCTGAGCATAACCGGCCACCATTATGGCCGCTTGGAGAGAGAAGGTAGCAACGGACTTGGTTCCACAGAGGCGCAGCTCACCACCTCGAAGGATTGGAAAGCTGTTTCCAATGATTCTTCCGCCGCTTCTACGTATGGTGCGGAGGAGGGGCAGCTCACAACATATCCTCTTCACCCGACACTATCACTAAAAGTCCACCCACTGCGAACTTCAATTTCTGGTGAAGCGTTGAAGGGACCACTCCCAGCGCATGAATCCAAGGTCTTCCCAAGAGGCAGCTATAGGCGGGATTTATGTCCATCACTTGAAACACCACATTGCAAGTGTGGGGGCCTATCTGAATGGGAATGTCGATTTCCCCCATCACTTCCCGCCGAGTACCATCAAAGGCTCGTACCACCATCGAGCTCGGTTTTAAACGTGACGCACTAAAAGGAAGCTTTTCCAAAGTGGTCTTCGGCATCACATTTAAACTCGATCCATTGTCGATAAGTACCTTTGCGACAACATGGTCCATACATCTCACCGACACATGTAGAGCCTTGTTGTGTCCTCTCCCCTCAACGGGAATCTCTTCTTCCGCAAACGCGATATAATTATTGGTGGTTATATGATTAACGATGCCTTCAAAACCCTCCACTGAGATATCGTGTGCTACATGGGCATCGTTGAGGACTTTTATCAACAGCGCACGATGAGGCTCGGAGTTTATGAGCAGTTCAAGCAAAGAGATCCTTGCTGGAGTTTTATTCAGTTGCTCGACTACCTTAAACTCGCTTTGTTGGATGAGGCGAAGGAACTCATGAGCCTCTTCCAAAGTCACTGTCTTTCCTTGAAGACCTTCTTCTTTTCAGCCCTTTTACCACCGGAGGATCCACTTCTTTCGAGGGGGTGGCTACGTCTGTGGGCTCTTGGACCATGGGCGCTTTCCCCTTGGAGGGCAATTCCGCCGAGTGAGGGGAAGCGAACACCCGACCACTGCGGGTTACGCCACTGAGGCCGGTGATGTTGGTCACCTTGGCTGACAGGGAGTCAACTTCGGTTGCAACTCTTTCTCCAAAGCGGGAGGGGTATACTTCCACGGAACGGCCTTATTGCTTTGATATGCAAACGGCGTCGGCTTGGGCGCTGTCCGGGGGTATATGGGCGTGGAGCCGGTCCCTTTCCTAGTAAAACATATTACTAGGGCTTGGGGGTTGGGGAACCTTCTTTCTTCCGACTGCATGCAAATTGTGGTTCTTCCCTCCCTCCTTTGGACACTTCAAGCTGCCCCCAGTCCATGAGCCGCTGAAGCAATTCTTCCACCGCGGGACAGGTTTCCATGTCGTGTGACTCCCCGAGGTGAAACAAACATTCGTCCCTTTCGTCTCCGCCACGGGAGACCATGCACGCCGCTTGCAGTGATGGTAGATGAAGCGTCTAGAAGTAGCCACTCTTCTAATCTCTTTGCCCGCGATGGCCCATCCTCTTCGATGGCGTTTACGCTAGCCCCTCCATGACTGGCTAGTGGGTTGGTTTTAACATTGGGCCTTCCTCTTGAATGATAGCCAGCCGACATTAATTAGGTGTTGCACCTTATACTTGAACGGGAGCAGGAGTCAATGTTGTGTCCGGGAGCTCCACTATGGTATACACACTTGGCATCCGGTTGTACCACTTGGGGTATGGTGGCTGGAAGACCTTCCCGGGTATGGCCACCACCAAATGATTTCCAATAATGAAGGCCACAACTCGGAGTATGCCATGGGAATAGGAGAGAAATCATCTTTCGGGGTGGGCGCGTGCATTATTATAGCTCGCGCCAGGAGCTGTATTATTGACTGGCCGGGGAGTGGCTGGAGCTGTGTGTTGGGCCAGGCGTTCTTTCTGCTGCGGGTGGTCCTTTCACTTGAGTTGGGAGGGAACTCCCGGCTCGGATTGAAAATTCGGGGGTTGGGCTGGTATGAGCTTTGGATATTTTGGGGTGCTTTCATCCATGTTGGGGCGGTGGTGACCGCGTGGGTATCTCCTTCCTTTTTCCTCGCGCCCACCACTGGGGCTCTTCTGTTGTTGTTGGGGGCCACGTTGGAGGCATATTCGAACTTGCCTTTTCTCAGTCCGGATTCATTCTTTCTCCGGCGAAGACGAGGTCCGCAAAGTTAGCTGGCATGTATCCTATCAGCTTTTCATAGTAGAACGTAGGCAACGTATCTACCATAATTGTGATCATCTCCCTCTCCGTCATGGGCGGGACGACTTGGGCTGCGAGATCTCTCCACCTTTGGGCATATTCTTAATGGACTCATGTTCTCGCTTGGTCATACTCTGAAGCTGGTTCCGATCGGAGCCATATCCGTATTGTATTGGTACTGCCTAATGAAGGCAGTTGCCAAGTCTTTCCATGACCGGATCTGAGAAGCTTCCAGATTGGTATACCATGCCACTGCTGCTCCGGCCAAGCTGTCTTGAAAGAAATGACCAACAGCTTTTCGTCCGCAGAATACGCCCCCATCTTTCGGCAATACATCCGAAGATGCCTTTTGGACATGTCGTCCCTTTGTACTTATCAAAATCTGGTACTTTGAACTTGGGAGGGATGACGATGTCAGGTACCAGACATAGATCCGCTAAATCCGAGAACGGGTAATTGCCGAGGCCCTCTACCGCTCTCAGCCTCTCTTCAAGTGAATCAATCTTTCCCTTATCTTTGCAAGGGAACGATTCTTTACGGGTGCGGGTGAGACGGGACATGGCGGACTATGTTTGGTTGGGGTAATTCATGGGGGGCGGATCTTTGAGGGGAAGAGAGGGCCTAGATGGGCATCTCCTTCATCATCTTCTTGCAGGGATAGTCGGCATAAGGAGGGAGTTGCCCCTCGAAGGTAGGGGCTTGGCTCAAATCTTCCGGAGCGGACGGGGAGTGAAGTCCGGAGGCAACCATAAGGGTAAGCTTGAGGACTATACCTCCGACCAACACGTCGTGTTTCTGTCTCGGCCCAAGTTTAATGCGGGCTGTAGCACCGGTTCCGCTTCCCTAGCTGTATTGGAGGCGGTGCCGTGGCATTATCTCTATAGTTTTCTGGAGTTTTAGCATGGCCTCCGTGATAGAAGCCATTTGATCTTTTAAGGCCGATAGTCGGCCTTCATCTGTTCTTGCACGCCCTCTTCATTATCCATTTTTCTGGATCGAGTGTTATAGGGGTGCCTTTGGCTTTCTTAGTTATGGTGATTCCCTAAAGAAAAAAACAGGTGAGTATGCCACCAAAACATGAATATGCAAATGAATGATCGGAGCACTTGGATCCACCTCAAGGTTTTTTAGATAACGTGATGAGTTCAGAACTTCTCTTTTATAAAAAGAACAAAGCTTTTATCTAGCCAAGATTATACAAAAGTGTTACAACAGAACCTAACGGTTTCTAATTATATGGGCCATCAAATCTATCATGTGTTGACAGTAATTGATTAGCCCGTGAATTTCCTCGGGGCTGTACACACTTCGCGATGGCTTTGCTTTGGCTAGTAGTCGCGGGAGGTCTTGACTTCCATTCAAGGTCAAGGCGAACCTATCCATCCACATAGTCGCTTCTTGATGCAATGCATCAATCACCCTCCCTCTTGCTTCCTTTTCGGCGTACACTTGTGCGAAATCCTCTACTAGCTTTTGTTCATGGGTCACAGACTGGTTTAACTCTTCCTTGTACTGCCCTATGATAGCTAGCATGCTTTGCTCCGTGGCTTCCAAGTGTTGAGCCAAACTCCTCTTGGATCTTGAGCAAGCAGCTAATTCTTCCTTTAAGATCATGCCATGCACCCGTGACTGGTCTCTTTCCTCTCTCCGGAGCTTGAGCTCATTGTTGCTACCCCACAAAGCTCCTCGGAATTTATCTCGCCATGTTCCTCCTTGCGGGCCCTTTTGGTTTCTTGTTCAAGGGCTCTTGCAGTGGCCGCGTTTTCCTCTCGTAACTCGGTGCACTCTTTCCGGATGTTTGTAGCGGCGACTTAAACTTTTCTTTGGCGAGTCTTGCCTTCCCTAACTCTAATTTTAGAGCTTGGACTTCTTCATCTTCCTCCGAAGCTTCGAAGTGCTCCTCATTGATAACTTTCAACTTGGAGAGCCAATCTAACCCTCGCGTATGAACTCTTAGCCATTCATGATAACCGCCGATGATGCCATTACGGATGCCCCTAAGTTCTTTATCCTTCCTCAATGGACTTCTCCACGCCTTGTGGACTCTTTGTACAACCTAGAGATTTTGCGTGCCGAAATCTCTCACAAGGAAAGGCGAAAGGCTCTCTTCCGTTGGCGCTCCCCTCATGAGGTACCCTAGCTATCTTATGGCAAGTGCGGGATTATAGTTAATACAACCCCTCGTCCCTATCAACAGAACATTAGGGTAGTCCCCACATGAGAAAAGAACTCCCTCCTTTCCTTCCTTCCATCGAGGAAACCAATTGATTGTGCTGCCCCCTATCCCAGCCAAGTGTTGGTCCCAATCGACTCTTCTCTTTTCGATGCACGAGTGATAACTTTGAAGTGGACACGGGTGTCTTATGTTGATGCAAGCTCCATTGGAGCTTGTAGGCCTAGGATCTTCTTCATCAATGGATTCTTTTGCTTCTTGGAAGATGAATGGCAGCAGAATGGAGAAAGGAAGAGAGAGAGGAGACGCCACTTCAAGGAGAAGATGAGTCTAGAAGAAGCTCACCACCATAGGAGGCCATGGATAAGAGCTTGGAGGAAGAAGGAGATGAATGAGGGGAGAGGGAGAGAAGAGCACGAAATTTTGTGCTCTACAAGAGCTCTGAAATCTGAAGTTAATATTCAAATGATCAAAGTTCAAAAAAATGCACACACATGACCTCTATTTATAGCCTAAGTGTCACACAAAATTGGAGGGAAATTCAAATTTCACTTGAATTTGAAATTGAATTTGTGGAGCAAAAATTTCGCTAATTATGATTAGTGAATTTTAGTTATGGTTCAGCCCACTAATCCAAGATCAATTCCAATATTCTCCACTAAGTGTGCTTAGGTGCCATGAGGCATGAAAAGCATGAAGGACATGCACAAAGTGTGACTATATGATGTGGCAATGGGGTGTAGTAAGCAAATGCTCACCTCCCCCTCTAAAATTTAATTGGATTGGGCTTCGACCAATTCAATTAAATTTATTTCCAACCACACACATCAAATATCCACTTAGTGCATGTGAAATTACAAAACTACCCCTAATACAAAAACTAGTCTAGGTGCCCTAAAATACAAGGGCTGAAAAATCCTATATTTCTAGGGTACCCTACCTACATTATGGAGCCCTAAATACAAGGCCCAAAATTAATGAAACCTTAATCTAATATGTACCAAGATAAGTGGGCTCATACTTAGCCCATGGGCCCGAAATCTACCCTAAGGCTCATGAGAACCCTAGGGCCTTCTCTTGCATTTTTGGCCCAATCTTCTTGGAGTCTTCTATCCAATGCCCTTGGGGGGTAGGATTGCATCATATGTCTTGTTGGAATAGGTTTGAAACCAACCACACACAGAGAACGGGTAAGCAACAGACAATCCATGCGCTGTTCTTCTCGCACCTTCGGTCAAAGGTATCAAATAAGTCCGCCAAGATAGCCACCACTGGACTCTCCTTGCTATGGTGATATGCAAGGAAAGCATCAATTGCAGCTAGGTCCACCAAACTGTCCATGTTCAGAAAGAGGACAACCCCAAAGATCAGCAAAGCTAGTATATCCGCAAACGGGACCCACTTCTCTTGGCTTGCCATATCCCTTGCCTTGCCTTCCAAGTATTTCCGTGGCAGGCCTACTACGCCGTTCCGAGTTTGCTTCATGCGATCCAACTCTTTTGCCGAATCCCCAACCACAGTTGCAATCTTACTCAAGGCGGGAAGAAACCCGGAGAAAAGATACGGTTTTCTTCCCCCAAGAGGGCATCCTAATATCTCCTCAAACTCTTCGACAGTCGGTACCATTTGGAAGTCCCCAAACGTGAAGCATCTCAACGACTGGTCATAGTATTGGGCGAGGGATACAACAACTTCCGTAAATACCTCCATTGCGGTCAAATCTAAGATCTTTCCGTATACTTTGCGGAAGGCTTGCCTTTGGAGAGATCCCATCAATCGTCCTAACTCCTTAAGGCTGGTGACATCTAGACCCTTAATCTTGACTTGATAAAATCTTTTTCCGTTTTGATTTGTCCCCATCATTTACCTAAAAAAGGGGTGGATCAAGACTCCGATATGAATGATGCAATGCGCATGCATGAAATGAAAAGAAAATAAAAACAAAAGAGTAATTTACATATACGAGACCAAAAAGATCCATCTTTTTAATACTACGTTTTAGGCATTACGGCGCCTTAACGTATGTATTAAAAAGTGACCTATTACTCTAGAGACACAAAATATCACTAGTAAAACTATAATTTACGTGCTATTCGCAAAAAAATGCATGAGAACAAATGGCACGGAGCGTGTTTGCTCTATGCCCCTATTTGGGAACCTATAGGACAATATCTAGGGGCGTCTAGTAACTACTCCCAACGATTCATAACTCACATGGCTGTTTTCTAGAGGTATCATCACTCAAGATAATAATATTGTGGCGGTATGGAATATCAGCGACAACATATTATAAAGAGAGAAAGCTCTAGACGAGGTTTCACTATCATCAAGCAAGTCGGAGACCTAGCATGATCATAGATTCACCTCTACTCCTTAGATTCCCATGAACCCGGGTATAGGGCCCCTTTTTACTCAAACCCGTGGGTGCTTAGAATGCAGTGTAAAAATGTGGAAAAGACAGCAGTTATTACATTTTACACAGTTCAATAAATGCACACACAAAGTTTCACAATTCCACAATTCCTTAAAATAGGCCTAACTCACAAAAAATAGTCCCTAGTGGAGTCGCCAACTGTCGCAACATGCCCTTTTGCGGGCGAGCGAGGCGAGGCTCACGGGTGCGCTTTCCAAAGGAGGAAAGATGCGCGGAGTCGCCACCAACGTTTATTTGTGGAAAACGTCGGAAAAACCGAAGCAAATCGGTCAAAACGAAAATTCTAAGTTCGGGAGTTGTATTTACGTTTGAGGAAGGTATTAGAACCTCTCACGTTTGTCTCAAAGGACAACAACCTATTTTTTAGAATTGTGAAATTGTGTTATCTTACCTTTTATTTCCTTTTTTATTTTTGAGGTCGACAAAAGCAGGGCTCTTGCTCCTATGTACCCTCTATCGAAGAGGAAATCAGACCTACGTAGTTCTTTTTTAAGGGTGAATCAAGCGATTCTTTTTACTTGGAAGGTGATCATTTTAAGGCGTTGGACCTTAAAAATGATCCATTTACTTGGTAATAAAAATTGAGATATTGAACTTTTCAAATCCTTTTTTAGTAACTTTTTTTGTGGACGAGCTTGACTTGGCGAATTAATTTTAGCCTTAGTTTCACTTTAGTTATTAATCAATTCAATTAAGAAAGAGAAATCCCAAAGAGAAACGTCCGATTGATTTTTTTCGCTTTATTTTACTAAAAGGTATTTTTTATTATTATTTTACCTCTTTTTTGATTTCCAACGTGGTTACGGCACGACCAAACGGTCGATTCCATTTTAACAGAAATTAACGGATATTACAAATCAAATGATCGGTGGAAATTTATTTTATTTTTTTGATTAAGCGAGAAATGACTTAAATAAATGACTGAAACACGTCAAAAGGGGGTACGGAAAGTAAATGAAAACGAGAATAAAAGTAAACGAAACAAATGGGGACCACCACGAATACATAGAATGAATTGAAAAGCTCGGTTTGGGGTACTTACCGGTTGAAGATCGACAAACGATGAAGAACAAATGATGAATGTCGAAGAACGGTTGAAAATCTTCTCCTTCTGGAGGAAGAATCTGGAAGGCCCAAGTGGGCCTGGTTGCTATTTACACCCCCTTTTTTACTAAATACACCCCCTTTACTTTTTTTGGTGATTCTTTTTTCGTAACGTTACGAAACTTTACGAATTTCGTAACGACACTTATTTTCTTTCCGTAAGGTTACAGAACCTTACGGATCATGTATTTACTCTTTTTTAGCTTTCGAAAAAGTTACGGAAACTCACGGATTGCATAACAATACTTTCTTTTGGTTTCCTCACATTACGAAATTTCATGGATTGCGTAACCACACTTCCTTTTGATTTCCAGCGCGTCTCGGGACTTCACATATTGTGCAACAAAGGGTGCCAAGTATCTTGAAGCGGCCAATCAAAGGTTGCATGCCATCAAGCAATAGTCCCGAACGAAATTAGGGTATGACAGGATGCAACCCTCGTTTGACCACTTCGAGGTACTTGGCACCCATCGTTAGGCAATTCGTAAAGTTCTGTAACATTCCGAAAGGCAAAAAAGGGATGATTACGTAATCCGTAAAGTTCCTTAACATTCCGGAAGGCAAAAAAGGGATGATTACGTAATCTTAAGGTTCCGTAACATTACGGAAGGAAAAAAAGTATCGATACGTAATTCGTAAGTTTCCGTAACATTACGGAAAAAGAATCAGGAAAAAAAAAAGGCAATGGGGGTGTATTTAGTTAAAAGGGGGGGTGCAATCGTAAGTTTCCTAGGTAGTCATACCTCACAAAATATATGTATGTGTGTTAAGGTATGAAAATACCTTAGATATGCATGTATGTAGCAAAAAGATACCTCGGCAATATATATATATATATATATATATATATATATATATGTGTGTGTGTGTGTGTGTGTGTGTGTGTGTGTGTGTGTGTGTGTGTGTGTGTGTGTGTGTGTGTGTGTGTGTGTGTGTGTGTGTGTGTGTGTGTGTGTGTGTGTGTGTGTGTGTGTGTGTGTGTGTGTGTGTGTGTGTGTGTGTGTGTGTGTGTGTGTGTGTGTGTGTGTGTGTGTGTGTGTGTGTGTGTGTGTGTATCTTTAGGTAGCAAGATACCTTGGATATGCATAGCAAAAATACCTCACAAAAATATACACATGTTTAGGTAGCAAAATACCTCATGAAAAAAAAAACAAGAACAAAAAATATATCTTTCAGCTGAAAAGCCAACATGCTTGTGAAAGAAGATAACTTCCATCTTTTCTTTGAAAAAATTCATTGATCACAACTAGTTTTTGAAAAAAATGTGTATACACCTAAAGGGTGAATTGTAACACCCTGATATATATATCTATATATTATTAGTAATTATGTTTGATTTTTGATTATTTGTTGTGTTATTTTTATCCGTAATTATTTTTAAGGAAGTTAATTTAGTTAATAGAGGGGTGTGGATAGATAAGGATCTAGCTTCTCAAAGAAGCCTCTTGAGAAAGCTTCTCAAAGAAGCCACCAGGAAGCTTCTGGAGGAAGCCTCTTAATGAAGCTTCTAGAGAAAGCTACATGGAGCTGTCTCGGTAAAAACGCTTTCCCGCTTTCGTTAACCGTTGGATCTTCTCGAAATTGGGTCTGCAACTTCACAAAACATTTATCCATGATCTGACCGTTGGGATCTTCACGAAGGTATCTGGAGTGTGCTAGAAGCCTCTTAATGAAGCTTCTGGAGGAAGCCTCTTAATGAAGCTTCTAGAGAAAGCTACATGAAGCTGCCTCGGTAAAAACGCTGCTCAGCTTTCGTTCACCGTTGGATCTTTTCAATATTTAGCTTGCAACTTCAAAAGACAATTGTCCATCATCTAACCGTTGGGATCTTTGAAATTATGTCTGGAGTGTGCTAGAAGCTTCCATTCCCGAGAGCATTTCTTATTTAAGCATTTCAGCCTTTGCTTTCGTGTAGCTTAGGAAAAACGTCATTTCTTCTTCTTTCTTTCTTCCAAAGCCATTTCTAAAGTTCCAAGCACTTTCTCCATCACCCACAGCCACCATTAGCCACCACAAACCATCATTGTTCTCCATTGAAAACCCACACCGAGAGGAACCCTTCAACTGAAGCGGAATCTTCCAACTTGGCTTGCGGTTCCGGTAGAGAACGAAAACCCTAATCTGACCTTTCATTTTCTTTCGAGGTAACCATGGTTCTATGCTTGTTTCTTGTTAGTTTCATCTTGTCTTTGCATATTTTCTGACTTTGGAACAGCCATTGCATGTCTTATGCTTCCTTTGAAAAACCTTAGAGAAAGAGACTTTGTAAACGTTATCCTTTCATGAAATGCATGTTATTTTCGTAACCTACACTGAACCCCGGTCACATTGGCGTGGTCAGAATTTCCAAATGATGTTTCTTTGTAAAACCCGAAATGTTCTTAGCTCTTTCATGTAGTGATGTAGGTGTTTGACCCAGAGCACTGTTACTAGCTTTGTTTTCTGAAATCCATACCAAGTCTCCTTTGTTTTGGCACGGTAGAGGCTTGTGTGGAATCAACGAGCAAGGACAAAAAGGAATCTTCAAGTGACGCGACGAGGAATCCGCGGGGTAGCACACGATAGGTAAGGGGAGTTTATTATAAAATTTACCATTTTAACACCATAGTTAGGGTCAGGGAACCTAGCTATGAGGATGTCTGCCTGTCCCTGTTGCATGCTGATTTTTCTTAAAAGAAAATTACGTTTTAACTAATGGGATGCGATATATATATATATATATATATATATATATATATATATATATATATATATATATATGTATTGTGATGAATGATATTGTTTTGGTTGTTTGAAATGTGTTGTTTGAAGACCATGCGTGTGGAAATGATATTGTTGTGTTTGTTTGAATTGTTGTTGATGTTGCTATTGAGGATTTTAATTGATATGTGATGATAATGATAATTATGATGATATTGATTTAAGATGATGTTGTTAATAAAGACGATGTCAACATGAATTGTTATTATTGATGAATATGTGAATATGAAATGAGGTTGTTGTTGTTGTTGATAACGTCATTGAGATGAGATGATATTTATGTTGTGAATGACATGGAAATACGATTTTTTTGATTGATGTTGGAAATTCATTGGCATGTGCATGTTGTGTATGTTTGTGGGGGGCATTGTGCACTGACCTTTCAGGGTCTTTGGCACTAGCTTTTGGCCACGTTCATACGTTGGATGTTGTGTATGATCGTGGGGGGCACTGTGCACTGACCTTCCAGGGTCTTTGGCACTAGCTTTTGGCCACGATTATACGTCGTATGAAGTGTATGTCATGAGGGGTAGAGTGCACTGACCTTGTCGGATGGCCCAGACGTGGGTAACTAGCGTGGTTAGAGAATCTAAGCATTCCTGAGGGGATGCTTAGGCGCTTTAATTGGTCCATGGTCTTTGGCACTTACTTTTGGTCGTGATCATAGCTCATACGACACAGGAAATAGAGTAACTGTGGCCAAGTGTACTTTGTACTAGGGGGTTGTCACCTGGTAGGGAACACCTTTGGGCTCCCAGGCTGATCATCTGTGGGAGGGGGGCTGTTACGTGCACAACCGGGTGGTCTCGACAAACTCAGCACAGTTCCCTAAGTGAGAGTGTCGTATGGACACGCTTAGGCTATTTCCTGAGATTTGGTTGTTGTTGGTACGTACCACATTGCATCTGAGTGTTGAGTCAGGTGCATGCATCATTCTGTGCAGTCTTAATTGGGTCCATGGATGGATGATGAGTAATTGTTGGATGTGAATGATGAATATTTGTTGGATATAAGTGTTGAATAATGATTGTTGTGTATGCTTATCATGTTTGCCTAGGTTCCTTGCTAATTGTGGTTATTTGGAATTGGTATTGGTTCTTTAATAATAAACTCACCCTTGCAATTTTGTATCGTGTGGTTGATACCTGTGATGATCATGAACCTTGTTCGTGGGAGCAGAATGACAGTGGCAGGGTGTAGGGAGTAAGATTCTGGTGAGGAGCCGCCGAGTCGACGTGATGACGTTGGCGTTATTTTGGGAGAGAGTTGTGTTTTGTAATTAACTCCTCCGTAGTTGGTTTTTAAGTTTTATTTTGTTGAGTTAAAGATGTAAAACTGGAATTTTAATTATATATATATGAACATATTTAATTTTCGTTATGTGTATGACATGTACCAAATTATTGTTTCTATGTAATTATGCATATTCACTTAAGTAATGGCGTGTTGTTGAATGAATTTATGTTGTGACAAAATCACTTCTATTTTCATAAGCAAAAATTAAGGGAGTTCTTTTTATAAAAATTGAAATTATCGAATATTAGAGTGTGGATACCGTAGCGATGAGGCGGGTCGTTACATGAATGCTGTGAAAGTTTTCCCGGACGCCCAAGAATAAACTTGGATGAATGCACAAATTGATAAAAGAACATATTTTGGAAACACTAGGTTGACTAAAGTGGAGAGAATGAATTATGAGCCCTAGCATCACATGACCAAAAAATTTTCGACACTTGAGTGTCCACATAGGTGCATGCACGACTAGTTTTGCATAAAATTTTCAAATCATCATTGTTGCATTTGTGTCATGGAAATAATGTGGGACATCCTCTTTTATCCTTGAACCGAACCAAACCCTAACATATATCATGTCCATCCGTGCTACAAGCCTTGAGGCAAAATCCCAATTTACCATAAACCTTGACCCAGGGTGAGAATGTCGATCCTTGCCCTCAGAAGAAAACAAAAAAATAAAGGAAATTCCCAATCAAAAGAGCAGGAGAAAACAAAAAGAGAAAATTCCCAATCGAAGAGTGGGAGAATGCAAAAAAAAAAAGGAAAGAAAATTCCCGATCAAAGATCATAAGAAAACAGAAGAAATATACAGAAAGGTCTTTGGACCAGACGACATCTGAATAAATATAGAGTTATCACCAAGTAAGCACAAAAAGAAAGGAAACCACGACCTGAAGTGGTCCTCTCCCTTTGATTGCCAACCAAAATCCTATGCGTTGGTGACTTGTTCGCCTCACCCTAAACCAAAACAGAAAAGGAAAAGGCTAAGAACACTCAAAGCCAAAGTTCCCACCAAAAAAACACCATTCCCAATTAAAAGTCCTATTGATCCATGATCACGCATGTAATCTTTGATTTGATAGGAAATAATTTGCAAAATCAAGTCATGGCATATCTATGGTTCGGATTTAGGATGAAACACTTACCTGTGAGATTGATACACTTTTGAGTGATTTTCTTCTATTTTCGTTGAACCCAGTGTTTCCTCTAAATGGTCATTTAGAAACAAATTGTTGACATCCAAAATCTCATTTATGGTTATGAGAAAATTTCATCAGCATACTCCCCTTCCCCGGTAGAAACATTGTTTTTCATCCAAAAAGCATATCTTGCTCTGATTAGTTGAAAGTTTTGTCTCTTTACAAAAGCATGTTCGCATTTTAGTGAAGAAAACACCGAGACTATTTTTAGTCTCACAAGTTATCCAGAATTATGTAGGTCTGAGTTCCTCATCGAGGATACGTAGGAGCAAGAGCCTCGCTTTTGTCGGCCGCCCCACAATCTCTGTCACACTGACCCTGGAGTCATGTGACAGGCGGAAATACCCAAGCGGTTATCTGTTTAAACTTTTTTTTGCTATCTCTAAGACTCAAAGCATGATAGCACGCAGAGACTAACATCATCTTCTGCACCTTTTGTCATCCAGAGGCGGCGGGCCCGTTGACATGCGGGAACCATTCGGTCCCGCACTTTTAAACTTTCTTTTGCTATCTCTAAGATTCAAAGCATGATAGCACACAGAGACTAACGTCGTCTTCTGCACTTTTTATCATCCAGAGGCGGCGGGCCTGATGACATGCGGGAACCATTTGGTCTCACACTTCTTTTTCTATCTCTAAGACTCAAAGCATGATAGCACGCAGAGACTAATGTCGTCTTCTGCGCCTTTTGTCATCCAGAGGCGGCGGGCCCGATGACATGCGGGAACCAATTGGTCCCGCACTTTTAAACTTTGTTTTGCTATCTCTAAGACTCAAAGCATGATAGCACACAGAGACTAACGTCGTCTTCTGCGCCTTTTGTCATGCAGAGGCGGCGGGCCCGATGACATGCGGGAACCATTTGGTCCCGCACTTTTAATCTTTCTTTTGCTATCTATAAGACTCAACGCATGTTAGCACGCAGAGGCTAACGTCGTCTTCTGTGCCTTTTGTCATCCAGAGGCGGCGGGCCCGATGACATGCGGAGACCAATTACGGTCATCCACACGCTTGATGAGTGATAAGCGCGCAGAGACAAATTCTGCGCCCTTTGTCATTCAGGAGAAGCAAGTTGAGTGATAAACGCGCAGAGACAAATTCTGCGCCCTTTGTCATTCAAGAGCAGCGAGTCGAGTGGTAAACGTGCAGAGACAAATTTTGCGCCCTTTGTCATTCAGATTTCGCAAGTCGAGTGATAAACGCGCAGAGACAAATTATGGTCATTCTGCGCCCTTTGTCATTCGGGGATAGTAAGTCGAGAGGTGGGCGGAGACTAATTATGGTCATTCCACACGCCTTTTCGCCATCCAGAGGCGATCGTGTCCGGTGGCACGTAGAGACAAATTATGGTCATTCTGCGCCTTGCCACCCAGGCTCGATCGTGTCCAAAAACACGCAGAGACAAATTATGGTCATTCTGCGCCTTGTGTCAACCCGGAGGAACGAATTCAACAGTATCAGGATGATGTGTCGGTACTGATCATTTTCAATTTTTTGCAGGTTCCGCTGACAGGGAGATTCACCGGCTGAATGCTGTTTCGCTCGAACAAAATTAGTGTCTTATCTTTACTTCCCTTTTATCTCCAATAAAAGACAAGTAAAGAGGGGCAAGTGTCATACCCTAATTTCGTCTGGGGACCATCCATTGTTGGGATGCAACCCTCATTTGACCACTTCGAGGTACTTGGCACCCATCGTTAGGCAATTCGTAAAGTTCCGTAACATTCCAGAAGGCAAAAAAGGGATGATTACGTAATCCGTAAAGTTCCGTAACAAGGGGGGTGCAAATAGCAACCAGGCCCACTTGGGCCTTCCAGGAAGTTCTCAGGTGCCTTTTGGAGGAAGCAACCTAGCTCGCCTGGGTGAGCTGGGTGGCTAGCTTCTCCTTCCTTTTCCTATAAATAGGGGAGGAGGGAAGAACAAAAATGTTCAACCCTCCTAGTATCTGAGATTCACTTAAAATTAGTGAGAAAAATTATTTCCGTGAAGAAAATCCAAGCCGAGGCGCTTCCGTAACGCTTCCGTGACGTTTCCGTGCGTGATTTCATGAAGATTTTCAACCGTTCTTCATCGTTCTTCGTTTGTTCTTCGTAGTTCTCCGGTCTTCAACCGGTAAGTTCCCAAAATCGAACTTTTCAATTCATTCTATGTACCCTTAGTGGTCCCCATTTGTTTCACCTGCTTTTATTTTCATTTCATTTACTTTCCGTACCCCCTTTTGACGTGCTTTAGTCATTTATTTAAATCATTTTCTCGCCTAATCAAAAATATCTTTTAGTAAAATAAATGAAAAAAAAAAATCAATCGGACGTTTTCTTTGGGATTTCCCTTTCTTAATTGAATCGACTATTAACCAAAGTGAAACTAAGGCTAAAATCAATTCATAAACGAAACTTTTTGTCATTGCCTAAAAAGCCATTTTTTAAAGGTCCAACGCCTTGAAATGATCTTTTCCGCTTTTATTAGTTAGATGTAAATTTCTAAAAAGCCTAAAATCAACATGTAACTTTTTTACCTCTTTCAAAAATAAAGAGATCATTAATGGTCCAATGCCTTAATGTTTTCTCTCTTTTCAAAAAGAATCGAAAGATCATTTAATGGTCCAACGCCTTAAATGACCTTTCATTCAATCAAAAACATATTTTGCAAAAAAGGATAAAAACAACTTAACCAAACACTTTGTTCTCAAAGAACTACGTAGGTCTGATTTCCTTATCACAATTGAGGAATACGTAGGAGCAAAGGGAAACACCCTTGTCGACCACAAAAAGATAAAAATATAAAAAGGCATAAAAAGACATAAGAACGTAAAAAGGGAAAATAACATAAATTGAAGTCATATTTGCACATTTGATTAAAGGCTGCCATCCCTTGTGACGGATGTGTGGGGTGTTAATACCTTCCCCGTGCGTAAATACAACTCCCGAACCTTTCACTTAAAGTTCGTAGACCATGTCTTTTCCGGTTTTTCCAACGTTTTCCTCAAATAAACGTTGGTGGCGACTCCGCACATATTCCTTTCTTGGAAGATGCATCCCGCGAGTCACGCGTCGCCCTCCCGCCGAAGGGTAGGTTGCGACACTTCCTCCATTAAAGCTTCCTCTCTTAGCTTCTTATCCAATCTCTTGGTGGTGAAACTTCTTCATCCAAGGCTTATTCCCTAATGGATGGTGCCTCCTCTCCCTTCTTCTCCTTTATCTTCCACTGTAACTTCATGGTTGAAAATCACCAATGAAGGACCTTAGTGAAGCTCAAAGATCCAGCCTCCATAAAAGCTTCTCAAGCAAGCTTCCATCAAGTGGTAATCAGAGCACAAGAGCTTCAAGTAGGTGCTCCTTAAACCTCCATTGTTGTTTCTTCATTTTTCTCCATGTATTTCCTCACATATCTTGTGTTGAATGTTGTTAACATGATTCTTTAGAATTTCCACTGATTAAACTTGCTATAGAAGCTAGATTTGATTTCCTATGGTTCAAATTTCTTGTTCTTGTTCTTGAACCATGAATTGTGTTGAGTTTAGGTTCCTTTGAGTTTTGTCTTGGCATTTTTTTTTGTGGCTGAAACTTAAACCATAAAATTCTTACAAAAACATTAAAATAGAAGAAAATCTCAAAAATCTAGAGTGACATGTTCACCTATTGTAGTTTTTTCATAGATGTCATGTCTAGTCATGAAACTTGTCACATAAGATTTCTTATGTTGTGTAGAATTTTATTTTTCTTGTTTCTTTGTGTAACTCATTTGTTCATAAGTGTATGAAATTTTTTAGCCTATTATTTTATTTGAGTCAAATCTTGCATGTTAATTAGCTCTTAACATGTTCATGTATAATTCTTATAGAGTCTTTGATTGTGAACCTTTTCTTGAACTTTTAGGTTTACTTATGATTGTGTCTATTGTGAATTTGAGTTTTGGTGATTGAATTCCTGGCTGAAATTTTGATCCTAAGTGTATGTTGAACTCCTAAAACTGTGGTAAACAAGCCTAGTGAGTTTAACATACATAGGAAAGTTGAAAGTAAGCCTAAGGGAATCAATATACCATGCTTAACAAATTCAAATCCTAAAATCGCTGGTGCTGGCAGCTTGAACATACGAACTTGTAAAAATTACTGGGAATTTGTCACTGCGAATTTTGAGCTCAAAATTTTACTACATTTTCTAGATATCTGAAAAAAAAAAAAGAATCAAGTTGATGCAATCCTACCCCGCAAGGGCATTGGATAGAAGACTCCAAGTAGATTGGGCCAGAGATCCAAGGGAAGGCCCTAGGTTTCTCACGAGCCTTAGGGTAGATTTTGAGCCCATGGGCAAAGTATGAGCCCGCTTATCTTTGTAAATATTAGAATAGGTTTTTCCTTCTTTTGGGCATTGTATTTTGGCCATTCTAGTAGTATAGGGTTTTAGCCTTATATTTCGAGACATTTTGAGTAGTCTTTGTAGTAGGGATTTTTTTTGTATTTTCATGTATTTTGTCATGGGGGTGAGCTTGGCTATTATAGGGGGTGTGTAGCTAAGCTCTAGCTTTTCATCTCAAGGAGGTGAGCTTAGCTATTAGAGAGGTATGTGTAGCTAAGCTCTAGCTTCTTTAGGAATCTTCTTAAGGAAGCTTCTCAACGAGGTGAGCTTAGTTATGAGAGGGATATGAGTAGCTAAGCTCTAGCTTCTCAAGGAAGTTTTCTCAAAGAAGCTTCTCAAGGAATCTACCTAGTCTATAAATAGAAGCATGTGTAACACTTGTTGTAACTTTGATGAATAAAAGTCTTATGAGACACACTTCAAAGTTCCACTTCTCTCCCTCTTTTATTCCTTCAATTCCGTGCTCCCCCCTTCTCTCTTTCTTTTCCTCCATTAAAGCATCCTCTTCAAGCTTTTTATCTAAGGCACATTCTTGGTGGTGAAGCTCCTTCTTCCATGGTTTATTCCCTTGTGGATGGTGCCTCCCCTCTTCTCTTCTCCTTTGCCTTCCGCTGCATCTCCATGGTGGAAAATCACCATTGAAGCTCAAAGATCCAGCCTCCATAGATGCTTCACAAGCAAGCTTCCATCACAAGTGATTTGGATAAAAGGAAAAAAATAAGAAAAATCATACAAGTTGGCAGGAAAATGAGTGTCAAGGGAAAAAAAGTGAAAGAGAAGTGTGCTTGTTTTTTGGTTAAAAATTTGTTCTATAATTGGTGCCTATTTTGTATCAATCTTACTTATTAAATTTCAATTGAAAAGTAGTGTGAAAAAAAGTTCCAAAACATGATGTAGCTCCATATGGAGGTTGTAGGCCTTCGATCTTCTTCATCAATAGAGCCCTTTGCATCTTGAAGATGAATGGTCTTGAAGATGAATGGTAGTGGAGTGGAGAAGGAAGAAAGATGATTGGAGACACCACTTCAAGGAGATGAGTCAACAACAAGCTCACCACCGTAGGAATCCATGGATAAGAGCTTGAAGGTAGGAGAAGATGAGTGGAGGGAGAAGGAGAGAAGGAGCATGAAATTTTGTGCCTCAAATGAGGTCTGAACTTTTAAGTGTAATTGTCAAATGATCAAAGTTAAAAAAATGCACACACAAGACCTCTATTTATAGCCTAAGTGTCACAAAAAATTGGAAGGAAATTTGAAGCCAAAATTTCACTAATTATGATTAGTAAATTTTAGCTATGGTTCAGCCCACTAATCCAAGATCAAGTCCAAGATTCTCCACTAAGTGTGCTTAGGTGTCATGAGGCATGTAAAGCATGAAGGCCATGCACAAAGTGTGACTATATGATGTGGCAATGGGGTGTAGCAAGCAAATGCTTACCTCCCCCTTAGGATGGTTGTTCGCTTCCGGCAAGTGCACCAAATCGCCCAAGTAGTATAATACGGTAAGAACCGAGTATCGAACTCTCGAGGAACTTGTATTATTGGATAAGCTATTTTAGCAAATAGGTGTCTGGTGTGTAAAGATAAGTATGAATATGAACAGGTGTATAAACTATCTGTGCAAAAAGGAAAATCACACAAGAGAAGTGATGTGTAAAAACAAGTAGAAAACACGTTGGCCTTCCTAATAGGTGCCTGATGCTAAAAAGATATTCTTTATCTAACAATGCTCATGTGTTCCTATGGTGTCTCTTGAGATACTAAACCCTGATTCGTCATGATAGTTTAGCCTAATCCTGATCAAGCATCATCCGCAGATTCCTCTTGTTGGACTAAACTCAACCAGGACCGCATTAAGACACACATACACAACTAAATTATCGCACCCCAATTCCTCGTGATAGTACGACAACTTAGCCCTGTACTATCAAGAACTTTAGAATCAGACCAGTTTCCACTATTGAATGATCCTAACAAAGCATGCATCTACGTGATCAAGGTAAAGGCATACTGGAGTGAAAATCAGATAGCACAGAGAACACACAAAACATCATTAAATAGATAGAAATATATTTACATCAGGCACCTACAGGGAAGATCCAACAGAGGATTTAGCTTTCCATAACCAGGAAGCCTCCTTTACAACAAAGAGAAGAACAAGATGAAAGATTGCAAAAATACAAGTGGTGAGGATGTATCCTTCACCTCTAGGATCTCATAATCACTCACAAACTCATTCCAAGCTCTCTAATTGGCTCCTACTTCAAGCTCTAATCTCTGCAGATCCTCACATAGCAAAATCTCTCAAAACTCTCTGGAACTTGGACCTTTCTCTCTCTAGAATATCTAGACATGCAAAGCTCTGAATCCCAGTCCCAAAACTCTCTCTAAAATCTGATTCCAGGCTTAAATAGGTGGCCTTGTTCTTGCTCGTGCGCTTAGCGCAATTATGGACCGCATAGCGCACATTAGTGAATTTTGGCTTAGCGCGTGCCTTTCTCGCTTAGTGGATGGACTGAAGCAGTGCACTTAGTGAGATGAAGCGGTGCGCTAAGTGAACCTGCACGACTCATCTTCTTCCAGAGTCTTCCTCGCGCTTAGCCCATGAGTGTTGCGCTTAGCAGACGCTGGCTAAGCCAACAGATTGGCTTAGCAAGAAGGTGAAAAACAGTACTTTTCAAAGCTTGCCTAATTAACCTGAAATTGAGAGAAAATGATTATTAAACACACTAAATGGAAGTACTAAGTATTTATTGCCTATACTTAACAGAAAATACTTATAACACTACAAAATAACCATAAATTGGAAGAGTTTGATACAATTTACACAAGTTTTATACACATAAGTTAGTCGTATTCATCGACTAACAATGGTCCAAAATTTAATTGGATTGGGCTTCTCCCAATTCAATTAAATTTCTCTCCCAACACACACACATCAAATAGTGCACTTAATGCATGTGAAATTACAAAACTACCCCTAATACAAAAACTAGTCTAGGTGCCCTAAAATACAAGGGCTAAAAAATCCTACATTACTAGGGTACCCTCCCTACACTACGGAGCCCTAAATACAAGGACCAAAAATAATGAAACCTTAATCTAATATGTACAAAGATAAGTGGGCTCATACTTAGCCCATGGGCCTAAAATCTACCCTAAGGCTCATGAGAACCCTAGGGCCTTCTCTTGCATCTCTGGCCCAATCTTCTTGAAGTCTTCTATCCAATGCCCTTGGGGGGAGGGGGTAGGATTGCATTATCCCCTCCCCCTTGAAAAGGATTTGACCTCAAATCCATAGGTTCTTGAATCTATGGGCTTCTTCCCTCAACACTTTTAAAAAGAATAAAAACATATATATTAGTGGTGTTTGGTATGTTAAAGTAGGGTAAGATTTGAAAATCCCTTTCCTGGGCATCTTCCCATGAGGGAAGATGGTTCCTCACCAACTCAATGAGTGGTGCTACAAGTATAGAAAAATATGGGATAAACCTTTTGTAAAAGTTTGTTAATTCATGGAAGCCCCAAATTTTCCTTATACTTGGTGGAGTGGGCCACTCAAGAATAACCTTTATTCTCTTAGGGTCCATGAGAACTGCTTGATCTTTATTTAAAAAATTAAGGAAAGAAATGCAATAAAACATACCTTTTTCTGTATTTTCATGTTGATTATTCCTAGCAAAAAGTACAACAAACCTAAGGTGTCCCATATGAGCACCTAATTTTGTATTGAAACTAAAAATAAGAACAAAGGTGTATGCAACAAAAGTTACTGATTGCATGATAAGAGCATGAAGTAAAATGACCTCATCACTTGTCTTTCACAAGGTATGCAGTTATCCAAAGAGAAGAATAAAATATAACCTGAACAATTAGATGAAGTTAGGCATAAGACATAAATCAAGGAAAGCAGCTTAAATCACAGTCTCACGGTTACTGTTTCACTCAAGCACAAGTGTTTAAGCTATTGATTAATAACAACTAACAAGAGATCCAATCTTTGCACTTCATCTTATGACATAAAGTCAAAAATGTATTAACAAAATCAAAAGGACTTTCCCAGGCTTGTAGTGAGGCTTGGCTACAAAAATTCATTGGTTTTTCTAGGATTCCAAGGCTTAGATTCTAAGAGAGCACAAATCCTAGACTTATCCCAATGGTCTTTTTAATACAATTGGCTTGCTCACTAGCTTTTCACTTTCATTTGCTTTTGACCTTGTTACATCAGCATACTTTTCTTCTTTCTCTTTTTTTTTTAACAAACAACTTGTGTGTTATGTGTGCTGATGCTTTATCTCTTTCTTTGCATCCTAATTAGTTCCACTCCCCCAAATTTGGGGTAAATTTGCCTTGAACTATATGCTCTCCTAGAATCTAAATAAGGTATCTAGAGATAATTATTTAAGTTCAGGGTTCAAATTTTTAACAATATCATTCAACTCAAAAAGGGTGCAAAGGATATAATTATCATTCAAGGTAAGCTTTTTGGTCAAAAGGCTTGTGTATGTAGAATCATGGCCTTCATCATGTCCTTATTTATACATTTCATTCTAAAATTCAGAGATTAATGCAAAGATTATTACTCACAGCTAGTCGTTCACTCACAGTTTAAGATCACACTCTCACCGGTTTTGGTTTAAGCTTTTCTTTCTCAATCAATCTGTCTATTGACTAACAATTTTAATTGCAAGTTCACATTCTTGTTCTTTCTTTGTCTAACATACACACTTGCTCAAACTCACGAGAAGGAACAAAAAATCCATCTTAATCATGCATTCAATTCAAAATAAAAGCATACAACCATTTTCATAAGTCAATAAAAGTGCTTCACTGCCATATCATTAAAAACCAAGTTAAACTGTTCAAAATGCTTCAGAATAAGCAAACCAAATATCCAAAAATAAGACTAGCAGTGTATATAAACATAAAAGAAATATTGTATTAAAACCATAATTAAAATAATAATAAACCAAAAAGCAAAAAGTGTCATCAGGAATCACTAATTTCAACAGTGTTTAAACTGGGGAATCAGTGAGAGCAACATCTTCTCCAGATGACGAATCAGAAAGATCGGCAATTCCTCCAACTAGGGAAGTAGGAAGGTCAGCTATTTCTTTGGCTGGTGAATCGGGAGGGGCAGCCGCTTCATCTGATGATGCATCGAAGATGATAATAAGAGGTGGAGATGGGGGAACTACTTCACGCTCAGGAGAAGACAATGGATTCACCACTGGAGATTGTGGGCCAGCTGGCTCTGGATCAACCTGCACAGGTGTGGGCTCAGGCGGAGCTGCCTCCTTGGGTCTCACCAATGGAAGTTGAGCTTTAGGCCAGGCTACTTGCTCAAGAAAATGCTCCATAGTTATGATTGGCCTGTTATGAGCCAACTCTTGCAGGTTGTGCATGATAATAAACTATCCTCGGAATAAGCTTTGTAGCATAGGGACTAAAGTTTGTGAGCTTTGGACATCCTGTCCTACGGTTACTGTTGGAGAAGCTAGAGTGGATGATGAAGGGATGTCCTCCATTCTAGCTCTTTTTCTTGATGCCATCTGTAACTAAAAAGAACTAAAAATTCCTTAGACCAAAATTACTCAGGTTTAACAACAGAAATAAAGGTTGAAATTATCAATAGGTGCTTAGCGGGATACAGCTCGCTTAGCTCACCCTCAGAAACATAACATATCAGCTTAGCTAAAGCCAAGCTCGCTTAGCCCAATAATTGCTGTAACGAACTACCCTTAGCTCAGATAGACTCGGCTTAGCTCGTGGTGATCAATACAAATTTTTACTAAGTTACATGTGCTTAGTGATTCAGCCTCGCTTAGCCATAAGTATCTCAATAGGAGGATGAGTGTTCATCCTCACAAGATGAACTAGCTTAGTGCGATATGCGCACTTAGCGAGTTCGTCTGCAAACGCATATTTTCAATGAAAATCGATGAACTCGCTTAGTACCGCATGCTGACTTAGCGAGTTCATTGCGTTTTCCTGAAAAAACATAGAAAACGCAGTTCATTTCTTTGTCTTTTAAGCCTTTAAAAGGCATTATCAAACATGCAAGTCAATTGAAAATATCTACATAGCACAATCATATATAAAGTCCTAATTTTTACCTAATTTTAAATTATGAGAACCCTAAAGATTGAAAGCTAAAATCTATGGTTTCCTACCCTAAGGTTCAACAACTTAAAAGAATGAAGGGAGTAAGGAACTCACTCGTATCGACGATGCCTTGATGTAGAAGAAGGCAAAAATGATGGCAAATGAGTGCGAGAGAGAAGATGCAGGTCGTTCAGTAGTTTCCAACAAATGTGAGTGTAATTGCCATTACACTCACATAAGCTGTTTTGCTTTCTCGAAGTGACGTTTGCTTTTTCGAAGATGGTCACTTAGCGGCTCTATGCGCTTAGCCTAACTTTGAAATTCAAGTTCTTTTTTTTAACACAAGCCTCGTGGCTTAGCGCACAAAAGGACCGCTGAGCGAGATTTGCAGATCAAAAATCTGCAACTCTCACTAAGCCAGGCTCTAGCCAGCTTAGCTAAAATGATGCATCTTAAGTACAGAGGAGCATGTGCTTAGCTGATAAGGACTCACTTAGCGCTCACATTGCTACAGGGAATTCAGCTTGGCGGCAATGACTCGAGCTTAGCCAAATTGTATGATGGGCTTAGCGATCAGGCTGTAGCTTAGCCGAATTCAGATCGAATTGATGTTGGCTTAGCTCAGCCTTGTCTAGCTTAGTGGACCAAATCAGCCTCAGATGCAAGGGTTGGGCGCTAAGTGCTTGAGACTCCCGGCTTAGCGCATGAACAAATATGCGCTTAGCGCGAGGCCTGCGCTTAGCGAAAAAACTATTTTTTTTCAAAAAATATTTTCTAAGTTATTTTTCAGTCCTTTTTCCAAGAAATTGAAACCCTTATGTTCAACATTCAAGGATAAGCTGATATACTCCACTGCACAAATTATAAAGCAAGTTCCATATGGTATAATGCATAAAAAGCAGAGATAACAGAAATTAAAACTAGGTTGCCTCCCAGGAAGCGCTTCTTTAACGTCATTAGCTTGACGCATAGCTTAATACCTTCAAGGTGGCATGTAAGTCACATAGAACACATCTTCCTTGAAGTTTCACCTTTTAGCTAGAAAATCCATGAACTTCATATAGTCTGGAAGTACATTCCAAATCATTTCAAGAAAGGTGTTAGTGATTAAAGAAAGAATGGCACTTAAGGTTTCCTCATGCTCTCCTTGCCTTCCTTTCTTGAAAATCAGTTGATGAGGAAGGTTATTGATTTGGAGAATATTTTCTTGTTGGTTTTCTACTATTGAGTACTTCTCCCATTGTTGTTGTGCTTGTTCCTCATCTTTTTCTCTTGACTCATGCTCTTTTATAGGGCTTTTCTCTTGAGCTTCAACCTCTACAAAGTATTTTTCTCATTTGGACATAAATTGAGTCACTGCTTCTACCAATTCACCAACCTGGATTTCTACACTTTGGAGTGCTCATTGAGTTGATTTAGTTGTTTCCATGAATTGCATTAACAATTTATCCAGATTGGAACCTCTTTCTACTTCATTTTGATAGTACGGTTGTAACCCTGGTCCCCCTTGAAAGTTTTCTATTGAGTAGCTCTTACCAAAATGAATTTCATGATTTTTCATTGAATTTTGAATAGCTTTTGAGCTAGCTTGGTATGCCATGAATTCCTCAAACACACTTTCAAGATTAGGAGTTCTTTCTTCTTCATATTGATTGTAAGGACTTAACTCCTGTTCCCACCCTTGATTGTGTGCTGTCAAGATATTTATTTCACCCCTTAAAAAGCTCAAAATCTCATGGAACTAAATCATCTGCAGAAGATTTACTATGCATACAAAGCACTAACAAGAGTAGCAATCACCAAGTTAAGAGGAAAACATACATAAACAAAAACAAATATTCTCATGTAATAAAAGAATAAAGAATAGACACCTAAAAACGAACTAACTTCCCAAATAAAATGAAGTTCCTCGGAAACGGTGCCAAAAACTTGTTTGCTTTCGGCAAGTGCACCGGATCACACAAGTACTATAGAATGGTAAGAGCCGACTATCGAACTCTCGGGGAACATGTGTTATTTGGTAAGCTATTTTAGCAAATAGGTGTCTGGTGTAAAGATAAGTATGAATATGAACAGGTGTGTAAACTATCTGTGCAAAAAGGAAAATCACACGAGAGAAATGATGTGTAAAAACAAGTAGAAAACACGTTGGCCTTCCTAATAGGTGCCTGATGCTAAAAAGATATTCTTTATCTAACAATGCTCATGTGTTCCTATGGTGTCTCTTGAGATACTAAACCGCGATTCCTCATGATAGTTTAGCCTAATCCTGATCAAGCATAGTCCGCAGATTCCTCTTGTTGGACTAAACTCAACCAGGACCACATTAAGACACACATACACAACTAAATTATCGCACTCCGATTCCTGGTGATAGTACGACAACTTAGCCCTGTACTATCAAGGACTTTAGAATCTGACCAATTTCTGCTGTTGAATGATCCTAACAAAGCATGCATCTACGTGATCAAGGTAAAGGCATACTAGAGCGGAAATCAGATAGCACAGAGAACACACAAAACATCATTAAATAGATAGAAATATATTTACATCAGGTACCTACAGGGAAGATCCAACAGAGGATTTAGCTTTCCATAACCAGGAAGCCTCCTTTACAACAAAGAGATGAACAAGATGAAAGATTGCAAAAATACAAGTGGTGAGGATGTTCAAGCTACCAGTGACCAGCGATTTCAACCTAGAAATCAAGAGTAGTGTTTGCAAGTTCCCAGTGCAAAATATTAAGTAAATATTTCAGCTCAAAATTCACAATGACCAATTCCCAGTAATGTTTCCAAGTTCATATGTTCAAGCTGCCAGCACCAACGATTTCAACCTAGAAATCAAGAGTAGTGTTTATGTTGCTTAAAGCTTGGATAATTACAATTTGTGTTTGCTTATGCTCAAATGTCTTGAATAACACAATTCAAGAGAGATTAAGACTTATTTTGATTCACAAATCCAGCCACAAATCAGCACCACAACTTAATTTCTTCATAGGCATCATATAGGAAACTTAGAAAACAAAACAAAGTTCAACAACAAGACTACTTCTAGGAATTGATTTAGAACATGTTATGAACTAAATAACATGCATGAATTAGACTCGAAATTCAAAAGATAGGCTAAGAATGACAAGAATACATGAAAAAATGTATCTAGAATTCAATCAACAAAACCAAAATTCAACACAAACTTAGAACATAATGTGATAATTATTATGACTAAACATGACTCTAAGACAACATGGATTAAGAGATTTACACTTAGATTTTTTTTGTTTTTTTTCTAATCAATATTTAAGAAGAAAATTTAGATCTAAAGGCTTAGCACAAGAAGATTATGATTGAAAAATGATAGAACCTAAAATCAACACAAAAACATGATTCAAGAGTAGATCTATAAAATTTGAACCATAGAAATGCAAGAACAAGTGTAGATCTAAGATCTACGCGCCTTTAGGGGCCCTCTTTGTTGTTTCGTGCATCTTCATGTCATTCTTCTATCATCAGTAATCTCCTTTCTTTAAAGTTTAATCTTAATCGATCATTAGCACCGTAAGTTGTTTTTTTTTTAAAAAGATCGGAAGTTAATAAACAAAACCAAGATAAAACCAATTTATAACTAACTTCTTTTCATCAAATATCACTTGAAATCTTTTAAGGGTCCAATGCCTTAACGACTCTCTCCTCTTTTCAAAATTAAAAGATTGTTTCAAGGTCCAACCCTTATCAACCCAAAAAAAATAATAAACATAAAAAGGAAAATACATAATTTAGAAGTCATGTTTTGCACACTCGATTAAAGGCTACCATCCCTTGTGACGGGCACATGGGGTGCTAAGACCACTTTTTCGCAGACCTCTCTCGAATAAACGTTGGTAGCGACTCCACGAGTTTTCTTCATGAGAAGACAATCTTTTTCTTTTCTCCTCGCTCTCCCGCTGAAGGGTAGGTTGCGACAGTTGGTGACTCCACTAGGGAATTGTCAGAGAGTTAGGCCATTCGATCAATGTGCAATGTTTTTATCGTGACTTTTTCTTTATTTATGTTCCCTTTTCCCTTTTATCTTTTGTTTTGTCCATACTTGTATATAACCTTTACTTTGTTGTTTTGTTTGGTGTGTGTCTATTTATCTATTACATTCATAGTTAGAAATATTTTTTGTTCTATGCACACATGGCACCTCGCACACACATTGAGATATTAGGCCTTATACTCGGGTCTATGTGAGCCATAAGGGGTGGAGGTCGATCTGTGGTCGTGCTGGGTCTTCGACTCGTTTGATAACAGTGAAGCCTCATCTGGAGTTTTCCTCTTTTGATGATACATTGTCTCTGATGGTCCCTATCGCCACAATGTATTATCTAAGAGGATGATATCTCTAGAAGCCAATAAAGTTACATGAAACCACCCGTGGGAGTTGTCACTAGAAGGAGACTTGTGGATCCTTTCCATTAGGTTCCTAAATTAGGTAGGCACATAGCAAACTCACTCTGGCTTGTTCCTTGATCGCATCATGCATCTCTTCATGGCATCATAATGGACATATCATTCCTGCATTTATCATTTATCATCCTTTTGTAGTTAATAAGGTTAAAGAATAAAAGAAAAAATATTCATGCATTGCATTTGCATAAGTCATTGCATTATCATACATCTTCATTTAACATGCTTTTGTTCTGCCAATTTCATACATTTTGTTTTCATCATTCACATGTTATGTTCACTCATGCATGATCATGGCACATAGTTGCTCATGCTTTGCATTTTCCTCTACAAAAAAAAAAGAAAACAAAAGAAAGTCACAATGAAGCATGAAAGTTTACACCACATTCTTAGTTACATGTGTTGGGTACCATGATTATAGCTATAAACCAACCATGTCAGGATTATACACTCATTTCTCTAAAAAAATGATTGAAAATCATGTGAACATTGTACCTAATGCATTGTTAACTAGGAAAGGATTGTCCTTTGGGCGTCTCATATCGATCTCATAATTACATGTGTCATGCATAGCATGAGTATGCCCTAATCATTCATCTCTATGATAGGTTTTCGAAGTATTGGCAATCAAAATTTCTATTCTTGCGAACATAGGGTCAAACCAAGCACATGATTTTAAGAATAGGTTTTCATCAAGTCAAGGTCAAGTATGGAAGTAACCAGCTTGTAAAAGTTGGGGCAAAAGATGGATCGAGTTTTACATAGTTTCTTTGTCTACTACCAACACATGACTGACCTAAATAATTTAAAAAATTAGGGATTGTTGATGTCCATTTTTTATTTTCAGTTTCACTTTGACTCTGACAAGATGTGATGAACCATGCTGCTTTAATGAAAATCTGAATTGATTCGATCCTATGTTCTACTGCATGTCCTTTGTAAAACTTGCAATACTTTAACAATATATCATTCACATACATCCATGCTTATTTTTCTTTTCACATTTGGATGCATTGCTCATTGCATCATTTCCTTAAAATAAGAATTGTAATCATTGTAATAAAAAAGAAAGAACACGCTTTACGACGCCTTTACCAAACGCGTGCCAGAGATAGAGTAATGAGTGAAATAAAGGAGGTGCAAGAGCAGATGAAGGCTGACATGGAGTGTAACATCCTGGAAATTTCTACCCGGAATTTTTGGAAACGATGTATTTTGAATGATTATATATATATAAGTATTATTCAGTGTATATGCCTATATGTTATTGGTAGAAGTAGGAATAGTGGGGGGCAAGATACGCGGGTTAGGCTAATTAAGGAAGAGAAGTTCATAACTGGGAGGTTATGGGTTAATTCTTAAGTAATTAGTCTAAAAATCATCGTTTTGCGTGCGACTTAAAATTTAACGAAACCAACCTCTGAACCACGCTCGGGGTTTTATTCTGAGCGTTTTGATATATATATATTGCTTACTTTCGAAAACTGGCCCCGACGGACGCAGAGAAACGCGAGGAACTGGAATCAGAGAAATGGCACGCAAACCGAGGCAGGATTTTAGCGTTTCAAAGGTCAGATTTTTCTCACTTTTGTGGCTGAGTATGGGTCACAATCAAAAGAGAAAGTGGGCCCTTTTTGCTCCACTCAAATGGAGACATGTGGCATAGTTTATAATAAAATGATAAGAAAAGAGGGAAAAAGCCTTTTAAAACTAAAAAGCAACTCTCTCTCTCCTCACTCAGCCCAAATTTCAGACAGCTCTTTTCTCCCTCTCCCTCACGTTGCCATTCTTTCCTCCTTCATTCTCCATTGAAGCTCCAAACAAAGCTCCAACCTTTGGCCATCATTTCTGCTCCAAATCGCGAAAGGAGGGCATTTTCGGAGTCGTGAAGTGTGTGTCTACGAGTGGGACTTCGAAATTTCAGGTTTGGGTGGACTTCTTTCTCCTTTGATTTTCATGGGTATGGGGTTTTGGGAGATATGATGGTTAGTCTTGTTAGGTTTCTGTTTTATGATGATTATTTGTGAAGAAATTTGTGGAAAGCATGTTGAAATTGCCATGTTTGGATGAGTTAAACATACCCATTCTGTTTTAGGGTTTTTATGATGATGCTTGTGATGTTCATGTGCTGAAATTGCTTATGGAAAACTGTTAGAGAGGAAGGGTAGAATTAACCTAGGGTTAGAAAGTGAGAATGTGGTGTTAGGAGTGGAAAAAGAGTGAATTTTTGAGGACTGGAAGGCCAAATCTGGAATTGGTAGTATTTAGAGGTTAGAGTGAGTTAATCTTAGCTTGAAATGCCATTTAGGACTTATGAGAAAGGTTAGGCTGTGCTAGAGAGAAAAACAAATGACCAAAGTGAACAAAGAGCCATTTCTAGGGCAAATTTGGGCGTTGAAGAGTCAAATTTTGATTCGGTGAGATTTTAAGCGTAAATCCAGTTTGAGCAAGTTTAGATTGATGTTATGGACTGGTGTGAGGTGAGAGTTTGCTTCAAATTTACCTCATTCTCAATTTCACTTTTCAAACCTAGAAAACCCATTGAATTTAGGGGTTTTGGACACCTAGATTTTGTGTTGCTGTGGTTTGAAGCTTGACTTGGTTTAGACATGATTGATACATGATTTGGGACTTGTAGGATTTGATTTGGGCAAGATTGGATGAGGGGAAGTGTGGTTTTCGAAATCTGCTCTTTGTGCAGATTTTTGCTGTGAAATTGTGCAGCAGAATTTTGCACAAGTGCAGAAAAATGCTATGCCTTACTGGTTGTGGAAAGAGCAGTGCAGAGTGAGTTCTGGAAGTTTACTAGTAGATCCCAACGGTCAAAATGTAGGCTTATGCACTAGAGACTTCCAGTAAAATTTTGGAGCCGATCCAACGGTTAACGAATTGGAACAAAGGAATTGTTACTGGGGTCTTTAAGTGAGAAAAGCTGTGATTTTGGTTGGTGTTTTGGGCAGAGTTTTCTGCCTTTGCCCTGTTTTTCTTGGCTGTGATAGTTTGTATTGTTTGATTGTTGAATTACTTGAATGTTGGGGAAGCTTGGGAGGATTGATGGGGACCCGGTGTTGAGAGAAACGAGGATATGGGCTACGTGGGAGTACGTGAGCTCAGTTGGAGGTGGGTAACAGGGGATGGTGGGTTTATGCGCGCTTTGTGGATGTGGAAACTTGTTGTGCACCATCGCCCGACCGCCACCTAGTACCACATGTGATGGGTACCCCATAATCCTACAAGCTTGAGATGAGGAAGTGTAGAGGGTGAACTTCCTGCTTTTATTCGTTGACCACAGAGTGGTACCTGGAGATATGTCGCGGGGGTCAGGAGACCTTGGGGACGTCAGGTGGGGTGCTATTGCCCAAAACCAAGCTTGACCAATCCCGACCCAACCCGGGCATAGTCGGTCAGTGAGAACCTGTGATGTACCTAAACAGGCGAGCTCCTGGCAGTCAACAGATAAAAGGAACAAAGACCACAAAGCAAGGAGGCTTGTGGTGGCTGGCCAGCTATGAACTTGTTTGATGTGTGAGATATGGCCTCTGGTAATCGATTACCAAGGGTGGGTAATCGATTACAAGGCTTAAAAATGAAGACAGAAGGCTAAGATGGTCTCTGGTAATCGATTACCAGGGGATGTAATCGATTACCAGGCTTGAAAACGAGGTCAGGAAGCTAAGGGAGCTTCTGGTAATCGATTACCAGGGGATGTAATCGATTACCAGGCTTAAAAAGGGAACTGGGAGATGGTGGAAGCCTCTGGTAATCGATTACCAGTCTGTGTAATCGATTACACAGAGGAATGGGTCACTGGTAATCAATTACCAGGTATGTGTAATCGATTACACAGTGCATTTTTGCAGATTTCATGTTCTGAGGCTGTGTAATTCGAGTTTAGCCTCTGGTAATCGATTACCAAGGCTGTGTAATCGATTACCAGAGATGAAAAGCCTTAAGATACCCCTTTTAAATTGCATGTAGTGGTTATGAGACGCATTGTGTTGCGGCATAGTTAGATTCTTGTGAAAGAGTCTACCCCTTTCTTTTCCTTCTTGTAGATCGTGATGGCGGCACAGGTAATCCATGATCGAGTAGAGATGGAGTGCCTAGAGGGAGCTTGGGAGACCCTCGAAGGCAACACGAGGTGCCGATTTCGGGGCACTATTCGATTCACGACTACTTCTTTGGTGCATCCAGATGAACCTGCACGAACGCTTCAGTGCACTGTGGAGTGGATACTACCCACGCCTACACCATATCGTCTAGTGGAGCCCGTCCAAGTGATCGAGGTAACGTCATCCGAGGAAGACCCTGAGGAGGATCTTGAGGAGCTACCTCCTGAGCCTGCTGTGGATGCTCTTGACTTTCTAGAGGGTGATGAGGATCCACTTCTTGAGGTGGATTCTCCCGAGGAAGTCATGTCGGCATCTGAGGCAGATTCTACGAAGGATAGTGGCCCGGGGGAGATGGCGATCAGCGGAGGCTCTTCATCATAGTGGACAGTTCCATGGATTAGTTTTATATACTTTTTGAGGGTGGGTGTATCTAGGATTGACTGTTAGGATTACTCTTTTGTTTTTGTATGGGTAGACCAGATGTATAGGAATTTGATGATTGTATACATGTGGCTGAAGCCACCACTGTGGACACCTTTGCTCTGGATGACACTATGTATTTTGTAAAACTCCCATATTTTGGACAGCTTTAAATGATGAATGCATTTATGATCGATCTTGTTATTTGAAAAGAAAGCATTAGAAAATTTATTTGTAAAAGAGTTTATCGACCGTATTTTATTCTTTTATTTTCACGTGACGACCTAAAGTAATGACTGGTACACTCTTCCTTTTGAAACAGCAAAATAGTTTAGAGATTATGAGTGGTAAGAAAGAAATGACTCCGAATAGAGTTGTGAACTGGCCATTCAGGACTCTATAGTGAGGATTTTCCTTCTAAACCTTGTTATGGTAAAAAGAGAAAGAAATGAAAAAGAAAAAGAAGAAAAAAAAATTTACCATGGTTTTTGTTAATTAAATCATTACTATTAAACCAGTCATTATTTTGGGGACGCCACATGGAGGCCATGAAAGAGCAAATGACCACATTAATGGAAGCCATGATGAGTATAAGAAGGATGATGGAGGTCAATGCAGCTACAGTTGTTGCCACAAGTATCACCATAGAAGTGGACCCGACTCACCCACCTAGTTTCAATCAAGTAAAACATCCAGCCTCAGATATGGTAGGTCAAGGAAGCAAAGAGTTGGGAAGTGTGGGCGGCCCCCATTTTGTGCAAGTTTAGAACAAGCATTCCTTCCCACCATATGGCTTGCCACCCAATGTTGCACAAACTCCCGATGAGAATGTTGACAACTCCGCGCCCATACCCATTGAGAGCCAACAACCCCAATATGATCATGCACATATCTCTCTACCCCTGGGGGACACACATGAAGCACCCCGAGACCACAATCTAGCCAACTTTGAGCCTCGCCTCGAATATGCCGCTGAGGGGCAGACATTTTGCGACGTACCCATGCCAAACACTTTGGGGGGCCCTCAGTATCGCCCACAACCACAACCCTAGCATTTTGTGGTGGGAAGAGTTCCTCTTGCTGACATGGCAGAAATATGCCTAGTGCCCAATTTCGTTATCCCTCTGAAGTTCAAGGTGCTGGATTTTAATAAATACAAGGGGAATACTTGCCCCAAGAATCACCTGAAGATGTACAGCAGGAAAATGAGGGCATACTCGAAAAATGATAAATTGTTGATGCATTTCTTCCAGGAAAGTCTTACTGGGGCAACCGTCACCTAGTATACTAATCTGGAACCTTCCCAAGTCCATTCTTGGAAGGACCTAATGGTTGTCTTCATTAGGCAGTATCAGTATAATTCTGATATGGCTTCGAATAGAATGCAGCTGCAGAACATATGTAAGAAGGAGCATGAATCTTTCAAAGAATACGTGGAGGGATCTGGCAGCTCAAGCAGCGCCCCCAATTATGGAGAGGGAGATGATAACAATGATAGTAAACACGTTACCGGTGTTCTACTGTGAGAAGATGGTGGGTTACATGCCTTTAAGCTTTGCCGATTTAGTGTGAAAAGTGAGTTATCAAGAACAGGAGTCATTTGACTTAATATGTCAATTGAAAATCTTTTAAATATTTCTCGTCCTTGAAAATTCATTTTCGAGAACCTGCACAGTTTCTTTTATTGCTACAAGGTCATGACAAAAGACAACAATAGATACCTCAGAGCCCTACATTGGGGCAATGAAAGGCACCATGCAAGAGCCTTAAGTGAACCTAGGGGTAGATAAGAAGTTCTCACCCGGAAGGTCGAAAACCCGAAAGGGTGGCCTAGGCAAAAATTAGGGTTAATAAAAAATAAAAAAAGGAAAAAACAATCAGGAGCGTGTTTATCAGGGATTGGTCTTGAAATCCAAACTGCAAAAGGATCCAAGTCAAGATTTGAAATGACACATGGCCGTGTTTCAACATCCCAAACACTAATTTATCCCTTGCTACCCCCTCCGAGCCAAAGTATATTTGTTTTCTAAAAACAACACAAAAAACAACAAAAACAAAATAGAAACCCTGAGTAGGAACCACCACTAAACCAGCGGGAAGAGCAATGCAAACTACACACACATGAAGTTGGGCAACAATGAAAAGAAAAAGAAAATAAAATTTTCCAAAGGCAAGTGAAGAAAAAGAGAGACAAAAGATCTCCAAATTTTACAAGGAAGGCACAAAAGTGCAATAAGGATTAATGTATAAGACAAAAAGAGTAGAGCTCAACCCAAAAGTTGAAATGAATAAAAGTACAAGTAACACTCTTGAAGTTTTTACTCAATATAACCCTTAAACTCTCTTTGGGCCTCTCTGATCTTTTCTTTCATATCCTTCTTACCCTTTACCACATTACAAGCCCAATAAAGTCCATGTGGATCGAGGAATGACTAATTTTGCTTTTAAGTTTGGATTTTGGAATGGAACCTGCACACGCTTGTGATTGTTGAATATATATATATATATATATATATATATATATATATATATATATATATATATATATATATATATATATATATACCTGAGGTTCGCACTTGCACATTTGAGAAGAAAACTCATTTGACCAGAAGCTCGTGGAAGATTCCCAAAGATAATTGTGATAGTAGGGTACATCTGATGTTAGTCTCACATGCAAACTCTTTGGGATTCCTTTCGAATCCAAGGGTAACTTTGTTATATAAATTCTTTCGTGATCAACACATGTCATAGAGTTTCAGCAGGATCGACCGACCCTTGGCATCACTTTATGACCTTAAATCAGGAAAGTTTCACTTGGTCACATACCAAAGCCTTATGTTTCCTTTTTGTGCAAAATAATAAAAGGTTTTAAACAGAAAAAGAAAGGGTTGATTGATTAAATGTCAAATGACTCCATTGCCGTCACTACAAAATTGTCAAGTGACTAAATCAAACAAAACATACACTCTGAGGGAGTCCCCGAAGAGATTTGCAAATAGATAGGATGAGATCTCATGAGTTATCACGTCTTTCAGAAAGAGACAGTCAATCTGTGTTTTCCACAAAAAGAAAAAAAGCAAAAAAATCAAATGAAAATCAAAATCACAAAAATAGTAAAGAATGTCATGAGCATTACAAAATTTTCATGATTCAAAACCTTTTACATTTTACTACATTTCAAGATAAAGGTTGCATGTGTCTGCATCCCAAAAATCATGTTAGGTTATAAGTGCATAGATTTCTCTTTATATACCTAATTCCCAAATCTAATATCCTATCTTTTGCGTTTAGGATGAGAGGCCTTCTCAAAGAGTCAATCTCTTGCTTTCTCATAAGATTAAGCCCTTTGGTACTATCGCCTGGATGAGCTGCCATTGCCCCAAGTGCCTATTTTACTATAAATAGGCATGCTAGGAAGGCTAAGGAGAGGTTCCAAGGTTAGAAATTGAGGGAATTGAGAGAGGAGGGAAAGAAGAAGAAGAAAGAAGAGGAAACAAGGTTGAGGCACTACTAAACCGCGATTGCAATCATTCCTTACTTCGTTTCTTGTTCTATGTTCTTCGTGCGACCGTCGGTTAGTTTTGTTTTTAAGATTTGAATATGATCTATGTACCCTTAGGGGTCCTCCTTGTTATTATGTGCACATTCATCTTCTTTATCTATTACCGGCGATCTCGCTTTTCTTTGTAAAGTTCAATCTTAACCAATGACTAGTGTTGTAAAGTCGTCTTTAAAGAGATTGAAAGTTAAAACAAAACCAAGATAAAAACAACTCATAACTAACTTCTTTTTATCAAATATCACTTGAGATCATTTCAAGGTCCAACATCTTAACGATTCTCTCCGCATTTCAAAATTTAAAACATTATTTCAAGGTCCAACGCCTTACACGACTTTTGTTCGCAATTAAAATCAATCTTTCAAAAAACATAAAATCAAATTACCACACAAACTTTCAAACTTAAAGAACTACATAGGTCTGAATTCCTCATTGTACCTGAGGATACGTAGGAGCAAAGGAACACCCTTGTCGACCCCAAAAAAATAATAAACATAAAAAGGGAAAATACATAATTTTGAAGTCATGTTTTGCACACTTGATTAAAGGTTGTCATCCCTTGGGACGGCACGTGAGGTGCTAATACCTTCCCTGTGCGTAAACAATTCCCAAACCCTTATTCTCATATTTTGCATACCTCTTTTTGCTTTTTCTAACGTTTTCCCTCAAATAAACGTTGGTGGCGACTCCAAGCGTTTTCTTCATGAGAAGACGCACTTTTTCTTTTTGCCTCGCTCTCCCACCAAAGGGTAGGTTGCGATAGCCATCCTTCAATGGGGCGCACGATCGATCCCAAAGCCTTATGTTTTCTTGTTGTGCAGAATAATCGAAGTTTATAAAAAGAAAGGGGAAAACCCTAAGATCAATATTTTGGTTGATTGATTAAATGTCAAATGGCTCCATTGTCGTCACTCCATATTAGGCTATAAGTGCATAGATTTCTCTTTATATACCAATTTCCCAAATCTAATGTCCAATCTTTTAATTTTAGGATGAAAGGCCCTCTCAAAGAGTCAACCTCTTGCTTTCTCATAAGGTTGAGCCCTTTGGTAATGTCACAACCTACCCTTCGGTGGGAGGGCGAGGCGAAATAAAAGTGCGTCTTCCAAAAAAAAGGAAAACGTGTGAGAGTCGCCACCAACGTTTATTCGAGGAAAACGTTAGAAAAACCAAAAATAAGGTCTGCGAATATTAAAGAGTAGGGTTCAGGAGTTGTTTACACATAGGGAAGGTATTAGCACCCCACGTGCCTGTCACAAGGGATGACAACCTTTTAATCGAGTGTGCAAAAACATGTCTTCAATATTATATAGTTTCCCTTTTTATATTTATATTTTTTTGGGGTCGGCAAGGGTGTTTCCCTTGCTCCCACATATTCTCAGGTGCGATGAGGAACTCTGACCTACGTAGTTCTTTAAGTTTGAATGTTTGTGTGTTAAATTGATTTTATGTTTTTGAAAGATTTATTTTAATTGCGAACAAAAAGACGTTTAAGGCGTTGGACCTTGAAATCATGTTTTAAATTTTGAAAAGCAGAGAGAATCGTTAAGGCGTTTTTCCTTGAAACGATCTCAAGTGATATTTGATAAAAAGAAGTTAGTTATGAGTTGGTTTTATCTTGGTTTTGTTTATTAACTTTCAATCTCTTTAAAGACAATGTTACAACACTAGTGATCGGTTAAGATTGAACTTTACTAAGAAAAATGAGATTGCTGATGATAGATGGAGATGATGAATGTGCACATAATAATAAGGCGGGCCCCTAAGTGATGCAATCCTACTCCGGAAGGGCATTGGATAGAAGACTCCAAGTAGATTCGGCCAGACATGCAAGAGAAGGCCCTAGGGTTCTCATGAGCCTTAGGGTAGATTTCGGGCCCATGGGCTAAGTATGAGCCCACTTATCTTGTACATATTAGATTAAGGTTTCGTTATTTTTGGGCCTTGTATTTAGGGCTCCATAATGTAGGTAGGGTACCTTAGAAATGTAGGATTTTTCAGCCCTTGTATTTTAGGGCACCTAGACTAATTTTTGTATTAGGGGTAGTTTTGTAATTTCACATGCATTAAGTGAATATTTGATGTGTGTGTTGGAAAATAAATTTAATTGAATTGGGAGAAGCCCAATCCAATTAAATTTTAGAGGGGGGTGAGCATTTGCTTGCTACACCCCATTGCCACATCATATAGTCACACGTTGTGCATGTCCTTCATGCTTTACATGCCTTATAACACCTAAGCACACTGAGTGGATAATCTTGGACTTGATCTTGGATTAGTGGGCTAAACCATAACTAAAATTCACTAATCATAACTAGTGAAATTTTGGCTCCAAAATTTGGCTCCACAAATTCAATTTCAAATCCAAGTGAAATTTGAATAGACATTCAAATTTCCCTCCTATTTTGTGTGACACTTAGGCTATAAATAGAGGTCATATGTGTGCATTTTTTTGAACTTTGATCATTTGAAAATTAAACTTCAGATTTCAGAGCTCTCTTAGAGCACAAAATTTCATGCTCTTCTCTCCCTCTCCCTTCATTCATCTCCTTCTTCCTCCAAGCTATTATCCATGGCCTCCTATGGTGGTGAGCTTCTTCTAGACTCATCTTCTCCTTGAAGTGGAGTCTCCTCTCTCTCTTCCTTCTCCATTCTGCTGCAATTGATCTTCCAAGAAGCAAAGGAATCCATTGATGAAGAAGATCCTAGGCCTATAAGCTCCAATGGAGCTTACATCTCTAAGGGTGCATAGATCTCATTCAAATCTTAGAAACAAAACTAACCAACGGTCGCACAAAGAACACCAAACAAGGAACGATGTAGGGATTGGTCACAGTCGTGATTCGACAGTGCCTCAACATCGTTTCCTCTTCTTTCTTCTTCTTCTTTCTCTCTCCTCTTATTTCTCTCCACTTCTGAGCCTTGGAACCTTTTAAAACACCCCTAGGATGCCTATTTATAGGCAAAGGGTCACTTTGGGGTAGTTGCAACTCGCCCAGGCGAGCTGAAACTTAACCCTGAAGTAATGAGCTCGCCGAAGTGAGCTAGTTTCTTCACGATGAAGTTATTGGGTGGCCCACGCGAGCCAGATGCTAGCCTGTGTGAGTTGGGGTTCAAAAAAATCAAGAAAAAGGACATCAGTGAGTGATCCTCTGCTTCATGCAGTAACTGCTGCCGAACACCGCAATTCGGGTAGTGAGAATCAAAACATCATTGAATGATAGTCCCCAGACGAAATTAGGGTCTGATAGTTGCCCCTCTTTACTTATCTTTTATTGGAAATGAAAAGGTAAGTAAAGATAAGGACACTAACTTTGTTTGAGCAATCTTGCTATTCGACCGGGCAACTAGCGAAAGCAAAAGAAGTGAAACATGTAAACAAAAGGACATTGAAGTCCTATGAAAGGTAAAATGGAGTACATTGAAGTCATGTATAGCAGAAGACATTTGAAGTTTTTTTTTGAAAGCACAGAGATAGAGAACATTGAGTCCTGACAAGCACAAAGACAAGGACATTGAGTTCTATAAAAGACAAAAGATGTTGAAGTCTTATAAAGTGTAAAAGACAGAAGACATTGAAGTCTTGTAAATGTAAAAGACAGAAGACATTGAAGTCTTTGAAATGTAAATGAAGACATTGTAGTCTTCGAAAGCGTAAATGACTGAAGACATTGAAGTCTTTGAAATGTAAATGAAGACATTGTAGTCTTTTGAAAGCGTAAATGATTGAAGGCATTGAAGTCTTTGAAATGTAAATGAAGACATTGTAGTCTTTGAAAGCGTAAAGATAAAGGCGAGGACTTTGAGTCCTATGAAAGATAAAGGTGAGGACTTTGAGTCCTATGAAAGATAAAAGCGAGGACTTTGAGTCCTGTGAAAGATTAAGGCGAGGACTTCGAGTCCTATGAAAGATAAAGGTGAGGACTTTGAGTCCTATGAAAGATAAAAGCGAGGACTTTGAGTCCTGAGAAAGATAAAAGTGAAGACTTTGAGTCCTATGAAAGATAATAGTGAGGACTTTGAGTCCTATGAAATCGTAAAGCAAAGGACGTTGAGTCCTATGATACAAGCGAATAGGTACTAGTACCAAAGGGCTCAACCTTGTGAGAAAGCAAGAGGTTGACTCTTTGAGAGGGTCTCTCATCCTAAACTCACAAGATAGGACATTAGATTTGGGAAATTGGTATATAAAGAGAAAACTATGCACTTATAGCCTAGTATGAACATGATTTTTGGGATGCAGATGCATGCGACCTTCACCTTGAAATGCAGTAAATATAGGTTTTGTATCTAGTAATGCAAAAGGTTTTGAATCATGAAACTTGTGTAATGCTAATGACATTCTTTCCTATTTTTTTGCTTTTGTTTGCTTTTCTATTCTTTTCTTTTTTTCGTGTGAAAAAACACAGATTGATTGTCTCTTTCTAAAAGATGTGATAACTCATGCAACCTCATTCTATCTTTTGCAAATCTCTTTGGGGACTCCCTTTGAGTGTATGTTTTGGTTCAATCACCTGAGAATTTTGGGTGACGACAGTGGAGCCATTTGACAATTAATCAATCAACTGAAATATTGATCCTAGGGTTTGTCCCTTTCCTTCTTGTTTGAAAACTTTGATTATTCTGCACAACAAGAAAATATATGGCTTTGGGATCGATCGTGCGCCCCATTGAAGGATGGAAATGGATCGTCACACTTTGGTATGTGACCAAGTGAAACTTTCCTGATTTGAAGTCATAGAGTGATGCCAAGGGTCTGTCGATCCTGCTGAAACTTGATGACATGGGTTAATCCCAAAAGAATTTATACTACGAAGGCCACCATTGGATTCAAAAGGAATCCTAAGGAGTCTGCATGAGCGACTAAAATCAGATGTACCCTACTATCACAATTGTCTTTGGGAATTTTCCACGAGCTCCTGGTCGAATAAGTTTTCTTCTCAAATGTGCAAGTGTGAAACCTCGAGGTTTCTCTTTTCCTTTTTTTATATATATATTTTTTTCAACAATCACAAGCATGTGCGGGTTCCATTCCAAAATCCTAACTTAAGAGCAAAATTAGTCATTCCTTGATCCACATGGGCCTTATTGGGCATGTAACGTGGTCAGGGGTAAGAGGGCTATAAAGGAAAGGATCGAAGAGGCTCAAAGAGTGTTTAAGGGTTATATTGAGTAAGAACCTCGAGAGCGTTGCTTGTACCTTTATTCATTTCATCTTTTGAGTTGGGCTCTACTCCTTTGGTCTTATACATTAATCCTTATTGCACTTTTGTGCCTTCCTTGTAAAATCTGGAGATCTTTTGTCTCTCTTTTTCTTCACTCGCCTTTGGCATATTTTATCTTCTTTTGCTTTTCATTGTCGCCCAACTTCATGCATGTGTTGTTTGGATAACTCTTTCTTGCCGATTTAGCGGTGGTTCCTACTCAGGGTTCCTATTTTGTTTTTGTTGTTTTTTTGTGTTGTTTTTAGAAAACATATATGCTTTGGCTCAGAGGGGATAGTAAGGTATAAATTAGTGTTTGGGATGTTGAAACACTGCTATGTGTCATTTCAAATCTTGACTAGATACTTGTGTAGTTTGGATTTTGGAACCAAACCCCTGATAACATGTTCCTGATTCTTTCTTCTTTTTTATTCTTTATTAACCTTCATTTTTTGTTAGGCCGCCCTTTCAGATTTTCGACCAACCGGGTGAGAACTTCTGATCTGCCCCTAGGTTTGCTTAAGGCTCATGCATGGTGCCTGTCATTGCCCTGGTGTAGGGCTCTGAGGTATCTATTCATGTCTTTTGTCATGACCTTGTAGCAAGGAAAAATGAAAGAAACTGTGCAGGTTCTCAAAAATGAATTTTCAAGGACGAGAAATATTTAAAGGATTTTCAATTGATAGATTAAGTCAAATAACTCTTGTTCTTGATAACTCACTTTTCTCTCAAAAAGAAAACTTTTAAGAACGATAAAATGAGGTCACATGAATGTTTGTACTTCGTATTTTTTTTGGAAACACAGTCAACAAAACATTTTTTTTTAACTTTTTAGTTTACTCGTCGTTTACAGCACCCTCACCAAACGTGGAGAACGAGCAATTTCTGATTGAACAAACTTGGAGATCAACCCAGGAGTGCAGGTCACTTGAGCAAACAAACCAACGGTTTACATTCACATTCTAGTGAAAGTTAAATAAGCAAAGATGTAATTGTGAGAGAATGAGAGACAATGACATCAAAATTATCCATATTATTAGCATTGTGACTGTTGTTTACAGTAATGGCATAAACCTGAAAATCCTAATGAGTCATTGGAGACATCTAACAACAACCTTCAAATTGCCCCATACATAGTATGGTTTGACAATGTCAGAATTCACAAGTAATTGTGCTCCACGAATCTTAGCCAGCCTGCATCAATTAGACTTTGCACCTTATGTTTCAAGGTCATACAATGCCCAATAGAATGCCCCGGAACTCCTCCATGATAAGCACATGTTGCATTCGAGTTTTATCCTCAGGAAAATGGAGGTTGAGGAACCTTGGCTAGGATTATGGCTACCATTGCATTATTGAGTAGATATGGGAGTAAGTTAGCAAACGACACCATAATTGGGGTGAATTCTACAGGCTTCTTTTCTGGAAAATTCTTTCCCTGATTGGTGTTTTGGTTTGTGTTATGGGTGGTGTTTGGTATCAGATGTGCAGCAGGCGGGTTTTGTGGTTGATTTAGGGGTGGCCTTTGTGGATGATTTGGTGTTCTTGGCTGATAGGGTGATGGGTGTTAGTCGGTCAATACGACTAACTTTTGTGTAAAAAAAACTATTGTAAATTGTATATTGTTGGATCAAGTGGCCTCGGAATAATTAAGAAGGGGGGTTGAATTAATTATGAACGTGTCTTGACTAACTAAAAATTTATCCTTCTTAATATTACTAGATTCAATTAGGCTTTACTACTAAGTTATGAGAAAGTAAAGAACAAAAACAATAACTTAGACAAAAGTAAAGCGGAAATAAAAAGTGCACAGCAGAAAGATAAAGAGTGTAGGGAAGAAGAAGACAAACACAAGATTTATACAGGTTCGGCAACAACCCGTGCCTACATCCAGTCCCCAAGCAACCACCGATTCTTGAGATTTCCAATAACCTTGTAAAATCCTTTACAAGCAAAGATCCACAAGGGATGTACCCTCCCTTGTTCTCTTTGAACAACCAAGTGGATGTACGCTCCACTCAAACTGATCCACAAGAGATGTACCCTCTTTTTTTTTTCAGTATTACAACCCAAGTAGATGTACGCTCTACTTGTACCACAGAGGATGTACCCTCCAATGTGTTAAGACAAAGAATTCTTAGGCGGTTAGTCCCTTGAATCTTTGTAAGGGGAAACAAAAGATATCTCAGGCGGTTAGTCCTTTGAAATCTTTTGTTTAAAGGGAACAAGAAAAATCAAAAGAATTCTCAGGCGGTTAGTCCATTGAATCTTTTGGCAGGAGGGAGAAGGAAGGAAAGATAGCACACTTTTGTTTTCTACAAAATTTTCACTTGCAGAAAAACAAAGTTTTGGAAACAAAGTTTAGAAAGCTTTTTGGCAAAGAAAAAGCAATGGGCAATGGTTAGAGAAAAATTGTGAAAAAGGATTGTTTGGAAGAATATCATATATCTTGAAACGAGTGCCAAAGTCATGCTTTTATAGACTCTTCATGTCTGGTCAAAGAAATCATAGGAAGAGTTATGACTTTTGAGAAAACCATGTTAACAGTTATAACTCTTAACTTTTTCTTCAAAACAATCCACTGGTAATCGATTACCACAAAGGTGTAATCGATTACACAATGTATTTTATGAAAAGTTGTGACTCTTCAAAATTGGATTTGAATTCCAACATTCAGATTCACTTGTAATTGATTACTAATATAGTGTAATCGATTACACTATTTGAAAATCATTTTCGAACGTTACAAACCATTTTAAAATATTTTGAAAACCAAAATGGTCACTGGTAATCGATTACCATAGAGACAATATTTTGAACGCTCTAGCCTTTTCGTGGATGAGTTGAGGTGTACTCTGTAGGTGGTGGCGTTGCGTCTGTTGCCCGCTACTATGATGCCTCGCCCTGCGCCTACCTAGGGGCGCAGTACTTCTTGATGAAAGCCCTATTAATAGGGGCCTAATGACCCTGCTGGGGGCGATGGGCACTCCATAGAACTGACGGAGGCTCGTAATCGGAGCTGGAAATCCCAGGACCCTGTTGGACTTCTCCGGGTCCACTGGGTGTCTTGCGGGCGCGATCCCTACAAATAGTAGTTGACAATAGAAATCAGTTGAGCCATGTGCATACTTACCTATGTCACGATGGCATGACCTTGCTTGGGGGGAAGGGCACCCTATAGGACTAGCAGAGGCCCATAACCAGAGCTGGAAACCCCAGGGCCTTGTTGGTCTTCTTTGGGTCCATTGGGTGTCTGGTGGGCGCGATCCCTGCAAATAGTGGATGGCATCAAAAATCAATTGAGCCACGTGCATACTTACCTATGTCATGACGACACAAATCAACTGACACTTTGGCAGGGGGAGATCAGAGTTGTGGTGGTACGCATGATCCGCACTTGTCTCCTTGTGGCAGTCTGGGAAAAATCTTGCCTTGGTATGCGTAGTAGCTATGCGATAGCCACCTCCTCGAAGCTAGAGACCTACCTCCTCCTCTAGTTGTGCTCGCACAGTTGGTCGCCCTCTAATATCAGGGGGTGGCCCAGGAACTGATAAAAGAACAATAGTAGCCCCTCACCCAGGAGCGCAGGCCTCGATTAAGCATTAAGGGTTGAGGACCTTGAGTTCTCTGAAGGCGCAGATGTGGAGCCCTCTGAAAGCGAGGACGTGCAGCCCTTTGAAGGCAAATACGAGTAGCCCTATGAAGGCGAGGGCGTGCAGCCCTCTAAAGACGAGGGCGTGTAGCCCTCTGATTGCGAGGACGTGTAGTCCTCTGAAGGCGAGGGCGTGTAGCCCTTTGAAGGTGAGGACGGGTAGTCCACTGAAGGCGAGGGCGTGTAGCCCTATGAAGGCAAGGACGTGTAGTCCTCTGAAGGCGAGGGCGTATAGTCCTCTAAAGGTGAGGGCGTGTAGCCCTCTAAAGCTGAGGGCGTGTAGTCCTCTAAAGGTGAGGGCGTGTAGCCCTCTGAAGGCGAGGACGTGTAGTCCTCTGAAGGCGAGGGTATGTAGCCCTCTGAAGGCGAGGGTATGTAGCCCTCTAAAGGCAAGGACGTGTAGTCCTCTAAAGGGGAGGACATGTAGTCCTCTGAAGGTGAGGGCCTGTAGCTCTCTGAAGGTGAGGGCGTGTAGCCCTCTAAAGGTGAGGACGTGTAGTCCTCTGAAGGTGAGGGCGTGTAGCCCTACGAAGGCGAGGGTGTGCAGCCCTCTGAAGGTGAGGACGTGTAGTCCTCTGAAGGTGTGAAGGCGAGGATGTGTATTCCTCTAAAGGTGAAAACGTGTAGCCCTCTGAAGGCGAGGACGTGTAGTCCTCTAAAGGTGAGGGCGTGTAGCCCTATGAAGGCGAGGGCGTGCAACCCTCTGAAAGCGAGTGCGTGTAACCCTCTAAAAGTGAGGACGTGTAGTCCTCTAAAGGCGAGGGCGTATAGCCCTCTGAGGTCGTGTAGTCCTCTGAAGGCTGGGACGCGTAGTCCTCTGAAGGGGAGGACATATAGTCCTCTGAAGGGGAGGACATATAGTCCTCTAAAGGTGAGGACATGTAGCCCTCTGAAGGCAAGGACGTGCAGTCCTCTGAAGGTGAGGACGTGTAGTCCTCTGAAGGCGAGGGCGTGTAGCCCTCTGAAGGCGAGGACGTGTAGTCCTCTAAGGCGAGGATGTGTAGTCCTCTAAAGGTGAGGACGTGTAGCCCTCTGAAGGCGAGGACGTGTAGTTCTCTAAAGGCGAGGACGTGAAGCCCTCTGATGGCGAGGTCATGTAGCCCTCTGAAGGCGATAGGTACTAGTACCCAAGGGTCCACCCTTATGAGAAAGCAAGAGATTGACTCATTGAGAGGGTTGGTCATTCCAAATTCAAATAGATTGGACATTAGATGTAGAAAATCTATGCAGTTAACATGATTTTTAGGGATGCAGATGCATGCAACCTTTGTCTTGAAATACGGTAAATGCGGACTTCGTATGCAACAATGCAATGTAATGGAAAGTTGTACAATGTTCATGACATTCTTTCCCTATTTTGTAATTTTGATTTGATTTTTGAAAGAGGTGATAATTCATGCAACCTCTTCCTATCTTTTGCAAATCTCTTTGAGAACTCGCTTAAAGTGTATGTTCTATTTAATTTAGTCACTTGACCGTTTTGGAGTGACGAAAATGGAGCCATTTGACATTTAATCAATCCATTGAAATCCTAGGGTTTATCCCCCCATTTTTGTTTAAAAAAATCGACGGGTGAGAACTTTTGATTTGCCCCTAGGTTCGCATAAGGCTCATGCACGGTGCCCCTTATTGCCCTTGTGTAGGGCTTTGAGGTACCAATCGTTGTCTTTCTTCATGGCCTTGTAGCAGGGAACCCATTGGGTGAGAACTTCTAATCTGCCCCTAGGTTCGCTTGAGGTTTTTGCTTGGTGCCTTTCATTGCCCCAGTGTAGGGCTCTGAGGTATCCATCGTTATTTTGTTTTCACAACCTTGTAGCAAGGAAGAATGAAATAAGCGATTGATTCTCGCAAAAAGAATTTTTCAAGGACGAGAAATAGTTGAAGGATTTTTTCGGTTGACGAGTTAAGTCAAATGACTCATATTCTTGATAATTCACTTCTCTCTAAAAAAGATAAACTTTCCAGAATGATAAAATGAGGTCACATGAACGTCTATATTTTACTTGAAAACACAGTCAATCAAATGCTTTTTTCCTTTTCTTTTTGAACTTTTCTGCTTTACTCGTTGTTTACGGCATCCTCACCAAATGTGTAGCACGAGTAATTTTTGCTTTACTTGTTGAACGGTCTTGGAACTCCAAACTCAAGAGCACAAGTCGTTTGAGCAGACAAACCAAATGGCTTACACCCACATTCCAGTGGAAGCAAAGATGTAATTATGAGAGGATGAGGGACAAAGATGTCAAATTTATCCATTTTATTTAGCATTGTAACTGTGGTTTACAATAATGGCATAAACTTGAAAATCCTGATGAGTCATTAGAGACATCTAACAACAGCTTTCAAAATTGCCCCATGTGTGGTGTCGCTTGTCAATGTTAGGATTCACAAGTGATTCTCCTCAAATTTCAGCCAGCCTACATTAATTAGACTTTGCACCTTACGCTTCAAGGTCATACAGTGCTCAATGGAATGTCCTGGAACTCCTCCATGATATGCACATGTTGCTTTCGAGTCGTATCCTCGGAAAAATGGAGGTTGAGGAACCCTGGCAGGGGTTATGGCTACCATTGCATTATCAAGTAGATATGGGAGCAAGTTAGCATATGACACCGGAATTTGGGGTGAATCTTACAGGCTTTTTCACTGCAAAATTTATTTCTTGGTTAGTGTTTTGGTTTGTGCTAAAGGTGGTGTTTAGCATTGGTTGTGTGGTAGGTGGGCTTTGTGGTTGATTTAGGGATGGCCTTTAGGGATAACTGGGTGAGAGGGACTGTTATTGGCTAAGTAATGACATTGTTGGGCTGATGGGAAATTTGACCGTGTAGGAATGGCAGTCATAGTAAGGGTTTCTCCCTCATTCTCATCCTCTTCATTTGCCCCAGTTTTCGCATTCATCAAAGCAAGATGATCAAATTTTCCTTTTTCCAGACCCACTTTGATCCTTTCGCCGGCGAAGACCAAATCCGCAAAGCTAGAAGGTGTGTAACCCACCATTTTTCCATAGAAGGGTTGTGGTTGGGAGCGAAATTAAGACCCCTCCAAAGTGTTTTGCAGGGGTATACCACCAACTGCTTGCCCTTCAGTGGCATATCCAAGGCAAGGCTCGAAGTCGCTTAGATTGTGGTGGGGAATTTCATGTGTCTCCCCCATGGTTTGAGAGACATGTGCATGATTAGTTTGAGGTTGTCGGCTTTCAATGAGTATGGGAGCGGAGTTATTGACATCCTCACTGGGAGTGTATGCCACATTGGGTGGTGTATAGTTGGGAGGCAAGCCATATGGTGGGAAGGCATGCTTGTTTTTCACACTAAATGAGGGCCATCCATACCTCCCAACTCTTTGCCTTCCAGACCTACCATATCTGAGGTTGGATGATTTATTTGGTTGAGGCCATATGGGAGGTCAGGTCCACCTCAACAATGGTGCTGATAACGGCTATTGCAGCCACATTGACCTCCATTATCTCCTTTATGCTCATCATGGCCCCCATCATTGTGGCCATTTGCTTTTTCAAGGCCTCCGTGTCGGCCTTCATCTGTTCTTGCACCTCCTCTACTTCACCCATTACTCTAACTCTAGCACGGGTTCGGTAAGGGTGCCGTAAATCATGTTTTTTCCTTTTGATAACAATGATTAAGTTCATTTTTTTTCAAGGAAAGAATGCAATGAGCAATACAACCAATGAAAAGCATTGATGTATGCGAATGATGCAAAGTTGAAGTATTATGAATTTTTACGTAGGACATGGGGTTGAATCAATTTAGATTTTCAACATCGTCCATGACATCTTTGTCAAGATGAAACTGGAAGTAACAAGGACATCGACAGTCCTAAATGTGTTTGGCAGTAGATGAAGCAGCGATCTAACTCGATCCATCTTTTGCCCCAATTTTTTGCATGATGGTTACTTCCATACTTCAAATTGACTTGATGAACCTTTTCGTAAAAGCATGAGCTTGGCTAAACCCCATAACCCAAGGAATGGCAATTTTGATCGCCAGTACTTCGACAACATTTCATAGAGATGAAAGCCTCGGGAATATGTATGTTATGTATGGAAAATGTAATTATGAGATTGAGATGCCCGAAGAAACATCATTTCCTAGTTAACCACACATTAGGTACCATGCTCAATCATTTTGTTTTGTTGTTTATTTCTTAGAAATGGGTTTATGATCCCAACATGGTTGGCTCATGGTACTTAACACATGCAACTAAGAATGCAGTGTGAATTTTCACGCTTCCTTTTTTTGTTGTTGTTTTGCAGAGGAAAACGCAAGGATCATGCATGAGTAAATATGAAAATAAAAGGTATGCAAAAAGCATGTTAGATGCATATGCATGGTGATGAAATGACTTATGCAAAATGCAATGCATGAAATGATAAGTGACAAATGTGGGAGCGATACATGCATTACGATGCCATGAAGAGATGTTTATGCGATGCATGATATGAATGCATTTACGCACACGAGAGCCCGGAAAATCATCTCTTCTTACTTGCACATTCGGGGGCGCAGTGCCCTATGTGTGCAGTTAAGAAGGTGATATGGACCTTCCGGCTTCCCGTGACAAAAGACGAGACCAACATACAACACGTGCATGATGACATGATGCAGATGCACAAAAGCGTAAAAGGGGGATGTACACAACATGGCAATATCCACAAAATAATCATACAACAAAGGCGTACATGACATTTAGGTTATATGCATGGTTGTGTTTAAAAGGCACGCAGCGTGTTCACTTCGTGCCCCTATTTTAGGGACCTAAACGGGAGGAATTAAAAGGATTTTAGTGATAATTCCCAAGGTGGTCATATCTCTCTTGATGGTTTCTAGAGGTATCATCCCCTTCGACAAACATATTGCGGCAGTAGGGACTACCAGCAACAATATGTTATCAAAGAGAAAAACTCAAGATGAGGGTTCACTATTATCAAGCAAGTCAAAGACCCAGCATGACCACATATTCACCTCCACTCCTTATGTTTCCATGGACCCGGGTATAGGGCCCCTTTTCAACTCACCGTGTGTGCAAAAAAGGTGTTGGTGTTGTGTGTATCAAATGAATACATATTTATCACATGCATACATTAAAACACGCTTAAAGCTTCAAAGAAGTTTATACAAGAACATAAAGGAAAAGGGAAACCGATGAAAGGGAAAACACAACTTTTGCGCAAAAGATTAATAGGCCTAACTCTCTAAAAACATTCCCCATTGGATTCGCCAACTGTCGCAACCTACCCTTTGGCGGGAGGGTGACGCGAGGGCTCACAGGTGCGTCTTCCAAGGGAGGAAGGCACGCGGAGTCGTCACCAACATTTATTTGAGGAAAACGTTGGAAAAACCGGAAAGGTGTAGTCTACGAACTTTAATTTGCGAAAGGTCCGGGAGTTGTTTTTACGCACGGGGAAGGTATTAGCACCTCACATGTTCGTCACAAGGGACGGCAGCCTTTAACCAAGTGTGCAATATCATGTCTTTGATTTGATTTTTTCCCTTCTTTGCGTTCTTATGTCTTTTTATGCCTTTTGTATTTTTATCTTTTTGTGGTCGACAAGGGTATTTCCCTTGCTCCGATGAGAAAATCATACCTACGTAGTTCTTTGAGAACTAAATGTTGGTTAAATTGTTTTAAGGCGTTGGACCTTAAAACGGTTTTAAGTGACTTTTGCGGACAAAGCTTGATTTGTGAGTTGATTTTAGTCTTAGTTTCACTTTGGTTATTAGTCAATTCATTCAAGGAAACTTCCAAAGAAAAACGTCCGATTGATTTTTTTTATTATTTTTTCAAGATATTTCTTTTATTTTATTATTATTTTGCCTTTTATGATTTAACCAAGGTTACAGCGTGAACGATCGGTTGGATTTTATTTTAATAGTGATTAAATGAGATTACAATACAAATGATCGGTTGAAATTCATTTTATCATTTATTAAGCAAGATAACGACTTAACTAAACGGTAAAAAGTTCGTTAAAAATGGAAGAAAAGAAAACCGAAAGTGAACGAAATCAAGATGAAAGCCAACAAAATAAGAAATGAATTGAAAGTCTCGGATTCGAAAACTTACCGGTTGAAGAACGAAGAACGCACGAAGAACGAACGAAGAACGGTGAAGAACGGCGGAAAATCTTCACGAAATTGCTCACGGAAACGTCTCAGAAGCATTACAGAAGCACCTCGGCTTGGATTTTCTTCACGGAAAACACGTTTTTCACCCATAATAGCTGAAATGCATAGCCAAAAGGGTTAGAGACCTTTTGGAACAACCCCCATTCGCCTATTTATAGGAAAAGGGGGAGGAAGTTGCCGCCCAGCTCGCCCAGGCGACGTAGGTTGCTTCCTCCTTAAGCAACCCAGCTTCAAAAATGTTTTGAAAGGGCCAAGATTCGAAAATTTGAAAATTTTTATTTGCACCCCCATCTTGAGAAGTTCACCCCCTTTTCATAATTTACGGAAAAGTTACGGAAGCCTTATGGAAGCATATAGGACATGATTTTCATCTTTTTTCTCTTCCCTTTCACCAATATTAAGTGAAATATGCTTAGCCAAGGTTTTCAGAAATTTTACGAAAGCATTACGGAAGTGCTGGAAACCATTTTTTTCAACAAAAAGTGGAGGTGCCTGCCGCCCAGCTCGCCCAGGCTAGCTGGTTGCTTAGCCAGGAAGGAAGAAAAGGTCCAGAATCCTCGCCCAGATTTAAAAATTTCTATTTGCACCCCCATTTTACGAAATACACCTCTATTTTACTAAATACACCCCCCTTTTGTGTTTTCCTACCAATTTCTTTCCGAAACCTCCCGAAACTTTACGGGTTTTGAAATGATGCTTGATTGTCCTTTTGTAATGTTGCGAAACTCTACGGATTGCACAACAATGCTTGTTTTGACTTCCGAAATGTTTGCAAAACTTTACAGATTATTTAATAATGCTCGTTTTGAGGGTCCCAAAGGGAACAAACAAGGTTCGAAAGCCGATCGCAAGTGTCCCCGGATGAAATTAGGTTATGACACCATTCTTTGAGAAAAGTGTTGTTGTCATCACATTTCACAAATAGTAGTAATTTATATATATTGACCATATCAGGGAACTAAATTAGGACTATAAAGTTGTTCGATTACAGATTTGCCATAAAAGCAATCAAGTATATACATGGTCGTGGATGAATTTAAAAGAAAAAATCTAGACTAAGTCTAAAGCAAAAGTATATTTGGACGCTAAGTAGCTAGGGAAAAACAAAAATCACTAATTGACCGCATATGAAAACAAAAAATTTAAAAGCCAAAGCTAGACTAAGTCTAAAACATATTGTATTTAGCAAATTTTCTTGTATTGGTTTGGATTGTCTTTTAAAAAAAATAGATCTAAATACATAAAGGGCCTAAGAAATGTAAACCAGGCATTAGAATGAAAAATTCAAAAAAAAAACTATAGTTAAGTCTAGAAACATTGAACCCAGTGAAAATGAGTAATGTCCATAAATCTATCTTGTTGTGTATTATGTCAGCAGATCCATCCAACCATCACAGCTAAGCAATCTCTATGATCTGTTCTACTAGTATTTACTATTTTTTTCCTGGGAATATCAAATCAGCCTAGAAAATGAAAGCCTATAGTATTGTATGAGCAGCCTATAGAACTAGAAAATCAAAGTCTCAACTCAATGGTAGCCTTCTTTGGTGTTCTGCAAACGGGGCAAGCCTCGAGGAAAGCATTGCAAACTTTGCGGCAAGAAAGGTGTCTACATGGAAGAAACAGAAAGCTCGAGCTCCTAGAATGACAACTTTTACAAACCATTACTCCTCTTCCTCTCATATTCATTTCAAACTCACCACAACATTCTATATGTTTTTTCTCTTTCTCTAATGTTTCATCTTCTCCCATCTCTTCTTCTTTTCCCCTAGTTTCGCCACAAAAGGACACTGCCTCATTTGGCACCACCCCATTGTTCAAAAAATTGCCACTTTCTGTCATTTCCCCCAATGTTTTATAGAGGGACAATGCCATGGTTTCCTTCTCTTGAGCCACTTTTTGCCACTTCATATTTTCTGCCTCTAGCTTTCTTAAATAGTCTTCCAACTCTACCTTTTTCTTTATAGCTTGCACAATTTCTTCATCTTTTTCCCTTAAGACATTGAGTGAATGACATTTCAATTTTTTCAACAATGCTATCACATGTTGTTTCCCATGCTCTCGTATCATATATCTCAATTTCTCATCCTACCCATCAAAGATTAATAATCTACCAGAATACATAGTGAATAATAATTACAATCCTAATCAAAATATGAAAATTACTACATCTAACCTCGGATTTCATGTACTGATCAATCTTTTTCCATTGCTTCTCAAGCTGAATAGCAAACATACGAGAATTCACGGCTTCTGAATTATAAACATGAAGATTTGGATCAACAATTCCTTGACTCCCATTATATAACGGATTTCATGAGTATCACGGAGTTATTATTTGGATGGATCAAAGTTGGATGAACGAAAGTCGCATGAGCCCTGCATATGAGGAAGGCGTGGAATAGTTCTTGATATTTGCTTCTGAAAGAAGTCGATCAGATGAGGATGGAAAAAAATTTTGTCCTTGTATAAATTCTTTGAACGGGAGACAACAAATACTCGACGACATACGTGAGCATTTGTTGTGTGATGGGATTAAGAAGAATTATACAACGCGTATATGGCATGGTGAATTGACAGACATGCAGAGTGGGTCCCAATCTGAATCGTTTGATGTAGAAATGGGAGATCGCTTAGAGGATATAATTTATGATCTTGGACAAGAGTCTTTTCAGCAAGCACATGCCCGTATGTATGATACATTGAAAGCTAATTCAAAGAAACCTTTGTATATGGGTTGCAACAATTCGTTGACGTTGTTGTCAACGGTGTTAAGTCTAAAAGATCTTAAAAGGGTATACAAAGAATCTACACCGTCTAGAAGCATCTATTGTGGAAAGGTACATTCCAGAAGAAGCTATTGAATTTTGTTCAGAGTACATTGAAAGGGCAAAACCTGTTGGGCTTCCCGAGTCTCGCCATGAGGAAAGAGTGAGAGGTAAGGGTTCAAGAGGACTGCATGTTATCACTCCAAGTGTAGAAGATTTGCAACTAGCTTATTTGTATGTATTGAATAACAATAACAAAGTTTTGCCATACATACTTTGACATGAAGGTTTAGTGAAGGAAAGTAATCCAAAAATGTCGAAGAGTAGGGTGTTGAAAGAGCATAACAAGACTTTCCTAAATTGGTTTAAAGATACAATCTTTGGTGACGATAATGCTTCTAAAACATTAAGAAAGCTAGCAGATGGGCCTGAATGAAATGTTATAACTTGGCAAGGATATGATATAAACAAGTATTCCTTTTATACAAAAGCACAAGATGAGAAAAGTGCTATGCAAAATAGTGGGGTTATCCTAAGGGCTGAATCTCAACACTTTGCTATTGTACATGGTGACAATCCCCGTGTAGCTTCCATCCCTTACTTTGGTTTTGTTGAAGAAATGTGCGAGCTTAACTATGTCAAATTTACTATCTATGTTTTCAAATGTAAGTGGGCTGACAACAATACTGGTGTGTGGACCGATGATGTAGGATTTACATTGGTAAATCTTAAGAAACTCGCTTACCAAAATGACCCTTTCATCATGGTAGAACAAGCTAACCAGGTATTTTATGTTCAAGACCCTTGTGATGAAAAGTGGTCAGTGGTTCTACACGGGAAAAAAACTGGTGTTAATGTTGAATATGATGATTCACTCATTGATACTTATGTTAGTCCTTTGTCCACACAAATGTCGCCTAACATCGTCGGACAAGAAGAAGCTGACGACATTCATGCTAATCGTAATGATTATGATGAAGGAGAATTAATTAACATCGTCTAATGTACTTCATTTCATTCCATTCAATTACATAAGCTATTATTTTTTTGATAATCTTGAAAATTATTGTTTTTTTTTTCTTTACAGACAAATGACTACACCACTCAGCTCTCCTCCTCATCCTCCTCCTCCTACTAATGCAGCATCACATTCCCCTTCTACCTTGAAGCGGACAAGAAAAGCTACACGTCTGAGATCATTGGCTACTAGACCAGTTAGGGTAAAGCGACCCTTGGCCCATGTGGATCCTGTGACCGGGAAAGTCGATGGTCCCCACAAAAAGAAGTTAAGAACATATTTGGGGATCGTCGCTCGTGATAAGGTGGATGTGACATACGAGAATTGGAAACAAGTCCCTACTGCCCAGAAGGATTTGATATGGGAGGCTATTCAGGTATTTTACTTAAATTTTGCATGTTGTTGATTAACAAATAAAATTGTAATTTAGTAACAATAAAATGTAAATTTCATTTGTCAGGTTGAATTTGATATCCCTAAAGCATCTGATCCGAGGACAAAAAATAAAATACTTCAAACTATGGGGGGTGATGGAGACAATTTAAGTTTGATTTGACATTGAAATCGGCACATTCAGTCAAAAAGAATAGTTTCAATGACACTGTATGTGAAAAGTACGGCATTAGCAAGGAGAAGTGGACCCAATTTTGTCAGAGCCACAGAGACCCTTCATGGGAGGTAACTTTGTGATTTTCATTGTTTTAAACTTTAAATTTACTTATTATTGTCAGTAATAATAACTTTGAATAATGTTTAATTTTTAAAGGATGTGTGAAAGAAGGCACAGGCCATTCAGAAACAAAACATTGCCCTTCACATGTTGTCTTATGGGGATTATGAATTTCTAGAAAACAAGTTGATGGAGGAGAAGAAAAAGAAACAACTGGAGGAAGCTGCTAAATCTGAAAGCACTAACACCGTCATTGATCCTCCATCTCCCATCAGAAGACACGTGAAGTGGAAGATGGCCCGCACCAAGAAAATTGGCCAAATGACGTCTGAGGCAGTAAAGGAAATTGCTGACAAGATTGTAAGTCACTTTCAATTGTCAATTCCAATTATTTATGTTTATTGTTTGATTGAATAAACCAATAAATGTGTTTGTTACAGGATTCCTTAGAGGAGCATACCTCACAAGGTTCCTTTGTCGCCTATGGACGTCAAGATGTACTGACTGCTGCCATTGGGTGACCAGAACACCCTGGTCATGTGCGTGTTGTTGGAGTCGATGTCACGATCAAACAATACTTTGGACTGGCTCCAAGGACCTCTTGCACGTCTTCGTCCATGGCTCCCAAAGATCTAAAGTAGCTGACACAAAAAATCAGGGACCAGCTGGAAGAGTAGATCACAAAAAAAGTGACTCGATAACTAATGTTGTCCTTCAGTTAGATGTAGTCCCAGTTTCAATCGCAGATGCAATCACAGGGACTCGCACTGCCTCCTGAGCCTTAGGTTGGTCCTTCAGCTGCTTGTGTCAGCACAAAGGAAGGTTTTGTCGATCCCTCAGGGAACGATCCAGACATGGGTGACTCCAAGAAATGCGGGTTGTACGTCGAAGAAAATACTCCCCGCCCGGTTGCCCTAGGAAGACTTTGATGTAGCTCCATGTAGAGCTTGTAGGCCTTGGATCTCCTTCATCAATGGAGTCCTTTGCTTATTGAAGATCAATGGCAGTGGAATGGAGAAGGAGGAAAGGTGATTGGAGACGCCACTTCATGGAGAAGATGAGTCAAGAACAAGTTCACCACCATAGGAAGCTATGGATAAGAGCTTGAAGGTAGGAGAAGATGAGTGGAGGGAGAGGGAAAGAAGGGACATGTAGTTCATGCCTCAAATGAGGTCTGAACTTTGAAGTGTAATTTCTTAAATGATCAAAGGTGAAAAAATCCACACATAAGACCTCTATTTATAATCTAAGTATCACACAAAATTGGAGGAAAATTTGAATTTTTATTCAAATTTCACTTGAATTTGAATTTGTTGAGCCAAATTTAGAGCCAAAATTTCACTAATTGTGACTAGTGAATTTTAGCTATGGTTCAGCCCACTAATCCAAGATAATATTCAAGATTCTCCACTAAGTGTGCTTAGGTGTCATGGGGCATGTAAAGCATATACAAAAAGTGTGACTATATGATGTGGCAATGGGGTGTAGCAAGCAAATGCTCACCTCCCCCTTAGGATGGTCCAAAATTTAATTGGATTGGACTTCTCCTAATTCAATTAAATTTCTCTCCCCCCCCCCCCCACACACACACATCAAATAGTGCACTTAATGAATGGGAAATTACAAAACTACCCCTAATATAAAAACTAGTCTAGGTGCCCTAAAATACAAGGGCTAAAAAATCCTACATTACTAGGGTATCCTCCCTACGCTACGGAGCCCTAAATATAAGGCCCAAAAATAATGAAACCCTAATCTAATATGTACAAAGATAATTGGGCTCATACTTAGCCCATGGGCCCAAAATATACCCTAAGTCTCATGGGAACCCTAGGGCCCAATATTCTTGGAGTCTCCTAGCCATGGCTTTAGTGATGGGTCCCCTCCTTGGGAGGATTGCATCAGACTTTATGAGGGGTCGACAATCGTTCACAACATCCCTTTGTGCCATGATCAAGTCAAGGTTGGTGTTGAGGAAGTTAGAGATGCAGATGCTCCCATTCCTGTACCCACTCAAGAGGTTCAGTTAGTGGGGCAGGCACTTAACACCTTCATTACTTGGCAAACACATCTTGTCAAGCGTTTATCATAACATGTATTTCACTGTCATTACATGTTTTTTTTCAATTAAAGTGTTCACTGTAGTTAAATTATGTTAATTAATTGTGTTGGATAAACAGGGATTTGTGGGACCGGCGAAACCTGCAGATAGACCGGATCATGATGTCGATGATCTCCTATATCTGATGACATTGACCATCCCAGAGTTTTTTCTAAATCCATTGCAGGTTATGTGGGATGCTACCGTGTTTGGGGTGTTTAATGACAACTTCCCCTTGTACATAAAGCATGAAGATCTATCTGAAATAGCACACGATGGTCAATGTCTCAGCATCTCTGTTATACAATTGTAGATTTTGTAAGTCAGTTTACATTATTGTTTATTACCTAACTTATTGTTTTAAATTCATACATAATTTACTTTATTTTAACAACAATGGGCATATGATTGAGACAAGTATGCAAGCAGGGAATGCCGATGTGTATGGATTCCTCAAGCCATAGTCCATACAGAGATCTAGCCGATCACAATTTGAATCAGAAAGTTATATTAAGAACTAGATGCAGAATTCAAAGAGGGATGTGTACCTAGGAGCCTACTTGAATAGGTAATTTGAACTAAACAAATGAATTTAAATAATTTATAATAGTATAATAACTTATATTGTTCTCCACTACAGTGCACATTGGCAAATGGTCGTCATTTTGCCTAAGGAAAATGTAGCATCTGGTTTTGTTCGTTGCATAATAGGCTAGACAACTATCTGAAAGGAATTATTAATAGGTCAGTTATATTTTTCAATACATTTACATTAGCATTAGTTAGGAACATCAATATTTTAATTGTACAACATGCATTCATGTTTGTATTGAACAATGCTTTGAAAAGATTTGATGATACTCCACAAAGTAAATCCAAGGCTGCTGCTAGGTGAATTATTGTTAAAGTAAACCATTTAAACAATGCTTCTAGTTATATTTTAATACTATGTAGACTAATTTCTACTTAACATTGAATTCCTAAATTTCATAATGTATTTAGTGTAATAGACAAAAAGGAAGCACTGAGTGTGAGTATTACATCATGCACTGGATATCAACTATAATCTTAGGAAGTTTCAAGAATAATTGTGAAACGGTAATTGTTTAATTCAAACATATTTCATTTTGTTATAATTGTTATTATATATTATTAATTTATGTTTTATTATATCATGCAATATTTCAATGATACTAGACCATTGGAACCAGAGATATTGAAGGCGCTTCGCATCTAGTGGGCAAGCTACTATTTAAAAGTTAAAAATGAAACAATTAGTGTTTAAGTAATTTTGGAATTGTAGTTTAGTTAATTTACGTTTTTTACAATTCATGTTATATGCACATTAAATATTCTTTTAATTATAGTAAATATTCAATTTTTATGGAATTTATGCTAAAAACTGTTTGAAAACAAAATGAAAATTATCTATTGCGGCTATGCTTTTAAATTTGCAGGTTAATTGGGGGTTAATAAAAAAACAGACAACACATTAAAAAAATCCAAAAGACAACATCGGTTTTTAGTAACATTGGTTTTTTTCTGTTAGACAAGTGGCCTCAGATATCTTAAGAAGGGGGTTGAATTAAGATATCATAAACTATTCCCTAATTAAAAATTCTATTTTGATTTTAACCCAAAACCCAAGATTCCTTTCAAAATGAATTCCTAAATTATTATTCAAATTAAACTTACTAAATAGAAGCAATGAGCAATAATAAATAAAAGAGTTTAAGGGAAGAGAAAGTGCAAACTTAGTTTTATACTGGTTTGGCCACACCCTTCTGCCTACGTTCAGTCCCCAAGCAACCCGTTTGAGAGTTCCACTAACTTGCAAAAACCCTTTACAAGTTCTAAACCACATAAGGATAACCTTTCCTTTGTGTTCAAATTGCTTTACAACAAGAGACCCTCAGTCTCTTAATCCCTTTTCAGAAGTAAGAAGAAGAGAAGAAGAAATATCTCTTGAAAGCGATAGATTGAACAATGAAGCACTCAAATAATTCCTTATTGAATTACAAGTGTATTGGCCAAGGAATTTTTAAGAGGATAAGACAATCACTACAAAAAAAATGACATATACTTACGGAGACTTTTGCCTACACACATAAATTAGTGTAGGTAAAAGTCAAAAAAATACTTATACCTACAATTGTTTGTCATAGTGTAGGTAAAAGTCAAAAAAAAAAAAATTCATTTCATCCTTATCCCCTCGTGGCTAGAAAAAATAAAGAATCTATTGAGGCACTAAGAAGATCCATCCCTCAAATTTTCCCAGCCTCATGTTCCATCCCCTTCACGTCACATTCACAACACACACAGTATATCCATTCTTTCATTCTCTCTCTCATGGCTTCTTCTTCCATTTCTGCACCAACGCTCACCTTCCCGACGCAGAAGCTTGTCGTTCCGTTCCCCCGCGCAACGGATGCCCTCGCTCCTCCCGTTCCCATCACAATCCCCCTGCCACTGCCTCGCCTCTGCCTCCTCCGACGACCGCAGTGCCGGCGCCAAACACAACGGCTGGGACTCTGTGCTGCACCAGTTCTCCGAGGTCACCAATCAAGTCAATTCCTACTGGAAGTCCCTCGGGAACGCCGCCGCTGACGATCGCGTCCACGTCGACGGTGGCGACGAGGATTGGGATTGGGATCGCCGGCATTTCGAGGAAATCGACGAGCAAGAGCGCCTCCTCTCGATTTTCAAGGTACACGGATTTCAATTTGTGTCTTCTCGCGTGCTTTTACCAAAGTTTTTGTGAAAGTCATTATTCTAAATCAATGTCATTGCGTTTCTTTATTCGTCGAAAAAAGAATTCAATTTATTAGTGTTTCTGAGGAGTTTTCATATGTGGAAACAACGACAACGTCCATTTGCTATATCATGGAACTTTGTGGTCCATGGAACTTTTATTCATGCGATAATTTATTCTTTGCCTTACTATTTGGACGATCACAACTAATGCAAAATATTAAATTAAAGGTGCAGCAGATAAAAGATTTATGTCGATATCGATCAAATGAGAAGTTGGAATATAATTGAAAATGATACAGACAAAATCTAGAAGTAGTGGCATACCTTTGGGTTTTTTCATACGATAGTAAATATAAGTAAGGCCAACGATAAAAAGAGCAATTATGCCACCTAGCAGTTCAGACTTCAGGTTCTCAGCAAAAGGTATTATAGACTTCAAATCCAATTTGGGGAAGTAAGGTGTCATTTTGAATGGTAGTTCCAATTTGGGGAGGTCAAGTAGTACTACTATCATTTTGAATGGCAGTCCCAACATGTTGCCTAAAAACTATTAATTCCAAATAGAGAGACACACAATATATATGTGTGGGTGGCTGTTATTTTTTTTGAACTGTTTAATTCGTCTCTTCTTTTCATTATTCTTGAAATGAAGCAAAGAATAAATTATCTACACAAAAGTGAACTTTTAATTCGTCTCTTTTTTTTGAACTGTTTAATTCATTTTTTTGAAGTTTGTGGTCCATGGAACTTTATACATGCCCATGTAGTGCTATATCATTATCTACACAAAAGTGATTCAGTGCTTGTTTATTCTCCAGTGACATGGATTTTATATTTTTTGTATGTATTCATGTATTGTTTGTAGGATGCAAAAGGTTAGCCTAATTATTTACTTAATGGGTGCAGCAATAAAATTGAGGTTTCCTACCAGGAAGTTGTTGCTCTAAAGAGACAAGAAGAGCTCATTCGTGAAGAAGAAGCAGCATGGCTGGCTGAATGTGAGCAGAAAGCAAAACGTGGAAATGAGAGGGAAAAGAAGTCAAAGAAGAAACAGGTCTGTCACTCATCTAATCTGCATTATCAAGGGATGTCTGATGTCCTAAACTTTATTTCACAGATGCTACTGGTTCTGTGGTTCTATTAATTTGGGATTACATGCATCTTCAGACAAGAAAGTTGGAGGTTCTAATAAAGAATGGTTCAAGGTATTTTTCTTTGTTTTGGAAATTAGAATTGAGGATAGGCTAGAGAAATAGAAGATTTCAAGAAACAAGGAAAATGTAGCATAATAAAATATTGTAGAGAGATTCAGAATATATAATGTAAACCTTGTGAATCTGTTTAAGTCCCTGTATAAATTTTTTATTTGATGGGACTCATTATTTCTTGTTCTATGTTCACAATCTGTTCCTCAATGTCTGGTAATTCACTTTATGATGGTCATTACACTATGAGTTTTATCTATTGTTGATATGGTATGCTTCACCCATATTACAGCTCAAAGGAGACATATATCCTTCTCATACCATTAGGATGCCTTCATCAATTTCCTAGTTAGTCATCCTTTTCCTTGTTGGTTGTCTACATGACTTGTATCTTCATTTGGATATTATTGATTTTGACCGACTATTTACTGTATTTTATGTTGTGGGTTTCACACTAGTTTGGCATCAATTCAGTTTGATGATCAATACTTTTTGGCAAGCTCAATGGATGGATTAGTTAGTATACTCTTCTGGAAAATTGTTACCTATATCATTTGTCTGCTATTACAAGGCATAAAATGCCAAAAAATTGCAGCAGCATCTCATGATTAGGCAGTTGCACGAATTTGTTTCTCATATTTAAATTGAAGAGAAATTATTTGTATTTAATGAGCAAAAACTAAGTGTAATTGATCCCATTTAATTGAAATTCTTTTTTCATGGGAGATTATCTTTATTTTTGTTCTCTAGGTCTTGCATCACCTAGATAATATAGTGATTGACATAAATATAATGACCAATGAAGGCAATATATGTTACCAGAACTTACAAGATAACAAAGAAAACGATTACCTTGTTAGCCACCATTTCTTGCTGGCTGCATATCATGAGAGAAATTAGCTTTAAATGATGGGTTCTTTGTCTTTTCAGATGAGACTTTATGATCTTCGTCTACTTCAGAGGGGTGTTGTTCAATGTTATGAAGGGCATGTGAATTCTCATACTCGTATACAGATTGGTGTTGATCCATCTGAGAGATTCGTTATGTCAGGTGGGTGTTTTTTAGTGATGTTATTTATTTAGCATTCTAGAGTCTAAAAATTTTGTCTTTGTCATCTCAGGTGGAGAGGATTGCAAGCTAAGGTTATGGAGTATCAAGTCTGGTGAACTGCTTTTTGAGGACAAGTTCTCTGATTCAGTTATCTTCATTGTGTGCTATAAAACATATGGACATAGTAAGCATGATATCCTCTCAGCCTTTCTGCTTTCAATTTTAAAAATTCTCATATATTTTGGTTTTCAGATGGTTGCTAATCTTAAAGTGTATTATTTGGTTGTATAGGTTTTAAAGCAGAAGAGGAAAACCAATACAAGCGTGACTGATCTCAGGGTGCATGGCTTGGATCACTTGAAGGACTGTTTTATATGTGCTGGTTATGAGTGTGAAGGGTCCTGCAGCTATAGAATCTGAAGCTAACTAGATGCCCACAATACCTGATAAATACTGAGGTTATAGCATGTATCTATATATACTCACATGAAGGTAATCAAATAGCTTGTAGATATATACACATATAGCAAAATTCCCTGTTAAAGTCTCTTTTGGGGATTAAAGCTGATACTAGCAGTAGCACACAGCAGAGATGACCAATACTTTGTAGAATTAGATAATTATTAAAAAAATGTATAGCTCATGCCAAGCCAGTCTGTTTCAATTTCAACCTAGAATTTATAATTGCTTATAGGTGATAATAAGAAATTATTTTTTCTGTCTAGCTTATTATTCTTCCTTAAGGTTTGTTGTTGACTGTTCTTTTTGTAACCATGGCAGCTTCATTGATCAGGTACATTAAAATTTTTATAAGCCTTTTCACGTTAAGGATTTTACCCTTGCTATCAAGTGTCTATAGAGTAGGCTTGTTCTTTTCTTTTATGGTTTTTTAATTGAATTTTACTTTCCAAACATTTGATGCAATTCTATTTCGTAATATTTGTTTAAAACAACCCTCTTTAAAATCCAATTGGTGATTAAAACTTAATTGACCCATTGTTGGTAAAAACAACTTTCATGTTTCTATCATTTGTAAATGCTCAAAAATCATTGTCCTCTCTTATTTGGTTAGCAAGTTCATAAATCCAGACTTAAGAGCATCTGGAATGAGACACCTTTCTGTTTTTGACCACACACTATACCTCTGCATATGTAAAGGATTTACAAAAAAACCAAAATATTGTTCTGCTGATATTATGGTTAATTAACTGGTTAATTAAGTAACCTCAAAAAAGATATTATGGTTAACAAGTTAAGTGCTTAATTACCAAAATATTGTCCACCATCACCACCACCACAACAATAATACTAATTATATTATTATGCTTTCAATTCTCTGCTACCTGAGTTTTTTCCTTCATGAAAACAATTGAAATTGGAGAAATAATAGTTGTGAAACATGCTTTAAACATTAGAGTTATTACCTGTTCTATCAAACTCAACTCAGATTGGCTTGGGAATCAATCAACTAATCAATTTAAATCAATAAATGAATCAACCATGTCATAGATCCAATGTGATCCCATTTGATTCTACAGGTTTAGAGGTTGAGCCAGTGACTTGTTGACTCAGCAGGTTATGCACTTGGGTTTTTTTTTATCAATTTATAACTAACATTATTCTTACAATGTGGTTCATTTTGGAATAAAAGATTATAAATATATTAGAGAAATATTAATATTGTGTGAAGGTGATAATGACAATGGAAATGATCGATAGCTAGCTATTGTTTCATTGTGGAAGTTTTTTTTTTTTTTGTTCACTTCTGCTGTAACAGAAAAAGAGATTAACACTAAAGAAAAGAATCTTAATCCTGTTTTGGGTTTGAATGCTGGTACCTATACAAATAAAAATAAATGCTTATGAAAATCTAGTTACAAGATGTAATGATGCATACATTTGCAAATTTTGATACTTGATGTCATTCTTTTGTTATATAATAATAACCTTTTTATTCTGGATGTGTCCTAGTTTATGGTTTAATTATGTAGATTCATTATTTTTTGACACTCAAGATTTCTTAGATATGTGTGAATTACGAAGTCGAGCTTAGCGTGATGATTTTTTATCTCTCACTGTAGCCTATCTTATCAATAATAATAATTAGTTTTCAATTCCTTTAATTATTTAGCCGTGTAAATCTGTTATTTCCAATTCTGATTTGTTGAGAATTATTAGGAGATTGGTAGCTTGATTCATTACATATTAGGGCTGTTCACTTGTATATATATACCCTAAACTAATATCAAATTCATTAATAAAAGTTACAAACCTATTCCTCTATATGTATCAGCCTAAACGATCCACCATTCCCTATTTCTTCAATTAAGGACGTCGTTCCCCACCCTTGCCTCCTATGGCCGACAACAACTCCTTCATTCCCAACCCCCATGAGCCATCCAAACCCCTTGCTTGCATCACTTTCACCAATGTCACCAAACTTCTTCCAACAATTATCCTAATTGGAAACAACAAGTTGAAGCTCTCCTTGATGGCTATGATCTCCTCCAATATCTAGATGGATCTTTTCCTGCGCCGTCAGAAACGATCCTCACCACTCCAACATCTTCGACGCCGACGCCGACTCCGTCGGAAACGACCCCCAACCACTGCATCACTTCCGGTAACAACTCAGAATCCTGCTTACCAAACCTGGCGTCGACTGTACCGCCTTATATATGGTGCTCTCCTCACCACTCTCTCTAATGAAGTGGCCTCCCTGGTGTCTCAAACCAAGACCTCGCATGATCTCTGGATCCTTCTCAAAAACACCTATGCCAAAGCATCTCGCAGTCATCTCAAGCAGTTAAAGGAACGTCTCCGTACGGCTTCCAAAGGTACCCAATCAATCACTACCTATATGCATCACCTAAAGCAAACTGCAGATCTCCTTGCATCACTTGGCTCTCCTGTTTCTGTTGAAGACATGACTGATTATGACTTACACGGTCTCGACGACGGCTATAGAGCAATCATTGATGCCGTGAATGCAAGGGACACCCCAATTGTCACAACGTGCCCTTCGCGGGCGAGGGAGGGCGAGGCTCACGGGTGCGCTTCCCAAAGGAGGAAAGATGCGCGGAGTCGCCACCAACGTTTATTTGTGGAAAACGTCGGGAAATCCGAAGGAAACCGGTCAAAATGAAAATTCTAAGTTCGGGAGTTGTATTTACGCTTGAGGAAGGTATTAGCACCTCTTACGTTTGTCTCGAAGGACAACAACCTATTTTATAGAATTGTGGAAATTGTGCTATCTTAACTTTTATTTCTTTTTATTTTTTGAGGTCGACAAAAGCGGGGCTTTTGCTCCTACGTACCCTCCTTTGGAGAGGAAATCAGACCTACGTAGTTCTTAATTATGCGTGAATCAAGTGATTCTTTTTACTTGAAGAGTGATCATTTAAAGGCGTTGGACCTTAAGAATGATCCTTTTTACTTGGAAAGAAACTGAAATGATAAACTTCCAAAATCCTATTTTTGTGGACGAGCTTGACTAGGCGAGTTGATTTTAGCCTTAGTTTCACTTTAGTCATTAGTCAATTCAATTAAGAATGAGAAATCCCAAAGAGAAAACGTCCGATTTTGATCTTTTGCTTTATTTTACTAAAAGGGTATTTTTTGATTATTATATTATTATTTTACCTCTTTTTTGATTTCCAACGTGGTTACGGCACGACCGAACGGTCGAAATTCATTTTAACCAAAGTTAACGGATAATACAATTCAAACGTTCGGTGGAAATTTATTTTATTTTTAGTTTAAGCGAGAAATGACTTAGATGAAATGGCTTAAGCACGTCAAAAGGGGGTATAAAAAGTAAATGAAACAAGAATAAAAATACACGAAATACAATGTGGACCACCACAGGTACATAGAATGAATCGAAAAGCTTGGTTTGAGGTACTTACCCGTTGAAGATCGAAGAACGATGAAGAACGAATGAAGAACGTCGAAGAACAGTCGAAACCTTCGCGAAATTCCTTACGGAAACGTTTCGGAAGCGCCTCGGCTTAGATTTTCTTCACGGAAACAATTTTTCCAAGCAAATTCGAAAGAGAGAGAAGTGCCTAAGGGGCTGAACCCTTTTCTTCTTCACTTCCTCCCCTATTTATAGCAAAATAGGGGAGATGCTTGCCGCCCAGCTCGCCCAGGCGAGCCAGGTTGCTTCCTCCAGAAGCAACAGCCTTCTGGAGGAATCTTCTAGAAGGCCCAAGTGGGCCTGGTTGCTATTTACACCCCCCTTTTTACTAAATGCACCCCCCTTTTCTATTTTTTTTGTAATTCTTTTTCCGTAACGTTACGAAACTTTACGAATTTCGTAACGATACTTATTTTCCTTCCGTAAGGTTACGAATCCTTACGGATTATGTATTTACTCCTTTTTTACCTTTCGAAGAAGTCACGGAAACTTACGGATTGCGCAAAAACACGTTTTCTCGACTTCCGCCACATTGCGGAATTTCACGGATTGTGCAAGCCTGCTTCCCTTAGATTTCTGAGACGTCTCGGGACTTCATTTATTGTGCAGCAAAGGATGCCAAGTATCTCAAAGCGGCTAACCAAAGGTTGCATGTCATCAAGTAATAGTCCCCGGACGAAATTAGGGTATGACAGTTGCCCCTCTTTACTTACCTCTCATTGGAGATAAGAGGAAAGCAAAGATAGGACACTGATTTCGTCCATCCTGCCCTTTTCGCGATGACGACTCTCATCTCTACTTCTTTTTTTTTTCTGCACAAAACAAAATACAAAGAACAACCAGAACAACGAATATAATACAGATATACACATATACACATACTTAGCGAAGGAACTGATCTGGAAAACAACAGAATAACGTGCTTCCCAGTCATCAAAAACTTCGCACTTGATAATGGAGAACACATGAACAGCGCTAGGCAATGACATTCATGGTGCCCCGAACAAAGGTGGAGTATGGAGGATTGCCTTGAGGGTCCGCACTTAGGCAATCATGAAACTCAACTCCAAACCCGAAAGTGGAGGACACATGAACAGCCCTAAGCAAGAACATTCATGTGGCTCCGGAAAAGGATGAGAATGGAGGATTGCCTTGAGGGTCCTCTCTTAGGCAATCATGGAACACAACTCCAAACTCGAAAATGGAGGACACATGAATGACAACGCAATTCATTCATGTGGCTCCGGAACAGGACGAGAACGGAGGATTGCCTTGAGGGTCCTCTCTTAGGCAATCATGGAACACAGCTCCAAACTCGAAAATGGAGGACACATGAATGACAACGCAATTCATTCATGTGGCTCCGGAACAGGACGAGAACGGAGGATTGCCTTGAGGGTCCTCTCTTAGGCAATCATGGAACACAGCTCCAAACTCGAAAATGGAGGACACATGAATGACAACGCAATTCATTCATGTGGCTCCGGAATAGGACGAGAACGGAGGATTGCCTTGAGGGTCCTCTCTTAGGCAATCATGGAACACAGCTCCAGACTCGAAAATGGAGGACACATGAATGACAACGCAATTCATTCATGTGGCTCCGGAAAAGGATGAGAATGGAGGATTGCCTTGAGGGTCCTCTCTTAGGCAATCAAGGAACACAGCTCCAAACTCGAAAATGGAGGACACATGAATGACAACGCAATTCATTCATGTGGCTCCGGAAAAGGATGAGAATGGAGGATTGCCTTGTGGGTCCTCTCTTAGGCAATCATGGAACACAGCTCCAGACTCGAAAATGGAGGACACATGAACAGCCCTAAGCAATAACATTCATGTGGCTCCGGAACAGGATGTCGGCGGGACCGAACGGTCCGTCGGGTTTTTCCACCTAAAAGGATAACATGCTTTTTGTAAAGAAAAATAAATCATTTGCGAGAGCACCACATCTTAGAGAAACAATATACTTGTGCCAAGGGTAATCTTCCTTGTAACCGAGAATGAAGAGTAGGACGTCAACTTCTAGCTTTCAAATGAACATGCAAGGGAAACATGGGGCTAAGCTAAGAATAAATCACTCATGGTGTATAAAACTCACAAGGCAAGTGTCTTAACCTAATCCCAAACCAATAACTGCACCATGACTCTATTTTGCATGCGACTTCCTATCGAATCATAGATCAAACGTACGATCACGGACCAACAGGATTTTCTCGAGGTCAGCGTTTTTGGAGAGGAAGCTGGGTGTTTCGGTCTTTTCCTCTTTGTTCATGTGGGGTAGGATATTGCCAATCAAGAATGATTCTGAGTGGCAATCTGGCTTTGGGGACTTTCTATCCTCCTTCTTTCATTGATCGAGAATTGCTTCTTCTCCCTTTTCGCTTCCTTTCGATCTTTGATCGGGAATGCTTCCTTTTCTTTCTTTTGTTCTTTTCTTTATTTTTATTTTTCTCTTTCTCTTTCTTTCTATTTCTTCCTTCAATTTTCCTTCCCCATCCCTTTCTTTGGGAAATCGGGTTTTAACATCCCATTTGCTCTCCTTTGAGGAGATTTCACTGTCCTTTGCTTCGGGGGAAAGAATGAGGATTCCCTTTTTTACAGGCCAAGGTTCAAAAAGGGTCCGAGGTTGTGTTTCAATGGGGTCTTTTATCGTGGGAACCCAATATTGATATCTAGGGCGAAACAAATCTGGGTGACAAGGTGTCGGTCTCGGGCCGAACTTCCACATTATTCCATAAGGCACGCGTGACAATGATGATTTGAAAACAACGTGCAAAATCAGTCATGGCTACAGCCAGGGAGGCACTCAAGCATCCCGTTTATGGCATTGTGACACTACGGTTGGGAATTTTCACAGACAAACCCAACGTTTCTAAATTATGTTCTTTCATCAGTTCAATGCATTCATCCATCCTTTTCTCGGTTCATTCCGGAAAATAAACTCTTAGCATCGGTCCCTTGTTTTCAGAAGATGCGTTTGCTCTTTACGAATGATTCATACTTCTTAACTACAACATGTCAATCTTTGCGGTCTTTCTTTCTTTTTTACTTTTTGTTTTATTTTTAAATATGTTCTCTGAAACTATACACTTATGGTTCTTTATGAGGAAAACTTTTCTTTGTACATCTATATGACAAACTGTTTCTGTACACACATTAGAACTCTCCTTTTTACGTCACACAGTCTATATACAATCCCTATTTACATTCAAGGATTTTTCATTTTTCCCAACACACACTTATAGTCCACACAAAAAGTTTCTTCATATACACTCGTTGCTCATACACACAAGAATTCCTTTCCACACATCATTTACACACAAGAATCCTTCTATACACATTCTCCTTTTACATACATGCATAAATAAAAACCTTTTTCTTTCCTTTATGAACATGACTTTTATTCACAGCACTTCTTTCTTTTTATTAGGATTTTTGGTTCATTTTATTTTTTAGAACGACGTTCCTAAATGAAAAACTCTACACGGTTCCGGAATTTCAACAAACACTATTGACAACAATGAAACAAGTACCGACGTAACAAACTCAAACGATATGTATGTACAAAACAAAAGTCAAAACATGAAACAAACGTTAGTCCCTTAGTCAAACAAAAGTAAGATGATATATACCAAGAAAAAATGGAAACAAAAAGAAATATGGATCAAAGAATCTCCCAATCATGCGGCTCCGCTCCCTCCTAAGAAATAAAGTAAATCGGTCATCTCTTCATCCTCGCGGGCCTCCTCTGCCTCATCGGGAGCCTCTGCTGGTGCCCCTGCTGGTGCCTCTCCTGCCTGGGCCTCAGGCCAATACCCAGGCCACACGACCTCTGCCCTGAACTGGTCCGGAGTAGGGCACGGAAAAGAAGTAAAGCCCTGACTCTGCAGGCTGAGACTCATCTGATACAGACAATCATGAGTCTGTACATGTGCCCGATGGTTGGCCGCCTGCTGGCGAACCAAATGCCGCAAATATTGCTCTGTATCAAACAATCCGGTTGGACCAGCCTGATGAGGTGGCGGCGCGTCCGCGGCCTGTGGTGCATCACCCTGGACCTGTCTCTGCGTGCAGTACTTTTCAATAAAAGCTCGGGTGATGGGCGACCGAATCACCTTGCTGGGTGTGACGGGGACGCCGAACGACTGGCAGAGTCCCGTGATCAAGGCAATCCCAGGGCCCTGTTTGACTTATCTGGGCATGGCCTCCTCATCAAACCCATCGGACCGGTTCCTCCTCTGGCCATACTCGCATTCCTGGCCCTCTTCCAGCACTAAAGGATATCCCAGGAGTTGGCCGATAGCATCTGCATCAAATGGGATCCACTGACCCCTCACCCAGGACCTCATATCACGCACGCCCTCCTCTGTTGGCCAAGCATTGGCATAAAATTCGAGGACTATGTCTGGATCAAACTTGGCCATGGGGGTAACCAGTGATGCCCACCGCCGGCGACCTATCTCCTCCTAGAAATCAGTATACTCGTCGTCCCTGAGCTGGACGCGTCGCTCCCGGAGAAATGACCATCCCTTGATGGCCTCGAAGCGCTGCTGGTGTACAACACTCCTAAAGCGGTGACTGTCGTACTCGGGAGCGGAACTAGTTCCTTCAGCCGCTTTATCCTTCCTAGATCTCTTCGAGGCGAGCTTCCTCGGGGCCATTTCCTGCGAGAACAAACATTTTAAAGTTAGTTTTACAAGATAACACTTATCTTAACGCAAAAAGGTCGTGCTAATCCTTCTGATAGAGAACGGACTCATGTAATCCATTTATGCACACATGTACGTGTAGAAAATATATCCTATTATTTATATCAACATACAAGGATATTCAAAACATTCTAGTTACCACACATATACATTTTTTGGAAAGTTCAAGGTATTGTGTCAAAATTACATATGTTCATATCCTAACCATTTTGCTACCACAAACTACCCACACACGTTTGAAGTATTTTATCAACATACAAATTTTGTTGTTTCACTCATTTTTATTTATACATATATGCACATTGGAGAGCCAATCCCACGTCACGCACACACTTGCATTTGAAAAGGAAATTTCATGTCATCTACCTACTCTTGAGGGGCAATTCCACATCATATATTCATTTGGGAAGCATTCTCGTGCCATCTTTGGCACGGATACATTTTTTAAAGACTTCCTATGCTACTTATCCACAAATATACATATTTAGAAATGCATTATTTACTATTCATTCACTTTGCAAGGTATTTTTATGCCATATATTCACACACTTTGCAACACATTTTTATGCCATATATATTTACACATATATCTACACACCCTTGAAAAACATCTCCCATGTTACTTAGGTGCAAAATGCCAATCGTGGGGCAGCCCAAATTCTTGCAAACAAATCCCTATTTTCATGCTTTTCTAATCCTAAAACCAAATTTTGGATTCCTAGCCATAAGCATGCTTCCTTGCATTGAAATTAAAAACTTGGGTTCCTAGGCCTAGAATTGCATTTGGATTCTCATTTTAAATCCTTCATGTTGTCCCTATGTATATAAAACAGTCCCACAATCCTAAGCCTACAAAACCATGCTCATATGTCATTGAGGCATTTCACCAAGCACTTGGTGGGCGCATGTTTGGACATAAATTGCAAGAGAATGGGAGCAATGTGGCATGCCCCATTGCTTCAGAATACAACCTAGGCCTAAGGCCTTTTCATTCAAATCCTTAATTCAAGAAAACAAGCACCAAAGAAAACCAAAACTGCCTCACAATTATAAGCATGTTCTCACAATTTAAGGCACCAAAAGATGAAGAAAACACATCAATGGGAAGCAAAAACCTCAAGGATGGAATGCTTACTTGTTGGAGTGAATTGAAACACCAAAAACGAAAGCAAAACGCGATCAAAAGGCTTAGGGGAGCAAGAATCCGCAAGCCTTCGTGTTCTCTCTTTTCTTGAATGAGGGGGGAAGTTTTTGGATGCCCAAAACGTTTCCCTCCCTCGTTTTTATAATTTGGGTGCAGGGGTTGCTCGCCCAGGCGAGCTAACCTGCTACCCTTTTTTTTTTTTTTTTTTGAGGGGAACATTAACTATGTCCCCTCCTCCCTTTCGGGCCAGCGTTTACCTAACTTGAACCTACTTAAGTCAGAATTAGGCGTTGATTACTTATTTAAAACAAACAAATAGTAAAAGAAACTGCGAACACAAAGGATATTGGGCTGCCTTGCAACGACGTTCTCTACTTGTTTAGCGCCGGGAAGGGGCAACGATCAGTCGGTCGCGACCCTAGCCCCACTTGCATCCATCCCTATGTACCTGCAAGTAGGAAACAAAAATGCACGGCCAATCGTGACCGGTCATCGTCTTACCTTGGTTGATTTCTGTCATTGATTTGTCTTGACTTCTGACCGTGGCCTGAGACGATTCTACTCTTTGCTATCACAAGATATGCACGTGCATGTATGAATTTATGAATGTTTCTGATGCGATCATTTTATTTTAGTGGAGGCTGGTTAGGTTTAATTTTAAAATAAACGTTTGGGGCACCCCATACACTGAGCAAAGAGGACTCATGCTTATAAAAAATCTAAAACACAAAGTTTGAAACATCAAAGGGGGGATTAAAACCCCGCCCATCTTTTCTTTTCAAAGAAATGAAGACAAATACAGTGAATGGGAATCCCTATAGGAAACCAAAAGGAACGAGAAAAACTCAGAAATAAAAACGTGCGACGTTCCTCTCGATTGCCCCAGACTTTAAGCGTAATATTGTTTAACTACATCGGAGTTCACGGGCGAAGGCAATTCCTCGCCATCCATGTGGGTGAGTATCAGAGCACCCCCAGAAAAAGCCCTTTTCACCATGAAAGGTCCTTCATAATTCGGGGCCCACTTGCCTCGATTATCTTTAACAGTGTGGGACATCTTCTTCAGCACGAGGTGCCCCTCGTTGAACTTGCGCGGGCGTACCTTCTTATCGAATGCGTTCTTTATCCTTCGTTGATACAAACGCCCATGGCTCATGGCGGCCAAACGCTTACCTTCAATAAGGTTAAGCTGGTCATAGCGTGCTTGAGCCCATTCTGACTCTTCTAGGCCCGACTCCGCCATTATCCTCTGAGAAGGAACCTCTACCTCAAATGGGAGTACTGCCTCCATCCCATAAACCAAAGAATACGGCGTTGCCCCAGTAGAAGTTCGTACCGAGGTTCTGTATCCGTGTAGAGCGAAAGGCAACATCTCATGCCAATCCTTGTATGACACCGTCATCTTTTGAACAATCTTCTTGATATTCTTATTCGCAGCCTCTACAGCCCCATTCATCTTTGGCCGATAAGGGGTAGAGTTATGATGCTGGATCTTGAAGTCTTCGCACATCTCCTGCATCATCTTATTGTTCAGATTGGTGCCATTGTCAGTAATGATCTTCCTGGGGAGTCCGTATCGACAAATCAACTCCTTCTTTATGAATCTAACTACCACATTCCTTGTGACATTAGTATAAGACGCTGCTTCGACCCATTTGGTGAAGTAATCTATCGCCACAAGAATGAAGCGGTGCCCATTCGACGCTTTGGGTTCGATGGCCCCAATGACATCTATTCCCCACATAGAAAAAGGCCAAGGGGCAGACATAACATTCAAAGGATGTGGCGGAACATTGACATTGTCTGCGTATGCCTGACATTTATGACACTTCCTTACATGAGTGCAGCAATCACCTTCCATGGTGAGCCAATAATAACCGGCCCTAAGGATTTTTTTGGCCATAGCATGCCCATTGGCATGTGTCCCAAAGGAACCCTCGTGGATCTCTTCAATCATGAAGTTCGCCTCTTTGGCATCTACGCATCGTAGGAGGGTCATGTCGTGGTTTCGTTTGTACAGGATGGTACCACTTACAAAGAAACCTGTAGCCAATCTCCTCAACGTCCTTTTGTCATTGTCAGAAATCCCTGGTGGGTATTCCTTGTTCTCGGCATACTGCTTGATGTCGAAATACCACGGTTTCCCATCCCACTCTTCCTCTATTGCATAACAATATGCCGGCCTGCCTTGAGATTTGAATTCGATGTATGGCAGATCTCCGTGTGGGGCAAGTTGAAACATGGATGCCAGGGTGGCTAGTGCGTCAGCCATCTGATTCTCTTCCCGAGGTATGTGGTGGAAGGAAATGTCTTCAAAGTACTTGGCTAACCTCAAGATATGAGTTTGATAGGGTATCAACTTCGAATCCCTAGTTTCCCATTCTCCTTTTAACTGGCGTATCACCAAAGCTGAGTCTCCATATACCTTGAGTAGTTTTACATCAAAATCAATGGCCGCCTGAACCCCGAGGGCGCACGCTTCGTACTCGGCCATATTGTTGGTACAATCAAAACCTAGCCTAGCCGTGAAAGGAATACACTGATCATCCGGGGATACAAGGACTGCCCCTACTCCGTGGCCCAAAGCATTTGATGCCCCATCGAAGCAAACAATCCATTTGTCTAGGTCCTCATGCGTCCACTTCTCTTCAAACAGGGCCATGATATCTTCATCTGGGAACTCGGGGTGCATCGGCCGATAATCCGGGAGGGGTTGCTGGGCCAAATAATCTGCTAAGGCACTTCCCTTTACCGCCTTTTGGGTGACGTAAATGATATCGAATTCAGACAATAGTACCTGCCACCTAGCGATTCGTCCCGTGAGGGCTGGTTTTTCAAAGATGTATTTCACGGGATCCATTTTGGAAATAAGCCACGTGGTATGGCTGAGCATGTACTGCCTAAGCCGATGTGATGCCCATACCAGCGCACAACATGTCCTTTCCAGCATTGAATAATTTATCTCACATGCGGTAAACTTCTTGCTTAGATAGTAGATGGCTTGCTCCTTTTTTCCAGAATCATCATGCTGACCCAACACGCATCCCATAGACTCGTCCAACACGGTCATGTACAGGAAAAGGGGTCTTCCCGTTACAGGTGGCATAAGCACCGGGGGATTTGCGAGACTCTGTTTGATCTTCTCGAAGGCCTCTTGGCAGTCACTGTTCCATAGGACCGCCTGGTTCTTACGTAACAGCTTAAAAATGGGCTCACAGGTAGGGGTGAGTTGCGAGATAAATCTCGCAATATAATTCAACCTGCCTAAAAAACCCCGAACTTGCTTCTCTGTGCGTGGTTCCGGCATTTCAAGGATGGCCTTCACTTTCTCGGGATCTATCTCTATCCCTTTCTGACTTACGATAAATCCTAGCAACTTCCCCGACTTCACCCTAAAGGTGCATTTGGTTGGGTTTAGTTTTAATTGGTATTTCCGCAACCTTCCAAACAGCTTACGCAGATTGACAAGGTGTTCGTCCTCAGTCCGAGACTTAGCAATCATGTCATCTACGTAGACCTCTATTTCCTTATGCATCATGTCATGGAAAAACGCCACCATGGCACGCTGATAGGTTGTCCTTTGGACTGGCTCGGTTCAAGTCCCGGTAGTCTACACACATTCGAACCTTGCCGTCATTTTTCGGGACTGGGACAATATTGGCCACCCACTCCGGGTACCGTGCCACAGCTAAGAAACCTGCGTCAAACTGCTTCCTTACTTCTTCTTTAATTTTTAAGGACATCTCGGGTCTCATTCTTCGTAACTTTTGCTTAACCGGAGAAGACCCAGGATTCAAAGGCAACTTATGCTACACAATGTCGGAATCGAGACCGGGCATGTCTTGATATGACCACGCAAAGACATCTTGATACTCTTGAAGAGGGGTTATCAAGCCTTGACGGATAGGCGCGATCATACTGGTTCCTACCTTTACTTCTTTCTTTTCCTCCGTGGTCCCCAAGTTTACCAATTCGGTTTCTTCTTGGTGAGGCTTCAATTCACGTTCTTCTTGAGCGACCAACCTCTCCAACTCTGGTGACAGGACGTCCTTTTCCTCTTCCTCGTTTATCGTTTGGCTTATATCCCGATCGAAATCGATTGTCGACCCCTCGTTGTTAGGATCCTCAAAGAATCGACCCTCATATCTATACCAAACAAGACAAAAGAAACAAAAACATGCAAAATGATATGAGAAAGGGTGGTACTGCAAGAACAGATGAAACAAGATCTCTTTGTTTATTTAATAAGGTAGGTTTCACAAAACAAAAGAGAAAGGAAATCTATAGGCTCTAATTACATTGAATCAGCGGTATAGACATCTGACTGGCTTATCACGCGCCAGTTCCCCACTTGGGAATCGGGGTGGCATGGTTGCACAAAACTTGGTGGGTCTTGAGGGAACTCCTCTTCTATTGTGGCCACCTCCTCCTCGGACACCATTCCAGCGCTGGTGAAACACTGGCTAATACGGCCGGGCCATACCCTATCCGCCCGAAATCTTGACGGCACGTTCCTCCTCCCCGGCATCCCGGGTTCGTACCCTAATCCATACTTGTATGGATTTCCCTTGATATCGACCACGTCGGCATTCCCGAGGCAGTCCTTGCCTAGACCCATTCCGGGCTCAAATCCATTCCTAAGCATAACACGTGCCACCATTATGGCCGCGTTGGAGAGAGAAGGTAGCGACGAACTTGGTTCCACAGAGGCGCAGCTCACAACCTCAAAGGATTGGAAAGCCGTTTCCAACGATTCTTCCGCCGCTTCTACATACGGTGCGGAGGAAGGGCAGCTCACTAACATGTCCTCTTCACCCGACACTATTACTAAAAGTCCACCCACTGCGAACTTCAATTTCTGGTGAAGCGTTGAAGGGACCACTCCCAGAGCATGAATCCACGGCCTTCCCAAGAGGCAGCTATAGGCGGGATTTATATCCATTACTTGAAACACCACATTGCAAGTGTGGGGGCCTATCTGAATGGGAATGTCGATTTCCCCCATTACTTCCCGCCGAGTACCATCAAAGGCTCGCACCACCATTGAGCTCGGCTTTAAATGTGACGCACTAAAAGGAAGCTTTCCCAAAGTGGTTTTCGGCATTACATTTAAACTCGATCCATTGTCGATAAGCACCTTTGCGACAACGTGGTCCATACATCTCACCGACACATGTAGAGCCTTGTTGTGTCCTCTCCCTTTAACGAGAATCTCTTCTTCCGCAAATGCGATGTAGTTGTTGGTGGTTATATGATTAACGATGCCTTCGAAACCTTCCACTGAGATATCATGTGCCACATGGGCATCGTTAAGAACCTTGATCAACAGCGCACGATGAGGCTCGGAGTTTATGAGTAGCTCAAGCAAGGAGATCCTTGTTGGAGTTTTATTTAGTTTCTCGACTACCTTAAACTCGCTTTGTTGGATGAGGCGGAGGAACTCAGGGCCTCTTCCAAAGTCACTGTTTTTCCTTGAAGTCCCTCTTTCTTTTCGGCTCCTCTTGCCACGGGAGGATCTACTTCCTTCGAGGGGGTGGCTATGTCTGTGGGCTCTTGGACCATGGGCGCCTTCCCTTTAGAGGGCAATTCCGCTGGGTGAGGAGAAGCGAACACCCGACCACTGCGGGTTACGCCACTGAGGCCGGTGATGTTGGTTACCTTAGCTGATAAGGAGTCAACTTCGGTTACAACTCTTTCGCTGGACGTGGGAGGGGTATACTTCCACGGAACCCTCTTCTCTTCCGATTGCATGCAGATTTGTGGTTCTTCCTTCTCTCCTATGAACACTTCAAGCTGCCCGCAATCCATGAGCCGCTGAAGCAATTCTTCCACCACGGGACAGGTTTCCATGTCATGCGACTCCCCGAGGTGAAACAAACATTCATCCATTTCATCCCCACCTCGGGGGACCATGCACGCCGCTTGCAGTGATTGATAGATGAAGCGTCTAGAAGTAGCCACGTCTCCTAACCTCTTTGTCCGTGATGGCCCATCCTCTTTGACGGCGTTCATGCTAGCCCCTCCATGACTAGCTAGCGGGTTGGTTTTAACATTCGGGCCTTCCTCCTGAAAAGCTAGCCAGCCGGCACTAATCAGGTGCTGCACCTTATACTTGAACTGGATGCAGGAGTCAATACTGTGTTCGGGAACTCCACTATGATACACACACTTGGCACCCGGATCATACCACTTGGGGTAGGGTGGCTGGAGAACCTTCCCGGGTATGGCCACCACCAAATGATTCTCTAATAGTGAAGGCCATAACTCGGAGTATGTCATAGGAATAGGAGGGAAGTTGTCTTTCGGGTGCTGTGCATATTTATAGGTCGCGCCGGGGGTTGTATTATTAACTGGCCGGGGTGCGGCTGGAGCTGTGCGTTGGGCCGGTGCTCTTTCTGCCGCGGGTGGTCCTTTTACTTGAGTCGGGAGGGGATTCCCGGCTCGGATCAAAAAATTTGGGGGATTGGGCTGGTATGAGCTTTGGATATTTTGGGGTGCTTTCATCCATGTTAGGGCGGTGGTAACAGCGTGGGCATCTCCTTCCTTTTTCCTTGCACCCACTACTGGGGCTCTTCTGTTGTTGTTGGGGGCCATATTGGCAGCATATTCGAACTTGCCTTTTCGTAGCCCGGATTCAATCCTTTCTCCGGCGAAGACGAGGTCCGCAAAGTTAGCTGGCATGTAGCCTATCAGCTTTTCATAGTAGAACGTGGGTAACGTATCTACCATAATTGTGATCATCTCCCTTTCCGTCATGGGCGGCACGACTTGGGCTGCGAGATCTCTCTATCTCTGGGCATACTCCTTAATGGACTCATGCTCTCATTTAGTCATACCCTGAAGCTGGTTCCGATCGGGAGCCATGTCCGTATTGTACTGGTACTGCCTAATGAAGGCAGTTGCCAAGTCCTTCCATGAGCGGATCTGGGAAGCTTCCAGATTGGTATACCATGCTACAGCTGTCCCGGCCAAGCTGTCTTGAAAGAAATGGACCAACAACTTTTCGTCCGCAGAATACGCCCCCATCTTCCGGCAATACATCCGGAGATGTCCTTTTGGACATGTCGTCCCTTTGTATTTATCAAAGTCTGGTACTTTGAACTTGGGAGGGATGATGATGTTGGGCACAAGACACAAATCTGCCAAATCCAAGAAAGGGTAATTACCGAGGCCCTCGACTGCTCTTAACCTCTCTTCAAGCGCCTCAATCTTTCCCCTATCTTCCGCAAAGGGAACAGATTCTTTTACGGGTGTGGGTGAGGCCGGGATATGACGGACTATGTTCGGCTGGGGTAGTTCATGCGGGGATGGATCTTTGAGGTGGAGCAGGGGGCCAAGGTAGGTATCTCCTTCCCCATCGTCTTGTCCGGGATAGTCTTCATAAGGTGGGAGTTGCCCTTCAAAAGTAGGGGCTTGGCTTAAATCTTCCGGAGTGGCACGGGGGGTGAAGTCCGGAGGCAGGCCATAAGGATAAGCTTGCGGACTATACCTTCGACCGAACACGACCGTGTTTCTGTCTAGGCCCGGATTCAAGGCGGGCTGCAGCACCGGCTCCGCTTCCCTAACTGTACTGGAGGCGGTTGCGGTGGCTTTATCCTCTATCGTTTTCTGGAGTTTTAACATGACCTCCGAGATGGAAGCCATTTGATCTTTTAAGGCCGATAGATCGGCCTTCATCTGTTCCTGCACGCCCTCTTCATTATCCATTTTTCTGGATCGAGTGTTATAGGGGTGCCTTGGTGTTTTCTTAGTTATGATGGACTTCCTAAAGAAATAAACAACGGTGAGTATGCCACCAAAACATGAGTATGCAAATGGATGATCGGAGCACTTGGATCCACCCCAAGATTTTTAGATAACGTAATGAGTCCAAAACTTCTCATTTTATAAAAAGAACAAAGCTTTCATCTAGCCAAGATTATACAAAGGTGTTACAAAAGAACCTAACGATTCCTAATTATATGGGCCATCAAATCTATCATGTGTTGACAGTAATTGATTAGCCCATGAATCTCCTCGGGGGCAGTACACACTTCGGCCATGGCTTTTGCTTTGGCTAATAGACGCGGGAGGTCTTGACTCCCATTCAAGGTCAAGGCGAATCTATTCATCCACATAGTCGCTTCTTGATGCAGCGCATCAATCACCCTCCCTCTTGCTTCTTTTTCGGCATACACTTGTGCAAAATCCTCCACTAGCTTTTGTTCATGGGCCATGGACTGGTTCAATTCTTCCTTGTATTGTCCTATGATGGCTAGCATGCTTTGCTCGGTGGCTTCCAAGTGTTGAGCTAAATTCCTTTTGGACCTTGCGCAAGCAACTAACTCTTCTTTTAGGATCAGGCCATGCACCCATGACCGATCTCTTTCCTCTCTTCGGAGCTTGAGCTCATTGTTGCTACCCCACAATGCTCCTCGGAATTTTTCTCGTCCATGTTCCTCCTTGTGGGCCCTTTTGGTTTCTTGTTCAAGAGCTCTTGCAGTGGCCACGTTTTCCTCTTGTAACTCGGTGCACTCCTTCCGGATGTGTGTAGCAGCTGATTTGAACTTCTCCTTGGCGAGCCTTGCTTTCCCTAGCTCCAATTTTAGAGCTCGGACTTCTTCATCTTCCTCCGGAGCTTCGAAGTTCTCCTCGTCGATAACTTTCAATTTGGAGAGCCAACCTAAGCCCCGCGTGTGAATTCTTAGCCACCCATGATAACCTCCAATGACGCCATTTCGGATGCCCCTAAGCTCCTTGTCTTTCCTCAACGGACTCCTCCACGCCTTGTGGATTCTTTGTATAACCTTGAGACCTTGCGCGCCTAGATCCCTCACAAGGAAAGGCGAGATACTTTCTTCAGTTGGCGCTCCCCTCATGGGATACCCTAGCTGTCTTATGGCGAGTGCGGGATTATAATTAATACAAACCCTAGTCCCTATCAGTGGAACATTAGGATAGTCCCCACACGAGAAAAGAACTCCTTCCTTGCCTTCCTTCCAACGAGGAAACCAATTGATCGTGCTGCCCCCTATCCCAGCCAAATGTTGGTCCCAAACGACTCTTCCTTTTTCGGCGCACGAGCGATAGCTTTGAAGCGGACACGGGTGTCTCGCGTATTGTCGGAACAGGTGTGAAATCAACCATACACAGAGAGCGGGTAAACAACAGACAATCCGTGCACTGTTTTTCTTGCACCTCCGGTCAAAAGTGTCGAACAAATCTGCCAAGATAGCCACCACTGGACTTTCCTTGCTATGGTGATATGCGAGGAAAGCATCAATGGCGGCTAAGTCTACCAAGCCGTCAACATTCGGAAAGAGGACAACCCCAAAAATCAGCAAAGCTAAAACATCAGCAAACGGACCCCACTTCTCTTGGCTCGCCATATCCCTTGCCTTGTCTTCCAAGTATTTCCGAGGCAGGCCCACTACGCCGTTCCGAACTTGCTTTATGCGATCCAACGCTTTTGCTGAATTTCCAATCACAGCCACAACCTTGCTCAAGGAAGGAAGAAAGCCGGAGAAAAGATACGGTTTTCTCCCCCCGAGAGGGCATCCCAATATCTCTTCAAACTCCTCAATAGTTGGCACCATTTGGAAGTCCCCAAACGTGAAACACCTCAACGGCTGGTCATAGTATTGGGCGAGGGATACGACGGCTTCCGTAAATACCTCCGCTACGGTCAAATCTAGAATCTTTCCGTACACTTTGCGGAAGGCTTGCCTTTGGAGAGGTCCCATCAATCGTCCCAATTCCTTGAGGCTAGTGACATCTAGACCTTTAACCTCGACTTGATAAAACCTTTTGCTGTTTTGATTTGTCCCCATCATTTACCTAAAAAAGGGGTGGATCAAGACTTCGACATGAATGATGCAATGCGTATGCATGAAACGGAAAGAAAACAACTCAAAGGGGTAATCCACATATACGAGACCGCAGAGACCCAATTTTAATGCTACGCTTTGGGCATGATGGCGCCTCAACGTAGCATTAAAAAAGATTACGTATTACTCTAAAGAAAACAAACATCACTAGCAAAACTATGAACTAGTGTTTGCTCTTTGCCCCTATTTGGGAACCTATAGGACAATATCTAGGGGTCTCTAATAACTACTCCCTAACAATTCATAACTCACACGACTGTTTTCTAGAGGTATCATCACTCAAGATAATAATATTGTGGCAGTATGGAATACCAGCGACAACACATTATAAAGAGAGAAAGCTCTAGACGAGGTTTCACTATTATCAAGCAAATCGGAGACCTAGCATGATGATAGATTCACCTCCACTCCTTAAATTCCCATGAACCCGGGTGTAGGGCCCTTTTTTACTCAAACCCGTGGGTGCTTAGAATGCAGTGTAAAGAATGCGAAATAGACAACATCTATTTACATTTTACACAGTTCAACAAATGCACACACAAAGTTCACAATTCCACAATTCCTAAAATAGGCCTAACTCACAAAAATAGTCCTCAGCGGAGTCGCCAACTGTCGCAACGTGCCCTTCACGGGCGAGCGAGGGCGAGGCTCACGGGTGCGCTTCCCAAAGGAGGAAAGATGCGCGGAGTCGCCACCAACGTTTATTTGTGGAAAACGTCGGGAAAACCGAAGGAAACCGGTCAAAATGAAAATTCTAAGTTCGGGAGTTGTATTTACGCTTGAGGAAGGTATTAGCACCTCTTACGTTTGTCTCGAAGGACAACAACCTATTTTATAGAATTGTGGAAATTGTGCTATCTTAACTTTTATTTCTTTTTATTTTTTGAGGTCGACAAAAGCGGGGCTTTTGCTCCTACGTACCCTCCTTTGGAGAGGAAATCAGACCTACGTAGTTCTTAATTATGCGTGAATCAAGTGATTCTTTTTACTTGAAGAGTGATCATTTAAAGGCGTTGGACCTGAAGAATGATCCTTTTTACTTGGAAAGAAACTGAAATGATAAACTTCCAAAATCCTATTTTTGTGGACGAGCTTGACTAGGCGAGTTGATTTTAGCCTTAGTTTCACTTTAGTTATTAGTCAATTCAATTAAGAATGAGAAATCCCAAAGAGAAAACGTCCGATTTTGATCTTTCGCTTTATTTTACTAAAAGGGTATTTTTTGATTATTATATTATTATTTTACCTCTTTTTTGATTTCCAACGTGGTTACGACACGACCGAACGGTCGGAATTCATTTTAACCAAAGTTAACGGATAATACAATTCAAACGTTTGGTGGAAATTTATTTTATTTTTAGTTTAAGCGAGAAATGACTTAGATGAAATGGCTTAAGCACGTCAAAAGGGGGTATAAAAAGTAAATGAAACAAGAATAAAAATACATGAAACACAATGTGGACCACCACAGGTACATAGAATGAATCGAAAAGCTTGGTTTGAGGTACTTACCCGTTGAAGATCGAAGAACGATGAAGAACGAATGAAGAACGTCGAAGAACGGTCGAAACCTTCGCGATATTCCTTACGGAAACGTTTCGGAAGCGCCTCGGCTTAGATTTTCTTCACGGAAACAATTTTTCCAAGCAAATTCGAAAGAGAGAGAAGTGCCTAAGGGGTTGAACCCTTTTCTTCTTCACTTCCTCCCCTATTTATAGCAAAATAGGGGAGATGCTTGCCGCCCAGCTCGCCCAGGCGAGCCAGGTTGCTTCCTCCAAAAGCAACAGCCTTCTGGAGGAATCTTCTAGAAGGCCCAAGTGGGCCTGGTTGCTATTTACACCCCCCTTTTTACTAAATGCACCCCCCTTTTCTATTTTTTTTGTAATTCTTTTTCCGTAACGTTACGAAACTTTACGAATTTTGTAACGATACTTATTTTCCTTCCGTAAGGTTACGAATCCTTACGGATTATGTATTTACTCCTTTTTTACCTTTCGAAGAAGTCACGGAAACTTACGGATTGCGCAAAAACACCTTTTCTCGACTTTCGCCACATTGCGGAATTTCACGGATTGCGCAAGCCTGCTTCCCTTAGATTTCTGAGACGTCTCGGGACTTCATTTATTGTGTAGCAAAGGACGCCGAGTATTTCAAAGCGGCTAACCAAAGGTTGCATGTCATCAAGTAATAGTCCCCGGACGAAATTAAGGTATGACACCAATCAGTTTTGATGACCTCCATGAACGGCTTCTGATTTAGGAACTTTCAATTGGTGCTGCCCAAAGACAAACTCCTGCCCCGCTGACAGCCTTGAATGCTCAGGCTCGACCCAATTCCAATGACAAATCTCGGCATGGACAAAACCCTGCACAATCAACTCAACGCACTGGCACTCGCAAACCTTTTCTCGGCTGCTGTCAGTGGTGCAACATCAAAGGTCATGTTCTCTCTCAGTGCAAAACCTTCCAGCAGCAGCATCCTAGTGTCCCACCGCCACCTCGTAACTCTCTGGCTCACACTGGACAGGTTCAGGTCAATACTGCAACTGCCGGCCCATCGTAACATGATTTTCTGTTTGACAGTGGAGCGACACATCACGTAACCAATGATCTCGATAATCTGGCGCTTCATCATCCGTACACTGGTCCTGACTCACTGTTTATGGGTAATGGTTCAGGTTTAAACATCACTCATTCTGGAACACTTTTACTTAATGATTTATCCTTGTCTAATGCTTTGTGTGTTCCTTCCATGAAACAAAAAATAATCTCTGTCTCTAAACTTACCCAACAAACTAACTCTGTTGTTGTTTTCCTGCCAAACTCTTTTTATGTGAAGAACTTGCAGACGGGTCACACAACCCATAAAGGCTCATGTGTGGATGGACTCTATCTCTGGCCCGCCACCTCACCCTCCGTCCACACGGTTTGAACAGAATCCTCTGCATCATGGCATCATAGGCTTGGGCACCCTTCATCTTCTATTTTCAAATTTGTTCAGAAACATTTTTCCTTAGGCTCAAATAAATTTCCGCAATCTGATTGTAACTGTGTCAAATTAGCAAAAGTCATAAACTTCCATTCCATGAATCCACTCTTAAATCTTGTTATCCATTAGAAATAATTTTCTCTAATGTCTGGACTTCTCATATTTTATCAATTGATGGTCTTCGCTATTATTGCATGTTTGTTGATCATTTTACTCGCTATATTTGGCTATATCCAATGAAATGAAAATCTGATGTGCAAACTATATTTCCCAAATTTAAATCGCTCGTTGAAAATTTCTATCATCACAAAATAAAAATTCTTTACACAGATAATGGTGGCGAATATATTGGTCTTCGCCCTTTTTTACTAAATCATGGTATAAGTCATCATACAATGCCACCTCATACACCTAAACATAATGGAATTTCAGAACGCCGGAATCGTCACATTGCTGAAACCGGTCTCTCTCTTCTCCATCACTCGGGCTTGCCCCTCACCTATTGGCCTCACGCCATGACCACCGCCGCTTATCTCATAAATCGCCTCCCAACTCCAATTCTTGGGTACCAATCACCCTATTCTAAATTGCTCAACATTAGTTCGGATTATCATAAGTTAAAGTGTTTTGGATGTTTGTGTTTTCCCTGGATTAAACCATATGCTAACCATAAACTTGCACCAAAGTCTGCTATGTATGCTTTTGTAGGTTACTCGGCTGATCAACATGCATATTTGTGTCTCGATCCCACAACAGGAAGGATCTACACCTCTCGGCATGTGAAGTTCTTTGAATCTGAATTCCCGTTCAACTCCCTAGTAACTCACGCTAGTCCAAGTCCGGAGTAACAAACAGGCCCACTTCAACTCTCCATCTTACAACCCATGAACCCACCGGAAGATTCATCTCCTGCCCCTTCCTCCCCATCCATCACCAACTCCCCATATATGGCCCAGTCCTCCACCGAACCCACAAACCCCACTCAATCTCCTCCTCCAACCTCACAATCATCCCCGCAACTCTCTGCTCCACCACCCCAAACCATTGTCAACCCAAATGGAGGTGGGATCATCACTCGGTCTAAAAACAACATTATCAAACCCATCCAAAAGCTTAATCTCCATGTCCAAGCCTCCTCTCCCATTGAACCCAACACCATCACCCAGGCCCTTCGCGACCCTGATTGGCGCTCAGCCATGCAAGCCGAATTTGATGCCTTACACCACAACAACACTTGGGATCTTGTCAGTCGGTCCTCTGATCAAAATTTGGTTGGCTGTAAATGGGTATTTCGAATCAAACGAAATCCAGACGGATCAATTGATCGTTACAAGGCTCGGTTAGTCGCCAAAGGGTTTCACCAACGCTCTGGTTGGGACTATACAGAAACTTTTAGCCCCGTTGTTAAACCGGTGACCATTCGCATTGTCCTAACTCTTGCAGTTCGTTAAGGGTGGCCCATACGTCAGCTTGATGTCAACAATGCATTTCTTCAAGGGACACTTAAGGAGGAAGTCTTCATGATACAACCACCTGGTTTTGTCAACAAAAACTTTCCTGATCATGTTTGTCGCCTCAAAAAGGCACTCTATGGGCTGAAGCAAGCACCCCGCGCCTGGTATACGGAGCTTCGCGTATTCCTGCTCTCCCTTGGTTTTGTCAATTCCACTGCAGGTGCATCTCTTTTCATCTACCAAAAACCAGAGGTTACACTTTACTTATTAGTATATGTTGATGATATAATTATGACTGGAAATTCATCTGCAGAGCTGTCCAAACTCATTGCCACACTTGCTGCTCGGTTTTCGTTAAAAGATCTTGGATGTCTCAGTTATTTCTTGGGTGTCGAAGTAATTCCTTCCGCTGTAGGAATGTTTCTTTCACAAAGGAAATATATCATTGATCTGCTACATAAATCAGGCATGACAAATACCAAACCAGCATCCACTCCTTTGTCAGCGAGTGTTCAATTACTTAAGGATTCTGGTGATCTCCTACCCTCTCCAAATGAGTACCGCACACTGGTTGAAAGCCTTCAATACTTGAGTTTTACACGTCCAGACATCGCCTTCAGCACTAACAAACTTGCACAGTTCATGCAAAATCCAAGAACGGCGCATTGGTCTGCACTCAAACGAGTGCTCCGATATTTGGCGGGCTCTTGTGACAAAGGAGTCTTCATCTCAGCTACTGCTCCTTTGACCTTTCATGCCTACTCGGATGCTGATTGGGCTGGTGACAAGGATGATTATGTTTCAACCACTGGTTACTTGTTGTATCTCGGTAACACTCTCATCTCCTGGAGCTCCCGCAAACAACGTTCTGTTGCTCGATCATCAACTGAAGCAGAATACAAAGCCTTGGCTGACACGGCTAGTGAACTATTATGGGTTCTTTCCTTGTTCACAGAACTTGGTCACATGCCCACTGCCAATCCAGTCATATACTGTGACAATCTTGGTGCCACAAATCTCAGTGCTAATCCTGTCTTCCACTCTCGGATGAAACATATAGCCTTAGCCTACCACTTTGTCCGAGAACATGTTCAACATGGCAAGTTTCGAGTGTCTTTTGTGTCTACCGATGATCAACTTGCTGATATTCTAACAAAGCCTCTGCTTCGCCCTCGGTTCGAATCGCTACTGTCCAAGTTGCATCTCTCATCCAGATTATACAACTTGCGGGAGGATAACAATAATAATAATTAGTTTTCAATTCCTTTAATTATTTAGCCGTGTAAATCTGTTATTTCCAATTCTAATTTGTTGAGAATTATTAGGAGATTGGTAGCTTGATTCACTACATATTAGGGCTGTTCACTTATATATATATCACTGTAAACTAATATCAAATTTATCAATAAAAGTTACAAACCTATTCCTCTATATATCTATTCCCTAGCAGCTTAAGTCCTGAGATTCTAGAAGGTTTACTAAGATCAGGTTTGCAATGATACGGTATGTAGATGTCACAATGGATCAGGTTTGGGGATGGCTTTCATGTCTGCAAGGTAAGAATCTCATTGCTAATCAAATAGTTTTTCAAGAGCTGATGATGTAGCTTCTTTTTTTATTGCTACTTTGGTAAGATATTTAATGCATTTGAGTGTCCTCTTTCACGTCTCTATATATTGAAGTAAATTAATATGCATGTTAACTAGCAACTAGTAATAATTATAAATGGGATGGACAATTTTTCAACCCGATTAAAAAAAATATAATTTTTAAAAAATATTACAAGTTATAGGTAAATCACGTCTTAAAACATGATTTTAGAACTACAATTTTATTAGAAATGATTTCTAGTCAAACATCATGTACCAACTTTGTTTGAGGAGCATTGGTCTTGTTATGCATTCGAGCCCAAGGACAAAATTTTGTATTTGTTAGATTCGATACATGATAAATTCTCAACTAGCAAGAAGTAATAAATCTATTAGAACCTGATTCTTTATTCCCCCTGCAGGTTTATGTCAACAAAAGTCGGAAGGAGTTGATAGGCCGCAATGGTCCACATTTAGTCATGTTAACTACTCAGGTTCTCTTTCATCCACATTTGGTAGCAAGGTGAGTAATAATTGTGATGACTCTATTTTGGATACTAGTGAATTAGAAAAGGTTTCGTTGGAAGCTACAGTACTAATAGTCATTCTAATAAAAGCTATAAAACACTTAGTTACTTCTTGAAGTTGAATTTATAACTGTCAATAAGTTTAGTTTCTAACATTCCAAGGTTGTCATTTACATTTCTCATCTCTTTTCCATTTTCTCCTTCTTCCCTATTTATCTTCTGTCAAAAACACCCTTATTCTTAAAATTGTTACCTTTTTATAAATTATTGAATGTTGATGAATTCAATGTGTATTTTCTCTTTTAAATTTATAGGTTCTAAATTTAAAATTTAAGCACCCTACCTATATATGGTTTGATACTTAGGTTCCCTGCTGCTTATAAAAAAATCATTATATTTGTTTTTAACTACTAAGGCTACTCACTGTAAGGTCGATTCTAGAAGAAACATGCTACTCACTGTGTCATGCAATGCAGAAGACATGTTGCTTCCACGCGGTAATTTTACATTTTCCGGTAAGTAATTAATTAGAATGAGAAATGAGTCCAGTTTAGATAAATTGCTTTTGTTTAATTTTATCTTTTCTGTTTAACTATTTTTCATCTCATACAAATTTTTCCTAATTGATATATATATGATTCATTGTCAGAAAAAAAAGAAAAAAGTCAAGTGGTAAACTTATTTTTTAAAATTAAATGTAATCATCAGGTGTTCTCATAACAATTATAATGTTAAACTAATCTAAACATTCACATGTTATTTAATAATAATATAGGCTTATTTTATGATTTTTTGAACAATACATTACATATTCAAATAAAAAATGATAAAATACTAATTAATTTTTAAACTATATTAAATTTTGCAGATTCAGTTTATATCCCAAGAATTTCAATCTAATATATAGTTCGGTTAATTAATTTATCATTTACAAAAGAAACTTTTGAAGATAGGCTTTTGTCAAGACTTGCATCTGTACTACCGATGGATCTTGTTTGCAATATATATTCAAAACGAAATAATAATATAATCTTAATCAATCACTTTCAATATGACTAGCTACCTCATATAGTACGTGCCCATGGGAACAAAATCATTAGAAAATGAACATTTTTCTAAATGAAGTTATGGGACATATTATCTTTAATAGTACTAGCTCTTAATTTCTTAATATTTTTTAGGATCAATGGCAGCACTGTATGGCATGTCTCCAATGATATTAGCATTGAGGGTAAACCCAAGTAAGAGCACATCCCCTATTTACTTGATTCCTAGGTTTCCAGGAAAAAATAATGGCAAAGAGAGAGATTGGAGAGTACCAGTTGAAGCACCTTCACAGTTGTGGTCTGTACAAAATACCATAGGTCTGTACAAAATTTCTTTTTGCGTGCATAGCTCTACAATCTTTGTCTCTCATGAAAATGAAGCACTAATATATGATATTCTAAAAAGTGTCAAGCATCCCAAACTTTTGTAATTCAACTACTGCTTTCTAGTAATGCCATTTCATCTTTCATGAGTTTATATAATTCTTTTGGTATTGGTTTGCTGCACTGCCCACATTCAATTATGTATGTTCTAAGCTCTCTCTAAGATCTAAACATTTACATACAATTGAAGATGATATGTACATATTAAAGACTTTTACCTACAGTTAGGAGATGTAAGTAGAAGTTAATGACTTTTACCTACACACTATACATAGTAGGTAAAACCTATAGTGACAGACAATTAGCCGTCATTATATGTCTCTCAAAGTTGACGAAAGAAACGTCCGTAGGACAAAGTCTATCATACATTTACCTACGGATTTTTTATTTATAGTGACAGTTTTTGTCTGTAGGTATAGGTCATTTTTCTTGTAGTGAATTTTGCTTTTCAGAGGATAAGACTTTTTGTTCTGAAAAGCTCTCTTTGCAAATTCGTGTTCCAAGTCACATATAAATAGACCTTTGATGGCCATTCAAAAATCATTTGAACAGATGTGACTCTTGGAAATTATTTTTTGAAAATCTCCTCTGGTAATCGATTACAAGACTTGTGTAATCGATTACAGGCTTTAAAATTTGAATTAAAACATTCAATAACTGCTAGTAATCGATTACCATCCAAGTGTGATCAATTACACATTGTAAAATTTGAATTCAAATTTCTAATAGCTGTTATAAATATTTTCTATTGTTGGTAATCAATTACAATACTCATGTAATCGATTACATGCTTTCAAAAGTATTCAAAAACATTTTAAAAGCATTTCAGGAAGTATTTTGGCCACTGGTAATCGATTACATCAGAGAGTAAATCTCTTGAAAAAAACATTTTAGCTTAATTTCATTGGCCAAACCTCTTGTTGTTTCAACTTGCAATTCCCTTCCTAAGTCTCTAGAGATTATCTTGATCATATATCTTGAATTTCTTGGATTCTTGTCTTGAATTAAACTTGATAAGCGTATGATCCTCTTGAATTAAACTTGAGAAGCGCATGATCCTTTGGCGTCATCAAAACATCAAAGTCTTTACTTCTACAATCTCCCCCTTTTTGATGATGACAATTTAATTCCTAAAATCAAGATACAAGATAGAATATATACAAGATAGAACGTTCACTCATTCCATACTCCCCCTATGTTTTGGAATTTATGATCTCTTGATTTCTAAGCTTCTAAGCTTCTAAGCCCCGTTTCTCCCCCCCTTTGGCAACATCAAAAAGTCAAAGTACGTGGTAATCAACATAGGGCAGAAAATAATAATCAAATATAACTAAAGTTCACATAACCATTCATAAGTCAAAATCAAATATAATTCAGTCATAAAATACTAAGTGCCAAATACTGAAATATAACTAAAGTTTGGAGAATAATGACTTAAAAAACATAGCCAAATACATGGTGTAAAATCAAATATAATAATAATCTAAATCTATGAAGATGGTGGTGGAAGGTCGAACCATCGACGAAGATAACTCACATCCTCCTCAAGCTGAGTGATGTGGGTATCCATTCCTTCAAAGCGAGCATCAATGGCATCGATACGGCCATCCAAGGAATCAAATTGTTCACCAACATAGGTGCGGAGGTCTCGTAACTCAGAAAGAACTTCATGCATGAGGGCTAAGGAGTCATCTCGTTGAGGCAGAGGAGAGGGAGTACGTTCTTCTTGCGGAGGTTGCACATCCTTCTTCAACCATTGCCCATCCATGTCCTTACAGTAGCCAAAGGAGGTTACCGCACCGGCACCAATAACAAAGGAATGTTTAACTTGCACAAAAGGCTCAGAATTCAAAGGAATTTCAAAATATCGAAGAAACAAAGTCACAAGCTGAGGGTAAGGTAGAGGTGCACTAGACCTCAATGCCTTATGCATGTGGTAACGAATCAAATGGGCCTAGTCGATTGGACGACCGGTCAAGAAAGCCTACATCAAAATCAAGTCCTCCTCAGAGGCTTGAGCGAGATTAGAAGAACGAGGCATCAAAATTCTAACAATGATATAGTGCATGATGCGACAATCAAATGTCAATGACCCGGCAAGCAGTTTGCCGGTCATATCCGCCTGGTCAATGCAGACCATGTGGCAGGCATTATGACTGGAGTAATCAAACTTCCAGTCGTCAACAAGGGTACCCTCAAAAGGTGCACCCTGACTGGGTAGTTGTGTCAAAGAAAAGAAAAGAGACTCATCAATAATCATAGGGATACCATGCACCTCAGAAATTAAAGTTCCATCCTGAATTTTAAAATTTGAGTAAAAGACTCGTACTAACTCAGGATAATATGGTAATTTTAATGACATAAAAGGAATCAGACCAGTGTTTTGAAACACTTGATAGCAATCAAATGTTTCCCCATCAAAGAATTCTAGGTCAAGATATTTGGGATCAAGAATTTGACGAGATTGAAAGAGAGAGGAATATCAGATATGTTGTTCATCAGATGAAAACAGTGTAGAGGATGACAAGGATGGTGGAATTGGTGTCGGGGATGCTCCGGTGGCTCTGGGACGTGATGTTCTATGTGCCGCAGCGGAGGTGGATAAACCCTTGCGCTTCTTGGATGATTCTACCATTTGGTGAATTTATTGAAGATTTTGATTGGTTGAAATGAAAGAGAGTCGAAAATGATGAAAAATGGGCTTTGTGGGAGGTGATTTGGTTGAGAAACGAGTGAGATATGAGGATTGAAAGTTTTGGGAGAAAGGGGGAGCCGTAACTCAAGATGTTCGTGACTATAGCTTCTAAAATGTGGCTATTTATAGAAGATGGCGTTATGTAATCGATTACAGGAGCACTTAGCCTTCTGGAAATCGATTACAAGCTTCTGTAATCGATTATAGGCTATCTATTCTTGTGTAATCGATTACCAGAACACTAAATAGGCTTTTTCCTCAAAAAAATATCTATGTCTATGCTAAAAACATCTAACTATAGCAGTCATCAATACTGATACTCATTTAATTCAATCAAACAAGAATCAATCACACAATAACACACCAATCAAACACAATTAAAATCTTATAATCAAATACAATCAATCAATCATTAACCATAAATATTTCAATCAACCAATCAATCCTTATTTATCCAAATCACTAATATCTAAGAGGCCTAATTCTCTTCTAATGGAAAAGAATGTTTCTTTGGGGAGAGGTTTTGTGAAGATATCAACAAGTTGATTCTTTGTATCAACAAATTCTAGCACATAATCTCCCTTCAGAACATGATCTCTTAGAAAATGGTGTCTAATTTCTATATGCTTGGTTCTAGAATGTTGAACTGAATTTTTGGAAAGACTAATTGCACTTGTACTATCACACCTAATAGGTATATGGTCAAGAAGGATTCCATAGTCAGAGAGTTGTTGCTTCATCCATAGAATTTGTGCACAACAACTGCCAGCAGAAATATATTCCGCTTCTGCAGTGGATAAAACAACACTATTTTGTTTATTACTATGTCAAGAGACTAAAGCAGATCCAATGAATTGACAAGTTCCACTTGTGCTCTTTCTATCTGTTTTAGAACCGGCAAAGTCTGAATTAGAGTATCCTATTAAGGTGCATGTGGAATTCCTAGGATACCATAAACCTATATTCATAGTGCCTAACAAATATCTTATGATTCTTTTAACGGCACTAAGATGTGACTGTTTGGGATTTGATTGAAATCAAGCACACATAAACACACTAAACATTATATCAGGTCTGCTAGCAGATAAATAAAGAAGGGATCCGATCATACCTCGATATTTCTTAACATCTATTGACTGACTGGTTTCATCTTTATCTAAATAGCAAGCAGTGCTCATTGGTGTAGCCATGTGCTTAGCATTTTACATCCCGAATCTGTGAATTAACTCTTTGCAGTACTTGGATTGATTGACAAAAATTCCAGTCTTCGTTTGTTTAATTTGTAATCCAAGAAAGAAATTAAGTTCTTCCATCATTGACATTTCAAACTCACTTTGCATGTCATGAGAGAATTCCTTGCACAATAATTCATTAGTAGATCCAAAAATAATATCATCAACATAAATTTGAACCAATAAAATATCATGTAATTTTCTCTTTATGAAAAGAGTAGTATCTACTTTGCCTCTAGAGAAATCCTTTTCTAAAATAAACTTACTTAGACGCTCATACCAAGCCCTAAGGGCTTGCTTTAAGCCATATAACGCCTTTTTTAATCTAAAAACATGATTGGGCTTGTCTGAGTTTTCAAATCCAGGGGGTTGATCTACATATACTTCCTCTTGAATAAAGCCATTTAAGAATGCACTTTTTACATCTATTTGATAAAGCTTAAAGTCCATTATGGATGCATAGGCTAATAACATTCTGATGGCTTCTAATCTAGCAATTGGAGCATATGTTTCCTCATAATTTATCCCCTCTTCTTGATTATATCCTTTGGCCACTAATCTAGCCTTATTTCTAATAACTATGCCATTTTCATCTAATTTATTTCTAAACACCCATTTTGTTCCAATGATTGGGTAGTTTTCAGGTTTCTCAACTAACTCCCAAACATTATTTCTTTCAAATTGGTTTAGTTCTTCCTGCATAGCTATTATCCAATTTTCATCTATTATGGCTTCATTTAAATTTTTAGGTTCAATCATAGATACAAAAGCCATGTTATTGCATAAATCTTTGAGAGAGTGTCTAGTTGTTACCCCTTTTGAGATATCACTAATAATGTTGTCAAGGGGATGATCTCTTGAAGCTTTCCATTCTTTTGGAAGATCATTATTTGCTTTGACTTCTACTGGAGGATCTTCATTGCTTCCTTCTCCTTTTCCTTTAGAATCTTGTCCATGAATGTGCATTTGTTCTAAAGATTCTACAATATTATCTAAAATATCCTTTCTTGGAGAAATAGCATTAGACTCATCAAAGGAAGCATGAATTGATTCTTCAATTGTCATTGTTCTCTTATTATAAATTCTATAAGCTTTACTATGCAAAGAATAACCAAGGAAAATTCCTTCATCTGACTTAGCATCAAACTTTCCTAAGCTTTCTTTTCCATTGTTTAATACAAAACACTTGCAACCAAAAACATGAAGATGCGAGATGTTTGGTTTCCTACCATTGAATAGTTCATATGGAGTTTTCTTTAAAATTGGTATTATTAAAGCCCTATTCATGATATAGCATGCAGTATTAGCGGCTTCAGCCCAAAAATATTTTGGAAGAGGAGTATCATTTAATAAGGATCTAGCAATTTCTTCTAAAGACCTATTTTTCCTTTCAACAACTCCATTTTGTTGAGGGGTTCTAGGTGCAGAAAAGTTATGTTCAATGTCATGCTTATCACAAAATAAATCAAATTCTTTATTTTCAAACTCACCCCCATGATCACTCCTAATAGATATAATTTTGAGATTTTTCTTATTTTGAATAACTTTTGCAAGTTTCTTAAATGCTTGAAATACATCATTCTTATGAGTGATAAATAGTGTCCAAGTATATCTAGAATAATCATCAACAATGACAAGTGAATAATAGCTTCCACTAAAACTCATAATTCTAGAAGGACCAAACAAATCCATATGTAACAATTGTAATGGTTGAGTAGTTGAAACAATGTTTTTGGATTTGAATGAAACTCTGGTTTGTTTTCCCTTTTCACATGCATCACACAGTTTATCTTTTTCAAATTTCAATTTAGGCAAACCAACAACTAAATCTTTTGAAATTAATTTATTTAAGTGTTCCATGTTTATGTGAGCAATTCGTTTATGCCATAGTCATGGATCATCATCTTTGCTAAGAAAACATTGATTATTATCTAGTTTTTAGCTTAAGTCTATCATATAAACATTGTTGACTCTATACCCTATATGCTTTATATTAGTATCATGTTTATGTTCAATAAGATATTTTTGAGAATCAAATGATACTAGAGAGCCTTTATCACATAATTGACTAACACTAAGCAAGTTGTGCTTAAGGCCTTCAACAAGTAGAACATTTTCAATGGAGTTTGAAGAATTCATACCTATTTTTCCAACTCCAAGAATTCTACCTTTGTTTTTGTCACCATAAGTTACATGTTTGCTTTTCTTGGGAGAGATATGTGTGAACTTTGATGCATCTCCCGTCATATGTTTTGAACATCCGCTATCTATGTACCATTTCTTCTTCAAAGATACCTACATGATCAAGTTTATGACTTAGGTACCCAAACTTTATTGGGTCCTTGTGTGTTAGTGTTAACTGAAGATCCTTTTGGGACCCATATCATTTTAATATTGCTGCAATTTTTCTTAAAATAACATGTAGATGTGTCATGCCCTTTTCTTCCACAGTAAAAACAAGTGATGAAAGGAGAATTATATTTTTGTGTGGAAGCAAAGAAATTTTTGCAAAATTTTTGTTGTTTTTCAGGTTTATATCCTATTCCTGCCTTATCAAAGACACATCTTTTTTTTCCTAATATGACATCTAGGTTGTTTCTACCAATAGAAAATTTAACAAGTGAGATTTTCAAATCTTTAATTTCTTTTTCATACTTGCTACAACAGTTACATGAATTAGATATTACTTTTTCATCAGGAATAGTAGAAACATAAACTTTATCATTTGATTTAGAAATTGAAACTTCAATTTTAAGATGATTCTTTATTTAATTTTTAAATTTCTTTTTCTAAATCTGAAATTTTTTTCTTAGAAGATGAAACTAACTTTGCAAGTTTGATTGATTCTCTATGCAAATCAGCAAATGCATCTTATAATTCATCAAAAGAAATGGATAAGTTTTTATTTGAAGATGTTACCTCTTCATCACTTTCATAACTTTTGGCCATTAGACACAGTTTTATCTCTTCATTTTCCGAATCCTCATATGATTCCATATCATTGTCATCCCATGTGATGTATGCCTTCTTCACCTTTTTTTCACTAAAATTTTTCTTTTCAGATTTCTCCATTCTTTTCATGAAGATCGGGCAATTAACCCTGAGATGTCCAGGTTGATTGCATTCATAGCATTTTGGAGTAGAGGATGAATCTCTTGTCTTTCTTTTAGGTTTAAAATTTGGTCTCCTTTGATTTCCTCTGATTCTCAGGAACTTGTTGAACCTTTTTACAAAAAGGCTAAGATCATCATCTTCATCCAAATCAATTAAGTCTTCCTTATCACTTTCTTCTTGGATTGAAGATGAAGCTTTAAGAGCAATTCCCTTCCTTTTCTTATCATTCTCCTCGTGTTGATTTAATCTCACCAGTTCCATTTCGTGTTCCTGTAACTTTCCAAATAATATAGCAAGAGACATGTTAGATAAATCTCGTGACTCAGAAATGGTTGTTACCTTAGGTTGCCATTTTCTGCTTAAACATCTCAATACTTTATATATGAGATCTGCATTTGGAAAATATTTCCCTAAAGATGCAACATGATTTATTATATGTGTAAACCTTTTTTGCATGTCTTGTATACTTTCATTTGAATTCATTCTAAATAATTCATACTGTCATACCCTAATTTCGTTCGGGGACCATTGTTTGTCAGCATGCGACCTTCGTTTGACCACCTCAAAATGTTTAACACCCATCGTTGTAGAATCCCTAAAGTTCCGAGATGTTTTGGGAAGAAACCGATCAAAAACACGAAAATGGGAGTGTATTTAGCAAAGTGGGGTGTGTGTAAATAAATTGTTACACTCTAATTTCATCCGAGCACCATTGTTGGTCGCTTCGGAAGGCTTAACACTCATCGCGGTGGAATCCGTAAAGTTTCATGAGATTTCAGAAAGAAAACAGCCAAAAACACAAAAAATGGGGGGTGAACTTATCAAGATAGGGGTGTAAATAGCAATTCAAATCTACGACCGTCCAGAACATTTTGGAAGTTGGGTTGCTTAAGGAGGAAGCAACTAGGCGGCAGCTCCTCCACGTTGTTGAAAAATGGTTTCCGGGGCTTCCGTGGCTTCCGTAAAGGGAAGAGAAAAAAAAGATGAAAATCAAATCCGAAACACTTCTGTAAGGTTTCCGTAACTTTTCCGTAAAGTACGAAAGGGGGGTGAACTTAGTAATTGGGGTGCGCTTAGAAATCTTCCTCATGAAGCCTTTAGGCGGCAAGCACCTCCCTTTTTCCCTATAAATAGGGGAGGGAGGCTGTTTCAAAATGTTCATGACCCCTAGGCTATGCATTTCAACTATTTTGGGTAAAAAAACATGTTTTCGTGAAGAAAAATCGAGTCGAAGTGCTTCCGTAATGCTTCCGAGACGTTTCCGTGAGCAAATTTGTGAAGATTTTCCTCCATTCTTCACCGTTCTTTGTCTGTTCTTCATTCGTTCTTCGTTCTTCAACCACTAAGTGTTTCAATCTGAGACTTTCAATTCATTTCTTGTTTTGTTTGCTTTCATCTTCATCTCGTTCATTTATGAGATCTCAATACTTTCATTTATAAGATCTTCATTTGGAAAAATTTTCCCTAAAGATGCAAGATGATTTAAAATATGTGTAAACCTTTTTTGCATGTCTTGTATACTTTCATTTGAATTCATTCTAAATAATTCATACTGTCATACCCTAATTTCGTCCGGGGACCACTGTTTGTCAGCATGCGACCTTCGTTTGACCACCTCAAAATGTTTAACATCCATCATTGTGGAATTCATAAAGTTCTGAGATGTTTTGGGAAGAAACCAGACAAAAACACGAAAACGGGAGTGTATTTAGCAAAGTGAGGTTTGTGTAAATAAACTGTTACACTCTAATTGCATCCAAGCACCATTGTTGATCACTTCGGAAGGCTTAACACTCATCGCGGTGGAATCTGTAAAGTTTCATGAGATTTCGAAAAGAAAACAGCCAAAAACACAAAAAACAGGGGGGGTGAACTTATCAAGATAGGGGTGTAAATAAAAATTCAAATCTAGCCCGTCCAACACATTTTGGAAGTTGGGTTGTTTAAGGAGGAAGCAACTAGGTGGCAAGCTCCTCCACGTTGTTGAAAAATGGTTTCCGTGGCTTCCGTAATGCTTTCGTAAAATTTCTGAAAACCTTGGATAAACATATTTCACTTAACATTGGTGAAAGGGAAGAGAAAAAAAGATGAAAATCAAATCCGAAAAACTTCTGTAAGGCTTCCGTAACCCTGTGTTTGGATGGGGAAATTTAACCAGGTAAAGTATTTTAACAGAGATATTAAATTGCCTTTCAATAATCTAATATGTTTGGATGGGGTATTTTAAAAGTAATTAAAATTTTGTCATTTTTACAAAGTATTTTAATATATTAATTTGAGAGAATTTGAAATTCTCATTAAAAAGAAAAGAAATTAAATTCCCTTTTCTCTCTCAGCACACACCACGTGCTCTCCCTCTATCTCATCGCACACTACAGACGAGCTATCTCTCCCTCTCAGCACACCATCACAAGCTCTCTCTCTTTCCCTCTCAGCAGCGTCATGAGTTACCACTCCCTCTCCGTGGCTTTTCTTCCTCTCGCTGGTAAGTTCCTCTCTCCCTCGTTATCTCTGTTTTTTTTTCTTTTTTCAAAGTTTATGTTTGTTTGATTTTGATTTCATTTTTGTAGTTATAAGGGTTGCTTGATTTTTTTTATTTATGTTTCGTTTTCTATTTTGTTTCCGTGATTTTGATATGTTGGTGGGTGTGAATTGAATGGATTTGGAGTTGAGATAGATTGTGAGCACCATATGTTTGTGAATATGCATCAAAGAGAAATAGAGAAACAAATCTATTTAAATTTCTTGAACTGTATGATTTTCTGGGGGTTCAAGGGAATTGGTTTATTTGGCATTTTGGTTATTTGTTGATGGGGTTCAAGGGATTATTTAGGCTTAGAGATAGCTTCAGAACCTGTGGGGATGTGAGTTACCTTGAGTGGAGAGTGTTTCTTGTAGAATGACAAGAGCATCGAACCCAAGAACTCTAGAACTGAATCAGCAGGTTTGGAGCTTTCAAGCACCAACATCTCTACAAATCAAGTGGAATTTAAACCGATTCAAATGCCTGTCAGTGCCAACTTTAAACTTTTAGCAAAAAAATAAAAAAGGAATGCAATGGCTTTAAAAAACAGAATAGTTATACCTCACATGTAGCAATAAAATGAAACCAGTTACATAATATACATGTAAAAATGCAGTAAGCAAGTGGAAATCCTCCCCCAAAATACCAATACACATACATAGTTTGATACAAATAGTCCAAACCCATGCCCAAAGGCATAAGCATCATTGTTATTAACAACAACTACACATATCCAAATGTCCAAAACCACCATCCATATATATGGCACAGTACCAGATTGCAGAATATATAGTGGACCTTGTTTGGATAAGCTTTTCTATAAGCACTAATACGAGAAGAAAATTAAAAAAAAAAAAAAGCTTCTCCATAAGCTAATGAGTAGAAGCTTTCTCATATTACTTCTCCAAAAGCTAATTTTTAACCTATGCATAAACTAGTTTTAGTTTATGAACTAGTTTTAGTTTTAGTTTATGAACTAGTTTTATTTAGCTTGACTCTGTTTTGAGGGCGGTGGCTTCTAGGAATATAGTTGGTTGACAAGAGAAGCATGTGACAGTTAAAAAAGCAGAAACGAGAGAGAGGAGTCTTAATACAAATTAAGAACTTTGGGATATTAAAGGTTCAGTAGCCTATGAGTTAGGTGGCATGAAGAATAGAAATTATAGTCATGTGAAAAAATGCTTCTAAGAATCTTGTTGGACTCGTTTGCTTCAACCACAGACAAAACATTCATTTCTTTACCAATTCTTTTTCACGGGTTGCCATATGAATATTGAAACTTTATAACCGTGAAAAACCCCATTAATACAGAGAACTACGGATATGACTTAATTATTAGCAAATAAAAAAAGATTTGCTAGCGAAACTCATGTCACAGACAATTACACTTTTTAACAGAATCATATATATACTCTTAAAAAAACAAATTAAGAGAATTAATATGATTGATTTTGTGCTAGATTAGCCATGAATAACCAGACCCATGAATGAACCTTGTCATATATTTGTGGTTTTCTAAAACAAGATTGTAGTATGAAAATATGAATTATTATCATTTCCTTTCTACTGGGAGCGGAGGGGGTTGTTCTGTTTGCTTGGTGATACTATCTGTTACTTGGGGCATTTGTTTGAGTTCGAAGTTCGATGCTTCCATGTAGTTTATTCTTGTCTATTTTGCAGTTTTATATATGCAGGGAGTTATGGTGTTACTGGTGTATATGTTGGTTCTGTTTTTTGGTGGGTTTGGGAGTGATCGTGATGCAAGATTGGCTTACATAATTAATTTGGTGGGTGTGATTTCACAGTTGATGTGGCTCGGGTTATTATTTTGTGACAATAATTCAGACAGAACAAGCAGAAGCCATTTTTATTTGGTCTATGTGGCTCGAAATTTTTGTGACTTACTATGACAGAAGAATTAAAGGCTTAATTAAGATGTTACATCCAACAGAAAAAGTTATATCACTAGTAAAATATGCATGCAAATGCAATCTAAAAACACCATCACATGAATGAGTTCAAAACTTTCCAAATTTAAAAGAAAAAAATAGTTGCAACAAACATTTTGACTGACTCCCAGTATTGATAACCCAAATTCTGAATAAAATTTTCAGGTTTGCAATTGACAACTGCAAAACAAAAAAAGAATCAAATGAATGCAATGGAACTATCTACCTTTTTGTGATACCTGTTAATTGTTATTGTACTTAAATATTTTTTATTTATCTATATGTTTGAACTGTAATTTTGGAGTTGGGACCTTTTCCATCGGGTTATCGATTCCCTGATTTTCAAAATTACTCTTTTGCCCGTGTGTCACGTGCTGCTGTTCCCATTTCTTATGTGTATTTTATTTTATTTTTGTTTGTCCTGAATATGATAATTTCTTATTTGCTTGCGTCCACTGTTCTATTGGATATCTACATGTTATATTATTTGAAAAAAATGTGCACGATCTCCTTTGTTTCACTCATGAAGTTAAAGGTTGAATTTCTTGTGCATGTGATGGTATCCTCTAATGGAATCTTTTTGCATGGCCAGGATCTTGGTTTACTCCGCATGTCATTACGGTGAACGCTGGAGAGGTATCTAATTAATCTTACAAAATAATATGAAATGTGTGGGCTAAGTTGTTTTCATTGGAATGACTATTGTGTGTTGTCTTTTATTTTCTACATAACTTATGTTCTCTTTTATTTACATTCCTTGATGCATGCTTCTTATTAATACTCCTATATTTTAATTGAAATAGTAATTTGGTTTGCTTTGATAAATATTGTTGTCTGTGAACGTGATATTGTGATCCATTAATTTTTCACTGGCTTCCTTTTTGTGAACGTGATACTGTGATCCATTAGAAAGGATCTAGGAAGCAACAACCTATATATATGTGATCTTTTTATCAACATGTGATCTTTTTTGTTTTCTAAATTCAAACTTTTCTAAATTTTGTTGTATGGATGCCCTGATGTTGCAACAAGTAATGCCAAATTCAAATTTAGTGTATGCATCATGCATGTACTAAAAATTTCATTTAATATTGTATTCATTTTCTCTGCCTTCCAATTATATACTGTATTATATTTGACAGAGGAAGCATTTAAGTTGTTAATTGATTAATTAACCATACTCATAGGGTCTATGTATAAAGAAACACATTATTGCAGAGTCACATTAAAACTCATTTATTTATATTGAAAAAGTAGACGACTTGGGTTCTGTGGGAGAAATCCTAATGCCCCATTGGCCCTCCATTTCACAACCTTGTCTCCAAAATATCTCAAATTAAACAAGAAATTGCCAACTTCCCGAGGAAAAAAGAAGAGAAATTTACCATCTATCCTTTCTAAATGAATTGTACACTTTCTTTTATTAACAAAAAACTATCCACGCATTTTGAATCCAATCTCTGAGAAACATTTTCATGTCTCCTCAATCATTTTTCACATCATATTCATATCCTATTTGTGACCACAAAAAAGAATCCACAAACCCTGCCCCCTTTCACGAAAAAAAAAACAAAGAGAAAAAAGACAGAGATCATTTCTATCATCCTCCATGTACAAAGATCTCGTTGCCTTCATTATCATGGCTGTGTACATTCAAAATTCAGCCACGAAAACAACCTGTGCATTCAGGTGAGCTCCCTTGGTCATAGCCACAGAAAGAGTGGTCCATGAATCAAACCGTCAACCACAAGCTCTCCAACTCCAAACAATGGATTCTTCTTTCAGCTATCTTCTAGACATTCGGATCAAAACTCTCCCATCATGTTAATGTTTGAACCTTTTTCTACTTACTATTACCAGTCTTCAATGAGTATTCTACCCACAAAATCCCGGAACCTTTTTTAGTACAGCTTTGGATCAACAGCTGAGATTGATGAAGGGTCAACCTGTAAAGACTTGTAAGCATGCTCCAGTTTCTTGTTGATATCGTAATCTTGCAAAATGTCAATAATCCCACAATATATAACAACATCGTAGGTTTCCCCACTGCAACAAGGGGTGTATTAATCAAAATCACTCCTCTGAGCCATGCGCTCTGCTCTCGCAGGCATATTGGCTCCTAACCTAATCAATGATTTCCTGAAACATGAAAAAATATGTATAAGACGGAGTATATAGAAGAAATTATGAATCGACAAAAATGCAGAGATAGTATGAAAAACATCCAAGTTGAAAAACCAACATGGACCAGAGGAAATAATAACCAGACTAATATTAAATTAAGAACACTAAATTCTTTTGAAAGAGATTAGGACCACCCCTCAAACAACTGCTACTATATTCCCAACTACTCAAAGATAATTCAAACTACTTGCAAAGTTACAATTATTATCATGAATGTCGTCAATCTAGAGGAACAAGACATGATTTAATAGTATCATTGTTTTTAGTTGATCATCTTTGTATTGCACTAATATCATTGTTTTACATCTTTTACCTAGATATTTGTTTTAAATCTCCAAATAATATATGCACATATTATCTTATATCATTATCATGCAGTTTGGATTGAGAAGAAATGGATCATAGCATAGTTGACACTGCAATGACTTCAAGAAAATGTAAAGGAGAAGAGTATAAGAAGATAATCTTATTAGCTGTTGGTTGTGTTGTTCATATGGTCATTGGTGTAGTGACATGGCATCATAATAACTATTTTGTTAAGAAACCAACCCGTAATTGGGAACTAGAACGTCAGAGCTTCCTTAATCGTCTTTATAGAGGAACAAATAAAGATTGCATTGAACAATTGAGGCTTAGTAAAAATGCATTTTTTAACCTTTGTAGAATTTTACAAGAAAATGATGGATTAGTAAGAACAAGAAATGTTCCAACAACTGAAGCAGTAGCAATGTTTTTACATATCCTTGCTCACAACCTAAAATATAGGGTAGTGCAATTTAGTTATTGTAGATCTAAAGAAACCATAAGTAGGCAATTCAATGATTTCTTGAGAGCGGTAATGAAAGTGAGCAAAGACTATTTGAATTTTCAACCCTGTACTTTAGAAGGTGCGGAAGCAAACAAGTGGAGATGGTTTGCAGTAAGTTTATCAATTGTTAGGAGAAATTAGTTAATTATAAAATTTTCTTAGAATCTAAAAAAATTGTCTTGTTTGTAGAGATGTATTGGAGCACTTGATGGGACTCATATTCTGGTTACAGTTTCTCCTGATGAGAGACCTAGATATCGTAATAGAAAGGGTGATGTCTCTACAAATGTGTTAGCTGCTTGTGGTCCAGATTTAAGGTTTATTTATGTGTTACCTGGGTGGGAAGGGTCTGCAGGAGATTCTCGAGTATTACGAGATGCATTACGTCGTCAAAACAAACTTGAAATTCCAACTGGTAATATTTCTTAGAAATAACTTTTTTCTTTTTTTTTTGGTCTACTTTAAGTCTATGTTTGTTATTTTAAACATTGTAGGTAAGTATTTTCTTGTGGATGCGGGATATACCAATGGTCCGGGATTTTTAGCACCATATTGAGGGACTAGATATCATCTCAATGAGTGGATTGGAAACACCCCTCAAAGTTACGAGGAGTTATTTAATCTTCGTCATGCAAGTGCCCGAAATGCAATAGAAAGGTCATTTGGGATCTAGAAAAAAAGATGGAGTATATTAATAACTCCTTCATTTTTTGATATAGAGACACAAATAAGAATTATCAATGCTTGTTTTGTGTTACACAATTTCATAAGAGACGAACAACAAACTGATCAACTTTTAGAAGTTCAAGACTTAGAATTTTTATATGTTGTTGATGAAGAGTTAGTCCATCAATCAAGGGAAGAAGTTCAAAATAATGTCATAGATGATATCACAACTATTCAAGCTACCGAGGAATGGACAAGATTTCGAGATACATTAGCTATGAATATGTTTGCTAACTATCAAGTTAGGAGAAACTTTGCTTAGGGATAGTTCTTTTTAAATGTAATTTGCTATTGCTGACAAACTTTGTGTGCTTTGTTACTATTGTACTTTTCTATTGAAGATAGACTTTTATGTACTTTGCTATTGCATAAAAACTTTGCTTGAAATATTTTCTATGATTGTGCAGTGAACTAGTCAAATGAATAAAGTAGGTCATATCTACTATTTGTTATGTGTAGGTTGAATAAGTGACATTAACTTCAATGGAGTCATCTAATGAAAAAATGACTGACAAAAGAAAAGTTTTAGGAAAAAATAATGAGGAAACAAGAAGTTATTTTACATGGAATTTGGAAATGGAACGTGTATTGGTTGATGTACTTAGAGATCAAAGGAATTTGGGCAACAAGGGTGACGGAGGTTGGAAAAGGTCAGCATTGAATGCTGCAGCCGCAGTGTTATCTACAAGCTTCAATGTTAATGTCACATCAGATAATGTCAAAAATCGTATCAAATTATGGAGATCGTGGTATGGTATTGTAAGTGACATCCTTGGCCAGAGTGGATTTGATTGGGATGGCACTAAGCACATGATCACAGTTGAGAATGAAAATGCTTGGAATGAATATTGCACTGTAAGTATTCTTTAGTATGTTGCTATTTGTTATTCAAAGTAGATTGGATTTGACTTTTTCTTTGTTTTCCAGTCGCATAAATCGGCTAAACCGTTTCGATTCAAGGTGCTTCAAAATTGGGATGATATAGTGGATTTGTGTGCTAAAGATAGAGCCACCGGTCATGGAGCTGAATCTACTATGGATGCTGATGAAGCAATGAGTAGAGAAACAAATGAAGTGGAATTCATGGGGTTAGGTGCTACTGCCATAGATTTAGAAGAACCAAGCTCTAATACAAAAGGAAAAAGACAAGGTTCGACTTCTTCTGGCACACATCCTCACAAGAGAAAGATAGGAGAAAAAGAAGGAATAGCAGCTTCTTTGGATAAAATGGTGAACTCTTTTAACCGAATGGTGGAAAAGATGGATGGTAAAGTTGATGATGAAGATATTCAAGAAGCATTGCGTGAGGCAGCTTTGATACCAGATCTTAGTAGACAACAATGGGCTAAAGCTATTAAATGGTTAGCTGACGATCCAAAGTAGTTAGCTATTGTGAAAGCCCTTCCAATTCACCAAAAGACAGATTATGTTTTAACACATCTTGGAGAATGAAACTTGGTGAGTAACCTTTTGTCTACATTTCCAATTTCAATTTTCAAATTATAAATTTGTGTCTTTTTTATGCCTAATTGAACTCATATTTTCACTATAGTTATTTGTCTTTCCTCTTGTGACTTATATTATCTTGTTTCTTCTCCCCTAAATGGCAACATTGGATGTTAATTATTCAGGTTCATCGACCTTTTACACTTGATGATGAATGAAGATTATGGAATGAAGAACGTTGTTTTTTTTTTTAAATTTGGACCTTGCAATTTTTGTTTAAGATCTTTGTTTGGAACTTGATTAATTAGGACCTTGTAATGCTTGTGTTGATTCGTGTTTATGCGTTGGTGCGTTATTAACAATTTGAATTTTCTTCCCGTAAAAACAATGAAATTAATATCATTTGAATTTTGTACGAGATAATTGTCCTTAAATTACATAATTATTTAATTTTAATATGTTTTTTAAAATTATTGCAAGACTAGGTAATTAATTTTTTAAACAAGAATAAAGAAGTACATATCATTCATCTTTTAATTTTGCAGTATTGTTTAATCCAAGTTTTTTTGTGTTACTACAAAAATATTGTATAAAATTCAAAATTGTTTAGCATTAAAATTATTTTGATGATTTAATTATTAAGTATTAAAAAAAACTTATTATTATATATTTTATAACATTAAATTTATTTTGAATATTTAACTATTTAAAAAATGACTCATGTTTATTTTCATTCAATATTGAAATTTTAATTTTTAAATAAATATTTAAAAATTAAAATTTGAATTTCATTGAAATTGAATTACTTTATCCAAACAAGGAAATTAAAATACAAGAAATTGAATTGCCTCATCCAAACAAAATATTTACAAAATGAAAGAAATTTAAATCAAGGCAATCAAAATGCTGTGAATTTGAATTTCCTAGAAATCTTTAAATTCCTCATCCAAACACATGGTAAAGTACGAAAAGGGGGGTAAACTTAGTAATTGGGGTGCGCTTAGAAATCTTCCTCATGAAGCCTCTGGGCGGCAAGCACCTCCCTTTTTCCCTATAAATAGGGGAGGGGGGCTGTTTCAAAATATTCATGACCCCTAGGCTATGCATTTCAGCTATTTTGGGTAAAAAAAAACATGTTTTCGTGAAGAAAAATCAAGTCGAAGTGCTTCCGTAACGCTTTCGAGACGTTTCTGTGAGCAAATCTATGAAGATTTTCCTCCGTTCTTCACCGTTCTTCATTCTTCAAATGAGGATGTCAATAACTCTGCTCCCATACTGATTGAGAGCTGACAACCTCATCATGTATATGTCTCTCAACCCATGAGGGAGACACATGAAATTCCCCACCACAATCTAGCCGACTTCGAGCCTTGCCTCGGATATGCCACTGAAAGGCAAGCAGCTGGTGGTATACCCTTGCAAAACACTTTGGAGGGGCCTCAATTTCGCCCCCAACCACAACCCTTCTATGGAAAAATGGTGGGTTACACACCTTCAAGCTTTGCGGATTTGGTCTTCACCGGCGAAAGGATCAAAGTGGGTCTGGAAAAAGGCAAATCTGATCATCCTGCTTTGATGAATGCGAAAACTGGGGCAAATGAAAAGAATGAGAATGAGGGAGAAACCCTTGCTATGACTGCCATTCCTACACAGTCAAATTTCCCATCATCCCAACAATGTCATTACTTAGCCAATAACAGTCCCTCTCACCCAATCATCCACAAAGGCCATCCCCAATCATCCACAAAGCCTGCCCGTCACACATTCGGTGTGAAAACATTGACCAAAATGGAATTTTGTAGCAAAAAGCCTGTAGGATTCACCCCAAATTCCGGTGTCATATGCTAACTTGCTCCCATATCTACTTGATAATGCAATGGTAGCCATAACCCCTACCAGGGTTCCTCAACCTCCATTTTTTCGAGGATACGACTCGAACACAACATGTGCATATCATGGAGGAGTTCTGGGACATTCCATTGAGCACTGTATGACCTCGAAGCGTAAGGTGCAAAGTCTAATTGATGCAGGCTGGCTGAAATTTGAGGAGAATTGCTTGTTGAATCCTAACATTGACAAGTGACACCACACATGGGACAATTTTGAAAGCTGTTGTTAGATGTCTCTAATGACTCATCAGGATTTTCAAGTTTATGCCATTATTGTAAACCACAATTACAATGCTAAATAAAATGGGTAAAGTTGACATCTTTGTGCCTCATCCTCTCATAATTACATCTTTGCTTCGACTAGAATGTGGGTGCAAGCCATTGGTTTGTTTGCTCACTGCGACCTGCACTCCTGAGTTTGGACTTCCAAGACCGTTCAATTAGAAATTACTCATGCTACACATTTGGTGAGGGTGCCGTAGTACGACGAGTAAAGCGAAAAAAAAGTTCAAAAAGAAAAAGGAAAAAAGCATTTGATTGACAGTGTTTTCAAGTAAAAATATAGACGTTCATGTGACCTTATTTTATCATTCCAGAAAGTTTGTCTTTTTTAGAGAGAAGTGAGTTATCAAGAATAGGAGTCATTTGAATTAACCCGTCAACTGAAAAAATCCTTCAACTATTTCTCGTCCTTGAAAAAATCTTTTTGCGAGAATCAACCGTCTCTTTCATTCTTCCTTGCTACAAGGTTATGAAAACAAAACAACGATGGATACCTTAGAGCCCTACACTGGGGCAATGAAAGGCACCATGCATAAACCTCAAGCAAACCTAGGGGCAGATTAGAAGTTCTCACCCAATAGGTTCCCAGCTACAAGGTCATGACAAAAGATAACAATTGGTACCTCAAAGCCTTACACTAGGGCAATGAGGGGCACCGTGCATGAGCCTCAAGCGAACCTGGGGGCAGATCAAAAGTTCTCACCCGTCGATGTTTTGAAACAAAAAAATGGGGGGACAAACCCTAGGATTTAAATAGAGTGATTAAACGACAAACGGCTCCATTGTTGTCACTCCAAAATGGTCAAGTGTTTAAATCAAACAAAACATACACTCTGAGGGAGTTCCCGGAGAGATTTGCAAAAGATAGGATAAGGTTGCATGAATTATCACCTCTTTCAAAAGGACAGTCAATATGTTTTTTCCAAAAAAATCAAATCAAATCAAAATCACAAAATAGGGAAAGAATGTCATGAACATTGTACAACTTTCCATTACATTGCATTGTTGCATACGAAGTCCGCATTTACCGCATTTCAAGACAAATGTTGCATGCATCTGGATCCCTAAAAATCATGTTAACTACATAAATTTCCTACATTTACTGTCCAATCTTTTTGAATTTAGAATGATTGGCCCTCTCAATGAGTCAATCTCTTGCTTTCTCATAAGGGTGGACCCTTGGGTACTCACCTTCAGAGGGCTATACGCCCTCGCCATCAGAGGACTACACGCCCTCGCCTTCAGAGGGCAGCACGCCCTCGCCTTCAGAGGACTACACGACCTCGCCATTAGAGGGCTACACGCCCTCGCCTTCATAGGACTACACGTCCTCGCCTTCAGAGGACTGCACGTCCTCACCTTCAGAGGGCTACTCGCCCTCGTCTTCAGAGGACTACACGTCCTCCCCTTCAGAGGACTACACGTCCTTGCCTTCAGAGGACTACACATCCTCCCCTTCAGTGGACTACACATCCTCGCCTTCAAAGGGCTACACGTCCTCTCCTTCAGAGGACTACATGTCCTCCCCTTTAGAGGGCTATACGCCCTCGCCTTCGTAGGGCGACATGCCCTCACCTTCAGAGGACTACATGTCCTCGCCTTCAGAACACCGAGACTATTTTAGTGAAAGAACACTGAGACTATTTTAGTCTCACAGTTATTAAGAACTATGTAGGTTTGAGTTCCTCATCAAAAATTGAGGATACGTAGGAGCAAAAGTCCAGCTTTTGTCGACCACCCCACCTTTTGTTACCATGACCCAAGAGTCTGGTGGCATGCGGAGACACCTGACGGTAACCCCACACACCCTTTGCTATCCGGCAACCCGAGAGTCCGGTAGCTTGCAGAGACACCTTACGGTTATCCGCACCTCGTCATTCGGAGACCCCAAGTCCGATTGACAAGCAGAGACCAGTGTGGTCATTTACACCCTTTCCGGAGATGTCAGCATCTTCCGGTAGAGAATATTTTAGTCTCACACTGCTTTCTCAAGAACTAAGTAGGTCTAAGTTCCTCATCACAAATTGAGGATACGTAGGAGCAAAAGCCTCGCTTTTGTCGACCACCCCACCTTTTTCTATTGTGACCTGTGAGTCCGGTGGCAAGTGGACACACCTTATGGTTATTCGCACCTTTGTCATCCAGAGACGGCAAGTCCAATGACATGCGGAGATACCTTATGGTTATCCACACCTTTTGTCAGCTAGAGGCAGGCAAAGCCCGATAGCATGCAGTGACTAATGAAATTCTGATACTGGGGACAGATGTCGTACCGGATGTCACGACATCACACTTCAGAACATGCAGATTGTGTTTGACTGTATAAACAGATTAAACAAGTAAATAACACAAGAGAATTGTTAACCCAGTTCGGTGCAACCTCACCTACATCTGGGGGCTACCAAGCCAGGGAGGAAATCCACTAAAATAGTGTTAGTTCAAGGTCTAACAGCCACTGTTTACAACCTTCTCACCTAACCACTACCCGTGCGACCTCTACCTAAGAGCCACTCTTAGATATGAGAAACCCCGCTCACTCCCTCTCACTCACACTCCCGTGTTTACAATCAATTCAAAGACACACCAGAGATTGCTCTCTGAACAATAGAGATCAACTCCACACACTAGAGATCAACTCTACACACTAGAGATCCAACACTTGATGTTAGGGTACCATCAAGGTGGCTCACAAAAGACTCAAGTCCCAAAACTCACAAAATAACTCTTCAATCTCGGACTTGGTACAGAACTCGTGCAGCCTTCATGTTTATATAGCAGTGTGCGTTTCTGGGCTGCAACTACTTGTGCTGGATGAGATCTATCATTCTTCCTGAAAATCTGCACTTAAAGATCTAAAAGATGCAGTTTGATCTTTTAGTTTTTATCTTTAATCTTTAATCCCTGAACGAACTCTTCTACTTTGAAATTCGAACTTTAATTATCTTTTAATTCGTTCCTAAGGATAGATCTTCTTATCTCTTGCTAACTGCACAATAATCTGTTAAAGATATAACAGAATTATATGTCCAGTATTATCGGGCCGGATGTCAGGACATCGTATCCGACATCGTGGATCCTGCAGCTTCACTACTTGACTTTTATCTTGCATTGTACAGCAACTCCAGTATTCTCGGGCAGGATGTCCTGGACATTGTATCCGACATCGTGAATCCTGCAGCTTCAATTCTTCATTTGACATTTCATTTTGCCTTGTGCATTGTGCAGCCCGATCTTATTCTTTGACATAACGTTGGACATCATGTGCAGCAACTCCAGCTTTCCTTCATTGTCTAAGTGCTTATGTTTTAACAAAATCTTAGCCAATCTTTTAAAACTCAGTAGAGCTAAGCACTAACAACTAACATCGTCATCTGCACCTTCCCCGGAGATGTCAGCGTCTTCCGGCCGAGACTGTGAAAAAGTCTCATGCATTTGCTATCTGTAAGACTCAAAGCCTGATAGCATGCAGTGACTAACTTCGTCATCTACAAAGTCCCCAGAGATGTCAGCGTCTTCCGGCCGAGACTGCGAAAAAGTCTCATTTGCTATCCGTAAGACTCAAAGCCCGATAGCATGCAGTGACTAACGTCGTCATCTGCACCTTTCCCGGAGATGTCAGCGTCTTCCGACCGAGACTGCGAAAAAGTCTCATTTGCTATCCGTAAGACTCAAAGCCCGATAGCATGCAGTGACTAACGTTGTTATCTGCAACTTTCCTGGAGATGTCAACGTCTTACAGCCGAGATTTTTTTTTGTCTCACACTTTTGTTACCCTGACCCGTGAAGTCAAGTGGCAGGCGGAGATACCCGAGTGGTTATCCGTACAAAGACAACTTCTGTTAATCCTGACCCGTGAAGTCAGGTGGCAGGCAGAGATACCCAAGTGGTTATCAGTACAAAGACAACTTCTGTTAATCCCGACCCGTGAAGTTAGGTGGAAGGCGGAAATACCCCAAGTGGTTATCCGTACAAACACACTTCTGTTAATCCTGACCCGTGGAGTCAGGTGGCAGACGGAAATACCCCAAGTGGTTATCCGTACACACACAGTTCTGCTACCCCGACCTGTGAGAAGTCAGGTAGCACGCGGAGACGCCCTATATGGTAATCCGCACACATTTCGAAGACTAAAATGTCTTCAGTCATTGCACGCCTTCAAAGGCGACAATGACCCTCATTTACATTTCGAAGACGACAATGTCTTCAGTCATTGCATGTCTTCAAAGGCGACAATGTCCTCATCTACATGTCGAAGACGACAATGTCTTCAGTCATTGCATGCCTTCAAAAGGCGACAATGTCTTCATTTTCATTTCGAAGACGACAATGTCTTCACCTCAAAAACTTCAATATCCTTTTTCCCTGTGCTTTGTAGGACTCAACGTCCTTTGTTTGTACGCTTTTTTCTTAAAAAAAAGGGAGAGTGAAAATGAATTAAACGAGAAAAGAAGAAATTTCAATATCTTCATGCCTTCACGGGTTTTACTGCTTTGATTTGCGCTAGTGGCCGATCGGGTAAAGATTCAACTCAAACGAAATTAGTGTCTTATCTTTACTTCCCTTTTATCTCCAATAAAATATAAGTAAAGAGGGGCAACTGTCATACCCTAATTTCATTTGGGGACCATTGTTTGTCGGCATGCGACCTTTTTTTTACCACCTCAACATGTTTAAAAACCATCATTGTGGAATCCGTAAAGTTCCGAGATGTTTCGGGAAGAAACTGGTCAAAAACAGGAAAACGGGAGTGTATTTAGCAAAGTGGGGTGTGTGTAAATAAACTGTTACACTCTAATTTCATCCGAGGACCATTGTTGATCGCTTCGGAAGGCTTAACACTCATTGCGGTAGAATCCGTAAAGTTTCGTGAGATTTCGTGAAGAAAACAACCAAAAACACAAAATGGGGGTGAACTTATCAAGATAGGGGTGTAAATAGCCATTTGAATCTAGGCCCTTCCAGAACATTTTGGAAGTTGGGTTGCTTAAGGAGGAAACAACTGGGTGGCAAACTCCTCCACGCTATTGAAAAATGGTTTTCGAGGCTTCTGTAGCTTCCGTAATGCTTCTGTAAAATTTCCAAAAACCTTGGGTAAGCATATTTTACTTAACATTGGTGAAAGGGAAGAGAAAAAAAATATGAAAATCAAATCCGAAACACTTCTGTAAGGCTTCCGTAACTTTTCCGTAAAGTACGAAAAGGGGGGTGAATTTAGTAATTGGGGTGCGCTTAGAAATCTTCCTTATGAAGCCTCTGGGTGGCAAGCACCTCCCTTTTTCCCTATAAATAGGGGAGGGGGGCTGTTTCAAAATGTTCATGACCCCTAGGCTATGCATTTCAACTATTTTGGGTTAAAAAAAACATGTTTCAGTGAAGAAAAATCGAGTCGAAGTGCTTCTGTAACGCTTCCGAGACGTTTCCGTGAGCAAATCTTTGAAGATTTTCCTCCATTCTTCGTCCGTTCTTCGTTCTTCATCCGCTAAGTGTTTCAATCTGGGACTTTCAATTCATTTCTTGTTTTGTTTGCTTTCATCTTCATCTTGTTCACTTTCAATTTTCTTTTCTTCCATTTTTAATGTGCTTTAACCGTTTATTTAAGCCATTATCTCGCCTAATAAATGATAAAATGAATTTCATTCGATCATTTGTGTTGTAATGTCATTTAATCACTGTTAAAGCAAAATCTAACCGATCGTTCATGTTGTAACCTCGATTAAACCATAAAAAGCAAAATAATAATAAAATAATCAAAATATCTTGAAAAATTAATAATAAAATAATCAAAATATCTTTGAATAAAATAATCAAAAAAATCAATCGGACGTTTTTCTTTGGAAGTTTCCTTGAATGAATTAATTAATAACCAAAGTGAAACTAAGGCTAAAATCAACTCACAAATTAAGCTTTGTCCGCAAAAATCACTAAAACCGTTTTAAGGTCCAACGCCTTAAACAGTCCTCTTTGCTTTTATATGTAAAGATGGACCGTTCAAAAGCATAAAATCAACATTTAACTTTACCACTTTTGCAAGAACTATGTAGGTCTGAGTTCCTCATCGCAATTGAGGATACGTAGGAGCAAAAGCCCCGCTTTTGTTTACCACCCCAAGAGATCGTTAATAGTCCAACGCCTTAAACGTTTCTCTCCTTTCAAAAACAAGAGATCGTTAATGGTCTAACACCTTAACGTTTCTCTCCTTTCAAAAACAAGAGATCGTTAATGGTCCAATGCCTTAACGTTTCTCTCCTTTCAAAATCAAAAGATCGTTTAAATGGTTCAACGCCTTAAATGACCTTTGTTCTGTTTAAATTGATCTTGCGGAAAAAGATCAAAACAACTTAACCAACGTTTAGTTCTGAAAGAACTACATAGGTCTGATTTCCTCATCGTAATTGAGAATACGTAGGAGTGAGGGAAACACCCTTGTCGACCACACCAAAATTAAAAACATAAAAAGCATAAAAACATAAAAAGACATAAAAAAGGGAAAATAAAACATTTTGAAGTCATATTTGCACACTTGACTAAAGGCTACCGTCCCTTGTGATGGACGCATGGAGTGCTAATATCTTCTCCGTGCGTAAAAATAACTCTTGAACCTTTCACGATTAAAGTTCGTAGACCACACCTTTCCGGTTTTTCCGACGTTTTCCTCAAATAAACGTTGGTGGCGACTCCGTGCATTTTCCTTTCTTGGAAGACGCACCCGTGAGCCCCGCGTCGCCCTCCCGCTGAAAGGTAGGTTGCGACACATACTCATGAGTTAATGTATTTATCCTAGACCTTTTCACATTTGTTGTGCCCTCATGTGTTACTTGTAGGGTATCCCACATTTCTTTTGCACTTTTACAATTTGATACCCTAAAGTACTCATCCATTCCTAAGGCAGATGTAATTAAATTTTTGGCTTTTAAGTTGTATTGCATTAATCTCTTTTCTTCTTCACTCCATTCTTCCCTAGGCTTTTCTATGGTTTTACTTCCTGCCACCATAGTGGGAATATAGGGCCCTACTTCTATTGCATCCCAGACATTTAAATTTATTGCCTCTATAAAAATTTGCATACTGGTTTTCCAGTAATGGTAACTCACTCCATTGAAAATAAGAGGCCTATTTATTGAATTCCCTTCAGGAAATAAATAGTTTGATGAGGCCATTATTCTTGAAGCTTCTAAACTTTATACAAGAATGAAGCTTTGATACCACTTGTTAGACAAGTGGCCTCAGATATCTTAAGAAGGGGGGTTGAATTAAGATATCACAAACTATTCCCTAATTAAAAATTCTATTTTGATTTTAACCCAAAACCCAAGATTCCTTTCAAAATTAATTCCTAAATTATTATTGAAATTAAACTTACTGAATAGAAGCAATAAGCAATAATAAATAAAAGAGTTTAAGGGAAGAGAAAGTGCAAACTCAGTTTTATACTTGTTCGGCCACACCCTTGAGCCTACGTCCAGTCCCCAAGCAACCCGTTTGAGAGTTCCACTAACTTGCAAAAACCCTTTACAAGTTCTGAACCACACACGGACAACCCTTCCTTTGTGTTCATATTGCTTTACAACAAGAGACCCTCGGTCTCTTAATCCTTTTTCAAAAGTAAGAAGAAGAGAAGAAGAAATCTCTCTTGAAAGAGATAGATTGAACAATGAAGCATTCAAATAATTCCTTATTGAATTGCAAGTGTAATTTCCAAGGAATTTTTAAGAGGATAAGACAATTTTGCTTTTGAGAGGATAAGACTTTTTGTTCTGAAAAACTCTCTTAGCAAATTTGTGTTTCAAGTCACATATAAATAGACCTTTGATGGTCATTCAAAAACCATTTGAATAGATGTGACTCTTGGAAATTATTTTCTGAAAATTTCCTCTGGTAATCAATTACAAGACTTGTGTAATCGATTACAGGCTTTAAAATTTGAATTAAAATGTTCAATAACTGGTGGTAATCGATTACCATCCAAGTGTAATCGATTACACATTGTAAAATTTGAATTCAAATTTCTAATAGCTGTTATAAATATTTTCTACTGTTGGTAATCGATTAGAATACTCATGTAATTGATTACATGCTTTCAAAAGTATTCAAAAACATTTTAAAAGCATTTCAGGAAGTATTTTGGCCACTGGTAATCGATTACATCCTCAGGTAATCGATTACCAGAGAGTAAATCTCTTGAAAAAACATTTTAGCTTAATTTCATTGGCCAAACCTCTTGTTGTTTCAACTTGGAATTCCCTTCCTAAGTCTCTAGAGATTATCTTGATCATATATCTTGAATTTCTTGGATTCTTGTCTTGAATTAAACTTGAGAAGCGTATGATCCTCTTGAATTAAACTTGAGAAGCGCATGACCCTTTGGCATCATCAAAACATCAAAGTCTTTGCTTCTACATTTTCAAAAACCAATGTTAAGCTTCATTCACAACATCGGTTTCTATAAACCAATGTTGTATGTATATATTAACATCGGTTTTTCCGAAAACCGATATTGTATGAATAAGTTAGCATCAATTTTGGTAAAACTCGATGTTGATGTGTAGATATATGACTTTTTTATAATTCTTATTATATAACATCGGTTTTTTAAAAACCGTTGTTGTCATTTTTATGTTAACATTAGTTTCAGAAAACTAATGTTAACGATATTACTTTCAATATCGGTACTTTCAACATCGGTTAATAACCGATGTTGAAAGTCCTTAATAACCAATGTTAAAACCCTATTTTCTAGTAGCGTATAAAAAAATGTCTCACTAACAAATTCAAAGATGAAACTTACTGATCTTGAAATGATATTTAGAGGGGATCCATTTGGCCAAAATATATATGCACTAGAAGCCTATAAGAGAAATCACATCACACCATTGAAGCATGCATTGTAATTGTACTAATTTAATTTGTTATTGGAGAAATCCATTTTACATATTAAAATTAGTCTAAATAAAGATGTTAGCGGTGTGTATCAACAACTGTTAGCAAAAGAAACTGAAAATACTTTGTTTTCATATCCTAATGGAGAAAAATAACAGATCATAACATGCCACGACTAAATATTAAGTTCTTTCAGTACAAACATTTTTTTTCTACCGACTCCATTCACTTTTAAAGGGAAAATATCATACAGTTCAAAATCATGCTTGAGAACTATATAGCATCACACTCTTAGTTTTTTTAGATGCCTTTGTATCACAACAAATAGGGTTTCATCAAAGACTCAACTCATTTTCTAATTTTGCAGTTATAGAAGATTAATTTTAAATAAGCAGTGAAAGGTTGTGTTTCACAACTCTTGTTGTGCAATGAAAGTACTTACAGTTTTAGGATTTGGGTCCAAAATTCTATGTATCAACATTTTTGCTCCCACTGGAAACCAAGGAGGGCATGAAAACTCTTCTCTCTCAATCTGAAAGAAAGAAAAAAAATGCAGAAAAAACATCAGCATCAACGTCAACCCGAATTCTTTTTTGATGAAAACATTTAAGACTAGCAACCATTAGAAAATGCAATATTTCTTGAGCCTTTGAACACAGAATTGAAGAGTGTTAATCAGAAGAACTCGTTGCTTGTCAAAATCACAACCAACACCTATTAAGAGATGCAAGAGACTAATGGTGAAAAATCTCATTTCCAATTCTCACTCAGAATTCAGGGTCAATTTGTTACTCTTTCACCACATAAAGCTAATAGATAAATTGACCCCATAATAGCAAGTTGTTTACTACTTATTAGTTATTATCATGTTAAATGGCTCATAAATAATAATTTAAGTATTTCAACGTATGCAAGATTAATATTTTGATTTGCATTACAATATATTCTACAGTAAAGTATATATTTGACATGTTTAAATTCATGCCTTACTATATAAGGTGGTTAGATCAAGCTCATCAAAAGGAAGATATCCAACCAGTAGGACAAACAGGATAACCCCACAGGACCAAACATCTGCCATAATGTAACGACCCGCCTCGTCGCTATGATATCACTTACTATAAAATGTGACATTTTAATTTTTAAGTGAAAGCTCCATTAATTTGATTATGAAAATGATGGTAAATTTTTCGTGGTGTATATATATATATATATATATATATTACACCACTACACATCTTTCAAATGTCTGAACATAATTCAATTTTTACATATATCTAAACATAGGACTTATACGCCCAATCAAAAGAGAGTCAAGGAACCAACTAAGGAAGAGTTCATAACAAAAAATAACTCTCCCCCAAAATAAATTCCAATGTTATCACATCAGCTTGATGGCTCCAACAAAAGACTTCCCTCCAAGTCACCTACTATTGTTCATCTACTCCCACGAACGAAAGTTTGAGATTATCACAGGCACCAATCACATGGTACAAAAATTGCAAGGGTGATTTTATTATAAAAGATCAACAAACACCAAAAGATAATGATTAACAAGAATACAATAACAATAACCACAATCATTCTCAATAACCCATTGGTTCAACGTACACTTAACAAACTTGTCATCAATTTTTCCATAATTTAAATCAATTATGCTCAAAATGATGCATGTACCTAACTCAACTCTAAAATGCAAAGTGATATCATATATCAATAAATAGCATAAGCGTGTCCACATGACACTTTCACTTAGGAAAACTAGGCAGCAAGAGGTCACCCTGTCGTGCACAGGCAACTACCCCTCCCCCCCCCCCCATGGTGATAACCTGAGTCTTAAGGAAGTTCTGTAACATGCCCCCAAGTACAAGTATTTTTCCTCATGAAAAACTACGAGTACTTACTGACAAAGTTTGTACTATTTCCATGCAATATGAAGTATGAAACATGAACATCATCAATGCACTGACCATGGATAGTTAAAGATTCTAAAACATCCCCTTCTTTCTCCAGGGATGTTTAAAACTCTTTAAAATACTCTATTTCCCCCTCTAGGAATATCCAACATGGTCACCACACCCCCCATGTAAGTACACAACATACATCATCACAATAACATCATCAACATCAACATCATCTCATCTCAATGTCATTATCAACATCAACACCATCTCATCTCAGTATCATTATCAACATCAACATCATCATCAACATCACAAGCAATCACATTCCACATACATACATATAAATTTATGCCCAAGATTCACATTCCCCAGGTCTTCAGGCAACATAAACCTCACACAACAACAATCCATAATATCATGAGACTCATATTTTTAAGGAAAATTCTAAATTAAAGAGGAGAACTATGGTATTCAAAACAAACTCTTATGCCCATTTAAAACTTAATAAATAAGTAAATAGAAGAACAAATATAAAATTTTGGGCAAAGTCTCCTCTATAATTAAGACTTTTCCCAAAAATTCCAATCAGTACAACAACAACATCATTGACAATTTTAATCATCAATAACAAACATATCACATCCCATTAGTTAAAAACCCCATTTTTCTTGAAAACCAGCATGCACATCAATAACAAATATATCACATCTCATTAGTTAAAAATACAGTTTTTCTTGAGAACCAACATGCACAGGGACAAACATACATCCCCATAATTGGGTTCCCTAACCACAACTATGGTATCAAAAGCTATAAACAAACAATAAACTCCCTTCACCTATCTATATCTCTCTGTTAGTTCCTTGCGGTGTTGTTCTAAGATCTCTTAGGTTCACGTTCGTTCGTCCAAACACAGGGCTCTATATACCAAATCAAAGATAATTTAGTATAGATTTCAAAGACAAGTTTAATATTAATTTTGGGGTCAAATAATCATTCAATTTAAAAAGGGGTTAAAGGGGTGTTTTGAGATCCATATCAAAGAGAGGTCATTTTGAAATTCTGATCACACCACTGTGACCAGGGTTCAACAAATGTTACAAAAACAAAATCCATTTTATAAAAAAGGAAAATTTTACAACATCTTTTTTACAAGGGTTTTTCAAAGGAAGTGTAAAACATCAAATAATGGTACCCAAGTTAGAAGAGATACAAAGATAGGCTCAAGCTAACAAGGAGAAGGCTTAGAAATCACGGTTACCTTGAAGAAACTGCGAAGGAAGGATTGGAGGCTTCATTCTCTACCGAATCCTCGAGTTGAGTTTTGAAGATTTCTCTCTGATTAAACTATTCTTCTCTGTGCGGTGGTCTGACGACAAGCAAAGCCAACTCGTGGCGGTCACCGATGGTCAGTGGTGGTGGAGGAGGAGGTTGGGGGTGTTGGGAGAGGTTTTAGGGGAAGAGATAGAGGTGAAAATGGTTGTTTTATGCTGTTGGACATACTTATAGCTTGCAAGACTCACCCAGGAGAAATTTGGCTCACCTGGGCGAGCTGATCCAACTCAAATTCGCCTGGGCAAAATTTGACTGGCCTGGACGAACTCTGCTCCAACAAATTTTATTGCTTCGATAAAAATATCATATATCATACTCAGGATGTTATACTACAAATCCCAATGGTCAGAATGTCCAGAATTGGGTTTGAAGCCCACAGTTCAAATTTGAAGGTGATCCAACCGTTGACGAATCTAGAATTGTGGTTTTAGTGAAACAGGTTTAGGTAAAACTTGAAATCTCATAATTTCAACCTAAATCAATAAAGTCAACATAACTCAACATCCACATCAAGCAAATCGTATATGGCTAATTCACACAATACATTAACTCATCCAAATCAATCAAGTAATCAAATAACACAAGAAAAATATCAAACATCTATTTTTAATTATCGAAATTTCAGGGTATTACACACAACAATGTTGTAACCCTTATGACGTAGTACCTAAGCTCATCAAAAGTAAAATGCAGAATGCAGATGCTAGTATAAAAATAGTTAGTATTTTACATTTTACATAAATAGAATTATCAAAATTTTAACTAAACAACAAGCCATGCTTGTAATTTACCTCAGGAGCCATATAGTTCGGAGTCCCACAAGTTGTTCGAAGGATACTCATCTCCTATCATAATATTCAAAAGTTTGAAGCAATTTGGTATTATTATATCTTACATGATTTGAACTCATATATAAAAGCTAATGTGGTGACAAGCTCACCTATAGTTAACAAGAAGTGCTTGTGAGTGGCAATAGCTAATATTGAGTTGGCATGACTTTTCTTTTAAAACCTTTTTCATTTAATCAATGAAAATTCTCAAAAATTAAAATATGATTTCCAGAACTATCCCTCACTCTAAAAGTCCAAAGAATCAAAATAAAAAAGAAACTCTATAATTCTGGTTTTGCTTGTACTTCCCAAAAACATTTCTAAACTCCTACTTAACATAACAGTGCATTCCATACTTGACTGGAAATCACATTTCAAAATTTGATGACAACTTAGAAAAAAAGCCAAACAGGGCCTTAATTATGAAAATGGAAAGCAATTATCACATGCCTCGTGCATGCGAACAACATAAGGGTGCCTAACTAGCTTCATGATCAAAATCTCCCTCTTGATCTGCATAATAGAAAAAAGTTAATTAGAAACAGACCATTCTCAAAATTTGTTACTCTGAAAGAAAATTGAGTTTATTACAAAAGTTAATTAAGAGTTTTCTACCTGGTCGACCATCTTGTGCTTGATGATGGTGCTTCTATTGAGCACCTTCATGGCCATACTCTATCCAATTTTTGTGTTTTGAGCAAATTTCACCTTTGCAAAGGTTCCCTCCCCATTTAACCAGAGAAATACAAGCAAAGAAACAAGCAACACTTGCAACAATGTGGTATGATAGAGAAACAAGCAATACCTAAAATAAAACTAATTAGGGTTTCTAAAAGGAAAGGAAAAAATAGATGTCTGCCATGGTTGTCGTGAACCACCATGGCGCAATACTGCAAATGCACAAAACCATACCTGCAACAATGGTGACAACACGTCATCTGGGTTTCAAGCGACGACAACGATGGCGAGCCATGACGGTGGCTACCAGTCGGGATGGTGGTGATGACGGCGTCGAGGCGTGACAGTGTGTGGCAATGATGGGTGACATAGGCTAACGAGGGAAACAAAGAAAGAGAGAGGGTGAGAGAAACTAGGTTAGCAAAGAAGAAAGGAGCAAGAAAAAGTAATTAAGTGAGAAACGATATATTTAAAGACATTCAAATTTCAAAGACGATTTTTAGAGGACCGTCATTGTATAACTTTTATTATTTATAAAATTGACACTGCGTGGAATTCTAAGACGGTTATGTATAATCGTCTTAGGATGTGCGTCAAAAAATTTAATATTTTTAATATAGTGTATAAAGATTAAAAGAGGATTTGTAAGTATATGAATTGAAAGATAAAGTTTATACAATTATAAGACTTAAATAAAGTAATTATACTTTATATTAATATATATTTAAATATCATATAATAATAACAATTGTTTTCATAGAATTTATTTTTTTAAATAACACATCTTTCTTTAGAAACCGAAACTCTACTCACCCGAGAAGCTAATATATGCTAAAGGGGAGACAATAGCTCCATTGCCTATTGTTTACTTGGCTTGCCAATTGAAAGAAATGTTGAGTTATTGGGTTAGCAGCCAGTTATTGGCTGTGAAGATTTATTATTATTATTATTATTATTATTATTATTGTATTGGGTTACCTTCCTTAGTGTATTTAAAGGAGAAATTTGTTATTCTTTTTAATAAAATCTCAGGTTCTATTAGTATTAATTTGCTCATTATATTATTTTTGGTCCTACTAGTATTGTGTTCATGCAAAGCATAGTTCCTGGACAGTGTTTTCATGACATAATAATAGTGATGTATTTTTTAATTTGTAGGTTGCATTCATTGTGAAACAAATTAAATATTAAAAAAAGTTCGCTTAATTTTTACATTGGTTGTAGTTGCAACCGATGTTGAAAGTGTCTTTACCTCCTCAATTTTGAGTCCTCAATTTTGAGTCAAAATCGATGTTAGAAAGACACATTCCAAAACGGATGTGGTATAATACATTCACATGGTTATATCAAAAATTGATGTTGTATAAACCTTTCAACATTGATTTTTTTAGAATCGATATAGAAAAAACTTTACACTAAATAATGAATTTCAATATTAATTTTAAACCCGATATTTAAATATGCCTAATTTCAATGACAGTCATTTTAACATTGATTCTAAATTGATGTTAAAACTCATCTGATATTAAAATCCTTTTATATAGTAGTATTAATGTGAATATTTTAGTTTTTATAGTACTACTCAATTCGGTGTTACTCGTATAAATTATCCCTTTTAATATATAGTCCTGATATCTTTGTCTCATTTGGGTTTTAGTGTTATAATAACGGTGAGTTATTGATTCAATATACCTTAATAAGTAGAAATCATGGAGACCAATCCTAAATCAGCAGAAATATTAGGCTAGCTAATATGTAACGAAAAATATATAAAAAATCAAAATTAGCCTAGATGAATAAAAGCTATAAAACTTTAAGAAAAGAAATCTTTGAAGCATAACAAATTTGTTAGTTATTGAAATTATTAATACATTTTTTTAAATGTTTTTTGTATTTGGGATCACACCCAGTTGATATGACGTAATTGTAAGACAATTACCATACGAATATCACACTATATTTGGGGAGATTGAAGGTGGCGGTTATCAAATATAGTTGGAGAGTGTATAGTTAATATTATTAGATAGAGATGTTAAACAACAAACGAGACACAAGTACGTACTTTAACAGAATTCACGCATAACATATGAGCGCTTATTCTTTGTATTCGTCAAATATATTCATACACATAACATGAACGTACCTTAATCACTGGGTGCTAGCTATGGTAGTAGCGTAAGCTACTGCTTAAGTTGAGTATTATTTATAAAATAAGAAATTATTGACTAGTAAAAAAGAGACAACTGTTTGGTGTACTTTATTTTTGCATACTAGATATTTGTATCGGTTAAATTAGTAGTGTACTGATCAATTCCCTGATGTTCATGGGCTTTCTGATTGGTGTACTTGGCTTTCACCATTCAGGGATCAATACAAGGAATCCAAGCACCAGCAGTAGTAGTCAGACCTTGAAATTTCTAGCATTTGTTCAGGACTCATTCTTTCAATCTCACTTTGCCTCCATGAAGCAAAATTATTCCTGTTCTGAGGGTCAGACGCCAAAGGGTATTCCTGTACTCTATGTGCTTGAGATCTCATTCTCATGTAGAGCCTCATCGTTGCAATACAATCCTCATAAGGATCCTGAATCCCAGTTTGAATGTCATACCTGCTTATATGTATATGTGCCCCAAAACAGAAGCCTCGTTAATTAATTAATATTAAAACATATATCATGAATTCAACATACATGCATCTTCTATTTTACAGTAAAGAAAAATGTGAAGGATACTTGCCCAAGATATGCCTGTGTTAAGTACTTGAGTGAGTTGCTCAGCTTGCTTGTTTTCATCAGTGGAGGGTATTTTGCAGTGTCCCTGATTATTCAATATGAATTCAAAATCAATATTTGAATGTGTTGAAATAAACCTATGATTTGATGTATGGCATCCATCTTTGTTGTTGATTCTAGAGATCGAGGAGCTAATATAAATAAACAAATAAATAACCGTAGTTAGGATCTAATAAAAAGTGTTCTTTTACTTGCCTTATACAAAGTTACAAAAATTTCTGAACAGATTAATTATTTAATTTGAGATATGTATGAGAGTGTATACCTATGCTGCATGTGTTCTGCCTAAATGTTAAATTGAACTATTTACCTTATTTTTTCAGCTCGATATTCTATTTGCAAACTTTCAAGGTCATGATCCAAACCATGACCCACAAGAATCCTGGCTCTTCCACCTCTTGCTCGAATTGTCCACATAGGTTCACCATTGCAAAGGAAGTCATGAATCCTCCTCTGAACATGTCTCATTGGCATTGCATCCCTCAGATATTCTGGTGTGATGCCTGTTGTCTCATACCTGTTAATGAATCAGCAGCTTCGTTAGGTATATATTATGGTTAAACTGCTTATCAATTAAAAAAAATGTATGGTTAAATTAAATCTTTAAGGCCTAATATAAAGGAAGTTTAATTGTCCAATTAACCTGTAGTTTGCGACAGGAATTGGTGGCTTCACATAAGAATGGAATATTATGTTCTCATGTTCATCGATTAAGCAAACTCTTGCACAGAGATCAAGTGAGCCATCACTGCCGCCTCCAACCATTTTACATGCTAGAGCAACTACTTGTGGTCCTCTTGCTCCACCACCAATAGCCAAATTATCACGAAGTCCCAAGTTTGAAAAGCGACCAATTATTCCCTGTAATAATGTGCACAAAAAGTTAAAAATTCGCAATTAATAATTCTAATATCTTTTCAAATTTTTAATAAAAAAATATTACTTTATGTTTTTAAATTATTAGAATAAATTTTTACTAGGATAATCATTTGTAAATTCTTTAGATTCATAGTTAGAAGTTATACAGCATTTGTTCCAGAGAGTTGGCATTTTTCTTGGTGGATCCTGCGAGAGTTAGGGCTTTCAAAGACTTTCAAACAAAACTTGCACCCTCTATAGGAAAATATATCTCTGCATTCCTGTTTTGGCAATGGACCTGGAAAAGCAGATTAAGTTTCATCACAAATTCACAATCAGATGATAAATATTCTTCATGGAAGATATATGCTAAGGGCATGCACTTAATTTGCTTCACAATTAATCATCGTATGAATGAGTATTACCTATAAGATGTTCCCTGAGAGACTCAAAAGACCTGCAGTGTTTCCTGCAAATGCCACAGGTTGGTTCATGAACCGAATGGTATGAGATCCTCATGTGCTCCACAAGATGCTCCAGTTTGTTGAACTGTCGGAAGCATGCTGCACACTTATTCCTATTGCAAAAAAAAAAAAAAAAAACATGATTGTTATTTATACATATCCATGCACTGTTGATTATAATTCATTTTTAATTTTATGCAATTCAATGTTTAATAGTATAGAAGCACATGCACTCGTTCATATGTGATGTATGCATGTGTGCGCTTGTGCATGGATGTAAGAAATTAAGAAAACCTGTGAGTTTCGGCACTCTCTATTCTGCAATCCATAGTTCTTTATACTAATCTATATAATTATTACGTAAGAAATAGAATAGAAAAGACTTGGACTTGAGGTCAAAGGTAGGAGTGGGGTGATATTTATAGGGAAAGGGTAGAGGTACTATTGCTCCAACTTGCATAAATGGACGATTCCTAAAGGCAATATTCAGTATATTAATTTCCGATTCCTCCTCTACTTTTTTCTTTTTCTTTGGCCATGCTTCCTCTCCTCTATCTTGTCGTGCAGTTTGTTGGTAGCGTATAGCATTATTGCATTCGTAATGATCTATGTATGTTCCAGATTCTTGGGCCCATTATTTCTCTTTTCTTTCATTGACTTCGGCTGTCACGTTGTTTTAATATGAATTTCATAATATTGTTGCAAACAAACCAACCATAAACTCTCGTCCATAAATGCCCCCCCTCCCCTACTAAAAAAACAAAGAAAAGACTAAATTGATTCCATATTTCTAAATAAGATATTTAGTCTTGTTATTCTCGCGCGTGAATTAACAATTTTGATTCTTTCAACCATCCAAAGTTTATGTGGTGCAGTGAAGTTAAGGTAAAGTTTATAGAGTTTGTTGACATGATATCATCTAACAAAGAATTAAATAAAAGTAAAAAATAAAATAAATTCGGTTAGAAGTTTAATTCATATCCTCTTATTTAAAGGTAAACCAATATATCACTAAAATTTTTGTTTTGCCTAATTAATTTTATAAACACTATTTTATATGTCCCATTAGTTATTAAATTATGACAATTTATAAATTAAAATAAAATATTTAATATTTAATTTTACATGTATTTATTTTTTTTTATAAAATTTTATTTTAATATAAATGAATAAATATTATTATATAAAAATTTGTTCTTATTTTACTATAATTTTAAAAATAATATATAGATTATGAGTAAATTTTAAATAATATTTAAATAATCTAGAAAGTTCAAAATTTATAATTTTTTAATTAAAATAATAAAAAATTATTATTTATATATAAAAATAAAATTACAAATTTTCTATAAATTAGATAAAATAATTTATATAAATAATTTACATATTTATTTATGTAATTTTCTGGATTTATATAATTGATTTTAAAATAACTTATTTAATAAATTAAATAACTTCTTATAGTGAACACTAAAATATTAATAGGTAAGTTTTCTAAAAAATTAAATATTATTTTTTAATTTAAATATTTAGAATAAAAATATTTTCATAGTAAAATAAGTTTAAGTAATTTGTATAATTTAAATATTAATTAACACAATTATATTGATTTATATAATTTGAATAAAAATAATATGTATATTAAAATAATTTACAAAATAAGTTATGTAAATAATTTACAAAATAATTTATGTAAATAATTTATAAATTAATTTGTGAAATATAATTATAAATTGGTAAAATTAAAATAAAATGTATAAAATTATATAAAATAAAATGAAAAATATTTATATATTAATTTTTTTAATTTATAAATTTTTATAATTTGAAAAAAGATTAATAATTCTTGACTAATAATATATAGAAACTAATATTTATAAAGTTAACTAAATAAAATAAGTCTAATAATACAAGTGTCCTAATTATTTATTATCTTATCTTTGTATAAAATGTGAGTTTAATATTTATCAAAATCTTTTTTTATTTATTTTATTTTATTTTATTTCTTGTCACTTAAGTGTCATGTCAACAACTTATGTAATTATATAAGTATTATTAATATGTCACATTAATGTTTGACTTTAAATGATTAACTAACAATTAATTGATAAAATTAATGATCCATCAAAATTATTTATTTTAATAAATTGAAGAATTAAATATCTTAATTTAAAAATATAAAAAACAAAGTCAGGAATTTAAAAGTGCAGGAAAATCAAAATTTCAATTAAAAAAACCTCTTATCCATTTAATCGTGTTCACGATCAACAATTATAACATATCTATTTCAACAATAATATTATCAACCCTTAAAAAAAAAAACTATTATATTATCAAGTTCAGCACTTTTGGGTGAACACTGCACTTTCCGTAAAGTTAAAACAGGAAAAAAAAATCTTCAACAGAACGTTGCTTTACATGTCGTCATTAGATGAGTTGTCGAGCACACGTTCCGCGTCACTCCTCACATGAGATAAATGAAAAATATTCAACATCTACTTACTTTTTTTACATCATATTTTCATAATCACATTAATTATTACAATTTTTTTCTCTATCTTTATTCTTTCTTCCTATGTCTCACGGTGACACCAGAAATGTCAAAATAAAGAAGAGATTTTTTTTTAAATGAAAGAAGATATATTTATATATGACACCAGAAATGCCAAAATAATTACAATTTCTAACCACTTGATTAGAAGGCATTTATTACATCAAAATCAATAAATATCAAATTAAATAACCAATTTGCTCCCAATATTAACATGTAATTCAGTACCCCATCAAAAAGTTGTCTCCCACCATAAGTATAATGTGTATCTGTTTCTTTTAACCACCACCAATCTACACGTGTATAAGTCATCTGATCCCCACTGACACCAAAAAATTCCCCAATCCTCCAATAATAAATCTCCAATCAATGCATAGACAGCCTACTATTCCACACTCATAGGAAGAGATGTTTACTATTGCTTGAGATAAATTGCATTGAAATAACATCTATTGTAATACGTCAATCTCTCACATTTCTTTTCCACCATTCTTCTCTTTCAATTTTTTGTTTTTTTTTTTATATATATTATATCACTCATAACCCAAATGCCAAAATATATTGAGTTGGGTTATATAATTCAACCATTCAACCTGTCCAACCCAATTATAACTCGCTTCAACGGGTTAAGAGACAGATTGTTGAATTGGATTGACTCATTAGATTGAGATTTTTTTGTTAATTTTTTATGCTTTATTTGATTAAATATTGTTTTGTTAGACAAAATTTTTGCAAATTATCGTGAATTTCAGGTTATTTTATTGACCGTGCGCTACATTTATATAATTCATGATCATATATTCTAGAAAACATTTATGCTAAGACAATTTAGTTGGATAACATTTTTGTAAGTGTAACATTATATGTTTATATTAATATACATTTATTTTGGTAAGTTAACTTATGAAAGATTCAGTTTTAATAACTTTATTTTGACAACCAAACCCACAACCAACTAGGATTGGATTGGGTTATTTTTAATTCAATCTCAAAACAAATTTAACCTAACTTAACTCATTTTTTTATGGGTTGAGTGAATTAAATTAGGTTAGGTTAATGCATTTTGATATTTTTACTTGTCACATCTTTTATTTTTTTCTCATTCGTTCCCATCTCTCCCTTCGACAATGCATACCATAAGAATATATAATAGTGTCAAAATATATTTTTTAAGAAATAATTAATGCAACAAGTTAAATGTCTTTTCAAATTTATTTTACTATCCCTCCTAATACCACATTTTATTTCTTTCTTCTTTTCTTAAATCGCTTATTACTGAATACAAATATTTTACATCTTATTTTTTTCTACTCTTACACCTATATTTGTTTCGTTTGAATAATAGTCATGTTTTTGCTCCCAATCAATTATCTTCTCGATTCCTTTGCTTTTACCACAATCTCAATAATATTGTTATACACATGTTTTTTACTGATTCTTTGTAACATTGTTGTTGACATGAATTTCCCTCTATGAACCAACAAATATATTTCTGATTATAACATTAAAAATAAAATAAACTGATTAATGAAATTAAAATATTAAATATTAAAGTTTTCTCTATCAATTTATACTAATTAAATGGTATATTATAGAAATATTTGATGTATATATAAATGATATCTATAAATTGTCAATACTAACAAAAATATTTAGTTAGATAATATATTAAATTATTAGTATACACGTGCAATATCCTTATAAACAGTTTAATTTTTCTTAATTAAAAGTTATACCAATAAAAATTAAACCAACGCCAAATTGTTATAAATGTCATTTTTTATAGTATATATAGGTTTAGTATGGAAGTACTATCCTTTAACATTTTGGGATAGTAGCCTCAGATGCGTCACATTGAACTTCTACTGTAACCCCTTTTTTAGTGTAAATGTAGATTTTCTTTAAACAATAATACATAAATTCAGTATTAGCTTCCTTAAATAAAATCAAGGGGTACAACTCAATCAATTAGTTAAATAAGATACATAAATTATTTAATATTGTCTTTATTCCTACACATTTAAAAAAAAATCCTTCAATAAAAACCTTTTGCTTTTAAAAACACATATATAAATTCACTGCCTAGAATTAATTATACTCAAACCAAACTAATTGTAAGAGCTGAAAATTTACCCAAAGCAAATGAATGGTTGCCGCAGGAAATCAAAATCGGCCATCTAGGTATCCTAATAGACTAATGATCAAGTTGAAGGCAAATATATCGTTAACAGCTTCCTCTCAGATCTGATTGACTCTAGAAAGCACGTGGACAAGATACGCCTGCATAAATCTTCAAGCCATCAAATTAATGACAAGACTATTAATCTTTTGACATAAATTATATATAGATCAGCAAAGAATGATACATATGGAGTTGTCATTAGGGGGCATGCATTGGATTTTTAACAATCTAATCCATATTCAATCCATATTTATTTAAATAGATTAGATCTTAAATTTATATTTATATTTTTTTTAAAAATAATTTGGATTCAAGATTCAAGTGGATATGGATTTGATTATATACAATTTATATCCACTTAAATGTTATAAGGATTTTTTTTTACAAATTTTAGTAATTAAACGCTAAAAAGTGAAAACTTAGCACCGGTCCATTTAAGCGTTATTTTCAACCGACATCAACTCATACTTTATTTTAGTCGACATTGACTAGGTTTTTTTGTTAACAAAGACCATGACTATTTCTTTAGGTAGCACTGACTAGGGATATTTTTGTTAACATCAACTAGGATTTTTTCAATTGACGTTAATTGGGAGAATATTTTGGCCGAAATTAGCTAGGTTTTTTGTCAATGTCGATCGATGATGTTTTTCGATCGATGTCGGCCAAAAAAATTTTTGTCAACGTCGGCAAAAAAAAGTCTTGTCTGATGTCGACCAAGTAAACCCTGACCGATGTCGGTCGAAAAACCTATCTGGCGTCGACCAAAAAATCATCTCGACAGACATCGCAAAAAAAAAAATTCTAGTTGACATCAACCAAAAAATAATCTTGACTGATGTTAGCTATAAAAACTTTAGACTGCATCAGCCGAAAAATAATCCTGACCAATGTTGGCTGAAATAACCCTTACTAGTGTTAACCAAAAAATAGTCTCAACCGATGACAATTTAAAAACATTAACATTTGACATTGTCCAAAATAACTCTAGTAGAGATCGATCAAAAAATAGCTCCTATCGAAGTTGGCCAAAAAAACCTAGCCGTCACCATCTCAAAATTGTATTGGATTTAAAAATCCAAACAAATATCAATTCAAATCCAATTAATTGGATTTGATTTAAAATCCAAAAAATTAGATTTGGATATGAAACCAGACCATTTAAAGTGGATTAGATTGAATTGGTTATGGATTGATTTTATATATTTGGATATTTTTGCACAGTCCTACTTGTCATTGAGGCTTTAATTTGGATTATATAATAATTTCTTTTAAATCAAACACAAACTAACAGCCAATTGATAATTAAATTAAGATGAAGAGGAATCGGACAAGAAGAATCATAGTTGGTGCAAGGAAAAGAGAACACGCGCGGTGCCCTAAAAGCCGGGTGCAAGTTTAAACATGGGCTATAGATGAAGAAGAAGATGAAGGTTTAACGAAGGTAAAATGTCTAGGGGTTTTGTCAGGCTTATAATCAACTTCACTTTCGGCTGAATTGAAGATAAGGTCAATAGTATGGCAGCGGAGCTTTATCGTATTCGTAAGGCATAAAAAATGTCATAAAGCTTCTTCAATGGAATATAGTCCTTGCTCATAATTTACATGCAAAGGACAGGTTGACTTGGATAACCAGGGAATGTCAGCAGGACCTTTTGACTATGAAGGGACCATCAAAGTGGATTCGTCGATTGTGCTGTGGGAGCCCCCAAATGAAAGTTGCATCGGACAGAATATCTTTATACATATACTACATGTTCATCAGATTTATGACCACACTATAGTTCTTTGTGTCTATATATATTACCGTACCTTCTTTAATATCTCACTTTTTTTTTTTTCACGCGGGGTTTGATATTTCGTTGATTTATGATAGATTTTGTGAGAAACTGAAAAACTAATTTTATCAATGATTGAAATGAAAATGGTAAGTTACAATGATCAATGTCAGCGCGCTGTATTATGTAGTGACTAACAAAAAACTAACTCTAACGGTTACTAACTAACTAGAGTTAGTAAATGTAACTAACTGATGGCTCGTTGACAAGCTAACACTTGTAAAAACCAATACACTTTACTTAGAGGAGTAAGAATACTCTAATATCCCCTCCCCCAAGCTCATGGCGGGTGAGACCGAGAAGAATTAGAGGGATCACACACAATGTAAGCTTGGCCCTGAAAGCTTCAAAGTTGCCTGGAGACAAAGCTTTGGGAGAATGAAAGCATACTGGCTTTTGGAGGCACATAAACAACTTGGAGTAGCTTGTTTAGAACCTTTTCACGAGAAAAAAAACAAGTCTAACTCCATGTGTTTGGTGCGAGCAAGAGACATAGTACTTGTGTTGTCACAATCAATGTTAAGCAACTTATGTGGAACTGCAAGTTCAGACATAAGAGACAGAAGTCAAGACACCTCAACAGTGACTAAGGTCAAGCTTCTGTGCTGGAGCGGGCCATAACTGTTTGTTTTTTTAACCACCAGGAGATGAGATTAGGACCAAAGTAAACACAATTAGACTATAAAAAAAACAAGAAAAAGTAACTTACAAGGTTGGGAGTGATTAGATGTTCCTATGTTAGCCTAAGATAAGTTAAATAGAACATGATATAGTCTTAGTTTTCTTCTATTTAACTTGTGAAAATATTTAATACATGATACTGAACATTCTAAATTTAGATTTATACTTTTATTTTTTTTATAGTTTTATTATACATAGAAAATAATTATGGTTTAAATTGTACCAGATAAAACATAGTATAAATATGTTATATTAGAATATCAAGTTTACTTTATAATGTACAAAAGTATATAATGAGCCTAACTTAATCTTTGCAATGTTATGATTGAGAAAAAAAAGGAAAAGAAAAGAAAACCTCTATTAGTGCAATAGATATATGCAACATAGATTACAAGATCGGATAGTATCAGCAGGAACTCAATCACCGTCCCATTCTTTCATTTTTTTTAATGCAAATTAAAGATTGGGAAATATACAACCAATCACATTTAGATTTGATCGAATTCCAAGAAGAAGGGAAAAACCGACGGGCTCTACCGTTATTTAGATTGGGAAGTAGAAGGAAAAGTGTAACATGAACATGGAGGATGTAATGATCCGCCTCGTCGATACCATATCAATACTTTAAATCGCGTAAATTTTAATTTTTAAATGAAAATTTCATTAATTTACTTATGAAAAATGAGAGTAATTTTTTTGCGATATATGTTTACCAAACAACTCACAAATACTTAAATGAATATATATAGATATAATAACTCAATATGCATCATTCATATGTAAATTAGTTCATACATATAAATAAATTTGTGATATACATTGCCAATTCAAAAGAACTACAGAACCAACTATGAAGGAGTTGATTAACAAAACATAACTCTCTCCTAAAATAATCTCAACGTTATCACATCGACTCCAACAAAAGAATCTCACTTTGTGTAATCTACTGCTATCCATCTACTCCCACGAATGAAGATTCACAATCATCACAGGTACCAACCACACAGTACAACATTGTAAGGATGAGTGTATTATAAAAGGAATCAACGTACAAAAATCAAATGAATATGATTAGTAAGAAAACATTAACAAATGTCATAATCATACACAAATGTCCATTAGTCCAACATACACTCAACAAGTAGTCACCAGCTTTCCACAATTTCAATCAATCATGCTCAGTATGGATGCATGCACCTTACCTTAACCCTCAAATGTAGTATGGTATTATTCGTTAGGAAATAGCCTAAGCGTGTCCACGCGACACTCTCACTTAGGAAAACTAGGCACTAAGTGTCAAGGTCACCCTGTCATGCACAAATGCCCTCAAGTACAAGTGTTTTTCGTCATGAAAAACTACAAGTGCTTATTGATAAAGTTTATACTATTTCCATGCATTATGAAATATGAAACATAAGCATCATCAATGCACTCACTGTGGATAATTGAATATTCTAAGCCACCCCTTCACTCCAGAGATGCTTAAAACTCTCTAATCAATCTATTTCCCCCACTAGGGATATCTAACTTGGTCACTACACCCCCCATATACATACGCAACGTACCTCATCGCAATGACATTATCAACAGCAACAACATTTCATCTCAATGTCATCATCTCATCTCAATGTCATTCTCAACATCAACATCAATTTTCATCTCATCTCAATGACGACATTATCAACAATAACAACATCATCTCATATCAATATCATTATAAACACCAACATCGTCTCATATCAATTATTATCATCAATAATCACATTCTACACATACATACATATAAATTTCATGCCTGAGATTCACACTCCTTAGATCTTTAGACAACATAAGTCTAATAAAATGATAATGTCATTTATCAATAATAAATGTATTGCATCCCATTAATCAAAAACATTGTTTTTCTTGAAAACCAGCATGCATAAGGACAAACATACATTCCCATAATTGGATTCCTTGACCCCAATTAAGGCATCAAAGCCATAAATTATAATAAACTACTCTCACCTATCGTGAACTCTCCATCAGCTCCTCTTTGTGTCACTTGGGGGCCTCTCACGTTAACGTTCGTCGGTCCAAATGGAGAGTTCTATATACCAAATCGAATGAAATTTAGTAGAGATTTTAAAAACAAGGTTACTCATAACATTCGGGGTCAATTACATCTATCAACACAAAAAGGGCTGAGGGATGTTTTGGGTTCTTCTACAAAGATACATCATTTTGAAATTCTAACTACGCCAATGTGACTAGGGTTCAACAAAGGTCATGAAAACAATATCAATTTTATAAAAAGATAACTTTTACAATGTCTCATTTTCAAGGGTTTTTCAAAGGAAGTGTAAAAACATCTTATTATGATACCCAAAATATAAGGGGCACTAAGAGAAGCTCAAACTAACTAGGAGAAAGACATAGAAGTCAAGTTTACCTTAGAGAAACTACAAAAGAAGAATTGAGAGTTTGTTGTCCAGCGAATCCTTGAGGTGGATTATGAGTATTTCACTTCGATTAAAGCGTTCCTCTTCGTGTGGTAGTCCAGCGGCAAGCAATAGCGGCTCGTGGTAGCCACCAAGGGTTATAGGTGGTGGAGAAGAAGGTGTTAGGGTTTGGGTGGGCATTTGGAGAGAAAGAGAGTGAAAAATCATGTTTTTTACATTGAAAAATGTATTTATAGTCTACAAATCTCGCTTAGCGAGCTTGTCTCGCTAAGCAGAAATCCACTTTTGGCGCTAAGAGTGACTTTTCGTGCTAAGCACAAATCCTCTCGAGTTGGGATTTACGCTGAGCACAACATTTCAGGCTGAGCGTAATTCCTCTCGGGTTGGAATTTATGTTGAGCGCAACATTTCGTGCTGAGCGCAGTTCTTCTCAGGTTTGAATTGCACTTAGCGCGCTTCTCTCGCTAAGCGAGATGTCATAAAGTGTTATTTTGCAAATCCCGACGGTCACACCATATTTGAAGGCAATCCAATAGTTAACGAGTCCAGGATCATGGTTTTATCAGAACAAGTTTGGGTAAAACTTAAAAGCTCACAATTTCAACATAGGTTAATAAAATTCCACATAACCCAACATCCACATCAAGAAATCACAGATAGTTAATTCACACAACACCTCAACTCCTCCAAATCAATTGAACAATCAAATAACATAGGAAATACATTAAACATCACTTTACAGTTAGTGAAATTTCAGGGCGTTACAGAGGGAAAGACCACATTACAAAATGAGAGTGAGGAATTAGTAAATAAATGGAAAAAAGAGAAAGAGTAACATGAACATGAATTAGTGTCGTCTGGTCTCTCGAGAGTATAAGGAAAAATGTACCACGGGTGTGGTGCTAATGGAGAGAAGAAAAAATATATATAGGAACTAATAGCTGTTAGGAGAAATACAAAGGAAGAGTGCTCGCCAATCTTAAGAGGTGAGTAAAAACTCGCATTCTACAACTCTTCCATGGTATATATTTGGGAATTTTGGGTCAGATATTTATGTTAGGAATTGATATAAATATCTCAATACTTCTATCCATGTTTAGAAAATCCTAACGTGGGTAAATTATCAATTTTTTTCCAGAATACAAATTTGATCTTGTATTGAAGATTAATTGTGTTAGTCTTGTGAATTTTTTCAATTTTGATGTTGTTGTGCATAGTTAATCGCTAAAGTGTATTTTTAAATGATTATCTAATTATGTATTGCTGAAATTGAACAACAATTAATGGTATATACTAGAATTTGAGATTTTGGTGAATAATACTATGAGTTGTAATGGATTGAATTTGTTTTTGTTTGAGTAGTGTCTCCTCCGATAAGGGGTAGTGTACACTCATTTGGATGAACTAGAGTAATACCCACTAAGTATTCTCTTTACTTTTTGAATGCTAATCCCATAACAGATTCTTCACTGAAGTCTATATAAGGCAGCCTCTACCCAAAAGCATAGCATGAACATTATCATAAAAGTAACGACAAAAACTCTGAAGCGAAACTCTACAAATTCATTGGACGATACATTTGATCTTACATTGCTTATTCTTTAGTAAGAAAAGTTATTTAGTATTTGAGCTTTATTGTTTATTCACTCGGTTGAGTCTTTTTGAATTGTTATATTCATTCAAACTTTTGTTTGAGAAAGCAATGAGTGGCTTAGTGTTAAAAATTACTTAGGTGTTCTTAAATTTAGGGGGAGTCTAAGGGAGTGTCAGAAGTGGCTAGCAGAATACTTGTGTAGCCAGGAGTGGCAGGATATAATACTTGTTTTTATAATCAATGTTTTGATTAGTGGAATCCTTTACTGTTGAGTAACAGAGAATTGAACGTAATTCTATTTGAGTGAACCAATATAAACCAAGTACTTTTACGTCTCTCTTAAACAGTTTTACTAAGTATTCTCTTAACTTTCTTTGTCATTTTTCTATGGTTATTTGAAAACCTTTTAGAAAATTTTGCTTCATATATTTATTGGACAATCGGACTTGTTTTTCTCATTAGTGGACGACTTCAGTACATATATCTCTCTGAACTTGTAATACGTTTTTATCTTTGATTAACATATTATTCAACCCCCTCTTCTAGTGCAATTGTTGTTATTTCAATTGGCATCATAGCTTGGCCTTACGTGTTGAGTATTTAATAATACTAAAGAAAAGATCCAACAAATCAAAGGAAGAACTAGAAGAAGGATTCTCCACCAACAAACCACCCATGTTTAGAGGTGTAAAATATGATTACTAGAAGAAATAGATGATAGCTCATTTTGAATATATTCATATTCACCTATGGGACATGGTGGAAAATGGAAATCGCATTCCATATGTGTTAGACTTTTGGCAAGCGTACCAATTGTCGTTATAGGTTTCACATTTATAAAAGAGTTTTTCACCACAGGGACTTGAATTTACTTACTTCATTCAGATAAAGGTTATCAGTTCAATAGTTATGTACAAATTTAATCGAATATCATTGGTTTTGGTTTGACTAACTAAAGACAACTTAAAGTAAAGGAATAGTGAAAAATAACGGAATTACGGGAATAAAGGAAATAAGGAAAATAACAAAATTCAGTGCGTCGGAAATGCGTAAGTTGCATAAACGACTTAAATTAATTCTAGAAAACATAGGATTGGATTTCATCATTCATACCCTTAGTATACTAATAAGATTAACCTCTATGAATCATTTTCCAACATTACTGATGCACACATTAAGTTATCCCAAGTCGATCCATCACACTTGGAACCTAAGAATATTTGCTAAATATCGATCCCTCACATATGCAGTAAACACCCTAGCATTACAATTATATTCTCTTGCTTTTTGCAATCAAAACGTTATGCTCTATTCATAGCAACGTAACATAAAGAGGAAAATCATTCAGTTCAAATTCTAAGATTACTTTCCAGTCTCACTTAAAATCCAATTTCATGACACTAGTGATCAAATAGAATCAAGCATTACGAGTAGAACGAAATTACCAACAATGAGTAGAAAAGATTCATACATATATAATATCAAAAGAGATACATAAGGGTACAAAGATTACATCCAATCCTTAAGAAAACTAACTGATCATTACGCAGAGCACAAGACTAACAAGGGAAATGACGAAGGAAGTGATCCACGGTCATAACTCTGCAGCGCCTCGACTCCACTTTTGCTTTTCTCCTTCTTCTTCACTCTTTCTCTGTGTTTCTCTCTGGTTTTGGTTCAACTGGAATGTTTTTTCCTTCAACAATGCATGGCTATTTATAGAAAACAGCCTAGGAGAGCAGACAAATTCGCCCAGGCGAGTTGCTTGCTTAGGATTGAAGTTACATTTTTAGCCTAGGTGAGCTGGATGCTAGCCTGGGCGAATTTGGGGTCAGAAATCTTTGTGAAAAGACCATTTGCCCTTCCTTTTGGCTTTGTTTCTGGATCAAACAAATAACCATGAAAACCTACAAAATCATGGATGAATCTTTCATATTTAAACAACAACATTAGTAAATGTACAATATATAAAAAAAACTAGATTTAAGGGTAGTTTATAAGAAAACTATTACAATCAAAGGGTAAGTGCTAACAATTTAATCCTAAAAATAACTGAAATTTGGCACTTATCAATATTATGACCAGTTAAAAGAAATCCCAAGGAGCCAGTGGATGGAGGGGAAAAAACTCAAATTCCTGCTCAACTCCAAGGCTCGGAACTTATGCTATATGCCTTATGAGAGGAAGAATACACCAAAGTACTTAGCTTCAAGAGTGCAAAACAGATGTGAGACACTTTAGCTATAACACGTGAATGAACGTCACATGTAAAGATGAACAAACTAGGTCTCCTTACTCGTAAATATGAACTCTTCTCTATAGAAGAAGGCGAAGACATACAGAGTATGTTTGGATGCTTTCAAACCATTCTTAATGAATTAATATCTCTAAGCAGAACTTATGATAACTATGATCATATGGAAAAAATCTTGAGAAGTTTGTCTAAAAAATAGAGACCATGGGTAACAACACTAAGGGCTCTAAAGAATCTTGATTTTATGTCCCTTGAAGAACTTGTTGGTACTCTCAAAGTTCATGAACAAGAACTTCAGCAAGACGAAAGGTCAGAGAGAAATAAATCTTTGGCTCTCAATAGCCAAAGAACAAGTAGGTCTTATCGTCTAGAGAGAAAGCCTCCAGAAGCTTGTCCAAAGCTCTCAAAGTTGAAAACTGCTATACTAAAGAATCCGAGGAAGAATCTGATGAAGATGAACTCACCTTCATTTCATGAAAGATTTGCAAAATGTGGAAAAACAAAGGGAGATCCAAATGGAAGAACTCCTCAAAAAGAGTACTCAAGGATAAGAAAGATAAATACATCCTTCATAGTATGCTATGGATGCAAGAAACTTGGACACTTCAAATCTGAATGCCCAGAGTTGGAGAAGTCACTAGACAAGAAGAAAAAAGAAAAAAAAAGGTCTTATGAGCACATAGGAAGATCTAGATGACACTTTGTCTAATGAAGAGAGTGAATAGGCATTTTGGTCCCTAACTTTTGACCTATTTTGCAAATTAGTCCCTATCTTTGCATAAGTTTTGCAAAATAGTCCTTGCCGTTAAATTTGAAAGTAACGCCGTTAGTGAGGTGCATTGTTGACAATTTTAACTTGCCTCTTCTTCCTCAAATTAGGGAACCCAAATGGAGCCAACAGTGCTGCAAAACAGATGAAACTTGTGATAATAAAGGTGCGAATGAGAATCTCCAAAACCACAATCAAGGGTATTTAACGGTCCTCGACCATGATTTTGTCCACAATGTTAAGGGTTTTTGGGGTGTTTGCAACCGTAACATGACCTCAATTGTGACTGTATTTGATGTGGCAAAACTGCAACTCTGAATGCAATTTAAAACCTTGACCGCAATGTTGCAGCTGCAATTGCGGTTTTGAAACTCCAGTACTATTGAGGTTTAAATTACAGTAGCGGTTTTGTGTTACAGTTACTGTCATTGGCTACTATGGCCAATGCAGTCCTCATTTGCAGCAGTTTAAAACCTTGGATGCATAATTGAATGAATGTTTTATTTTGATTCATTGAAATTTAATATTTTTTCATGTGAGAGTCAATTCAATCTTATAGTGTATTGTTTCTCAATTGTAGAATGAAGCAGAGTTCACTGGCTGCAAAGCGCAAGAGATTACTTTGGACAACAGAAGAAGAAAAAGTTCTCAAGGTATAAGTTTCATAAAATATCATATTTTCATAGAACATACTGAATTAGAAAACAGGGCTATGGTGGGAGTGGGATCAGGGATGGAAGTTTAAATTATATCTGCACAAGAAAACAGACCAGAGTAGCATAGAAAAGTTAAAGACATTAATGAAGAAGAGACAAGCTGGTACTAAATTGATTTTAGCTTGTGAGACAAAAATCTTCTTCACTTGCCACATGAGTTTGCTTACATGGACAAAGACTTGCCACATAGACATATGACTAACAGTGGAAATTGGATTTTAACGGTAAGGACTTATTTGCATAACGAATGTAAAGATAGGGACTATTTTTTACATTTCAAAAAGATAGGGACTAATTTGCAGAATGGGTCAAAAGTCAGGGACCAAAATGCCTATTCACTCCTAATGAAGATGAAGAAGAAGTCAATCTATGTATAATGGTAGACCCAACTTTTGAAGAATCTAAGTCAGATCAAGAGGATGAGATAAATCTCGATAACCCTAAATCTCTTAAAAAGACTTATCATGAATTACAACCAAACTCATCCATTCTTTCAAAAGCTTACAAAAACTTGCAAAAAGATTTCAAAAGGTTGTCCAAAGATGATATGCAACTTGAGAAAACCCTTCAAGATAAAGTAGAGGTTTCATTGGACAAGTACACTCAAGCATGCAAAGCTTGTGAAACTTTTGAGCAAAAAGAGTTTAAGCTATGTTTCAAGAATGAGGCAATTGCCAAAGAAAAATCTGCTCTTTTGGGAAACTTTCAGGAGTTGGAAAACAAACTGAAAGCTCTACAGAATGATCAAAATGAGCTAAATAAACTTCACGATCATCAAAGTAAAGAACTATTCTTCAGCCATCCTAGTCATGTGTATCTCATATTTTCTCAATTTTCCAAATAGCTCAGCATGCATCATGGATGTGAGATCTTTTGACTCTGAAATGGCTGTGACCTTGGGTAGCCATGTTCTATTGAGGGATTTCAAGACTTTTACATTCAGTTCCTCCTCCTCAAAGATCTTCCCTAGGTGTTTGAGATGATTTACAATGTGAATGAATCTTTTTTGGACATCTGCAATATTTTCTCCTTGTTTCATCCTAAAAGTCTTATATTATTGAATGAGAAAGTCCTTCCTTGCTCTTCTCACTTCCAAAGTTCCTTCATGAGTGACTTGGATCAGATCCCATATTTCCTTGGTGGTTGAACATACCGACACCCTAAAAATGTATCTCAATTTAAAGACAAGTTGTTATGCCAAAAAACATTTACGTGTCTGTTGTTTCATATCTGATGCTTTATCATAACATACTGTAAGGAATCTATGTCTGATGTTTCAGATGATAAGTAGATGGAGTCATGATCTGATACAAAATTTGAGATGACATTTAAGACTTCATTTAATACATTGTGTCTGGGATTTCCTTTGCAGAAACATTCTCCTAGGATCTTCTAAATCCTATGAAGAATAAGTGAAGTCAAGGTTTGAAATTCCTCAATCGTCATCCAAAGAATAGATCTTCTACATAGGACCTACTTTGACACAAAGAAGTGACTACCTACTACAGTTCTTAAATAGACAAGCATTTAAGAGTGGACTCTCTGCATGAGGAAAGGACGTACATTTAACGCAAACATTAAATGTTCCCAACGACCATATTCATCAGACGAAGATTAAGTGAAGAAATTTACCTTATTGAGACAATTGATACTTGAAAATGAGGCCTATATAAACCAAAAGTTTTGAAGACTGAGAATAAGAATCTCGTGTGAAAAACATTCATCATTCTTTCTGCAAAAAGCTTTTGTATATTCTTGTAAAGTTTAGAAACAACTCTCAAAACACCTTAAACATACTGGGAGAAAAAGAGAAAGTGTTGATTGTATATATGTCTATAAGACAATTTTATATTTAGTCTCTGACTAAACATCAACCATAAATCTATTTTGATGTATATATAGCCAACAATGGTTTGGTAGGACAAAGAATGCTGGGTGTTAGTCAAGCTTGGTGTAGAGCTTGATTTTTAGAGCTAGAAGTGGTCATGACACAGTACTTATAACTTGTGAGAAGTTAGTGGAATTTGATGTTTTGCCAAGAACTAGACGTAGTCTCGGTGGTAGAGACAAACCAACATAAATTTCTGGTGTCTGATACTTTCTTGTTTTCCTTCTGCTTTCAACAGACCCAAGGTCTGAATTGGTTTTTAGGCTTTGGAAAACATTTTGTGCATCACGTATTTGTTCTGCATCGTCTAAGTGTGTTTTTTCAAAAGATCTATGTTGGATCAAGTGGCTTCGGAATAATTAAGAAGTGGGGGTTGAATTAATTATTAATGTGCCTTGACTAATTAAAATTTATCCTTCTTAATGTTACTAGATTCAATTATGCTTTACTACTGAGTTATGAGAAAGTAAAGAATAGAAACAATAACTTAGACAAGAGTAAAGCGGAAATAAAAAATACACAGCGGAAATTAAAGAGTGTAGGGAAGAAGAAGACAAACACAAGATTTATACTGGTTCGGCCACAATCCGTGCCTACATCCAGTCCCCAAGCAACCAACCGGTTCTTGAGATTTCTTTCAACCTTGTAAAATCCTTTACAAGCTAAAGATCTACAAGGGATGTACCCTCCCTTGTTCTCTTTGAATAACCAAGTGGATGTACCCTCCGCTTGAACTGATCCATAAGAGATGTAGCCTCTCTTGTTCTCAGTATAACAACCCCCAAGTAGATGTACCCTCTACTTGTACCACAAAGGATGTACCCTCCAATGTGTTGGGACAAAGAATTCTCAGGCGGTTAGTCCTTTGAATCTTTGTAAGGGGATACAAAAGATATCTCAGGCAGTTTGTCCTTTGAAATGTTTTGTTTAAGGGGAAGGGAAGAATCAAAAGAATTTTCAAGCGATTAGTCCTTTTGAATTCTCTTGGAAAGAGAGAAGAGAGACACAAAAGAATTCAGGCGGTTAGTCCTTCTATTCTTTTGACAAAGGGAGAAGTGAATGAAGAAGAATAGCACATGTTTTTTATCAAAGAACTTTTCTTGAAAGAGAAAGGATTGAACAAAAACTTTTACAAAGAAGTTGAGAAATGAATAAGAGATTTTTGTTGAAAGATGAAGAGAAATGAGTTAGAAAGTTCTATAGAAACTTGTTGTGAAAACTTGTTGAAAGATCATATGAAATTCATGCCATGGTCACATATTTATAATCACTTGATGACTCAAGTTAAAGTTTGTGACTCTTGGCAATTTCTTTAAAACTAGTCACCCTTTAAAAATTGTGACTCTTTTGAAAACTAGTCATTTAAAAAGTTACGACTTTTGAAAAAATCTTTAGAAACAAGTCACTTGAAGAATTGTGACTTTTTGGAAATTTATTTTTCAAAATCAGTCATTGGTAATCGATTACCATCAAGGTGTAATCGATTACACATCAACACATGTGACTCTTCATGTTTAAATTTTGAAAATCAAAAGGTTTAGAACTTTGGTAATCGATTACAAGTATTGTGACATCGATTACACAAGTTTGAAATGATTTGAAAAGGTTTTATCACTAGTTGTGACTCTTGAAATTTGAAATCTAACGTTTTAAAACATTTGTAATCGATTACATACTCATGGTAATCGATTACAACTTTGTAATCAGTTTTGAAAACAATGGTGGCTACTGGTAATCGATTACTACCTTCTGGTAATCGATTACCAGAGAGTAAAACTCTTTGGTAATGATTTTGTGAAAACTTCTTGTGCTACTCAATGTTTTTAAAAAACTTTTTTAGTACTTATCTTGATTGAGTCTTCTCTTGATTCTTGAATCTTGATCTTGATTATTCTTGAATCTTGATTCTTGAAACTTGATTCTTGAATCTTGAATCTCGATTCTTGATTCTTGAAACTTGATTCTTGAATCTTTGGAATTTGCTTAACTCTTGATTCTTTGGCATCATCAAAATAACCTTGGAAGGCATTGCTTCCACAATCTGTTATCTACTTTACAAAGTTATCATTTCAGACGAAAATCTTTATTGGTTTTGCAAAAAAGCTTTAAAAATTACTAAATTCACAATTAGACCCCCTTCTTGTGATTTTTGCCTTAACAAGTGAATGATATTCATAGCCTTAGAATCATTTTTTTTTTCTAATTTCTTCTACAACCCAAGATTCAAAAACTTTCTCTATAGTTTTTTTTTGCAACAACTTGAGTTTGAATTGTATAGACATTAACCACAACTTGCCAAATGCCTTAATCAGTCGATTCCATAAAGATCTTTATCCTTACTTTCCAAAAAGGGTAATTTAAGCCACAAAAGAATGGCATTCAATTAATAGACACACCCTTACCAAATGTCAGTTGATTCCCAACCATAATCATGAAATTATGATAAAAATTTTGATTAGATTTCAAGACCCTAGCTCTAGATACCAATTGGTGGTTCAACTGAGAATCTAAAAAATGGGGGAGGTTTAAATAGATTCTTTGAAATTTTACTAATTATTTCATGGATTCAATTAAAATCAATACCCCTTTACAAGTTAAGGTTTTCTCAAAAGACTTGCTGAAGAAAGACCAGTAACACATAAAACCAATATATTCAAAAATCTTAGCAAACAGAGTTTTATGACCCACACATATCAATTCTAATATCAAGATAAATGCACAAAACAAAAGTTTAGAGAGAGAATTAAGATAGGAATTTATACTATTTTAGTCCTCAAGAGGACCTACATCTAATTATTTTAAGATCCCATATAACACTCCACTATTAGAGAACCAAGTACCACCACTATGCACATGTAATTCCCTAAATATACTTTTCCCTTGAACCATACAAGAGATAAACCAAGATTTCAAACCCTATCACTCATAACCCCTTGGTAACCCTAACCAATATTACAAAAAAAACTTGAAAGAAATCATAATTGGATTAAATACACCTTTCATGTGTAGATCAATACTTTTTCAAGCTTTATCAATGATCAATCCATGATGGAGATTCCAAGATATTTGCTATGTTGATCTCTAGAGAGAAAATGCATCGGAACCTCTTTAGATGACTCTTAGAAATATTTTGAAGTGATATGTTTCACAAAGAGAGTCATAAAAGAGATAGAATCATTAGGATGATCCACTAAACTGAACGACCTACCACACCTTAGTTTTGATGTTTACAAAAGTATAAATTGTTGATAAATTAATTTGTTGTTAAGTGCACAAGACCATCTTCGTAAAAGAGCTTAATCGTTATTATATCAACATCTACAACAATAGTAAGTCACATCCATACTTAAAGTAGAAAACATTTTTTTAAGATATATCCAGCGTCTAACTTGGTGTAAAATAAATTTGTCCACTTATTGCGAAAACCAATGTCTATACATTGAGTTGTTTATTACTCGCATCAACTTATTGTGAAAACCACTCATTTTATACTGTTAAAAGTCAAATACAACCGATTACAAAAAAAAAACAATGTTAGACACAAAGAGAAGTGCACGATCTCTCTTTACGAAATTCAGTTTTGCCTCTCTTTATTTGAATTTAGGGAAAATACATAATAGAAGAGAATATAAGGTTAGAATATTCTTCCAAAGGTCGCTTTTGACGCAGAAGAGGAGCACATGTTGTTATCCGTACTATAATTCTTTTCCTCTCCAGTCAAAGCGTGTCACGTGTCTTGCCTCCAAATGTGAGACAATGGTCATATCAAGACTCAGTGCTAAATCTCTGAAGTTTGTAAAAGGAAACTTTTACTCAAAATCAAAAAATGAAAAAAAAAAAAGTGAGCAAAATCTCTGAAGTGAAACTCTGTGAAATCACTGGACGATACACTTCAGATTATATTATCCATCCTTTTCTCAAAGTTATTTGTATTCGAGCTTAAATTTTTTTATTCACTCTTTGAGTGTTGTTGAATCGTTGTATTCATTCACATTTTTATTTGTGAAAGCTAAGAGTGGCTTAACATTAAACAATACTTAGGTGTTCTTGGATTCAAAGGGAGTCTAAGGGTGTGCTAGAAGTGGCTAGAAGAATACTTGTATAGCTAGAAGTGACAGGACATAATACCTATTTTGTAATCGAAGTTTTAATTAGTGGAACCCCTTATAGTTGGATAAAAGAGAACATGAAGTAGCTTTGTGTGAGTGAACCTGTATAAACCAAGTGCTTCTATGTCTCTCTTAAAAGGTTTTATTAAGTATTCTCTTAGCGTACTTTGTCACTATTTTCTCACCAATTGTTTATCTAAAAAACTTTTTGAAAATATTTCTTTATATTTACTGGATGATCAACCTCTTATTTTCATCAAACTTGGTTTTCCTTATCAGTGGAAAACCCCAGTGCATATATCTTTCTGAACTTGTGATAAATCTTTTATCTTTGATTAACACACTATTCAACCCCCCCCCCCCCCTCTAGTGTGATTGTTGATATTTTAGTTGGTATCAAAGCTCGACCTTATGCGTTGAGTATCTAACAATACTAAGGAAAAATCAAGCAATCAAAGAAAGAAATGGAAGAAGGATTCTCTACCAAAAAACTACCCATATTCAGAGGTGTAAAATATGACTACTGGAAGGAACAAATGATAACTCATTTTGAATCCATTCACATTGACCTATGGGACATGGTAGAACATAGAAATCACATTCCATATGATGACAAGTTAAACGAAGTCCCAAGGAGCCAGTGGAGGGAGGAGCAAAAACTCACATTTTTGTTCAACTCCAAGGCTCGAAACGTGATGTTATGTGCCTTGTCAAAAGAAGAATACACCAATGTACATAGCTTCAGGAGTGTCAAGCAAATGTGGACAGTCTAACTGTAAGTTACGAAGGAGCGTCATAGGTAAAGAGGACCAAATTGAGTCTCCACACTTGTAAGTATGAACTCTTCTCTATGGAAGAAGGTGAAGACTGTAATGACCCGCCTCGTTGCTACGATATCACTACTCTAAACCGCATAAATTTCAATTTTTAAATGAAAACTTCGTTAATTTGCTTATGAAAAATGCGAGTAAATTTTTTTGTAATATTCATTCACCAAAGCATGCACAATTACTTGAATGAATATATATATATATATATATATATATATATATATATATATATATATATATATATATATATTCACATAACGGAAAGTAAACAATTTCATACATATAATTAAATCTGTGATTTACATCCTCAATTCAAAAATAATTATAGAACTAACTACAGAGGAGTTGATTAACAAAACATAACTCTCTCACAAAATAATCCCAATGTCATCACATCGACTTGGTGGCTCCACAAACGAAGCTTCATGATTATCACAGATACCAATCACACAGTACAAAAATTGCAAGGGTCAGTTTATTATAAAAGAAATCAACACAAAAATAAAATGACCATAATTAATAAGAAAACATTCATAATTATACACAAACATCCATTAGTCTAACATACACTCAACAAGTAGTCATCAGCCTTCAACAATTCCAATCAATCATGCTCAATGTGATGCATGCACCTAACCTCAACTCTCAAATACAATGTGGTACCATTCATCAGGAAATAGCTTAAGCGCGTCCACGCGACACTCCCACTTAGGAAAACTAGGTAACAAGTGTCGAGGTCACCCTTTCGTGCACAGGAAACTCCCCCCCCCCCCCCATGGTGAACAACCTAAGTCTCAAGGGAGTTCCAAATCGAGTGACATGCCCCCAAGTACAAGTATTCTTCCTCATGAGAAACTATAACTACTTACTGACAAAGTTTAAACTATTTCCATGCAATATGAAGTATGAAAAATGGGCACCATCAATGCACTGACCGTGGATAATGAAAGATTCTAAGCCATCCCCCTCCAGAGATGCTTAAAACTCTTTAACCGCTCTATTTCCCCCACCAGGGATATCCATCATGGTCACTGCACCCCCCATGTACATACACAACATACATCATCAGAATGACATTTTCAATGTCAACAACATCTCATCTCAATGTAATTATCAACATCAACATCATCTCATCTCAATGACATTATCAACATCAACATCATCTCATCTCAGTGACATTTTGAACATCAACATCATCTCATCTCAATGACGTTATCAACAACAACAACATCATCTTATATCAACATAATCATCAATAACAGCATCATCTCATATCAATTATTATGAATATCATCTTTAATAACAACATCATACTCTATCAACATTATCATAAACATCAACGTCACCTTATATCAATTAATATCATCAATAAATCACATTCCGCACATACATACATATATAGTTCATGCCTGAGATTCACACTCCCCAGGTCTTTAAACAACACAAGTCTAATAAAAACAATAATGTCATTTATCAATAACAGATGTATCACATCTGTTAACTTTTGTATAGAAAACATTTTCCAAAACTTGTATAGTTCCCCAATTTATGGTTATTTTGTAGTAATTTGTAAATAAATCTTGTTTTGTTGTCTCTAGAATATTTCCATTGGATTTAATGATGAAATTTGTGCAATTTTAGGTTAAAAAGAGGCTAACTCATGAAGTGCTAAAACTGACAGTTGAGCTCAGCTTATCAGTGGGGCTAAGCGCACATCCATCGCTAAGTGCAGCTTCAGCGCGCTTAGCACAATAGAAGAATCAGGTAGAGTATCAATATCAAGGCCGCGCGCTAAGCGTGTGGCGTCCCTAAATAATGACTGGTTTAATACTAGTAAATTAAATAGCAGAAACCATGGGGAATTTTTTTTCTCTCTTTTTTTTCTCGCACTGTTATTCATTTCACAGTAATTAAATTTAGAAGGAAAATTATCACTATAGAGTTCTGAATAGCCAGTTCACAACTCTATTTGGATTCATTTCTTTCTGATCACTCATAACTTCCAAACTATTTTTCTCTTTCAAAAATATACCAGCCATCATTTTAGGTCGTCACGTGAAAGATAATAAGATGTGGTCGGTAAAATCTTTTCAAATAAAGTTCGTTAACATTTCCTTTTCAAATAACAAGATAAGACATAATTGTTTTTATCATCTACAACTGTCCAAAATATGGGAGTCTACAAAATAACATAGTGACATCCAGAGCAAAGGTAACAACTGTGGTGGCTTCAGCCACAATATATACAATCATCAAAATTTCTATACAATAGGTCTACCCACCCAAAAATCAAAAGAGTAAACCTAGCAGTCTGAACTAGATACACCCACCCACAAAAAAGTATGTATGCCTAGTCTAAGGAGCCGTCTGCTATAATGAAGAGTCGTCACTATTCGTTGTCCCTCCAGGGCCACTCTCCTCTGTAGAGTCTGCCTCAAATGCTGACATAATATCCTCTGGGGAATCAACATCAGGGAGTGGGTCTTCACCATCCTCAGGTAAGTCAAGGGCGTCCATAGCAAGTTCAGGAGGTAACTCCTCTGGATCCTCTTCAAGATCCTCTTCATAGGATGACACCTCTATCACTTGAACCAGCTCAACTAGTCGGTATTGAGTAGGTGTAGGTAGTATCCACTCCACAGGCTGTTGAAGTGTGCGTGCGGGTTGCTCCGGATGAACTAGTGAAGTAGCAGTGAGTCGAATTGTGCCCCGGAATCGGCACCTCTCAATTCCTTTGAGGGTCTCCCAAACACCCTCTAGGCACTCCATCACCATGCGATCATGGATCAACTGCCCTGCCATCGCGATCTACAAGAGATAAAAGAAAGAGGGTAGACTCTTTCACAAGAAATCTAACTACACAAGTAACAATACAATGCGTCCCCTAACGGTTACACATAGTCAAAATGTCTTGTTCAAGGGATTTCCTCTCTGGTAATCGATTACCAAAGTATGTAATCGATTATCAGTGCCCAAAAACGAATTACTCAGCCTTTGCACATTGGAATCTACAAGTTACACTATGTAATCGATTACACATAAATGGTAATCGATTACCAGTAGCAGGTAGCACTATGTAATCGATTACACACAACTGGTAATCGATTACCAGTGCCCTATCATATTGTGTAATCAATTACACACAATTGGTAATCGATTACCAGAAGCTACTTAACATCCTGTCTCCATTTTTAAACCCTGTAATCGATTACCCACTAATGGTAATCGATTACCAGAGGCTAATTTTCAGATACCACCCAAGATACATAGCTGGCCAGCCGCCACACAAGCCTCCTTGCTTCGTGGACTTTGTTCTTTTATTGGTTGACTGCCAGGAGCTCGCCTGCTTACGTACGTCACAGGTTCTCACTGACTGACTATGCCCGGGTTGGGTCGGGATTAGTCAAGCTTGGTTTTGGGCAATAGCACCCCACCTGATGTTCCCAAGGTCTCCTGACCCCCGCGACATATCTCCAGGTACCACTCTATGGTCAACAAACAAAAGTAGGAAGACTGACTCCTCCACGCTTCCTCATATCAAGCTTATTGGGTTATGGGGCACCCGTCATATGTGGTACTAGGAGGCAATCAGGCAATGATGCAAATCAACTATCCCATTTCCACAAGTCAGGCATAAGCACACCATCCCCAGTTGCCCACCTTTAAATTGAGCTCACACACTCCTATGTAGCCCTTATCCTCGTTCCCCTCAGCACCGGGTCCCATCATCCCCTCCAAGCTTTCACAATATCCAAACAATTCAATTCCATTTGTCATGAAACTACCCTAAACCAAGAAAACAGAGTGGAGGCAGAAAACTCTGCACAAAACTCATTCAAATTCCACAGTTTTTCCTACTCACATACCCCAGTAACATTCTCTTTGTTCTGATTTGTTAACCATTGGATCACCTTGAAAATTTTACTGGAGGTTCCAAATAAAGAAATCTAAATTTTGACCGTTGGGATCTTCTTGAAAATATCTAGAACACGAGATGTACTACCTTTCCCGTGACTAGCGCTGCACAACCATTTTTTTGCATAATTGGTAAAATCTGCTGCACAACTTGACAGCTTTTGCTGCATAATTTGGCAGATTTCGTATTCTAGCTTGCTTGTATCCAATTTCACTCAAATTGGATCCTACAAGTCCTAAACCATGTCTAAATCATGTTTAAACCAAAAACAAACTTCAAACCAAGGTAAATCAAAATATAGGTATCCAAAACCCACCAATTTAGTGAATTCTCAAGGTTTGAAAGGTGAAAATGAGAATTAGGTAATTTTGGGGTAAACTCTCATCTGCATCAAGTCTATAACACTGATTTAGACTTGCTCAAACTGGTTTTAAGGTGAAAACTCCACCTATTCAAAATTTGACCTCTCAACACCCAATTTACCCTAGAAATGGCTCTTTTCTTTCACATTTGTCACTCATTTTTCTCATTTTTTCAGCCCAAGCTTTCCTACAAGTCCTAATTGACATTCTAAACTAGAATCAACTCACTTTAGACTCCAATTTCCACTAACCCCAAATTTGGCTTTTCTAACCCTCAAAATCTCACACTTTCAAACTTACAACACTACCATTCTCACATTTAACCCTAAGTTAACTCTCCCCATCATCTCTACCAATTTTCTATCAACATTTTAAGCATACATATATCACAAAGCATCATTATTAAACCCTAAATCAGCATAGGTAGTTTTGCTCACATCAAACATGTCAAGTTTAGCATGATTTCAACAAATTCCTTCACAAGCAACTACCCTAAGGCAATAACCTAGTGGAACTACCCATCATAGCTCCCAAAAACCCAACACCCACAGATTTCAAGTGAGAAGAAGTCCACCCTTAGCTGAAATTTAAAGCCCCACGAAGTAGAGGTTTGCTCCAAGACTCCGAAAATGGCTTTTCCTTGCAATTTGGGGTAGAAATGAAGAGGAATTTGGAGCTTCAATGGAGGCAACAATGGTGGAGAAGAAGAAGAGAAAAAGCAACGTGGAAGGGAGGAAAGAGAGGTGCTGAAATTTCTGAAGAAAGAGAGAGAAGATTTGGCTTTTTATAAAAAATGATTTTTTTTTCAAAAGTAATGCCACATGTCCTATTTTAAATGGAGCAAAAGGGCCCACATTTTTCCTTTGACTTGACTTCATACTCAGCCACAAAGGAGAAAAAAAATTGGACCTTTTTGGATGCCGAAATCCTTCCTCGGTTTGCATGCTGCCTCTCTGGTTCCAGTTCCTCGCGTTTCTCTGCACCCGTCGGGGCCCGTTTTCGAAAGTAGGCAATATATATATATCAAAATGCTCAGAATGAGACCCTGAGCATGGTTCAGAGGTTGGTTTTGTTAAATTTTAAGTTGCATGCAAAATGATAATTTTTAGACTAATTAATTGCGAATTAATCTATAATCGTTCGGTTATGGGTTACTCTTCGTTAATTAGTCTAACCCGCGTATCTTTCCCCCAATGTACATACTTCTACCAAGAATATATATATTCACTGAATAATATATATATATATATATATATATATATATATATATATATATATATATATATATATAAATGTAACACTTACAAAATTTCGGGTAGAAATTCTAGGATGTCACAAAGAGCGAGATCAGTGCGTTATGCGCAACAGTTGTCTTCAGCCAGGCTCAACGCATCACTGGCGTTAAGCTCAAATCCACTTACTCGTGCTAAGCGAGAGGCTGGCGCTAAGCGCAATGTCACAGATTCAGAGCCTACTTAAAGTCTGTCTTGTGCAGAATTGGGGTACACACATACAAAGAGAGAAGACAACTTTTGTAGAGAATTCCCGAGCACACCACAGTGCCTATTTCGGGAAAAGAGCTCGGGAGGCAGCAAGAGGAGCAGTTTTTGGCAAAGAGACCTAGGTTTTGTAATTAGAGAGAGATTAGTGAGTTACAGAGTGATTGTGAGATGTTGAGAAGAGGAGAAGGGATCCCCCTTCTTGTGTAAGGAGCAATTATTCTCTACTCTTAATCTCATTATTGTTAGGGTTTTTCTGTAATGGCTGGCTAAACACCCTTGTTAGGGATTTCTAAAGAACAACTGATGTTATTTATTTAATATATAATCGGTTGTGTTTATTGTGTTCAATGCTTCTTTCAGTGCTTAAATTCTGTATGCTTTGGGTCTGATCACCCATTTGTGTGCATAGTTAGGTGACTTTAGCATTGGGAAATGTACTATTGCCCTAGAACTTGATTGAAGCAGGATTGAAACTTAGTCTTAAATGAGGGATCTGCGGATTAAGTTTTGGTTTCAAATATGTTGTTACAATAATGTTGTTTGATCTAAGCCTAGTCTTAAATGAGGGATCTGCGGATGAAGCTTAGGTTAAATTAGTCTAAACTTTCGTAAGCTATTTAAGCTGAGCCTAGTCATAAATGAGGGATCTGCGAATAAAGCTTGGTTTAAGTTAGTCTAAACCTACGAGGGCTATCTAAATTAAGCCTAGTCCAACAAGAGGAATCTGAGGACGAAGCTTGGATTGATTTAGCCTAACTAGGGATCGAGGTTTACTAATTTGGGCTACAACATAGAACACAAAAGCATGATTGATTAGAGAAACATCTTTATATACATTAGTTTGTTTGTTAGAAAGACCTAACACTTTTACCTACTGTTGTCAATCTTACTTACTTGCAATTTTTACTGTTTTTAGCCTAGACTTAGTTTAATTTTATTCTAAACTATCAATTATCAATGTTTCTTTCAACAATGCCTTATTTCTGAATTTAACCCTGTCTAATACTAGTTCCCTGAGTTCGATACTCGAATTCATCCGTTTTAATTTTAAATATTTCACGATCCAGTGCGCTTCCCAGCAAACCGAATTTCCCTTGAACATATTTATATAAAGAAAAATTGGACCAAAAAGTAACTGCAGGGGAAATCCAACAAATTAATTATGGCACCATTGCCGGGGAATCTATATTCATTAGAAGAGTTTAGTTCTGTTTTACAACATTGCTTTATATTTTTCTCTTTGATTCATTGATTCTTTTTGTTCATATTATAGTTACTGTACATTCATTGTTCTTTTGAACTAGATAATTGATGTTCTATTTTCTTGTATGCAAAGAAGATCTACTGCAAGTGATTTGATCCCCATTGATTTGGAAATTAACGCCACTTGTAGAAGGCATAATTCAGAGAGAATCAGAATTTTTTTGCAGGATTTAGAAACAGCAGCAACTCCAGAAGAAGAACCTCGATCTTCCAAGGCATCTTCTAGTTTTCCTATTGCAGGGCATTCTCATATAGAACCTGTTGAAGACCCAATCATGGCTGAAGAGCCAAGAAGAGTAACCCTGGAGGATTATTCAAGTTCTACTGTGCCACAATTTTTCACCAGTATTGCACAGCCAGAAGTTCAAGCTCAAACAATCACTTATTCTCCCTCTTTGATATAGCTGATTCAAAATAATTTGTTTCGTGGCCTACCCAATGAAGATGACTTGGCCACCTATATAGAGATATGCAATACTATTAGGCTGGCGGGTGTGCCTGCGGATGGAATTAGGTTGAGTCTGTTCTCATTTTCTTTAGCTGGAGAAGCTAAGAGATAGCTTCATTCTTTTAAAGGAAACAATATGAAGTCATGGGATGAAGTAGTAGAAAAGTTCTTGAAGAAGTACTTCCCTGAATCGAAGACTGCAGAAGGAAAAGCTGTCATCTCTTCCTTCCACCAGTTTCCAGATGAATTGTTGAGTGAGGCACTTGAAAGATTCAGAGGTTTATTGTGGAAGACTCCCACTCACGGTTTTTCAGAACCAATACAGCTCAACATATTTATAGATGGATTGAGACCACAATCTAAGCAGCTCTTGGATGCTTTAGCTGGGGGTAAGATCAAAATGAAGACACCCAAGGAAGCAATGGACCTAATTGAAAGCATGGCTGCTAGTGACATTGCAATTCTAAGAGACCGAGCCCATATTCCTATTAAAAAGAGCTTATTGGAGCTAACCTCACAGGACGCTTTCGTAGAAGCAAATGACTTTGTTGTTTTGATGATGATCATGATGATTTGATGCAAATGCGCTTTTCAAGTTTAATTCAAGACAATGATTCAAGAATACGAGACACAACATCAAGATGATCACAAGTATTTTAGGAAGGGAATTCCTAATTGAAATAGCAAAGGTTTGGCCAAGAAATTTAAGTTAAAAAGTCTTTTTCAAGAGATTTACTCTCTGGTAATCTATTACCAGAGGATGTAATCGATTACCAGTGGCCAAAAATGGTTTACAATAGCTATTAAAATTTGAATTCAAATTTTAGTTTGTGTAATCGATTACACAATATTGGTAATCGATTACCAGCAGTTAATAAACGTTTTAATTAAAATTTTAAAACCTGTAATCGATTACACAAATCCTGTAATTGATTACCAGAAGAGATTTTCAGAAAATTATTTCTAAGAGTCACATCTTTTCAAATGGTTTTTACATGGCCACCAAAGGTCTATATATATGTGACTTGCAACACGAATTTGCTCAGAGTTTTTCTTAACAAAAAGTCTTATTCTCTCAAAGAGCAAAAACATTTCATCCTCTTAAAAATTCCTTGGCCAATACACTTGCAATTCAATAAGGAATTAATTGAGTGCTCAGATTGTACAATCTATCTCTTTCAAGAGAGATTTATTCTTCTCTTCTTTCTAAATTCTCAAAGGGGATTAAGAGACCGAGGGTCTCTTGTTGTAAAGAAATCTGAACACAAAGGAAGGATTGTCCTTGTGTGTTCAGAACTTGTAAAAGGATTTTACAAGATAGTGGAACTCTCAAGCGGGTTGCTTGGGGACTGGACGTAGGCACAAGGGTGTGGCCGAACCAGTATAAATCTAAGTTTGCACTTTCTCTTCCCTTAAACTCGTTTATTTATTATTGCTTTATATTTATATTCAGATTGTTCTTTTTGAATCATTATTTAAGAGTTTTTTTTAAGGGAACTTGCAACTTGCATTGAAATTGAAATAGAATTTTAATTGGGGAAATAGTTTGCAATATCTTAATTCAACCCCCCTTCTTAAGATATCTTGGGCCACATGTCCAACAAGTGGTATCAGAGCTTCATTCTTGTATAAATTTTAGAAGCTTCAAGAATAATGGCCTCAGCAAATTTCTTATTTCCAGAAGGAAATTCAATCAATAGTCCTCCAATCTTTAATGGAGAGGGTTACCACTACTGGAAAACCCGAATGCAAATTTTTATTGAGGCAATAGACTTAAACAATTGGGAAGCCATAGAAATAGGGCCTTATATACCCACCACAGTAGAAAGAACTACAATAGATGGAAGCACAACAAGTGGAAGCACAACAATAGAAAAACCTAGAGATAGATGGTCTGAAGAGGATAGAAGACGAGTACAATATAATTTAAAAGCCAAAAACATAATTACATCTGCCCTGGGAATGGATGAATATTTCAGGGTTTCAAATTGTAAGAGTGCTAAGGAAATGTGGGACACTCTACAAGTAACACATGAAGGCACAACAGATGTTAAAAGATCTAGGATAAACACATTAACTCTTGAATATGAACTATTTAGGATGAATGCAAATGAAAGAATTCAAGACATGCAAAAGAGGTTCACACATATAGTAAATCATCTTGCAGCCTTAGGGAAAGATTTTCAAAATGAAGATCTCATAAACAAAGTATTAAGATGTCTAAGCAGAGAATGGCAACCTAAAGTAACAGCCATTACTGAATCAAGAGATTTATCTAACATGACTCTTGCTACTCTATTTGGAAAGTTACAGGAACACGAAATGGAATTAATGAGATTAAATCAACATGAAGAAAATGACAAGAAAAAAAAGGGAATTGCTCTTAAAGCCTCATCTTCAATCCAAGAAGAAAGTGATAAGGAAATTGATCTAGATGAAGATGATGATCTTAGCCTTTTTGTAAAAAGGTTCAACAAGTTTCTAAAAGTCAGAGGAAGTCAAAGGCGACCAAATTTTAAATCTAAAAGAAGGACAAAAATTTCATCTTCTAGTCCAAAATGCTTTGAATGCAATCAACTTGGACATCTGAGGGTTGATTGTCCTATCTTCAAGAAAAAGATGGAGAAATCTGAAAAGAAAAATTTTAGTGAAAAGAAAATGAAGAAAGCGTACATCACATGGGATGACAATGATATGGAATCTTCTGAAGATTCAGAAAATGAAGAGATAAACCTCTGTCTAATGGCTAAAAGTTATGAAACCGATGAAGAGGTAACATCTTCAAATAACTTATCCATTTCTTTTGATGAATTACAAGATGCATTTGCTTATTTGCCTAAAGAGTCAATCAAACTTGCAAAGTTAGTTTCATCTTCTAAGAAAACAATTTCAGATTTAGAAAATGAAATTTCAAAGTTAAATAAAGAATTAGATCATCTTAAAACTGAAGTCTCAATTTCTAAATCAAATGAAAAAGTTTATATCTCTACTATTTCTGACAAGAAAATATCTGGTTCTTGTAGTTGTTGTGGAAAATATGAAAAAGAAATTAAAGATTTGAAAAACTCACTTGCAAAATTTTCTTATAGTAAAAATAATTTAGATGTCATATTAGGAAAACAAAGATGTGTCTCTAATAAGGCTGGAATAGGATATAAACCTGAAAAACAACAAAAATTTCATAAAAACCTCTTTGCTTCCACACAAAAATGTAATGCTAGTTATATCACTTGTTTTTATTGTGGAAGAAAAGGGCATGGCACATCTACTTGTTATTTTAAGAAAAACTACAACAACATTAAAATGATATGGGTCCCAAAAGGATCTTCAGTCTACACTAACACACAAGGACCCAATAAAGTTTGGGTACCTAAGTCAAAAACTTGATCATGTAGGTGTCTTTGAGGAAGGAATGGTACATAGATAGTGGATGTTCAAAACATATGACTGGAGATGCATCAAAGTTTACACATATCTCTCCCAAGAAAAGCGGGCATGTAACTTATGGTGACAACAACAAAGGTAGAATCCTTGGAGTTGGTAAAATAGGTACAAATTCTTCAAACTCCATTGAAAATGTTCTACTTGTTGAAGGTCTTAAGCACAACCTACTTAGTGTTAGTCAATTATATGACAAAGGCTATCTAGAATCATTTGATTCTCAAAAATGTCTTATAGAACATAAGCATGAAACTAATATAAAGCATGTAGGATATAGAGTCAACAATGTATATATGATAGACTTAAGCCTAAAACTAGATAACAATCATTGTTTTCTTAGCAAAGATGATGATCCATGGTTATGGCATAAAAGAATTGCTCACATAAACATGGATCACTTAAACAAATTAATTTCAAAAGATTTAGTAGTTGGTTTGCCTAAATTAAAATTTGAAAAAGATAGACTATGTGATGCATGCCAAAAGGGAAAACAAACTAGAGTCTCATTCAAACCCAAAAATATTGTTTCAACTACTCAACCCTTACAATTATTGCATATGGATTTATTTGGTCCATCTAGAACCATGAGTTTTGGAGGAAATTACTATGCTCTTGTCATAGTTGATGATTTCTCTAGATATGCATGGACATTATTCATTACTCACAAAAGTGATGCATTCCAAGCATTTAGGAAACTTGCTAAAGTTATACAAAACAAGAAAAACCTTAAGATTGCATCCATTAGAAGTGATCATGGGGGTGAATTTGAAAACAAAGATTTTGAATTATTTTGTGATGAACATGGTATTGAGCATAATTTTTCTACACCTAGAACCCCTCAACAAAATGGAGTTGTTGAGATGAAAAATAGGTCATTGGAAGAAATTGCTAGAACTTTATTAAATGATACTTCTCTTCCAAAATATTTTTGGGCTGAAGCCGTCAATACTGCATGTTACATCATGAATAGGGCCTTAATAAGACCCATTTTAAAGAAAACCCCATATGAGTTATATAATGGTAGAAAACCTAACATTTCACATCTTCATGTTTTTGGTTGCAAATGTTTTGTGCTTAATAATGGTAAAGATAATCTAGGAAAATTTGATGCAAAATCTGATGAAGGCATCTTTCTTGGATATTCATTTCAAAGTAAAGCATATAGAATATATAACAAAAGAGCTATGAGTATTGAAGAATCCATTCATGTTTCTTTTGATGAATCTAATGCTATTCTATCAAGAAAGAATATACTAGATGATATTGCAAAATCTTTAGCACAAATTCATATTCATGGACAAGATTCTAAAGGAAAAGGGAAAGGAAGCAATGAAGATCCTCAAGAAGAAGCAAAATCAAATGATGAACTTCCAAAAGAATGGAAAGCCTCAAAAGATCATCCCCTCGACAACATTATTGGTGATATCTCAAAAGGGGTAACAACTAGACATTCTCTTAAAGAATTATGCAATAATATGGCTTTTGTATCTATGATTGAACCTAAAAATATAAAAGAAGCCATAATAGATGATAATTGGATAATTGCTATGCAAGAATAACTGAATCAATTTGAAAGAAACAATGTGTGGGAACTTATTGAGATACCTAAAACTATCCCATCATAGGAACAAAATGGGTATTTAGAAATAAGTTAGATGAACATGGAATAATCGTTAGAAATAAGGCTAGATTAGTTGCAAAAGGATATAATCAAGAAGAAGGTATAGATTATGAAGAAACATATGCTCCAGTTGCTAGATTAGAAGCCATTTGAATGCTCTTAGCATATGCATCCATAATGAATTTTAAGCTTTATCAAATGGATGTTAAAAGTGCTTTTCTAAATGGATTAATTCAAGAAGAAGTATATGTTGAACAACCACCAGGTTATGAAATATTGGATAAGCCAAATCATGTCTATAAATTGAAAAAGGCTTTATATGGCTTGAAACAAGCCCCTAGGGCTTGGTACGAGTGTCTAAGTAAGTTCCTTTTAGAAAAGGACTTCTCTAGAGGAAAAGTGGATACTACTCTTTTCATAAAGAGAAAATCACATGATATTTTATTAGTTCAAATTTATGTTGATGATATTATTTTTGGATCCACTAATGAATTATTGTGCAAGGAATTCTCTCATGACATGCAAAGTGAGTTTGAAATGTCAATGATGGGAGAACTTAATTTCTTTCTTGGATTGCAAATTAAACAAACCAAGGATGGTATCTTTGTCAATCAATCCAAGTATTGCAAAGATTTAATCCACAAATTCGGCATGGAAAATGCTAAGCACATGGCTACACCAATGAGCACTGCTTGCTATCTAGATAAAGATGAAACCGGTCAGTCAATAGATGTTAAGCAATATCGAGGTATGATCGGATCACTTCTTTATTTATCTGCTAGCAGACCTGATATAATGTTTAATGTGTGTATGTGTGCTAGATTTCAATCAAATCCCAAACAATCACATCTTAGTGTTGTTAAAAGAATCATAAGATATTTAGTAGGCACTATGAATGTAGGCTTATGGTATCCTAGAAATTCCACATGCACCTTAATTGGATATTCTAATTCAGACTTTGTCGGTTCTAAAATAGATAGAAAGAGCACAAGTGGAACTTGTCAGTTCATTGGATCTGCTCTAGTCTCTTGGCATAGTAAGAAACAAAATAGTGTTGCTTTATCCACTGCAGTAGCGGAATATATTTCTGCCGGCAGTTGTTGTGCACAAATCCTATGGATGAAGCAACAACTTTCTAACTATGGAATCCTTCTTGACCATATACCTATTAGATGTGATAATACAAGTGCAATTAATCTTTCCAAAAATCCAGTTCAACACTCTAGAACTAAACATATAGAAATTAGGCACCATTTTCTAAGAGATCATGTTCTAAAGGGAGATTGTGTGTTAGAGTTTGTTGATACAAAGAATCAACTTGCTGATATCTTCCCAAAACCTCTCCCCAAAGAAACATTCTTCTCTATTAGAAGGGAATTAGGCCTCTTAGATGTTAGTGATTTAGATAAATAAGGATTGATTGATTGATTGATTTTTATGATTGATTATTTGTGTTAAGTATGTTACTTTGCTTGATTTTGTTTAAATTCTTGTTATTATGATAGGCTTTATGCATTATTGTGTGTTTGATGTTTGAATGATTGAATTAAATGCATTAGTAGTGATGATTGATAGAATTAGATGTATTTAGCATAGACATAGGTAATTTTTAGAGGAACTAGCCTAGTTTATGCTCTGGTAATCGATTACCATTCAGTGTAATCGATTACACAAGAATAGGCAGCCTGTAATCGATTACAACATCCTGTAATCGATTACCAGAAGGCTTACTACTCCTGTAATCGATTACCATACCTTGTAATCGATTACACCTTGTCCTCCTCTATAAATATCTTCGAAACCAGTCACGCTACACAGCCTCACTCTTGTTCTCGTGCCTCCTTCATCCCTTATCTTCAAATTCTCATATCTTCCTCAATTCTTCACCAAAACATGTCCCGTAAAGCCCAATCTTCCTCATTTTCACTCCTCTTTCGATTCCACCGATTGAAATTCACTAAAACTTCCTCAAATGGCAGAATCGTCAAAGAAGAGAAAGGGATCATCCTCCACCACTGCTCCTGCTGGCCATCGCCACCACGGACCATCTGAAGCACCCACAACACCTATCTATCCTTCCTTATCATCTCCAAGATCATCCACTCTGTTTTCTTCCGATGATCAATGTCTACGATACCTTTCTCAATTTTCTTCTAGGATCATTTTAGACCCTAAGTACCTAGACATAGATTTCTTCAATGATGAGACATTTGATTGTTATCAAGTGTTTCAAAATTCTGACTTGGTTGATTTCATGTATTTAAAATTCCCTTATTATCCTGAACTTGTCAAAGTCTTTTACTGCAATTTAAAAATTCAGGATGGCATTATTTCTTCTGAGGTGCATGGTATTTCCATGATCATTGATCAATCATTGTTCTTTTCTTTGACTAAATTACCCAGTCAAGGTGCACCTTTTGAGGGCACCATTGTTGATGACTGGAAATTTGATTATTCTAGTCATGATGCTCGCCGCATGGTTTGTAATGACCAGGCTGAAATGACCGGTAGATTGCTGGCCGGATCATTGACCTTTGATAATCGCATCATGCACTACATTATTGTTGGAATTTTGCTTCCCCGATCTTCAAATTTGGCTCAAGCCTCTGAGGAGGACTTGATTTTGATCTGGGCTTTCCTTACCGGTCATCAGATCGACTGGGCTCACTTGGTTTGGTACCGAATGCATAAGGCATTACGGGCCAATGCACCTCTCCCTTACCCTCAATTGGTCACTCTATTTCTTCGTCATTTTCAAATTTCACTTGATGATGAACCATTTGTTCAAGTCAAGCGTTCCTTTGCTATTGGTGCTGGTGCAGTCACTTCTTTTGGATACCGTAAGGATCGGAATGGTCAATGGCTGAAGAAAGATGCACTTCCTCCACAAGATGAGCATACTCCTTCTCCTCCTCCTCAACAAGATGATTCAGCCCTCATGACTGAAGTTCTTTCCGAGTTACAGGGTCTTCGTACTTATGTTGGAGAACATTTTGATTCATTGGATAATCGCTTTGCCGGAATGGATATTCGTCTCACACAGCTTGAAGAAGATGTGGGTTATATTCGTCAGAGCTTCGATCTTCCACCACCACCTCCACCTTCTTAGAGTTTAGTTTCTAATTTTCTTTTTAAGCCGTGTATTTTTGCTATGGTATTTAAGTTATCATTTTCTGCACTTTATTTATCTTTTGGTATTTGGACTTTAGTCTTTTATGATTGGATTCTATGTGGTTTTGAATTATGTGGTTTTGGATTATATTTTGGTTATGACTTATGATTGATCTTTGTCCACTTCATTATATTATCTATTATTGATTCCCACGAATTTTGGCTTTTTGATGTTGCCAAAGGGGGAGAAAAATGGGGTGGTAGAAAAGCTTAGAAATCAAGTGATCATCAATTCCAAAACATAGGGGGAGTAAATGCAATATATTATGCACATACATTGTTGCTTGTATCTTGATTTCAGGACTTAAATTGTCATCATCAAAAAGAGGGAGATTGTAGAAGCAAATGACTTTGTTGTTTTGATGATGATCATGATGATTTGATGCAAATGCACTTTTCAAGTTTAATTCAAGACAATGATTCAAGAATACGAGACACAATATCAAGATGATCACTAGTATTTTAGGAAGGGAATTCCTAATTGAAATAGCAAAGGTTTGGCCAAGAAATTTAAGTTAAAAAGTCTTTTTCAAGAGATTTACTCTCTGGTAATCGATTACCAGAGGATGTAATCGATTACCAGTGGCAAAAAATGGTTTACAATAGCTATTAAAATTTGAATTCAAATTTTAGTCTGTGTAATCGATTACACAATATTGGTAATCGATTACCAACAGTTAATAAATGTTTTAATTCAAATTTTAAAACTTGTAATCGATTACACAAATCCTGTAATCGATTACCAGAGGAGATTTTCAGAAAATTATTTCTAAGAGTCACATCTTTTAAAATGGTTTTTACATGGCCACCAAAGGTCTATATATATGTGACTTGCAACACGAATTTGCTCAGAGTTTTTCATAACAAAAAGTCTTATCCTCTCAAAGAGCAAAAACATTTCATCCTCTTAAAAATTCCTTGGCCAATACACTTTCAATTCAATAAGGAATTAATTGAGTGGTCGGATTGTACAATCTATCTCTTTCAAGAGAGATTTATTCTTCTCTTCTTTCTAAATTCTCAAAGGGGATTGAGAGACCGAGGGTCTCTTGTTGTAAAAAAATCTGAACACAAAGGAAGGATTGTCCTTGTGTGTTCAGAACTTGTAAAAGGATTTTACAAGATAGTGGAACTCTCAAGCGGGTTGCTTGGGGACTGGACGTAGGCACAAGGGTGTGGCCGAACCAGTATAAATCTGAGTTTGCACTTTCTCTTCCCTTAAACTCATTTATTTATTATTGCTTTATATTTATATTCAGATTGTTCTTTTTGAATCATTATTTAAGAGTTCATTTTTTAAGGGAACTTGCAACTTGTATTCAACCCCCTTTCTTAAGATATCTGAGGCCACTTGTCGAACAGCTTTGTTGGCACAAAACAAGTTGCTATCCATGCAACTAGAAGCATTAACACAAACACTCAGTAAGTTGCCAACTCAACTTCATTCTGCAAAAACTTCACATTCTTCTATTTTGCAGGTTGCAAGATGTACAATTTGTCGTGGAATTCATGAATCTGGATGTTGTATCCCTGATGAAGAGCAAATTGCACATGAAGTTAATTACATGGGGAATCAACCCATAGGCAATTTCAATACAAATGGATTTCCAAGATTTCATAACAACCAGCAGTATCAACAGTAGAGACAGTGGCAAAATCACCCTGGTAACCAATTCAATAGAGACCAGAGTGGTTCATCTACAAGACCACAACAGCAGATGCCAAGTCTCTATGACCAAACCATGAAGCTGGAAGAGACTCTAGCTCAATCCATGCAAGTGCCAATGTCTAACCAAAAGAGCACCGAGTCTGCAATTAAGAATCTGGAAGTTCAGGTGGGCCAGCTTGCAAAGCAGTTAGCTGAAAGACCATCCAGCAGCTTTATAGCAAACATAGAGAAAAATCCTAAGGAAGAGTGCAAAGTTGTGATGACTAGAAGCAAAATGGTGATTCAAGCTGAGGAAAGTAGAGCTGATCAGAAGGTGGAGGGATTTAAAAAACAGCTGGCTGATGAACTGGCACTGTAACCGGTTGATGATTTAGTTGAACTTGAAGAAATTGTTGAGGAAGCAGAAGGTTATGAAGAAGAAGAGACACCAATAAGAGGTTGTCAAGAGAAAATAAAGAAGAAGGAAGAAAAAGAAGAAGAAATAAAGGAAGAAGAAGAAAAAGAAAAAAAGTTGAAAAATGAAAAACAAAAAGAGAAGGTTGTTGAGATTGAGAAGAAGAAGGGCAAGAGTGAGGCCAACATAGAAAAGAAGAAAGAGGCTACTCCTATTGAATGCAACGAGGTACCTTATCCGTTGGTACCCTTGTTAGTCAATGAATACGACTAACTTTGGTGTAATAAATCTGTGCAAATTGTATCTAACTCCTTCCATTTATGGTTATTTTGTAGTGTTGTAATTACTTTTTATTAAATATAGGTAATAAGTACTTAGTACTCCCATTTTGTGTATATAATAATCATTTCCTTTCAATTTCAGGTTAATTAGGCAAGTTTGTGAAGTGCTGATTTTTAGCTTCTCGCTAAGCCAATTTGTCGGCATAGCGAGCCATCCCCTGAGCGCACCACTCTTGCGGTTGAGCGCGAGGAAGAATCTGGAAGAAGGATGAGCTGGACACACGCGCTAAGCAAGGGTTCATCCCGCTAAGCGCACCGCTTGCATGCATCCGCTAAGCGAGAAGCCGGACGCTAAGCCGAAATTCACTTATGCACGCTAAGCGAGCCAGAGTTGCGCTAAGCGCGCAAGCACCAACAAGGCCACCTATTTAAGCCTGAAATCAGAAATGGAGGGGGAGTTTGGGCAATTCTCGAAGCTTTTGCATGTTTAGAGATTTCTAGAGAGAGAAAGGTCCAAGTTCTAGAGAGTTTTGAGAGCGTTTGTTATGCGAAGACTGGTAGAGAACTGAGAGTGAAGAGGAATCCATCCTAAGAGCATGAGATGAGTCTATGAGTGATTGTGAGGTTCTAGAGGTGGAGAAGACATCCCCACTACTTGTATTTCTTCAATCCTTCATTTTTCTCTTCTCTTTGTTGTAAAGGAAGCTTCCTAGCTATGGAGAGCTAAATCCTCTGTTGGTTCTTCCTTGTAGGTACCTGATGTAAATACCTGTATATCTATTTAATGATGTTTTATGTGATCTTTGTGCTATCAGTACATCATTTCAATGTGTTTTTGCCTTGATCATGTAGATGCATGTGTTCGCTTCCGGCAAGTGCACCGGATCGCACAAGTAGTATAAAATGGTAAGAACCGAGTATCGAACTCTCGGGGAACTTGTGTTACTTGGTAAGCTATTTCAATGAATAGGTGTCTGGTGTGAAAATCTAAGGGTGAATATGAACAGGTATGTAAACTGTCTACTCAAAAAGGAAAATCACGCGAGAGAAATAATGTGTAAAAACAAGTAGAAAACGCGTTGGTCTTCCTAATAGGTGCCTGATGCTAAACGGATATTTTCTATCTTACAATGCTCATCTGCTCCTATGGTGTCTCCTGAGATGCTAAACCCCGATTCCTCATGATAGTTTAGCCTAATCCTGATCAAGCATCATCCTCAAATTCCTCTTGTTGGACTAAACTCAACCAGGACCGCATTAAGACAAACATACTACAACTAAATTATCGCACCCCGATTCCTCGTGATAGTACAACAACTTAGTCCTGTCCTATCAAGGTCATCAGAATCAGACCAGTTTCCACTGTTGAATGACCCTAACAAAGCATGCATTTATGTTATCAAGGTAAAGGCTTACTAGAATGAAAAGCTGATAACACACAGAACACACAAAACATCATTAAATAGATAGAAAGATATTTACATTAAGTACCTACAGGGAAGATCCAACAGAGGATTTTAGTTTTCCATAACCGGGAAGCCTCTTTTACAACAAAGAGAAGAACAAGATGAAAGATTGCAAAAATACAAGTGGTGAGGATGTCTCCTTCACCTCTAGGATCTCACAACCACTCACAAACTCATCTCAAGCTCTCAAAACAGCTTCCTCTTCAAGCTCTGGTCTCTGTAGATCTTCACACAACAAAATCTCTCAAAACTCTCTAGAACATGGACCTTTCTCTCTCTAGAATCACTAGACATGCAAAGCTTCAGCTCTCAGCCCAAACTCTCTTCACAAAATCTGATTTCAGGCTTAAATAGGTTGCCTTGTTCAAGCTCTTGCGCTTAGCGCAATTCTGAACCGCTTAGCGCACATTAGTGAATTTCGACTTAGCGCGTGCTTTTCACGCTCAGCGGATGGACTGAAGCGGTGCGCTTAGTGAGATGAAGCAATGCGCTCAGCGAACCTGTACAGCTCATCTTCTTCCAGATTCTTCCTCGCGCTTAGCCAATGAGTGTTGCGCTTAGCGGACCCTTACTAAGCCAGCGGATTGGCTTAGCGAGAAGGTTAAAAACAACACTTTTCAAAGTCGCCTAATTAACCTGAAATTGAGAGTAAATTATTATTAAACACACAAAATGGAAGTACTAAGTATTTATTACCTATACTTAACAGAAAGTACTTATAACACTACAAAATAACCATAAACTGGGGAAGTTTGATACAATTTACACAGGTTTTATACACAAAAGTTAGTTGTATTCATCGACTAACAACATGCTTTGTTAGGATCATTCAACAGTGGAAACTGGTCTGATTCTTAGAACTTGATAGGACAGGGCTAGTTTATCATATTATCACGAGGGATCAGGGTACGGTAACCTAGTTGTTTGTATGTTTGTCTTGATGTGGTTCTGGTCGAGTTTAGTCCAACAAGAGGAATCTGAGGATGATGCTTGATCAGGATTAGGCTAGACTATCACAAAGGTCGGGGTTTAGCATTTCAGGAGACATCATAGAACACATGAGCATTGTTCAATAAAGAATATCCTTATAACATTAGGCACCTAATAGGAAGACCAACACATTGTCTACTTGTCTTTACACATCATTACTCACGTAATTTTCCTTTTTAATAGTTAGTTTACATACCTGTTCATAGTCCACACATATCTTTTCATACTAGACACCTATTCCGTGAATATAGCTTTACCAAGTAACACAAGTTCCCCGAGAGTTCGATACTCGGTTCTTACCGTTTTATACTACTTGCGCGATCCGGTGCACTTGCCGAGTTCGAACAACCCTCCCGGAAAGATAAAGAGCGGCATTTGGCCAGATTTCTTGATATCTTCAAGAAACTGGAAATTACCTTGCCTTTTGGAGAAGCATTTCAGAAAATGCCCCTCTATGCAAAATTTTTGAAGGATATGCTAACCAAGAAGAACCGGTACATCCATAGTGACAGAACTGTTGTGGAAGGTAACTGTAGTGCTGTTATTCAACGCATTCTTCCACCCAAGCACAAAGATCCTGGAGTTGTCACAATACAATGTTCTATCGGCGAGGTTGTTTTAGGCAAAGCTCTCATAGACTTGGGAGCTAGTATCAATTTAATGTCTCTTTCCATGTGCTGGAGACTTGGAGAGATAGAGATAACGTTCGCACGCATGACCCTCTAGTTAGCTGACCGCTCCTTCACAAGGCCATATGAAGTCATTGAAGATGTTTTGGTTAAGGTTAAGCACCTTATATTTCCAGCTGATTTCGTTGTTATAGATATAGAAGAGGATGCTGACATTCCTCTCATTCTTGGCTGCCCATTCATGTCTACTGGAAGCTGTATGGTAGACATAGGAAAGAAGATGCTGCAGATGGGCATAGAAGATCAGAAGATCAGCTTTGATTTGTTCCATGAGGACAAAGATCCACCTAGCCAAAATGTTTGTCTGAAAGTGCATGTGATGGAGGAAAGGAGACCTGAGAAGAAGGTCCTTGAAGTAGTAACTTTGTTGGATCTTGGATAACAGGATGATGCGTCAAGCTAGTGACGTTAAAAGAGCGCTTACTGGGAGGCAACCCAGCTTTTCTTTCCCTTTTCTATTTTTCATTCTTATCTCTTGCATGTAGTTAGGATACCTTGCTTGTGATTGTGATTAATTATCAGCTTGTTTAGTAATGAACAAGGGGTTGTATGCTTGTGTGAAGAGATAGATAGAAAAAGACTTAGAAATTTTTTTGCAATTGTCTATCTGCTAAGCGCAGACCTTGCGCTAAGAGCTAGATAGAAAAAGACTTAGAAATTTTTTTGCAATTGTCTATCTGCTAAGCACAGACCTTGCGCTAAGCGCTCAGTCTTCACGCGCTAAGCCCGAGCTTCGCGCTAAGCGCAGAGACCCCTGATTGGTTGGCTGAATAGTTCAGCTAAGTGCACATCACTGCGCTAAGCCCAACATCTTCACTATAATTGAATCTTAATCAGTGGGCTTAGTGTGGATGATGCGCTAAGCTCCACTTCCCCTCTGGAAAATTTTATTGTAGTAGCGCTAAGCGCGCTATCCTGAGCAAAGCCCCAGATCCATTCTAGAATTTGAGCTTCCAAGCTGGGCTTAGCGGGGCAGGATGCGCTAAGTGCCAATCTCTTACTATTTTTGAATTCTGGGAAGTGTGCTTAGCACGCCTATTGCGCTAAGCCTGAACTTCTCTCTGTAAGTTGAAGCTTGATGGCACGCTAAGCCTCACATCTCAAGCTAAGCACATATTGCAGAAAATTTTGTGTTGCAGAAAGCGCTAAGCGCAGCCTGCTGCGCTAAGCCCCAGATGCCCTTTGGAATGTGCAACTTCAAGTTGGGCTTAGCACAATGCTAGGCTAAGCGCTTGGGTTTTTAAACTCAAGCGTCACGTGGGCACGTTAAGCGTAGCTCTACGCTAAGTGCGCCATACAAATTTCAGTTTTTAAAAATCAAAGGTTGAGACACTTTGGGTGCTACCTTTACACCCTAGCCTCTGCACCTTCCTAACCCTGAGATTGTGTGCTTCCCTTTTGCGTGCTTCTACTAATTTGTCTGCATTCTCCTTGCTTCACTCTGCATTACAATCACAATCCAAGTAAGTGAGTGCATTTCCATTTTCATTTTTCATGCTTCAAACCATAGGATAGATGATTTCTTGCTTTCTTAGTTATTAATGTTGTTAGGTTAAGGTTTTTAGCTTTAGGGTTAGTCATTTTAGAATTTTAGGTAACTTAGAAGCCCATTAAGGGCAATGTGGCTGAAACGGGTGCAAACCCCTGTGGTTCTGTTTGGAAATCACAATGAACGTGCTAAGTGAACTTGCTGCGCTTAGCCTGTTCATCGCAACTGTTAAAATTTTGAATTTACAGATGATCCCGCTAAGCGGACTGTGTCGCGCTAAGCGCGTGTATCCCTGCTAATGAACAAAAGTGATGAACCTGCTAAGCGCATCCATGCGCTAAGCGGGCCTAGTGTTCAGACATTAAGATTTTTGAAATTTTTGTTCAGCGCTAAGCCTGACCTGTCAAGCTAAGCGCCACTATGCTTATGTAGTCAGTCCTTTGAATAAGGCTAAGCGCAACTGCTGCGCTAAGCCCTTGTTGTGTGTCGAGGAGGTTGAGCTAAGCGCGCCCTACTGCGCTAAGCTCAACTCTCTCACTGTTTTTGAGTTTTTGTAGTTAGGCTAAGCGCGCCCTGTGCGCTAAGCATGAGTGTCATTCTGGTGAGGCTGAGCTAAGCGCGCCATGCTGTGCTAAGCCCAGACTCTCTTTTATTTTGAAAATTGTAGACTTAGTACGCTAAGCCTGATCTACAGAAAAATATTTTCTGTCTTTAGGCTAAGCGCAAGTCTACCGTGCTTAGCCCATGAGTAAAATTTTATAAGGTGCGCTAAGCCCAGCCTACTGCGCTAAGCACCCAATCAAAATTTTAGTTCTATTTTTCAGTTTTGGTTGAAGATAACCTGTGCTAATCTCTTGTGTTTGATCTTATATTTTGCAAATGGCATCTAAGAAAAGGAAGGCTCCTTCTACACCTTCCCAAGTCAGATATGATCGGTCTAGGTTCACCTCTCAAGAAGCTTGGGAGAGGTATACTGATATAATAGTGCCTAAGAAACTACTACCAGAGAGAAATGTAGTAGTATACTACACTAAGTTTGATGAGTTCAAGGAGGAACTCGAGAGAAGACACTGGGGTGAGGAGTTGACTGATTTTGCTTACAGCAGCATAGATGTTGCCATTGTGAAGGAATTTTATGCTAACCTCTACGACTCAGAAGACAAGTCACCTAAGCATGTGAGGGTTAGAGGTCATTTGATAAAATTTGATGAAGATACTTTGAACACCTTCCTAAAGACCCCTGTAATTCTGGAAGAGGGGGAAAATCTTTGTACTTATTCCAGGTTTGCACTCTTGAGGCCTGATCCTCAGGAGTTGGCTGCTAAGCTTTGTATCCTAGGGAGGGGATTCGAGCTAAACATTGATGGTCAGCCTTTGAAGATATTAAGGAAGAACATGACCACTTTAGCTCAGACATGGAGCGTTCTGTCCTTCTCTAACTTGATTCCTACCTCCCACACATCTGATGTCACATTAGACAAAGCCAAGTTAATCTATGGCATCATTATGAAGATGGATATGAATGTGGGGTACCTCATCTCCCACCAGATCTCTATTACTGCATAGCACGATTCCTCTAGACTTGGATTCCCAGCCTTGATCACAGCTCTTCGCAAGGCTAGAGGAGTCCAATCAGATTCTAGATCCCTGGAGAGCCTGATCCCTGCCATTAACTTGGCATACATTAAGAAGAACTGTTGGAATCTAGATGATCCAACAATGACATTTAGAGGGCCAAGAAAGGCCATGGGTAAGAGATCAGAGGTCCCCACCACTTCAGCAGCACCAGAGATAGCAACTCCTTTTTCTTCAACAGCTCCAGCACTTTCCATTTCAACTCCAGCACAGACTCCAGGCATTCCTACTCCATCTACTCAGATACCACTTCCATCTCCTTTATCTTTTGGACCCTCATATTTTTTATTTACACCACAAATGCTTCATTCCATGCTCCAGAGCTTACACAGGGGGCAAACCATTATCATGCAGAGCCTTCAAGGCTTGGGCCTACCATCCATCATGAGCATGGATGAGTTTGACACATAGGTGACCTAGCCAAGAGCCCAGCCTTCTCCTTATGGAGGGGGTGGGGCCTCCACAGCCTAGGAGCCTGAACCAGAGGAGCCAGCAGTAGCAGCAGAGGGGGAGGATGAGCTCACTCCTCCTGAGCCCTTTTATTTTGATTCAGATGTACACATGGCTCAGGAGGAGGAGACTTCCACAGACCAGATGCCAGAGCCATCTCCTGCATCTGTTCCTGAGGAGACCCAGCCATCTGCACCAGTCATGGAGCCAGAGCAACCTATTCAGGATTCATCAGCAGCTCTAACACTGGATCTTAATGAAGATCAATCACAGGATGAGCATGATGTTTAAATTCTGTTCAATTGTTTAAATTGTGTTTAGTTTAATTTCTGCAAAGCATGAACATTTTAGTTTACCATTTATTTAGTTTCTTTTTAGTTTGCTTTATATTTTAGTTGTTTTAATTCCAGTCTTTAAACATTTCAGTACTTTGAGTTGATTGCTTGTACAAAAAGCTTGTTTGAACAGTGAACTAGTTGAAAATGATATGCAATGGATTGTTTTGTATGAAATGAGTGTTTATGAATGACTTGAATGAGCAACTGTATGATTTGAGTAGACTGAATGATTAGATGTTTGTTTTGATCAAGCTTGCAACCATTAGAAGAGAATGAGCATGTGATTGGAAGTATGACTAAAAATGTTAGTCAGTTTGTCAGATTGATTATGAAGGAATGCATTGACTATATCCTGGTGAGAGTGTGATCCTTAAATTTTGAGAGAAATGACTATCATTTAGTACTGATTTTTGCATGAATCTTTGAAGTATGGACTGAATGCATGAAATTGAGGATGATGAAGGCCATGTTTGATTGTGATAGCCACTTAGCCAAAAAAGCGGACCACGTGTTTGAATGATTTATCCCTTGCACCTAGTTTGAGCTGAATGAATTATTGATTGATTGAACCCCGAGCCTATATAGTGTTATCTCCTGCTACCTTGTCTAGGCATTCCTCGGCGGCAGCCTTCTCATGGTGGAGCTTATCCTTGATGTTGCGGTTAAGGTCCTCAACGGCATCGTCCTCATTGTGGATGAAGTGCAGGTAGCTGTTGATGGTGTATTGGTAGAGGGAGTTGTGCTGTTTGGGGGAAGAAGAGAGGTGGAGGTGGGGAACGACTTTGTATATCAGAGAATGGAAAGGAAGTGTGATTGCTACGACTTTGTTTGGACCACACACTCTACAACTACCTGCAGAGAAGAACAGAGGAGGACTATTTAATTTCATTTAATTATTACCTGAAACTAAAATTTAAAAGGAAAAATGGGTTTTGTTTTGTGTCTCCTTCAACGTCCAGCTTTTACGTTTCAAGAGACACAACACACACACACCTTCTAATTCCGAATTTCTTAGGAACATAGCAACCACCACCACCACCTCTCTGTGTTCGATTCAAATCGAGATCCTCATTCTTCACTTTTCAGTTTTCAATTTCTAAATAGCATTGCTGCTTCAACCATTCCTCACGCCTCCTCACATTATCTTCGCATGCATTTTTTTTTTCTGGTAAGTTTATTTTATTAACATTTTCTTCGCTCACTGGTTTTGGACTTGAAACAGTTTCAGTGAAACTGCTAACTACAGTTTTTAATTCTCATATACTGTAGAATGTGTGTCTCTGTAGAGTGTGTAGGCCATTGGTGAGGCGCGACTAGGGAACAGAGAATGGATTTGTTGAGTTTAAAAGGATAATTGAGGGGAACAGAGGGGAAAGAAAGAAAGAGACAAGGAGAGTAGAAGAACGACAGAGAAGGGGAAGAGAGAAGACGGAAAGGGTAAATTTGAAAAAGTAAAAAAAAAAAGAAGAAAAAAATAGAAAGAAAAAAGAAAAAAAATTGGATCGTTGATTTAAAATTAATCAAATCCAACGGTTGAAAAATGACCATAATAACTTTGGCACGGTGCGTAAGAAGTTTACTTATGCTAGTCTCCGCCTGGGAAAAGAATCTTGTTTGGGTTAAAGAAAGAACAACTATCCAATCGTCTGTGCACCAATGACTAGCGACATGACAACGATGCAACGCGAGAACGACATGACAATGATTCTCAAGTTTCTTACACTTTTGTGCATACAAATTCATAGCCAACCCAACTCGTTGGATTCGTGGTAATAGAGATCGAGACACTTGTTTTGGTCCAAATCATCCTCCTATTGTCTAGATCTATTTATTGTTTGGGTAGTTTGAGTGTCTTCTTGTTTGGATCTTAAGGGTTACAAGCCTTTTTAATTTGTTTAATTTAATGAAATGATTGAGATTATTATGGGTAATATTTCATGCATTAATTCCTAATTTGTTTAATTTAATGAAATGATTGAAATTATTATAGGTAATGTTTCTTGCATTAATTGATTCCTATGGGTAATATTTCTTGCATTAATTGTTTTAGTTATTTTTAGATTATGATGTTCAGACGTTGTTTTACAATGGTTTTGAATGTACAGAAAAGTTGTTTGATAAAATGCTTCAGCGAGATCAAACCTAGTAACATTACGTTTTCAACTTTGATTAATTTTGCTAGGATGTATGATCATGCAAAGGTTGAGAAATGAAGCCTTGATGCCGCAACATTCTCGAGTCGTGTATATGGTTTATTTTAATGGTGTTCATGGTGGTTATGATGTTGAGAGAGTGTGTTCGTTGGTTTCAACTTAATTGGGTCATGTGTATATGATCTATTGACTTGACTGATTTGCATTTGTAGCATTTGTTTGAGAAACATGACAACATGGTAGATATTTTATTTTAATGGTGCTCACAGTGGTTATGGTGTCAAAAGTTTATTCTAATTTAAAATAATAATAATAATAAAATATAGAAACAATTTTTAACCGTCACTATTCTCGTAACTTTATATCACCAAAGTCATATCGTAACATCAAACTCAATTCGACAGAAAGGACTTGATTTTGACAAATTTTTAAAAATTAGAAAACCTGATTGAAGCTTTCAAAAATAAAGACATAAAATGGGCCATGAACAAAAGGACTAAATTAATAATTAATCCTAATGAATTCAAATCAATCCAAACCATAAAATGCAGATTTTAGTCAATTGTATTAACTACTTAAACGAGACCAAACTAAAACTAAAACTAAAACTTAAAATGTGAATAAGTGACCAATATTCCATTTCAGTCAAGTTTATTTTGGCCCCAAAGTTTTGGTTGAAGCTCCACCACTACGAATCGGATTGTAGACTTAAACTAGGCAAAATTCAATCCAATCCAAACTAAATAGATTAAAATTGATCAGATGGGATCATAAAATGCCACAGATCCAATCCAATCCAATCTGACATGGGGTCACCCCCTATTCTCTACATAAACAACGGAAAATAAGAAATTATAAAATAGTAGTAGTACTGAAAGCAACCTCACAATTTTAACTCAACATTACATAAATGCTATGGTGCCTTGCATTTGTCATAAACTCAAATTAAAAAAGCTATACGTTATCCATTATAGCAAATTACTTAGGCCAACATTTGGTAAATAGCGAGTACTACATGTGAATTCCTACTATAAATAGGACTATTTAGTACGAATAACAGAACGAGGGGAAAGAGAGTCAAGTTTAGCAGTGCAATGAACATGACCATCTCATTTATTTCACTAGTTGAATGACAAGACATACCCCAGGGTGTGATTACTCTCTGCAACGTGCCCTCAGAACTGCGACCAAATTTTGTACGGCCCCCGGTAACATGTACAACAACTGCAACTCTGTACATTGTGATATTTGCATGCAACTATTTGGGAGCTAATCTGATAGGACAGATAGAGAAAGCAATACAACGAGCTGCTTTCGCCAACATAAACCGCTCTTTTTCATTCAAAGGCCTTTCAATCACTTTGACAACGTTGGCATCCTAGAACAACAAAGATCAAGCAGTGATTAAATGATTAAACTTGCTGTAAGAAACACAAGACAAGAATTCTAGCTATGTTTACTTAACACAAATGCAGCAACCATGAGGAAATATAGAAGTACAGATTGCTCTCACAAATCACAATCAAGTATTAGCAGTAATAAGTAAAAGCAGAAAGCAAATTTTTAAATTGCAAAAGATATTTTATTTAGGTCAGCTACACTGCAGTGCTTAAAAAATTGATAGGAACGTACTTTCTGCTGGTGCTGAACAGAAGGCCGAACGCTGGCAGTTTCACCAATCACAATTATATTGTTAACATTTCCCCTGTCATCCCTTTCTGCTGGTGAAGCAGTTGAATGCTTCCATTGTCCATTAACAATGAACTTGTAGTAATACCTGATGGCAAAGAATGATGTCACATTCGTGTGCAACAAAATCATTGAATCATGCAAAATGTAGGAAACCATGTTACGGTATTGTTTTGGGTGGGAGGTGAAGGGGGGTGATGACAAACAGTTTTATGCTTCTGGTACAAAAATCAAATGACAAAATAAATTATATAATAAATGGCACTGGCTAGAATATTAGAAAATGTCTTGTAAGAACTTTTAGCCAATTAGGTCATCAAGTTGAGAAAAGAAAAAGCATATACTAAATCCACAGAAAAAATTATGGTAAAAGTAGCACACATACTTTCCTTGTGGTAGTTTAACTTCTACTTCGTGTCTTGATCCACCTTGGTGCTTTGCCTTCAGTGGCTCTTTCCAATTTCCAGTAAAATCTCCAACCAAAGTTACATCCTCTCCCTGAAACATAAAAACCAAAAGGAGTAGTGATATGAATAAGCATTAAAAACTTGAAACTTTGATCAATCTGAATAATAACAAAGCAGGTTTAATCTCTTGATCCTCTTAAATTATCAAAAGATAAATTAGACAGAAGCCACACTGAAATATACAATTGACAAGTTTGTGCCCACATGACATGACCATTCCACACAAATGAGAATATAAAACATAAAGTATTAAAATGAACTATCATTGATCAATCCTACAAATGATATAACAGAAATAATCTCATAACCCTCCTTCAGAATCAAAAGATAAACTAGCCACAAAATGGAAATGGAACTATAACTGACCGGTTTCTTACCTCATGACCATTCCACACAAACACGACAGCATGTGTGGGAGGCCCATCATGTCTTCCATTTTCAGCCATAGCTATAAGATCCCATGTTGCCCATGCAATTGCCGGTCTGCAGTTAAATCACTATGAAATGCTTTTTCTAAGTGAGAGTTAATAGAAAATTATCAGGAAATGATGGTTATTATTCTAAAGGTCAAGCACGGTGATACTCATAGTAATACAAATTCAATCCAAAAAAGGGTTGGAATATGGAGGTGTTCAAAATTGAATCGATCTAATCAAAAACCAAAATGTCAAGCCCAAAAGTCAACATCAAATAAATCAACAGAATCAAATAAGTAAGAAATTAATCAACGTTAAACCAGACTTTATATCTGTGCAAACACATGTATATGTGCATGCATATATGTTAATGTGGATGTCTATGGAACATGGATATGCATAGGTGTGGGCATAGTAACTTTTATTATAGTTCCAAGTCAAAATTAATTCTCCACTTTTGATTCCAAAGAAGCATGGGGCTGAAACGATTGAGAATTTCAGACCAATAGCTTTAGCTAACTTTCATTATAAATTACGAAAATCTTAGCTGATCGTTTAGTTACTATTGCGCCGAAATTGATATCTCCTCAACAATGTGCATTTGTTCAAGGCAGAAATATAAGTGACTGCATTGGACTTACTTTTAAGGCAATTAACTTGCTTAAAACCAAAGCTTTTGGTGGAAATATGGCTCTGAAAATTGATGTCCGCAAAGCTTTTGACACTTTGGATTGGAATTTTTTATTTTACGCCCTAGAAGCTTTTGGGTTTAATCAGATCTTCTGTCAGTGGATCAAGGTACTTCTTCATTCTGCCAAGCTTTCTTTTGTAGTTAATGGCATGGCAGCAGGGTTCTTTGCTTGCAAGAGGGTGTGTGAGGCAAGGAGATCCCCTCTCCCCTCCTCTTTTGATTGGCAGAATTAGTTCTCAGCAGAGGGATATCCAAGTTAATTCAGAATGGTCTCTTACCTCGGAGGTCAGGACCAAGGGGCTGTCTCATTCCCAGTCATGCTTTTTTTACAGATGATCTTATGATTTTTTGCCGTGGCCAAAAGAAAGGGTTGATGCATTTGATGACCTTGCTTTCTCAATATGGGGAAGCTTCGGGACAGTGGATTAGCCTGGAAAAGTGCAGATCAGATTTTTTCAGGGCGTTCTCTCTCGAAATAGGATCCTCTCTTAGGGACATCCTTGGTATTGGAAAGGGATCTCTTCCTTTTCATTACCTTGGTGTTCCTATTTTCCAAGGTAGACCACAGGCAAGTTATCTTATGCCCGTTGTCGATAAGATTGCAGCTAAACTAACTTCATGGAAAGGTTTGTTATTATCTTACATAGGTCGTATTCAGCTGGTGAAAGCCACTATTCAGGGGATGCTTTTGCATAGCTTCTTCATTTATGCATGGCCACAGCCATCATTAAAGCTATTGGATAGCTATACTCGCAATTTCATCCTCTGGACTGTAGATATGCTTAAAAAGAAATTGGTACAAGTTTCTTGGGCCAAACTTTGCACTCCTATTGCTTCTAGGGAGTTGCGAGTTAGGCCATTACAAGATATTAATAAGGCAGCCATGCTGAGATTGGGATGGCTTTTGGTTACTTCTGATGGGGCTTGGGCTTCTTTGGCTAGAGCAAAAGTATATGTGTGGATCAAATTTCATATCTGGTTATCAAAAGTTCTCTACGTGGCCTGGGATTCGCCCACAGTTAGACACAGTCATGGAGAATTTAGGCTGGCATCTTGGGAATGGTTCAGCAATATCGTTCTGGTCAGACAGATGGTTGATAACTACCATATTGGAATCTCTTGATATCCCCCAAGAGATGAGACCGATGTTGAAAGCTAAGGTTAGTGACTTCATTTTTGAGGGACCTTGGAATATTCCAATGGATTTTCAAAGCCACTATCCTGAAGTTGTTAATGAGGTTACTCAGGTGGTTATTCCTAAGTCTGGTAAGCCTGATAAGGCAGTTTGGTTTCCATCCATTTCTGGGGAATTATCGTTCCGCGAAGCTTTTTCTTTACTCCAGTCTCTTGGTCTAAAGATTCTTTGACATGATGCTATCCCTCACTTGAGGTCTTTTCTTTTTTGGAAATTCATTTTGGGAAGGGTGTCATCTGATGAGGAACTGCATAAATGAGGATATCTAATAGTTTCTGTTTGCTCACACTGTGGCCAGGCTTTTGAAACTACTGACCATTTGGTTCTCTCATGCTCTTTTGCAGTTAATATTTGGCAATGGCTGAGTAGTAAAATTGGTTTGGGGTTGGATTTAACGTCTCCCCTCTCTCTTATTTCCATAACTAATCTGAAATTTGGCTCTCAGGTAGAGGATTTTTTTGGCCAGCATAGTAAACGTGGTTTGGTTTCTATGGCTAAATAGAAATAATGTCCATTTTCGAAATGCTGGTGCCTCTGCTGACTTCATAAAGCAGAATGTGCTTACTGCTGTTGCTATTTCGGGTAATTTCTCCAAGGGCACAATGCTTCCTAATATAAATGAGTTTAACTTGCTGAATTCGTTAATGGTCAAGGGTCATCCTAAGAAGCAAATTCATATTAAGCAAGTGCTTTGGATAGCTCCCTCTCCTGGGTGGATAAAGGTAAACACAGATGGTGCAGCTCATGGTTCCCCAGGGGTGGCTGCTAGTGGGGGTCTTTTTCGTGATAGTAGAGGCCAGTTCTAGGGAGGTTTTGCTTGCATATTGGTCTTTCTGATGTGTTTACTACTGAAGTTCAGGGAGTGGTAAAGGCCTTAAAAATTGCCTTAGATAGAGGTTGGTCATCCCTATGGCTGGAAAGTGACTCTTCTTTGGTGGTAGCTTCCTTCCAGCAGCCCCTTTTGGTTCCCTGGCGATTGCGAAATCAATGGGAATATTGCTTGCTTCGTATTAGAAACATGCAGTTTAAAGTGACCCACATTTATCATGAAGGGAATGCATGTGCAGATAAATTGGCCAACTTTGGTGTTCATCACCAAAACTTTACTTGGTGGGAGGTTGTTCCTAATTTTATTAGAGAAGACTATGTCCGTAACGGGATGTGTTTACCTATGTATAGGTATACTTGATCTTTTTCCATGGGTTTGGTTTTTCACCCCCATGCTCTTGTTTATTCCTGCTTTATTTCAATAAATTTGCAGGATTTTTGTTGTCTTGTACCGCTGGTGCCAACCTAGTTGGGATTAGTAGGACATTTCAACAATTAGTCTAACTTTATTAAAAAAAAAAATCTCACTTTTAGATTTGGACATAATATTGTATGATTGATAATTATTTAAAATTATAATTTGATGAATTTATATTAAATTAAAACATAAACCAAACCAAACTATGATATATACTAAACAAAATTTATATTTTAATTTAAAAAAGCATAACAATTTACCTACATTATCCCACACATACTCGATTTGTTAAAAATACTACCCTCAAATAATTCACAACCTTTATTATCTTCCCAAATAATCCATAGTTTATCATGTTTTGTTCTCCTTCAACAGTCCACATATTTAGTGGCCAGTGAAAGAAACTAAGAATGACTGTCTGAAACAGACCATTAAGAAATCAGAAAGATATTCTGAGATACCTCAACAAGAAATTCACTAACATTAGAAGAAAATTCATCTAAATATGAAGAAAACAATGGAAGACACAGATATATTTTTCAAGAAACTTAGCTAATAACTGATAATCTTAAATATAAATTCTTCAGGTGGAAACAGAACGTGCAGAAAATTATCACCCATCAGTCTCAAAGAAAAAGAAAAAACTTGTGTAGTTACCCTTCTTTGTTTACAAATTGCATATAGAAAATAAATTCTTTTACATGAATATGTAGCATGCTCTCATGCCTTCTTTAACAGAATCAATTGAAAAGTAAACATTCAATGCAAAAGTCTTTGAAGTTAGGCAAGATGAACCTGTCAGGCCTGCATGTGTGCATCCCAGTGACCCAAGTATATGCTGCATGAAGGGAAACATCTGTCATCCAATGTAGGTATGCAATCACACAAGCAGGAGAACGATCGAATCCAGAAGTGCAAGTAACAAAAACACGAAGATTCTTCCTTAGCAACCGTAATAAAAGTCCCACACAAAATGGGAGTTTTTTCCTCATATCATAAGAATCCCCCTCCCTGTAAATACATGTAAAGAAATCAAAGTCTGGGAGGAAGAAAAATTAGAGTATTTAAAAGTTTGGAAGCCATTTCCACATGAAAATATTATTGATTCACTTGACTTTAGGACCAGTCTATTAAAAGACGATAAAAATGCTAAATAATATTCACTTTTTGGGAATTCACATCATAAAGTAACAATCACAAAAGCCAGAGGGGTAATGAGAGACCAATCAAGTAAAAATAAAAATAAAAATGGAACATAAAGGTAAGACGGGCTGAGCAGGTAGAACAAAATGAGGAACTGTGTGAAAGAGGTTTGTTTAAAAGAATACTTGGGTTTGAGACTAGAGAGACTTGTGAAAGAATACTTAGAAAGTGAGAATTAGGGATATCCTTGTATCTTTCAATTGTTGTAGTGGAAACCTTGGCTATGCATCAAGGACAAGATGTAACCGTAACTTGTAGAGTGAACCAATATAAATTCCATGCATTGATCTTCTTCTCCCTTACATCATTTTATCTGCTTTTCTAATCAGAGATTGAATTATGAAGATTTTCTGGAAAAAAAAAATGTTTTCCACTGTATTGTCTTAGTCCTAAACAATGTTCTTTCGTCCTAAGACTAACCTTTCTTTGCATAGTCTTTTACAGGTTTTATATTATAAAATCATTTGATCTGTTAAATTGTTTTTAAAGACAACAAAACACAATTCATCCCCACTTCTCATGTTCTGTATTTTTCTTTTTAAAAAAGTAATTTGACTATGTACCTAAACAATGTAGGATCCTAACAGATAAAAATATCAGATGATGTCCCAAAAGAAGACACAAATAACCATCACTACATGAAATCTAAAAAATTTAAATAAAAATTGGCATGTTATGAACCCTATATTACCGTATAGGATAGTTGATCATGAGAATATTTTTCCTTTGACAAGATTCATTGATTGATTTTGCATTGATTCCCCAATTTTCAGCTTCAGTTCCACTTTGGAAGTTCAGAACAGCAGTAACTCCCTGTAGCAGAAATTTTCCAACTACAATCACAGAGGAATGTAATGCTTGATATGGAAAGAAAACTTCACATAGAAGCTATTACAGTAAAAAGAAACAATTTTGGGGAATTAAAAACAAATATTTTAATTACTAGCACTCACTGTTAGCTTAGGACATGCAATAGTCACTAACTAACCAGAAAGAACTACGATTGATTTACAGAATCCAAAAATTTCACGGCACTACATACCTCTGACTCAAAATACTTTGATTGAATGCTTTGTGCATTTCAACAATGTCTTGGATTTATAAGCAGGATGCAGTTAACTAAAGTTATTTTACCTAGCACACTGCTGTAATGGACTACATTGCAAATATTGGTTGATGACTATAACATTATTTAGTCAACAGAGAGATAACAAAAATAAGTTTTCCTTTCAACACATTCAAGTTTTGCAACCAAAGCTTGTATTTGTATTAAGTAATTTTCGGGCTGTATTTGGAGACTTTTAATCACACCGGTACAACTTGTACCCAGGCCGTGGTTTATCTTGTTTAATATATCAGTTTTTGCTTGTTAAAAAAAAAACGTAATTCGTTTGCACATTGATTGTCAAGGCATAAAATTGGGATTATGGGAAGCTTTCATGGAATTAAGGCAACAATGTCACAATGTCCTTACCTCAACTTTTGACAAGGTTTCTACATCATCTTCTGTTTGTATACAGGATCCCACATATATTTGCTCTGTAATCTAAGAATTTACGAGGTATCAATATTTATAAATATTGTAGAAAGTATGCTATTAAACAAATAATTGTAAGCAAGTAAATTCACATTGCAATACCTTACTATAGCGCATACCAAGAGAGTGATTATAGTACATCTCATCTTTGGAACGATCCAGAGCCTGAATGTATTCCTCAAGCGGAAAACTTCCATGAGCCCAATCTCCATCTCCACACACTTCTTCGGTAAAAACACAAGCAAGTTGTGTTGTGTGTTCAGTAACAATGTTTCTCTCACCATGGGTGATGATATGTTGATTTTGATTGCTCAATAACTTGCTTCCATTTGGTTTAAGAAATTTTGAGTTGAACATCAGAAATCCGGCATTCCCGCAGCTCTCACTAGATGGTTGTAAATTTGATGCCAATAGAGTCTTGTTCCATGTGGCAATAGGAACTCGACCTCTATTGAACACTATTTCAAGATCATTCATCTTGTGCAGTAGTTGAATGGGAAAAGGAGATGTTGGCCTCTCAAGAACCAAGCTAAAAGAACTTGTTTGCTCATTTAGCACCTTCCTGAGGAAACCAAAAGACTGAAAAAATAAAAACAACACGCTGATGAACAGAATAGATTGTGATGATCAACAAAATAGTAACTTTGCATATTTCTAAGGTATCTTAGAACTGTGGGCCTATTTCCAGTAGACAAACGTGATACCGAAGCAATAATACCATGTTGAGATAGAATTAGCAATTAAAGCATTGGTCATTGCTATTAATCATCACTAATCACTTATAGGTGTCACAAACCGCTTCCACAAGCTTGGGTGATCAAGTGAATTCTCACAAATGGTCATATCAAGAATGCTATAATAAATGTTCTTAGACCATGATTTTGGCTGCAACATCAAGGTTTTTAGACCGATTGCGACCACAATCGGTAGCAGTTGTCAGTGATTTACCGCAATGTCAAGAATCATGACAAAACCGTGTGAGTGAGACCACAAGTAAAAACCTTGGACTATATATATAACACTAGAAATATCAAGTTCACCACAGAAATTTTTAAACAATGAGAATTTGATCCATAAACAAAGAAGAGAAAAAGAAAGGGAAATTATAAAAGAATGAATAAATGAGGGTCACTAATCACTTATAGGTGTCACAAACCGCTTCCACAAGCTTGGGTGATCAAGTGAATTCTCACAAATGGTCATATCAAGAATGCTATAATAAATGTTCTTAGACCATGATTTTGGCTGCAACATCAAGGTTTTTAGACCGATTGCGACCACAATCGGTAGCAGTTGTCAGTGATTTACCGCAATGTCAAGAATCATGACAAAACCGTGTGAGTGAGACCACAAGTAAAAACCTTGGACTATATATATAACACTAGAAATATCAAGTTCACCACAGAAATTTTTAAACAACGAGAATTTGATCCATAAACAAAGAAGAGAAAAAGAAAGGGAAAGTTTTCATTTGAAGCAAACATCGTCTTATTCATCAAGATATTTGTTAAAATATTAGTATTAAGTAAAATTTTAACCCTCATTTATTCATTATTTTATAATTTTTATAGACATATTATAATTATTATTATTATTTAAACTACAAAATCCCAATCATAAAAGTCATTACATTCTTACAAAATCTTTTAAAATCCACGGGAATTTTTCATGCCAAAATAGTCTTTTAAAATCTTAATCCAATACACTCCCTAAATTAAGCATTCCCTAAATCCAAACATGTCCTAGAGCAAAATCAGGAGACATACTGTGTATCTCCAACGTCTTTAATTTCAACAAGAGTGTTCTGAGACGAATCGCCAGCTTTCTTCAAAGTGTCGCCCACCATAATTATCCTGGACCTCTCCGCATTACCCTACAATTACAAAAAATAAATAAATAAAAATAAAAATACTCAAAAAAAGCCACGAGGGAATGCAATAAGGGTACCCCTTTGGTGAGAGAGTGGACGATGATTTTGCCGTCAGAAGTTAGCGCGAATCGAATGCCTAGGGGCTTCTCGAGAGTGACGAGGTACTCGTTGAGGTTCATCTTGAACGCGGAGCTACCAGACACTGCGAAAACCCTAAGGTTGAGGGTTCCGACGTTGGAGCGAAGAAGAAGGTGGTGCACCTTGTTGTTTCTGTTGTGGTGGTAGAGGAGGCGAGAGGAGGAGCAACAAGCGTTGTTGTTGGAGCTGCTCACAAACAGCGATGGTGGAGGGTGGTGAGGGTGGGTGCTGAATTGCAGTGGAAGCATGGTTGTGGCTATGGAGGAGGAGATTATGGAATTGAAACTAAGATTGTTTTATGGCTATTTCTGGCTATGGAAACAGAGCATGTGAAGTGTTCTTTCTTGGTCTTGTTTTTTTTTTTTTTTCGTTAAAGAAAGAATCTAGAAAGGTTTGCGGAAGAGAGGGCACGGGGCAGGGTAAGAAAATGCAAGGTGCACGTGGTGATTGCGTAGGACCCGCTTTCTAAACTTTTCATACGAGGGAACCAAAGTATCTCTCCTCTCAAAATAAATAATAAATAAACATTTTGATCCTTGGACATATAAAAGGAGAATAATTTAGTCTTTCAACGAATAAAATATTTAATTTATCGCATGAATAAAAAATGTAACAATTATACTCTATTAATCTTATCATCTTTATCGTGCATATGCATGGGTGTCAATTAATTTTTTATGAAAGAATTAAAGAAAAGATATTGTAAAAAAAGGAAAAAGATTAACATTCATATTAAAGAGTTTTACATAGTGCAGTATATTGATTGACAAATTGATAAAACATAAGCATAAAGATAGTTCCAAACAAAGATAACTAAAATTGTCTGTCAAAATAAAAAAAATAGATTGAATAACAACAATAAAACCTAATTTATGTCGATGTCGTCCCAATCTTTTTGGCTTCTAATAACAATTTTCCAGATTTTGTCGTCACGCCTATAGTAGAACAACAGTTCGTCTCCGTGGCTGAAATCACTTTCTTGAAGGAATTTATACCAAGGTTGAATGACATGTTCATCATCAATCTCATTGTCAAGCACGATGACATTCCATTGTAGTGGAGGTCTGAATCTTCTGAGGATTGTCATGTGGTCACCACAATGGATTAGACATTGTGCAGCACATGGTGGAAGTTGCTATAGGAAAAAAAAAAAGTTAAGCATTGAAATTAAGATTTGTATAGAAGCTATAAATAGATATGAATATTTTACCAGTGGATATTGTGCACCTAGCATGGATTGGGTGATGGAAATGGTCCATATATGTTTCCTTGAGGCACGACACGGTCTTTTGTCTGCTGATCTAATGGTGGAGTGAAGTCGAGGTCAAATTTTGAGTGGTGGTTACAAGTAGGAAATTTATGGTTATTGATTCATAAATCTACAATTCTTTCCTGAATCTTGTTAGGCCATTAGCAAAGAAAATTTTGCCCCTGTGTTGCCTGACTCGAATTTCATAACTGGCCCCATCATATTTGAACTCAACAAATTTTGGATAATCCGGTTCCCATTACTGGTGATAAAAAGCTGGTATCTCTATGGTGTCTTGAAAGGAAAAAAATTGTTTTAAAATGCAAAGACAATATCAAAAGCAGCAGCGGCAAAAGTAGGCAAAGTAGGCATTTGATTTTACTCTGTCACAATGGAACGCAGCTTTAAACTGCAATATTAATAGCCGCCTGATAGCTGGGAATCTGATCTGCAGTGCGATGAAAAAAAGAGGAGTTAGCATTTAAGGATTCTAAGTTAATAACAGAAGTAATTTTTGTTGATGTTGCAAAGAAATAGAAACACAGTTTCACAATACTAAAGTTTGAGGTGTAAATCAGTATTTGGAAAAAGATTAAAAAAAACTTGCATATTGACCAATTTGATTGGGACAACATAATACGAAGGAAGGGAACAAAATTAATGTCTGCTGCCCTAAATTGGGGTGTTGCTGTAATGGAATACTAATTGAATTTCAGAGTTCTGAATTAGGATAATCAAAACAACATAACAGAACATGCATATAATATAACAACTAAGAAGTTTAATCCAACACATGAAAATAAGCAAAACAGAACATGTGTAATTCATGCAGAGTAATGAAAACAAAAGATGAAACCATGGGTCAATGGATTTAAGCATTGATTAAATGGAAGAAACTTTGAGAGGGCAGAATCAACATTATGAAAAGAACATAACCAAGGATGTATATAACCTAACAAGTAAGAAGCTTAATACAATACTTGGAAATAATGCTAATAGAACCCAACAAAATGCAATAGACACATTAGTCAAATTTGTCACACCAGCTGAAGCCAAATTTGGTCATTATATATACTTCACTCTCAAAACCTTTTAACTTACTCTTTTTCTCTTTTGTTTAGGCTGCAGCATGATGGAACAGGATACTAACAGGGTGTTTTTGCGTACATGCATAATTGAAATGATATTATAGATGACATGCTAGCTAGGGTCCATTGACAGTGGCAATATAGAAAGATCAGTTAAAATTATTGGCTAATTTTCACTACTCGTTACCAATGACATGTTCAGAAGAATCCATAACATGATGGATAAGAAGTTTGAGTGTGTTATATAGATTTCAGCATAATAGTTAAGAAGTTCAATAGAAAATGTGGAAACAAATGAAATAGAACGAAACTAAATTAACATTTAAAGAATTTAATAGTGTTGGTGGTGTTAAAGAATGGTTATTTCTTAGAATCTATTTAAGAATACACTATCACAATGACTGGAACATGGTTTTGAATTAGTATCAGGAAAATATCAAAATAGAACTTGCATTGCTATAAAAACAGAACATGCAGGCAAAAAGAGTGAGTGGGAAAAATGCGGATTTAAGTATTGTTGACATCTAAAATGTCCAAACATGTAGGGAAAGCTATAAAATACAAATATGTGTGGGCAAAATAACAACTGGCGCAATTACTAAGGTAGATGATAACGTAGTAGGTAAGAAACCTAACAAAATGGGTGGAAATAACCGAAATAGAAGGCGGGAAAAATGGATTAAGGGTTTGGCACATGAAAGAAGGTTAAGTGACAAAGTAGGAAGTCATTGTGCATGGACAATCATGGATTCAAAGCTAGAAGTCTGGAATATGTCTATCCTAAATTGCAAGTGGAAAAGTCACAAATACAGATGGCAAGATAATCAATTTTGGTTTGGGATATGCATGAAAAATGTAAGCAAAAGCAAGGAAAAAATCACCAAATGAATACACATCTAGTGAAGTATCCGGTTTATACTGACCTTGCTTGAGGCAGTTGATGAACCGGAAGTCATGGCGGCAGTCGCGTTGAGAGAGTGATTTCCTTAGAGTTGAAGTGGAGGTTGCAGAAAATGGAAGGGTGGTTTGGTGGTGTGAGGTAGTGGGTGGTGGAAGGGTCATTGCTTTTTCGAGGGTGTAACTGGAGGCAAGTTAAGTGGTTTGGGAACTGTGGAGCATTGAATGCTACGTCTAAAGATTGGACGTGAATAGGCAGATTAATAGTGTGAAGCTACGTGGTGGTGGAGGTAGGTGAAGAGGTTTTTTTATTGCTGAATGTAACAAAGATTTTGACACTATTTTTTTTATTGTTACAAATACAATGGCCATTATCAAATGAATCATGTGTCTAACGCTAAAGTGGGTAATCATTTGGGAGACATCACATTTCGTATGGCTAATTGATTATCTAATAAAAGAGAAATGCTTCTACTAAAAGAGCAACAATAATAAGTGTATTATCCTACTAAAAGAGCAATAATAACATATCCAGGTGGGAATCAGATGGATTAAGTTTTTGATCTTCCACTAAAAAATTGGAAGCGCACCATAAATTATTAATTTTGGCAACCAATAAATTTATTTTTTAGGAATGTCATGTTGTTGTGGCTATATTTAAATTGTGATAAGAGTAGCACGAAATAGAGTTAATTTGCTGAATGGTAGTATATAAATTGAGATAAGTATTTAAGTTTTTTTTTGTGCAATTCATGAAAGAAATGCTTAATTTGCAGTTTATGAAAAGGGATGGAAATTTAAAATGCAGTAAATAAGAAAATGTACCCCATAACGAAAGAGTGGTTATTTGAAGTTCATGAATTGTAGATTGGCTGATTTGATGATGTTTTAATTGCATATCAGCGATCATATGAGTAAGCGGCAAATATAATTGTGCATATAATTAAATTTGGAGTCGCTAATAAATTGGATTTACCTTTTAATATTTGTAAAGACCTCTTTGAAAACCACATTGGTGGTTGAAGTCATTTTTTTTTGTTTTGTCATGTATTAAAATTTGAAGTCCTTTCTTTGACTTGACCCTTGATAATGCAACATATAATTGGCCATGTGAAAAAACTGGTTTTTGCAAGTAAAGTTCAACTGAAGATAGGGACTGTCCTTGGGATTTGTTAATCGTCATTGCATAAGAAAGCATTATTGGAAATTGTCTCCTCAATAGCTTAAAAGGCCATGATGACTGTGAAGGCGACATGGACATTCGTGGGATATAAACATGATCTCCGACATTTGTCCCAGAAATTATGTCAGCTGCAATAACATGTTTTGCTAGCCTTGTCAAAATTAACCTAGTACCGTTACACAACCCTTGAGTTTGGTCTAAGTTCCTTAACAACATTATAGGTGTTCCAATTTTGAGTTTGAGACAATGATTGGGTAAGTCAGATGTTGTCAATGAATTAAGAAATTCAGTTGTGAGTGAGTGAAAATGACAACTTTCAGTGGTTTCAGATTTGTCAACTGAATCAGAGCTCAGATATTCCATTTGTTCACCTATGATTATTTTAGACATGAAAACGCCAATTCATTATCAAAAATTATCAAATTCAACAAAGTTGCAACATAAATTGTTATTATGATTTCGTCGGAACTAAAACATGAAAAACACAATAAGATAATTTAGTATATGATCACCTGGTATCAATGTAAGTATATAATCATTAACTTGTTGTACTGTTTATTAGTAGAAGCTAATATTGTTGTGGATTGGAAGTATTCAGGATCATTGTGATGATGACATAAATCTGGGAATGTAGAGCTAACTATACTATGAATGGGATCATCTATTTTGTGATTAATAGTTCCTGTGGAATTTCAATAGTAGCGTAGCCATCATTGTAATGTCCAATAATACACCATCACTAATATCTATAATCCATTGTGCAAAATTTGCAGTTTCTTCTTGGTCTGTTGCTTGCATGTTGTTTTGTAAGCGCATGTTTTTTGTCAGCCTCAAGACCTGACAATGATCCCATAGATAAGAGGAATTAATTATTGCATTAACAATTTCAGAGCGGCTGCCTCATGGAATGACTGGCAAGATTTGCCGAAAATCTCCACCAAAGACCATGACTTTACCTCCAAAGATTTTATTGTGCCTTGAGATGTGTTTGATAATATCTCTAAGGCTGTGATCAAGTGCCTCAAAACAGAATTTGTGAGCCATGGGTGCTTCATCTCAAATGATTAGACATGTCTGATTTAATATTTCAACTAATTGAGTTCCTTGATGGATATTGCAAGTTGAGTCTTCAAAAACTGGAACTGAAATTTCGAATTTTGAATGTGCAGTTCTACCTCCAGGCAATAATAAAGAAGCTATGCCACTAAAAACAACCATAATTACAATTTTATTATCAGCTCTTAGTGAACTTGCGAGTGTTTTCCAAATGTATGTTTTTCCTGTACCTCCATATCCATAGAGGAAAAACATACCACCTTCATCTTTATTAACAACTTCAACAATTTGGTTATAAATTGATGCTTGTTCGTCTGGAATCATCGATATGTGGTGTTAGATGCAAAGAAAAATGAATCCAGTTGAAGTACTGAATTGTAGAGGAGAAAAGCTAACAGAGAAATGAACAACAATTTTCAGAGGTGTAAATTGCTCTGTAATTAATATACCTGTCATATGAGAAAATATATTTTCAAACTCTGATCTGAGTTCTTGATTGTTGTAATTGAGTTAAGCTAATATAAGGCTATTTTCTAGATTGGTTGGGCAATTCACATCTTCTTGATATGGCATTGAAGGATAGACTCTAAGCAATCTTTGATTTGCTTGCAATAGTTGTTCAATTTCAAGCAAGACCATATTTTGAAGAGTCCTATCATCAAGCTGTAATGCTAAGACACAAAAGGAAAAAAAGTCAAATTGTGTGTTGCATCAATATTCATTTGTGTCATGGGAAATTACTACTGACCTGGACTTGTTGATGATTTTTTATAATTATAGACAATGTCATCAGCCATCCAATGCCAAGTTTGGTCCTAAACTTGTTTAGGTTTGTTCATTGTTGCAGTTAAAAGAAACAACACAAATAGCTTCCTTATATAATGTGTTGAGCCCCAGTCTTTTGCTTCTTTGATTGCCTCAATGAATTCTTTATCATCTTGCAAAAAACCCATAGCAAAACATGCTTCTCTATATGTAGGATACTGAACATTACCAACTGTTCTTAAATCCTCAAATGAGGTAGGTCCTTTGCAAACAGTAAGCATCATCCTTAAGTAAAATAGTTCACCTATAATTGGTGGGACCCATAGTAATCTTCCAATGGTGTAGCCTTTCTTCCTAAGGTGCCAACATCTTTTCTTCTTACTATATACAAACTTAGAAACAAATTCTGCATAAGTAAGACTTCTTCCTTCAACAGAATTTTGGTTGGTGTTCATCCATGAAAAAAACTTTGAATCAGAGATACTTGGCTTAGACAACACATCATCAATATCATCATGGCCTTCATAGACAACACTATGTTGGCATGGAAGATGGAACTGTAATCTTTCAACAAGTTTTCTGCTATGTATTGAAAACCCAAAGATTCTCCAAGTAGATTCACAGGGACATATGTATTTGATAGGAAGATAGATGTAGGTGTTAAAACAATAATGGTCAGATAAATTAGAGATTAAAGTTTAATAATACATGCAATCTAGATATTCTTTGATCTCGTCATTATGAGTGCTACCATTGTGAATTGGATCATTATCATCATGAATCAAAACAACAGTTACTCTATCATATCCTTTGTTGATGTACTTAAATAAATATTTGATAGAAGTATTTTGGTTACACCATTCAACATTGATATGGGCTTGGTATTTTCTAAGCAATCTTGGATTGTAAGGTACAATATACCTGTTATCAATTATAACACCATTTTTCTCAATTGTGTGACCATTGTTTCTCCTACAATAGACTGGATAACCATTTGCATCTAAAACAGTATGCGATTGGAACATTTTAGGATAGAAATGATTGCACTTGCCTTCTTTCATGCATGGAGATTCAACTCTTGAAATTCCACATGGGCCATGAACCATATGGTTTTTTTACTAATGAATGCAGTTCTGGATCATCTTGTTGTGAAGGTATCTCTGCTGATATAATTCGATCAATTTCATCCGAAGATGGATATTTGTTATCGGAATGTAAAAAAAGCAACAAACGGACATGAGGCAGCCTTCATTTTTAAAATTTTATTGTATACTGCTCGACCAGAATACTTGTTTACTCCCTCTTCCAAATTGGTGTCGAAGCAATGTCTTCCAAGGTTATTTTGATGATGCCAAAGAATCAAAAGTCAAGCAAATTCCAAAGATTCAAGAATAAAGTTTTCAAGAATCAAGTTTCAAGAATCAAGATTCAAGAATAATCAAGATCAAGATTCAAGACTCAAGAGAAGAATCAATCAAGATAAGTATTAAAAAAGTTTTTCAAAACAATGAGTAGTGTTATACCCTAATTTCGTCCGGGGATTATTATTTGATGACATACAACCTTTGATTGGCCGCTTCGAGATACTTGGCACCCTTTGTTGCACAATATGTGAAGTCCCGAGACGTGCCGAAAGTCAAAAGGAAGCATGCTTACGCGATCCGTGAAAATTCCGTAATGTGACGGAAATCGAAAGGAGGTGTTTTTCACAATCCGTGAGTTTTCGTAACTTCTTCGAAAGCTAAAAAAGAGTAAATACATAATCTGTGAAGATTCGTAACCTTGCGCAAGGAAAATAAGTATCGTTACGAAATTCATAAAGTTTTGTAACGTTACGGAAAAAGAATTACCAAAAAAGGTAAAGGGGGGTGCATTTAGTAAAAAGGGGGGTACAAATAGCAATCAGGCCCACTTGGGCCTTCCAGATTCTTCCTCCAGAAGGCTGTTGCTTCTGGAGGAAGCAACCTTGCTCGCCTGGGCGAGTTGGGTGGCAAGATCCTCCCCTATTTTGCTATAAATAGGGGGAGGAGTGAAGGGAGAAGGGGTTCAGCCTTCTTGGCACTTGTTATTCTCTCGAAATTGTTGAGGAAAATTATTTCTGTGAAGAAAATCCAAGCCGAGGCGCTTTCGTAACGTTTCCGTAACGTTTCCGTGAGTAATTACGCGAAGATTCTCAACCGTTCTTCAACATTCATCGTTCGTTCTTCGTTTTCTTCAATCTTCAATGGGTAAGTACCTCGAACCGAGCTTTTCAATTCATTCTATGTACCCGTGGTGGTTCACATTTTGTTTCATGTATTCTTATTCTCGTTTTCATTCGCTTTCTATACCCCCTTTTGACGTTCTTCAGTCATTTATTTAAGTTGTTTCTCGCCTAATCTAAAAATAAAATAAATTTCCATCGATCATTTGAATTGTATCATCCGTTAATTTCCGTTAAAAAGAATTCTGACCGTTCGGTCGTGCCGTAACCACGTTGGAAATCAAAAAGAGGTAAAATAATAATATAATAATCAAAAAATACCTTTTAGTAAAATAAAGCGAAAAATCAATCGAACGTTTTCTCTTTGGGATTTCTCATTCTTAATTGAATTGACTAATAACTAAAGTGAAACTAAGGCTAAAATCAACTCGCCTAGTCAAGCTCGTCCACAAAAAATAGGGTTTTGAAAGTTTATCATTTCAGTTTCTTACCAAGTAAAATGGATCATTTTTAAGGTCCAAGGCCTTAAACTGATCACCTTTCAAGTAAAAAGAATCACTTGATTCACGCATAAGGAAGAACTACGTAGGTCTGATTTCCTCTTTGATGGAGGGTACATAGGAGCAAGAGCCCCTCTTTTGTCGACCTCAAAAAATAAAAAGAAATAAAGTTAAGGTAACACAATTTCCACAATTCTAAAAAATAGGCTGTTGTCCTTTGAGACAAACGTGAGAGGTGCTAATACCTTCCTCAAGCGTAAATACAACTCCCGAACTTAGAATTTTCATTTTGACCGGTTTCCTTCGGTTTTTCCGACGTTTTCCAAAAATAAACGTTGGTGGTGACTCCGCGCATCTTTCCTCCTTTGGAAAGCGCACCCGTGAGCCTCGCCTCGCTCGCCCGCAAAAGGGCACGTTGCAACAGTTGGCGACTCCACTGAGGACTATTTTTGTGAGTTAGGCCTATTTTAAGGAATTGTGGATTTGTGAAACTTTGTGTGTGATTTTGTTGAACTGTGTAAAATGTAAATAATTGTTGTCTATTTCGCATTCTTTACAATGCATTCTAAGCACCCACGGGTTTGAGTAAAAAAGGGGCCATATACCCGGGTTCATGGGAATTTAAGGAATGGAGGTGAATCTATCATCATGCTAGGTCTTCGACTTGCTTGATAATAGTGAAACCTCGTCTAAAGCTTTCTCTCTTTATAATGTGTTGTCGCTGGTATTCCATATCGCCACAATATTATTATCTTGAGTGATGATACCTCTAGAAAACAGTCGTGTGAGTTATGAATTGTTGGGGAGTAGTTGTTAGAGACCCCTAGATATTGTCCTATAGGTTCCCAAATAGGGGCAAAGAGCAAACACGCTCCGTGCCATTCGTTCTCATGCATTTTTTGGTAAATAGCACTAGTTTATAGTTTTGCTAGTGATGTTTGGTTTCTTTAGAGTAATACGTAACCTTTTTAATACTACGTTGAGGCGCCATCATGCCCAAAACGTAGCATTAAAGTTGGATCTCTGCAGTCTCGTATGTGTGAATTACCCCTTTGTGTTGTTTTCTTTCCGTTTCATGCATGCGCATCTGCATCATACCGTCACACATGCGTTGTATGTGGGTCTCGTCTTTTGTCATGGGAAGCCGGAAGATCCATATCGTCTTCTTAACTGCACACATGGGGCACTGCGCCCCCCAAATGCGCAATAAGGAGAGATAATTTTCCGGGCTCTCATGTCCGTAAATGCATTCATATCATGCACCACATAAAGATCTCTTCAACATCATAATGAACATATCGTTCCTGCATTTGTCCGTTATCACATTCCCATTTTGCATGAGTCATTGCATCATCATGCATATGCGTTCAACATACTTTTTGTTCTACATGTTTTTATTTTCCTCTACAAAACAAAAACAAAAAAAAAAGGAAGCATGAAAATTCATGATGCATTCTTAGTTGCATGTGTTAGGTACCATGAGCCAACCATGTTGGGATCATAAACCCATTTCTAAAATTAAAAAAAAAAACACACAAACAACAAAACAAAATGATTGAGCATGGTACCTAATGCGTGGTTAATTAAGAAAGGATGTCTCTTCGGGCATCTCAATCTCATAATTACATTTTCCATGCATAGCATGCGTATTCTCGAGTCTTTCATCCCTATGAAATGTTGTTGAAGTATTGGCGATCAAAATTGCCATTCTCTGGGTTATGGGGTTGAACCAAGCTTGTGCTTTTATGAAAAGGTTCATCGAGTCAAGTTGAAGTATGGAAGTAACCATCTTGCAAAAAATTGGGGCAAAAGATGGATCGTGTGACATCGCTCCTTCGTCTACGGCCAAACACATTTAGGGCTGTTGATATCCCTGTTACTTCCAGTTTCACCTTGACGGAGATGTCATGGACCATGTTGAAAATCTAAATTGATTCAACCCCATATACTGTGTAAAAATTCACAATACTTCAATTGTGCATCATTCGCATACATCCATGTTGTTCATTGGTTGCATTGCTCATTGCATTCTTTCCTTGAAAAGAAAAAGAGAACCTAATCATTGTTATAAAAAAGAAAAAAAAAGGCATGCTTTACGGTGCCCTCACCGAACCTATGCTAGAGCTAGAGTAATGGGTAAAGCGGAGGAGGTACAAGAGTAGATGGAGGCCGACATGGAGGCCATGAAAGAGCAAATGGCCGCAATGATGGAGGCCATGATGAGCGTGAAGAAGATAATGGAAGCCAATGCGGTTGCAATTGCCGCTACCAGCGTTGTTGATAAGGTGAACCCGACGTCCCCATCCGGAATCAATGAATCATCCAACCTCATATATGGTAGGCAAAGATTTGGAAAGTATGGGCAGCCCCCATGATGTGCAAATTCAAAACGAGCATGCCTTCCCGCCATATGGCTTGCCTCTCAACTATACGCCATCCAATGTGGCGTACACTCCCAATAAGAATGTCAATAACTCCACTCCTATACCCATTAAGAGCCAGCAACCCCAAACTGATCATGCACATGTCTCTTAAACCGTGGGGGAGACACATGAAATTCCCCATCACAATCTAGCCGACTTCGAGCCTTGGCTCAGATATGCCACTGAAGGGCAAGCAGTTGGTGGTATACCCCTACAAAACCCTTTGGAGGGCCCTTAGTATCACCCACAACTACACCTCTTGCATTCCACGACAAGTAAAAACCCTCATGCTATGGCAGAAATGGGAAAGCTGGATCATCTAGAGGAAAGGCTCAGGGCCATTGAAGGAAGTGAAGATTATTCCTTTGCTAACCTAGAAGAGTTGTTCCCAATACCCAATATCATCACCCCTCTCAAGTTCAAGGTGCTGGACTTTGACAAGTACAAGGGGATTACTTGCCCCAAGAACCATCTAAAGATGTATTGTCGGAAGATGGGGGCATACACAAAAGATGAGGAATTGTTGATACATTCCTTCCAAGAAAGTCTTACTGGGGTAGTTGTTACCTGGTACACTAACTTGGAACCTTCCCGAGTCCATTCCTGGGAGGACCTAATGGTTGCCTTCGTTAGGCAGTGTCGGTATAATGGCTTCGGATAGGATGCAACTACAAAATATGTGCAAAAAAGGGGGCACGGATCTTTCAAAGAATACGCCCAAAGGTGGAGAACCTGGCAGCTCAAGTGGCACCTCAATGACGAAAAAAATGATGACAATGATAGTAGACACATTACCAGTATTCTACTATGGAAAATGGTGGGCTACGCACCTTCAAAGCTTTGCGGATCTGGTCTTTGCCAGTGAAAGGATCGATGTGGGTCTAAAAAAATGCAAATTTAGTCATCCTGCTTGGACGAATGAGAAAACTGGGGCAAATGAAGAGGGTGAGGATGAAGGAGAAGCCCGTGCTGTGACTGTCATTCCAATACAACCAAGTTTCCCACCAACCCAACAATGTCATTACTCAGCCAATAACAAACCTTCTCCTTACCCACCGCCTAGTTATCCACAAAGGTCATCCCTAAAATCAACCACAAAGCCTACCTACTGCACTTCCAATGACAAACACCACCTTTAGTGTAAACCAAAACACCAACCAAGAAATGAATTTTGCAGCGAGAAAGCCTTAGAATTCACCCCAATTCCAGTGTCCTATGCTGACTTGCTCCCATATCTACTTGATAATTCAATGGTAGCCATAACCCTAACCAAGGTTCATCAACCTCCATTTCTCCAAGAATATGACTCGAACGCAACGTGTGCTTGTCATGGAGAAGCCCCGGGGCATTCCATTGAGCATTGTAGGGGCTTGAAGCGTAAGGTGCAAGGTCTAATTGATGCGGGCTGGCTGAAATTTGAGGAGAATCGCATGTAAATCTTGACATTAACAAGAGATGCCACACATGGGGCAATTTTGAAAGCTGTTGTTAGATGTCTCTAATGACTCATCAGGATTTTCAACTTTCACCAGAATTGAGTGCAAGCCATTGGTCCATTTGCTCAAGCGACCTGTGCTCCTGAGTTTGGACTTCCAAGACCGTTCAATCAGAGATTACTCGTCTTGCACGTTGGTGGGGGCGCCGTAAAACAACGAGTAAAGTTCAAAACCAATAAGTTTCAAAATAAAAAAAAAAGAGTTCAAAAAGAAAAAAAGAAGCATTTGATTGACTGTGTTTTCAAGACGTTCATGTGACCTCATTTTATCATTCTGGAAAGTTTGTTTTTTAGAGAGAAGTGAGTTATCAAGAATAGGATGTTGGACAAATGGCCTCAGTTACCTTAAGAAAAAGAAAGGGTTTGAATTAAGATACAAAGGCTATTCCCCAATTAAACTTTCACTCTCTCTTTTTGGATTAACAATGCACCCTTAACATGAATTACTCAAAAGACAATTCAAAATAAACTTCTTTAAAGCAAAAGATAAATAGCAATAAATAAAAGAAGTTTAAGGGATGAGAGGAATGCAAACTTGATTTATACTGGTTCGGCCACTTCCCGTGCCTACGTCCAGTCCTCAAGCAACCCACTTGAGATTTTCCACTCTCTTTGTAAAACTCCTTTTACAAAGTCTGAACCACACATGGACAACCCTTCCCTTGTGTTCAAGAATCCCCTACAACAAGAGACCCACGGTCTCTTAATCCCTTTTCAAAAATAAGAAGAAGAGAAGAAGAAATCCCTCTTAAAGAGATAGATTGTACAATGAAGATCAATCAAAATTCCTTATTGAATATGCAAGTGGTTGACCAAGGAATCTTTTTGAGAGGATAAAACATTTCAGTTCAGAAAAAACTCTTAATCTTTTAAGAGGATAAAACTTCTTGGGAAATGAAAACTCCCTTTAAGTTCGTGTTTCCAAGTCACCTTTGATGGTCATTCATAAAAAATTTGAATAGGTGTGACTCTTGGCAATTATTTTCTGGAAGTCCCCTTTGGTAATCAATTACACATTATAAATTTTGAATTCAAATTTCTAGTGACTGTGATAAACATTTTCAACTGCCGGAAATCGATTACCAGAGAGAAAATCTCAATTTGAAATGATAGAATTCTTCGGTCAATCCTTTTGTTTTTTTCAATTTGGAAACTTCTTCCTAAAGATTCTAGAGATCAACTTGATCATATATCTTGATTTTCTTGGATTCTTGTCTTGAATAAAACTTAGAAGCACTTGATCCTTTAGCATCATCAAGACATCAAAACATCTTGCTTCTACATAGGATTCGTTTGACTTAATCCATCAATTGAAAAATCCTTCAACTATTTCTCGTCCTTGGAAAATTATTTTTGCAAGAATCAACTGCTTCTTCCTCACTACGAGGTTGTGAAAACAAGACAACAATTGGTACCTCTAAGCCCTGCACTGGGGCAACGAAAGGCACCATGCAAAAACCTCAAGCGAACCTAGGGGCAGATTACAAGTTTTCACCCAATAGGTTCCCAGCTACAAGGTCATGACGAAAGATAACAATTGGTACCTCAAAGCCTTACACTGGGGCAATGAGGGGCATCGTGCATGAGCCTCAAGTGAACATAGGGGCAGATCAAAAGTTCTCATCCGTCGATGTTTTTAAACAAGAAAAAAAAGGGGGATACAAGCCCTGGAATTTCAATAGATGGATTAAACGTCAAACGGCTCCATTGTCGTCGCTCCAAAATGGTCAAGTGACTGAATCAAACAGAATATACACTCTGAGGGAGTTCCCGGAGAGATTTGCAAAAGATAGGATAAGGTTGCATGAATTATCACCTTTTTCAAAAGGACAGTCAATCTGTGTTTTCCAAAAAAAATAAATCAAAATGAAAATCAAAATCACAAAATAGGGAAAAGATGTCATGAACATTGTACAACTTTCCATTGCATTGCATTGTTTCATATGAGGTCAGCATTACCAAGTTTCACAACAAAGGTTGCATGCGTCTGCATCCCTAAAAATCATGTTAACTGCATAGATTTCCTACATCTCGTGTCCAATCTTTTTGGATGACCGGCCCTCTTGATGAGTCGATCTCTTGCTTTCTCATAAAGGTGGGCCCTTGGGTACTAGTACCTAACACCTTTAGAGGACTGTATGTCCTCGCCATCAGAGGACTGCACATCCTCACCTGCAGAGGGCTGCACGCCCTTGCCTTTAGAGGGCTACGCGTCCTCATTTTCAGTGTGCTCCATATCCACACCTTAGGAGAATATAAAGCCGTTTTCCCTTAGATGCTTAACCGAGACTTGCGCTCCCGGTTAAGGGGCTAGTAGTTTCCTTTTATCAGTTCCTGGGCCATCCCCTGATATTGGAAGGCGACCAACTGTGCGAGCACATCCAGAGAGGGAGGCTATCACGCATCTACTATGCATACCGGGGCAAGATATCACCCGTGCCGCTGCAAAAAGACAAGCGCGGATCATGCGCACCAACATGACCACCCTTACATGGATATAGATGACATTGCTATTTAGCAACATTCTGCCCAGTGACCACAATGCCAATCTCCCCCTGCAGATGTATCAGTTGGTCTTTGCCGTCATGACATAGGTAAGTATGCACATGGCTCAATTGATTTCTGATGTCATCTATTATTTGCAGGGATCGCACCCACAAAGACACCCGGTGGACCCGAAGAAGTCCAACAGGGCCCTGGGGTTTCCAGCTCTGGTTACGGGCCTCTGTAGTCCTACAGGGTGCCCGTCCCCCCAACGAGGTCATGCCATCGTGACATAGGTAAGTATGCACGTGACTCAATTGATTTCTGATGTCATCTATTGTTTGCAGGAATCACACCCACAAAGACACCCAGTGGACCCGGAGAAGTCCAACTGGGCCCTGGGGTTTCCAGCTTTGGTTACAGGCCTTTGTAGTCCTACAGGGTGCCTGTTCCCCCCGACAAGGTCACGTCATCATGACATAGGTAAGTATGCACATCGCTCAACTGATTTCTGATTTCATCTATTGTTTGCATGGATCGCGCCTGCAAGACACCCAGTGGACCCGAAGAAGTCCAACAGGGTCTTGGAGTTGTCAAGCTTTAATTACGGGTCTCTGTCAGTTCTACGGAGTGCCTGTCACCTCCAGCAAGGGCATCAGGCCCCCTACTAATCGAGCTTTCATCAAGAAGTACTGCGTCCCCAGGCAGGCGCAGGGCGAAACACCACAGCCGCCTGGGGATGGCCAGCAGCGGGCAACAGACGCACCGCCATCACCTCTAGAGTTCAACTCAGCTCATCCACAAAAAGGTTAGAGCGTTGCTTACGACCCATGTCCGACCAATAGGCGACCAAGTCCAAAGCCAAAGGTAAGCAAAGTACTAGGTCCGTGACCGACAAGCCATCATGCGTCCAGATCAAGACGTTAAAGAAGCGCTACTAGGAGGCAACCTAGTGACTTTTAAATCTCTGCTTGTTTGATCACCTTTGTTTCTCAAGTAATAGTAGGACACACCTAGTTGCTCATGATCCTAGGAATTTAAATAAAACCAGCATAAGCTCGGAAGGTAGTCATACCTCACAATATATATATATATATATATATATATATATATATATATATATATATATATATATGTTTAGGTAGAAAGATACCTTGGATATGCATGTATGTAGCAAAAAATACTTCACAAAATATATATATGTATGTTTAGGTAGAAGGATACTTTGGATATGCATGTATGTAGCAAAAAATACTTCACAAAATATATATATGTATGTTTAGGTAGCAAGATACCTTGGATATGCATGTATATAGCAAAAATATCTCACAAAACATATATATGTATGTTCAGGTAGCAAGATACCTTGGACACGCATGTATGTAGCAAAATACCTCACAAAAATATACGTATGTTTAGGTAGCAAAATACCTCATGAAAAAGAGAGAGAGCGAGCAAGAAAAAAAATAGAAAGAAAAATAATAAAAAAGGTTGTCTAGCTAAAAAACAACATGCTTTTGAAAAGAGATGACTTCCAACTTTTCTTTGAAAAAATTTGCTGATCATAGCTAGTTTTTGAAAGAAGGTGTATACACCTGAAGGGTGAATGCTGTAAAAATTTTCCCGGACGCCCAAAATGGACTCGAATGAATGCACAAATTGATAAAAGAACGTATTTTGGAAACACTGGGTTGACTTAAAATAGGGAAAATAAATCCTTAGCCCTAGTGTCACATGACCATAAAAACTTGATGCTTGAGTGTCCACATGGGTGCATGCATGACCAATTTTGCATAAAATTTCCTAATCATCATTTGTTGCATGTGTATCATGGGAATAATGTGGGGACATCCTCTTTATCCCCGAACCGCTGGCCAAATCCTGACATGTATCATGACCAGCCGTTCTACAAGCCTTGAGCCAAAATCCTAACTCACCATAATCCTTACCCTCGGAAGAAAACACAAAGAGAAGGAAAATTCCCGATCCAAGAAAGGGAGAAGACACAAAAAAAGAAGAGAGAATTCCCAATCCAAGAAAGGGAGAAGACACAAAACAGAAAGAAAATTCCCAATGAAAGAGTGGGAGAAAGCAAAAAGAAAAAAGAAAGGAAAATTCTCGATCAAGGATCGGAAGAAAACAGAAGAAATATGCAGAAAGGTCTTCGGACCAGACAATATCTGAACAATACAGAATTGTCACCAAGTAAACAAAAAAGAAAGGAAACTATGACCCAAAGTGGCCCTCTCCCTTTGATTGCCAACCAAAATCCTGTGCGCTAGCGACTTTCTCGCCACACACTAAACAAAAACAGAAAAGGAAAAGGCAAAAACACTCAAAGCCAAATTCCCCACCTAAAAACCATTCCCAAAATAAGTCCTATTGATCTATGATCACGCATGTAATCTTTGATTTGATAGGAAATGATTTGCAAAATCATGTCATGACATATCTATGGTTCGGAATTAGGATAAAACACTTACCTGTGTGAGATTGATACACTTTGAGTGATTTTCTCCTATCTTTGTTGGACCTAGTGTTTCCTCTAAATGGTCGTTTAGAAACGAAGTGCTAACATCCAAAATCTCATTTATGGTTATGAGGAAATTTCATCAGCATACTCTCCTTCCCCGATAGACACATTGTTTTTCATCCAAAAAGCATATGTTGCTCTGATCAGTTGGAAGTTTTGTCTCTTTACTAAAGCATGTTCATATTTTGGTAAAGAAAACACCGAGACTATTTTTAGTCTCACAGTTATCAAGAACTACGTAGGTCTGAGTTCCTCATCACAAATTGAGGATACGTAGGAGAAAAAGCCCTGCTTTTGTCGACCACCCCACTTTTTGTTACCGTGTCCCAAGAGTCTGGTGGCATGCGGAGCTACATGACCGTGGGATCCCCAAATCCGCATGTTCCATCATTTATCATTCGTATGATATCTTGTTTATATGACTTGAGGGACTAATGTTTGTTTTGTTGTTGTGATTGTCATTTGTTTTGTGCATATATTTTGTTTGGACTATTGCGTTAGTGCTTACTTCGTTGTTGTCAATAGTGTTTGTTGAAATTTCGGAACCGTGTAGAGTTTTTCATTTAGGAACGTTGTCCTAAAAATAAAATGAACCAAAAATCATGATGAAAAGAAAGAAGTGTTGTGAATAAAATGTCTGCGTATATAAAGAAAAAGGAAAATGTGCATAGAAGGGTTTTTTATAAAGAAATACGTGTAGAGAAATTCTTGTGTGTGTGAACGAGGTATATAAAGAAACTTTTGTATGAACCATAGGTGTGCGTTGGAGAAAAACGAAAGAGATCTTTGAATGTAAATAGGGTTTGACCGTGTGACGTAAAGAGAGAGAGTTCCAATGCGTATATAGAAAAAGTTTGTCATGTATAAAAGTATAGGTATACAAAGAAAGATTTCTTCATAGAGGACCATAGGTGTATAATTTTGTGAATATATAAAAATGAAACAAAAAGGAAAAAGAAAGAAAAATCGCGAAGGTCGACATGTTATAGTTAAGAAGTATAAATCATTTGTAAAGAACAAACGTATCTTCTGGAAACAAGGGACTGATGCTAAGAGTTGATTTTCCGGAATAACCGAGATAAGAATGGATGAATTCATTGAACTGATAAAAGAACATAATTGGGAAACGTTGGGTCTGTTTGTGTAAATTCCCGACCGTAGTATCACCATGCCATAAACGAGATGCTTGAGTGCCCACCTGGCTGTAGCCATGACTAATTTTGCACGTTGTTTTCAAATCATCATTGTCACGCGTGCCTTATGGAATAATATGGAAGTTCAGCCCGAAATCGACACCTTGACACCCAAATTTCATTCGCCCCAGATATCAAGATTGGGTTCCCACGATAAAAGACCCCATTGAAACACAACCTTAGACCTTTTTGAACATTGGCCTATAAAAAAGAATTCTCATTCCTTCCCCGAAGCAAAGGACAGCGGAATCTCCTCAAGGGAGAGCGAATAGAATGCTAAATCCCGATTTCCCAAAGAAAGGGATGGGGAAGGAGAAGTGAAAAGAAAGAAAAGGAAGAAATGGAAAGAAAGAAAAAGAAAAAGATGAAAATAAAGAAAAGAACAAAAGAAAGGAAAGAAGGATTCCCGATCAAAGATCGAAAGGAAGTAAAAAGGGAAAAGAGGCAATTCTCGATCAATGAAAGAAAGAGAACGGAAGATCTTCAGACCAGATAAATTTTCAGCAAGGTAAGGGACTGCCGGCAAAGGAAAACCCATTTTTGGTGTCTCTTCCCTTCAGATTGCCATTCAAGGTCGTTCTCGACTGGCGATATCCCACCCCACCTGAACAAACAAGAAAAGACCGAAACACCCATCTTCCTCTCCAAAAACACTACCCTCGAGAAAATCCTATTGGTCCGTGATCGTACGTTTGATCTTTGATTCGATAGGAAGTCGTGTGCAAAATAGAGTCATGGTGCAGTTATGGTTTGGGAATAGGATAAAACACTTGCCCGTGTGAGTTTTATACACTATGAGTGATTTATTTTCAGCTTAACCCGATGTTTCCCCTGCATGTTCATTTAAAAGCTAAAATTTGACATCCTGCCCTTCATTCTCGGTTACAAGGAAGATTACCCTTGGCACAAGTATATTGTTTCTCTAAGATATGGTGCTCTCGCGAATGATTTATTTTTCTTTACAAAAACCATGTTTTCCTTTCAGGTGGAGAAACCCGGTGGACCGTTCGGTTCTGCCAACCACTTTTTTTGGAGCCCCATGAATGTTATTGCCTAGCGCTGTTCATGCACCTTCCACCTTCGAGTTTGGAGCTATGCTTCATGTTTGCCTAAGTGTGGACCCTCTAGTGCAATCCTCCATTCTCCCCTTTTTTTCGGAGCCCCATGAATGTCATTACCTAGTGCTGTTCATGCATCCTCCACCCAAAGAGTTTGGAGCTATGCTTCATGATTGCCTAAGTGTGGACCCTCTAGTGCAATCCTCCATTCTCCCCTTTTTTTCGGAGCCCCATGAATGTCATTGCCTAGCGCTGTTCATGCATCCTCCACCCAAAGAGTTTGGAGCTATGCTTCATGATTGCCTAAGTGTGGACCCTCTAGTGCAATCCTCCATTCTCCCCTTTTTTTTCGGAGCCCCATGAATGTCATTGCCTAGTGCTGTTCATGCATCCTCCACCCAAAGAGTTTGGAGCTATGCTTAATGATTGCCTAAGTGTGGACCCTCTAGTGCAATCCTCCATTCTCCCTCTTTTTTTGGAGCCCCATGAATGTCATTGCCTAGCGTTGTTCATGCATCCTCCACCCAAAGAGTTTGGAGCTATGCTTCATGATTGCCTAAGTGTGGACCCTCTAGTGCAATCCTCCATTCTCCCTTTTTTTTCGGAGCCCCATGAATGTCATTGCCTAGCGTTGTTCATGCATCCTCCACCCAAAGAGTTTGGAGCTATGCTTCATGATTGCCTAAGTGTGGACCCTCTAGTGCAATCCTCCATTCTCCACTTTTTTCGGAGCCCCATGAATGTCGTTGCCTAGCGCTGTTCATGTGTCCTCCACCTTTGAGTCTGGAGCCCCGCGAATGTCATTGCCTAGCGCTGTTCGCCAATTCTCCATTCTCCACTTTTATTCGGAGCCCCATGAATGTCATTTCCTAGTGCTGTTCATGTGTCCTCCGTCATCAAGCGCGGAGCCTCTGGTGACTGGGAAATATGTTTTTCTATTATTTTCCGGATTGGTTCCTTCGCCAAACATGTGTATATGTGTATATGTATATTATATTCGTTATTCTTGTTGTTGTTTGTATTTTGTTTTGTGTTGTACAACAAAAAAGAAGGAGTAGAGACGAGAATCGTCATCACGGAAAGGGCAGGACGGACGAAATCAGTGTCTTATCTTTGCTTTCCTCTTATCTCCGATGAGAGGTAAGTAAAGAGGGGCAACTGTCATACCCTAATTTCGTCCGGGGATTATTATTTGATGATATACAACCTTTGATTGGCCGCTTCGAGATACTTGGCACCCTTTGTTGCACAATATGTGAAGTCCCGAGACGTGCCGAAAGTCAAAAGGAAGCAGGCTTACGCGATCCGTGAAAATTCCGTAATGTGACGGAAATCGAAAGGAGGTGTTTTTTGCAATCTGTGAGTTTTCGTAACTTCTTCGAAAGCTAAAAAAGAGTAAATACATAATCCGTGAAGATTCATAACCTTGTGGAAGGAAAATAAGTATTGTTACGAAATTCGTAAAGTTTCGTAACGTTACGGAAAAAGAATTACCAAAAAAGGTAAAGGGGGGTGCATTTAGTAAAAATGGGGGTACAAATAGCAATCAGGCCCACTTGGGCCTTCCAGATTCTTCCTCCAGAAGGCTGTTGCTTCTGGAGGAAGCAACCTTGCTCGCCTGGGCGAGCTGGGTGGCAAGCTCCTCCCCTATTTTGCTATAAATAGGGGGAGGAGTGAAGGGAGAAGGGGCTCATCCTTCTTGGAACTCCTTATTCTCTCGAAATTGCTGAGGAAAATTTTTTCCGTGAAGAAAATCCAAGCCGAGGCGCTTCCGTAACGTTTCCGTGAGTAATTACGCGAAGATTCTCGACCGTTCTTCAACATTCATCGTTCGTTCTTCATTTTCTTCGGTCTTCAACGGGTAAGTACCTCAAACCGAGTTTTTGAATTCATTCTCTGTACTCGTGGTGGTCCACATTTTGTTTCATGTATTCTTATTCTCGTTTTCATTCGCTTTCTATACCCCCTTTTGACGTGCTTCAGTCATTTATTTAAGTTATTTCTCGCCTAATCTAAAAATAAAATAAATTTCCACCGATCATTTGAATTGTATCATCCGTTAATTTCTGTTAAAAAGAATTCCGACCGTTCGGTCGTGCCATAACCACGTTGGAAATCAAAAAGAGGTAAAATAATAATATAATAATCAAAAAATACCTTTTAGTAAAATAAAGCGAAAAATCAATCGAACGTTTTCTCTTTGGGATTTCTCATTCTTAATTGAATTGACTAATAACTAAAGTGAAACTAAGGCTAAAATCAACTCGCCTAGTCAAGCTCGTCCACAAAAAATAGGGTTTTGAAAGTTTATCATTTCAGTTTCTTACCAAGTAAAATGGATCATTTTTAAGGTCCAACGCCTTAAAATGATCAGCTTTTCAAGTAAAAAGAATCACTTGATTCACGCATAAGGAAGAACTACATAGGTCTAATTTCCTCTTTGATGGAGGGTACGTAGGAGCAAGAGCCCCACTTTTGTCGACCTCAAAAAATAAAAAGAAATAAAGTTCAGGTAACACAATTTCCACAATTCTAAAAATTAGGCTGTTGTCCTTTGAGACAAACGTGAGAGGTGCTAATACCTTCCTCAAGCGTAAATAAACCTCCCGAACTTAGAATTTTCATTTTGACCGGTTTCCTCCGGTTTTTCCGACGTTTTCCACAAATAAACGTTGGTGGCGACTCCGCGCATCTTTCCTCCTTTGGAAAGCGCACCCGTGAGCCTCGCCTCGCTAGCCCGCAAAAGGGCACGTTGCGACAAGTAGCACAAGAAGTTTTCACAAAATCATTACCAAAGAGTTTTACTCTCTGGTAATCGATTACCAGAATGCAGTAATCGATTACCAGTGTTTTTAAAACGTTAAGATTTTCAAAATTCAAAATGAAGAGTCTCATCTGTTGATGTGTAATCGATTACACCTTAATGGTAATCAATTACCAGTGACTGTTTTCGAAAAATTCATTTCCAAATGTCACAATTCTTCAAGTGACTTGTTTCTGAAGATTCTTTCAAAAGTCATAACTTTTTAAGTAATTAGTTTCAAAGGAATTGCCAACAGTTACAAGTTTTGACTTGAGTCATCAATAAATTATAAATATGTGACCTTGGCATGAAACATGATTCATTGATCCATCATCTCTTTCAATCATTCTATCTTTCAACATCTTCTTTCATTTCTTTCTACATTATTTTTCTGATTCTTTTTCTCTTCATCTTTCTAAAAGTTTTTGTTCAAAACTTTCTCTTCCTAGAAAAGTTCTTTGTTCAAAAACTTGTGCTATTCATCTTTTTCATTCCCTTCTCCCTTTGCCAAAAAGAATTCGCCAAGGACTAACCGCCTGAATTCTTTTTGTGTCTCTCTTCTCCCTTTTCCTAAAGAATGAAGGACTAACCGCTTGAATTCTTTTGTGTCTCCCTTCTCCCTTGTCAAATAATTCAAAACGACACAGTCTGAGAATTCTTTTGATTCTTCCATTTCCCATAAAAAAAAGATTTCAAAGGACTAACCGCCTGAGAATTCTTTTGTTTCCCCATTCACAAAGTTTCAAAGGACTAACCGCCTGATAACTTTGTCTTAACACATTGGAGGGTACATCCTTTGTGGTACAAGTAGAGGGTACATGTACTTGGGTTGTTGTTGACTGAGAACAAGAGAGGGTACATCTCTTGTGGATCAGTTTTAGTGGAGGGTACATCCACTAGGTTGTTCAAAGAGAACAAGGGAGGGTACATCCCTTGTGGATCTTTGCTTGTAAAGGATTTTACAAGGTTGAAAAGAAATCTCAAGGACCGCAGGTCGCTTGGGGACTGGATGTATGCACGGGTTGTTGCCGAACCAGTATAAAACTCTTATGTTTGTCTTCTTCTTCCCTACACTCTTTAATTTCCGTTGTGCACTTTAATTATTTCTTTTAGTTTTGGTAACATTAAGAAGGATAGATTTTTAATTAGTAAAGGTCTAGTAATAATTAATTCAACCCCCCTTCTTAATTATTCTGAGGCCACTTGATCCAACAATTGGCATTACTTGTTTTTATATGGGAGTGGTCTTATCGGCAAGCGCACCAGGTCATCAAGTAAAATAATTAAAACGGAATGAACTGAGTATCGAACATAGGGAACTTGTTCATTTAGCAAAGTTTTGTTAAGTAAGTAGGCATTTGCAAACAGAAGTTAATGATTGTGAATTAAAGCAAAAGTATGTTCTATCCTAACTAAAAGCAATAAATGAGAACAAGTAAGTGTGAAAACAGATATCTAAAGGCGTTGGGTCCTCCTACTGAGTAAGTTGATGCAATTAAAGATGTTTTTCTAATTAAAGATGTTCCTGTGTTCTATGTTGAGGACAAAAATACCAAACACCGATTCCTCTAGAGTTTGGACTAATTTAAATCAAACTTCATTCACAGATCCCTCTTGTTGAACTTAGCCTAATTTAAATAGCATTATACTCGCAACATAATAAAGAAAACTAAAACCATGCACACTATCCCTAGCAATGCAATTATTCAGTCCCTGCTCTATCAAGTTCTAAGGAAATAGTACATTTCCCAATGCTAAAGTCCCTAACAGCACACACAAATGGGTGATCAAGCCACAAGCATGCATACAATAAGCATAGATAGAAGTAGTGAACACATAAAACAACCTTAATTAGATATGAAAAAGTGTTTACATCAACTACTCAAAGGGTTTTAGCCTTTCATGGCAAGGAAGCTCCTTTTACACTGAAGAAGAGGAATCAAGAGAAATTGCTTGTTTACAAAGGAGTGGGGATGTCTCATCCACCTTTAGGAATCTCACAATCACTCAAAAACTCACTAATCTCCCTAAAAGATGAAAACTTGGCCCCTTGCTCTGCTCTACGCTCTCTGAAATTCACACTCTTCAAGCCTCTGAGTAGTGAACAGTTCTCTATACAAAAGTTAGTCGTAAACGATGACTAACATATACATATCTGCAATTCATTAGTAAGACTGTTAATAGACAACAATTAAAGTTATCAGATATGGTTGTGTGGTCAATATTAACAGTGCAAAATAAGAATCTGGCACATAATATAAATTCACCAAAGTTAGAATAAACTTACATGCAATAACTTTCCCTAGCATTTGATTCTTTGTCAGGTCCATCAGCATTTGTTCACACTTTAGTTTGAAGACTCTGAAGATTATGTCTGGTCTATTTGTTGCTTTCAGATTCAAGGGATTCAGCAATCTATGGATTTCAGGAAAATTTGGATTGCAGGTTAAAGTAATAAACAGATTTGGGAAGCCCACAGGGCTGCATATGGCCATACCATCAAAATAAAGTTGATCCATATAGCGTGGACTGCCAACAAAGGTTGAAGGCAAAATGACTCTTTTACCTTTATTTAGGCCTTTCGTGCTTCCGTCATCCAATGAGTGTTGTAAGCTGCAAAACTTGTCAACTTGAAGTTTTTCTTGGTTGTTTCTGATGTAAGAAAGCCTTTCTGATTCAACCATAGTATACCCTTCAACAAAAAATTATTGGAATAGTCTCCTAGAATTCAACAAAGTTTTTGATTCATTTGATCTGCATTGTAGCTTGTAAGCAAACCACTCCCTCATTGTAAGACGATTTCTCTACCTTTTCTTGCTACCTGGTGCACTACTATGTAGGATATCAAGTCTATATCCATCTTCCCCGTAAGGAAATAGGAGAGGGTATTGAAGAGCTAGATAGCTAGAATGTAATTCATGGATCCTTTGTAATTGTCCATGCCGAGTTTCAATAATAATATCTCTTTTTAAATTTGCATCAAAATCACCTACAATTAGTGTTGCAACTTCTGGAACAGTAGGTACATTATATGCACGACCATCTTTTTCACGGTTAGCAATCAATTTCAACCTAACATTATCCACTTGACCATCTTCCAATCTATCTCTTGCCATCCTGAAAGTTTTTGCACGCACGTTGTATTCATCCAGCATCTCAATAAGTTGTGAAACAATGTGTGCTTGAATTTGATTATGTGGACTGTTGACAAAAGTAGCCAATTATATATATGATGATTGCAAGATTAGAAATGCAGAATAAAGAATTGGAATCTGTTTAAATCTAATATTCTTTATGGATGTTGTGCATTCATAATAATAACAATGAAAGAGTAACTACCTTACTGCATTAATCCTATTCTGCACTTCATTTTTTGTGTCAAAGTTATACAATTGTGAAAATTTAGGTTCTTTCCCAGGAATTGTGATGCAATCCTACCCCCAAGGGCATTGGATAGAAGACTCTAAGAAGATTGGGCCAAAGATGCAAGAGAAGGCCCTAGGGTTTTCATGAGCCTTAGAGTAGATTTTAGGCCCATGGGCTAAGAATGAGCCCACTTATCTTTGTACATATTAGATTAAGGTTTCTTTAATTTTGGGCCTTGTATTTAGGGATCCATAATGTAGGTAGGGTACCCTAGAAATATAGGATTTTTCAGCCCTTGTATTTTAGGGCACCTAGACTAGTTTTTGTATTAGAGGTAGTTTTGTAATTTCACATGCACTAAGTGAATATTTGATGTGCGTGTTGGGAAATAAAATTTAATTGAATTGGTAGAATCCCAATCCAATTAAATTTTAGAGGGGGAGGTGAGCATTTGCTTACTACACCCCATTGCCACATCATATAGTCACACTTTGTGCATGTCCTTCATGCTTTACATGCCTCATGACACCTAAACACACTTAGTGGAGAATCTTGGAATTGATCTTGGATTAGTGGGTTGAACCATAACTAAAATTCACTAATCATAATTAGTGAAATTTTGGCTCCAAAGTTTGGCTCCACAAATTCAATTGAAATTCAAATTTCCCTCCAATTTTGTGTGACACTTAGGCTATAAATAGAGGTCATGTGTGTGCATTTTTTTCAACTTTGATCATTTGAATATTAAACTACAGATTTCAGAGCTCTTTTAGAGCACAAAATTTCGTGCTCTTCTCCCCTCTCCCTTCATTCATCTCCTTCTTCCTCCAAGCTCTTATCCATGGCCTCCTATGGTGGTGAGCTTCGTCTAGACTCATCTTCTCCTTGAAGTGGCATCTCCTCTCTCTCTTCCTTCTTCGTTCCGCTGCCATTCATCTTCCAAGAAACAAAGAAATCCATTGATGAAGAAGATCCTAGGCCTACAAGCTCCAATGGAGCTTACATCACATTGGTAACATGCTGCCTATTCTATGACATGGTTGACCTTGAATTCTTATTGTAGGAGGTCCTCTTGAATGGTTAATTGATTTCTTGAACTTAATACCAGCAGAAGTAAAGGCAAACATCATGTTATATGTCCTTATGTTTTGTTGGTAATTTTTACTATCAGATGTATCATGATCATACAAAAGTTGGTGGAGAGATATTTAGGTGGATTTTGCAACAATGGAAGTTCAACTTTGCCACCTCCACAACATAAGTTGAATCTTGGGTTTGTAGTACTTACACGTTTTGAGATTCTTTCATCATACCACATATTTGGATTACAGTGGCTACATTGCATGAGTTGGTCACCAAGATCAGAATACCCTGAAATTGTTTAATGACATATGGCAAAATGATGTTGGCTATTGAAAATGTTTTAGACAAAACATGTAAATTGGAACACGATAAACAAAAGGAGTTCTGCACAGTGCAACCCATCCGAGGCTAAGCTAATAACATAGTGTTTAAGAATATTAATTGTTACCTTCTCTATTAATTGCAGGCTCATTAGCTGAGGATAGACAGTTTTGATTTTCAGCTAAAGAAATTGAAGTATACCCTATGAAAATTGCACTTAGATCAGGTTATAACATGATAATCTCGAGATTTAATTTGATAAAGTAGATTTTGAGTGGTACCTTGTGTTGATTTAGAAGTCTCATCCTTTGATGAATTAGAAACATTAGCTAAAAAAGTGAGTTAAATCTAAGTTAAGTGGAATCTATTTTTGTAATTAAAAGACAATTATAAAGTGGAATGCATGACCATAATGTTGAATGCAGCTTACAACTTGGTTGCCTTTGCGTAACAAAAAATTGTGGACATTGTATTAAATTAATAAACTGATTACAACTGTTAATTGTAATTTGGAAGATAATATTTTAAATTGCTTACAATGATTTTTTGTATATTGTGAACACACAGTGACATGTGCATGCACAATGTGGCGAGGCTGATCATCAACTTTGTGCTGCCTGATACGTTTTCTGTTCATCTTGGCTTGTGCTGGATCATTATGATTTGCATGCTGATGGTTATCCATGTTCTTGATACTTGTTGTTAATGTTGACTGAGTTATAAAATTCTCAGTGATTTCTTGTTGGAATGTTACAATACATGGTGGATTAAAACTTCAAAAGTAAGTAATAAAAAATAAGGCTAGTTAAATGGACCATACTTTCATAAAAATGATTAGACATGCATGTATAGGCATGGTTATAGCCATGGTTTGGCGGCATTGATAAGAAATCTAATATGAAAGATGTTATGGATGGCATAAGTAGGGTGTCAACCTAGGTAGAAATTGTTTTCTTGCTTGGGTTATTAATCGTACATCATATTGGGAGAAATGATGAAAGATGAAGTAAATTTATAAAATATCCAATTCTGCATTTGTCAAAGTCAGATCAAGGCAAACATGTCATCTAAAATAACAAATGAGGCTAAACGATGATTGATAATAAATAAATACTTAATTATATATCATTGATGATTTAAGATCATGTTTGTGGAGACTTGAAAGCTGATAATTTTGTCTTGGTGTGTATATTTTGTTCTTAGAAAATTAATCAAATATGAATGATGGTTTAGCTATCATGGTCATTGATGTTTTGTGGTAATTATTTCGAAGATGTTACTTTGTTTTGGTGTGCATGCTTTAATGGCCCCCCTAAAACTTTGATTGAAATTTAAGTTATCATTTACATCATCATTGTCAAGAAAATGTTTTCTGAATTTTCTCTCTAGCCATCTGTGATTTGTATTTGCAGATCTTACTTGTTCCGTCTTTCGCCATACATTTGAATTCATAACATTTGCATAGGTATTGTATGTGATGCAAGCTCCAATGGAGCTTGTAGGCCTAGGATCTTCTTCATCAATGGATTCCTTTGCTTCTTGGAATATAAATGGCAGCGGAATGGAGAAGGAAGAGAGAGAGGAGACGCCACTTCAAGGAGAAGATGAGTCTAGAAGAAGCTCACCACCATAGGAGGCCATGGATAAGAGCTTGGAGGAAGAAGGAGATGAATGAAGGGAGAGGGAGAGAAGAGCACAAAATTTTGTGCTCAAAAAGAGCTCTGAAATCTGAAGTTAATATTCAAATGATCAAAGTTGAAAAAAATGCACACACATGACCTCTATTTATAGCCTAAGTGTCACACAAAATTGGAGGGAAATTCAAATTTCACTTGAATTTGAAATTGAATTTGTGGAGCCAAACTTTGGAGCCAAAATTTCACTAATTATGATTAGTGAATTTTAGTTATGGTTCAGCCCACTAATCCAAGATCAATTCCAAGATTCTCCACTAAGTGTGCTTAGGTGTCATGAGGCATGAAAAGCATGAAGGACATGCACAAAGTGTGACTATATGATGTGGCAATGGGGTGTAGTAAGCAAATGCTCACCTCCCCCTCTAAAATTTAATTGGATTGGGCTTCTACCAATTCAATTAAATTTATTTCCAACCACACACATCAAATATCCACTTAGTTCATGTGAAATTACAAAACTACCCCTAATACAAAAACTAGTCTAGGTGCCCAAAAATACAAGGGCTGAAAAATCCTATATTTCTAGGGTACCCTACCTACAATATGGAGCCCTAAATACAAGGACCATATATAATGACATCCTAGTCTAATATGTACAAAGATAATTGGACCCAACCTTGGCCCATGGGCTCAGAAATCTACCCTAAGGTTCATGAGAACCCTAGGGCCTTCTTCAGCAGCTCTAGCCCAGTCTTCTTGGAGCCTCTTGCTCATGGTTCTAGTGATTGGTCCCTTCCTAGGGAGGATTGCATCAGTATGAACATTGAGAATTTGTCGAGTTTTTTGAAACATGCCTTTATAACCATTAATATAACTATGCTTTGTCTTTATTTATTTTAACAATCGAACAAATAAGGATTTTGAAATATAGTCCAATAGTTAAGGTGAGACCGGATAAACAACAGAACTTAAATCCCACAATATTTGGATACAAAATAAGGTTGAAATTTTAACAAAAGTTATGATTAAAGTTTTACAGGAACACCACAACAAGAGAAGTAAAGGAGGGAGCCAATTTACAATTTGCAAATAGCAGGCCAAAAAAAATTGGTTTGCATAACTTGCAAGCAACCAAATGCACTAAATTGCGGCATGTTTTTTTAATTTGTTAGATGAAAGCTATGCAGGTGAAATTTGAGAGCTCCTTGCTTCATCATCACAATCATGAAATGTTTGTCGCTTTGTAGGTGTCAATGGGAGCCCAAGCAGTGGATCATGGTATCCTGTCACAGACATGGATTGCTGGATAAAACAAACACCAATGAATAAGTTGAATACTAAGTTGAAAGTGATGAAGTGCCAAAATGGAAGAGTTGGAAGAAAGATCACATTAAAAGATGAGGGTCATGATTAAAACTCACAAATTCATGTTGGGTAGGATCATTGGAACCGAAGACTGGGACATTGATTTTTGAAGATGTCTGAATAAGACATACATTGATGGCAACACAACCCATGCAAAACAAATAAGTATGGGTAGAATACATAGTTTTGACAATAGTTGATGTAAAATAAGTTGTATAGAACAGTACCTCAGCATCAGGTAGCATGTCCATCACAACATCAATTAAGCTTGAGTCAGTTGAACACTTCAAAATGGCAGAATTCCTGAACTTGGGTTGGACCTTTATCTTAAAGGCAAGCACATAACCCAGTAGCTTATCAAGTGCTTGGGGTGAAGCATTTAAATCAACATCACCATCCTTATGCAAAGAGAATAATTCGATGCATAAAAAAACAATAATGGTATTGGATATTATACAAACAAAAAATAACATATCAAAGCAAAAGAATTGCTTTTGAATCCAAAGACGTACTTCAATTTTAAGCCTATTATTTGCATCAGCTGATTGACCAATCAATTTAGTGCATTCACGGTCCCAAAGCAGGAATTTTGTGCTTTCATCTCTGTGGTTAACCATCACCTCAAGCCTATACCTAGTACCATATATAACAACAATGTAAAAAATATGAATGTATAAAGAATACACAGGATTTTAAAAGATCGCAATGACCTAAACACATCTTCCTGATTGTATTTGCCACACGAACATGTGAAGGGCGCCATCTCTGCATCAATTTTTTATGGCATTGAATGCAAGCTGTATAACACCATGAATGATTGTCCATAACAATCCTAGTAATTGTGCCAACAGTTACACAAACAATTCCCCATGTAAAACATTATAGACATCAAATGCTGCATAAACTTGGGATGGTGGGGGCTCAAGAATTAAAATCTATAAGATAATTACTTCAGAGATGGTGTTAATCTCAGCAATAGTCTTTACCTCAACCTTTCCAAAGAATGATTCCTTTGATGATAATTGGGTAGAACCTGAAAGCTATGAACTGCCTTGACCATGGGATTTAAAAACTGACCGGGTCTCAATGTCCAACTCTGCAAGCCTACAAATATAATCAACAACAAAAGTAAGACAAAAAATGATCAACACATATTAGGCACCACATGAGAAAAATATCGTTCATTGAATTCTTGAATCTCCATCACCAGTTGGTTAATAATTAACTTCGAAGCCTTGAAAGAATTACTGACCGATGGCGGATAAGATCCTAAATCATTTTAAAACAGAATGATAAGATGGAATAACATAAATAGAAGAAGAAATAAATTGAACATGAGGCTATACCCTGAGCTTCCTTTATTCTACCATGGGTCAATAGAACTATAATCGAGCCATAACCTTCATGATGATCTAAGAACTTTAAAAACTACAAGCAATAATCGTCCCACAAGGTGCAAGATAGCAATTGCTGGCTATTGGAAACAACTAGTTATGAGACAATCTGTTAATAATAATGTAATCATAACCACAACTTGACAAAGTATATGAGACAAATTGTTAGCGACAATCAAACTTTACCTCAAGTCCTTTAGTTTAAATACAACCCTTCTACCTTTTCCTAAAACATGGCGAAAGACAACCTCATCCACAACACCGATAATGTCTAAAGCAAGTAGGAAAATGAAGGAATGTTATTTCAAAAAGAGCAGAACTTTACAAATAAACTCAGTGGCAAAAATATAAGTTAACATACCAACCAATAGGCCAGGTTCAAACTGCCCAGCCACAACATTGGCAAATCCAGCAAACCTGTATTTTCTAAAAGGGAGGTAATCTAGAACAGACTGCCTTACAACAGTAACTCTAGTAAACACCAATTTAAATTGGTGATCACAGACTCTGTACTGACTGTTGTTTTTGAGCACTTTAAAATTGTGCATGACATAAGTACAATTTTCCTTCAAGTCCATCTTCCAAGACTTCAGTTGGTCTTATTTACAAACAACATGGATCTCATCACCTTGGAGACCGTTAAAGTTACAACACAATGGGCTGAACAATAAGTAATAAACCTAGTAAAAAACACAAAATTGAAGCATACATCGCAGTCGACAAAAACCATCTCAGCTTGCTCAGATTTGTCAGGCATCCCAACAAACCATAGATCACTGATCCTCATAGCAAGTTTAAGAGTTTCTTTTGAGCCATCGATGATCTTTATCTTGTCTGGAGAACATGCCATAATGCTGCAAAAAAACGTAACAACAATGTAACACAATGTTGTTTTTCAACACCTACAACAATCATCGAAAAAATCAACAATGAGTGGCACCATCAGCCCAAAAGAAATATTGTTGTTCTTATCTGATGTAATGACCATGATAGCTTACCCTGTCTAAATTGCTTCCTGCACAACCTTGTAAATGGAAAATCATGACGACCAAAAACAAACAAAGGCAGGCCATAAGGAACAAACAAAAATGTCCATCTAAGTGGCAGAGCCAACAACAAACCACACCAAAAATTCACAGAACCAATGACAAAGACATAGACTTGCCTAGTGAATGTTTTTTCGTAGATAACCTTCTTGATGCACGACCTTCTGAATAGAAAATCACTATGACCAGAAACAAAGAAAGACAGACCATGAGTTACAAAAAAAATGCCCATGCAAGTGCCAGAGTCAGCAACAAACCATACGCAAAAATGCACAAAACTAATGCCAAAGACATAAACTTTCCTGGTAGATAGTTTTTCATAGAAAATCTTGCAAGGAAGAAGTTAAGCTTTTTCAGAAAACAAAGCCCAAAAAAAGGAACTTGCCCGGTGGATGTTTTATCGCAAAACAACAAAAGATCACAGAACAGCAAAAGAATGAAACCCAAACATTGTAAAGGATATTAAAAACACCGAGTTAACAACTATCACTGAACAACAAAAACATCAATAACAGGAAGCCAAAAGTTACACATTTATAAAACCATTTAAAAACAAAACAGCAAAAGTACCAGGAACAGAGAAAAACAATAAGCTAACATGCAATTTCTGAAAAATATAAAAACACAGACAATGAAGCCGACATGCATGTAAGAAAAGATGCATGAAAACAACACCGAAAGAGAAGCCTAACCTCGTCCAACACAAAAAAACGAAAAGCTAACATGCATGTAAGAAAACATACATGAAAACAGTACCAAAAGAGAAGCAAAATAATGAAAAGCTAACATGCATGTAGGAAAACATACATGAAAACAACACCGAAAGAGAAGCCAAACCTCGTTTGTATCTAGAAAGATGAAGAGCAAAAAACCCAAACTGGAGCATGACAGATAAAATGGAAGAGATTAACCACGTAAAGAAGCAAACAAGAGCAGGTGCAAAGTTTGGAAAATTAGACACGTGTAAGAAGCAATGGAGTGGGAAATGCAAGGCTTAAAAGACCGAAAAATCAAGGATATATAGATATATAAATTTAGAAATAAGGATATATATATATATATATATATATATATATATATATATATATATATATATATATATATATATATATAAAGTAACTTTTCTTATTCTTTTTAAGATTATGATAATAATTTTCTTAGTCATTTTCTTTCTCGTAATTTCATGGTTAAAAATATAATTTTCTATTTTTTTTCTTTCAATGTCATTTTAATTAAACCGAAAATATATGCTCAAATATTTTTTAAATCAATATTTATTACTAATGAGTGCTTGAATCAATCAAAATGTCTTCAATACTATCCACAAATTTGGAAATTTCTCCAATCAGTGTTGGTTAGTGCTAATCACGTAATATTTATTGTAAAAAACTCTGTTACTAAATCGTTAACATTATCTTATATATTTTTAATAAATATAATTAAGCTGAATAAAATAGTATATTGATTACGTTAAAAAAATTAATTAATTAATTTTTCATGCATCTTTCTCTGCACGTAAATGCTTGTTAGTATCAAATGCTTGCTCTTTCATGTATCTTTCTCTACACGTAAATTTTATCAAAAATTTATGCATTTATATATGAGCATTTGTAGGCTATACCGAAGTAATCAAATTGTTTTGAGTGTTTTCTAAAAAAATTATAAATTATAGTTAAATCTTATAATTCTATAAAGTCTTTAATGGGAGGAAAATGCGCGGAGTTGCCACCAACGTTTATTCGAGGAAAACGTCGGAAAAACCGGAAAAGGTGTAGTCTACGAACTTTAAGTGTGAAAGGTTCGGGAGTTGCATTTCCGCACGGGGAAGGTGTTTGCACCCCACGCGTCCGTCACAAAGGACGACAACCTTTTAATCGAGTGTGCAAAGATGACTTCAAATGTGTTTCATTTTCCCTTTTTTTTATGTTTTTATGTCCTTTATGCCTTTTTTGTATTTTTATCTTTTTGTGGTCGACAAGGGTGTTTCCCTTGCTCCTACGTATTCCTCAATTATGTTAAGGAAATCAGACCTATGTAGTTTTTTGAGAACTAAATGTTGGTTAAGTTGTTTAAGGCGTTGGACCATTTAAACGATCTTTTGATTCTTTTGAAAGGAGAGAAACATTAAGGTATTGGACGATTAACGATCTCTTGGTTTTTGAAAGTAAAGAAATGTTAAGGCGTTGGACCATTAACGATCTCTTGGGGTGGTCGACAAAAGTGAGGCTTTTGCTCCTATGTATCCTCAATTGCGATGAGGAAATCAGACCTACGTAGTTCTTGCTAAAGCGGTAAAGTTACATGTTGATTTCATGCTTTTGAACGATCCATGTTAACCCATAAAAGCAAAGAGGACCGTTTAAGGCGTTGCACCTTAAAACGGTTTTTAGTGATTTTTGCGGACAAAGCTTGATTTGTGAGTTGATTTTAGCCTTAGTTTCACTTTGGTTATTAGTCAATTGATAAAAGGAAACATTCAAAGAAAAACGTCCGATTGATTTTTTTGATTATTTTATTCAAAGATATTTTGATTATTTTATTATTATTTATTTCAAGATATTTTGATTATTTTATTATTATTTTGCCCTTTTTTTGGTTTAACCGTGGTTACAGTGTGAACGATCGGTTAGATTTTGTTTTAACAGTGATTAAACGAGATTACATCGCAAATAATCGATGAAATTCATTTTATCATTTATTAGGCGAGATAATGGCTTAAACGATCGGTTAAAACTCGTTAAAAATGGAAGAAAAGAAAATCGAAAATGAACGAAATAAAGATGAAAGCCAAAAATACAAGAAATGAATTGAAAGTCTCGGATTCGAAAAACTTACCCGTTGAAGAACGAAGAACGAAACAAGAACGGATGAAGAACGATGAAGAACGACGGAAAACCTTCACGGATTTGCTCACAAAAACATCACGGAAGCGTTACAGAAGCACCTTGGCTTGGATTTTCTTCATGGAAATTTTTTTTTCCACCAAAAACAGCTGAAATGCATAGCCAAGGGGGTTAGGGATATTTAGAATAACCTCCCTTCGCCTATTTATAGGAAAACGGGGGGGGGGGGGGTTGCCGCCCAGCCCGCCCAGGCGAGTTGGGTTGCGTCCTCCAGAAGCAACCCTGCTTAGAAAATATTCTGAAAGGGTCTAGATTCAAAAATTTGAAAATTGCTATTTGCACCCCCATCTTGATAAGTTCACCCCCTTCTTTCGTAATTTACGAAAAAATTACGAAATCCTTATGGAAGCATATAGGACTTGACTTTATTCCTTTTTTCTCTTCCTTCTCACCCATTTAGCTGAAGTATGCTTATTTAGGGTTATGAGAATTTTACGGAAGCATTACGGAAGCATATCAGACTTGATTTCCTTCTTTTTCCTCTTCTCTTTCACCAATATTAAGTGAAATAGGCTTACTCAAAGTTTTAGGAATTTTATAGAAGTATTACGAAAGCTCCGGAAACCATTTTCCAACAAAACGTGGAGGATCTTGATAAGTTCACCCCCCTTTGCTAAATGCACTCCTGTTTATTTACACCCTTTTTTACTAAATACACCCCCTATTGCCTTTTTTGATGATTCCTTTTTCGTAACGTTACGGAACTTTACGGATTATGTAACGACACTTATTTTCTTTCCATAATGTCGCAAAACCTTACGGATTGCGCAATAATCCCTTTTTAGACCTCTGGAATGTGGTGGAACTTTACGGATTGTGCGTAATGCTCCTTTTCGACTTCCGGCATGCCGCGAAACTTCACGAATTACCTAACAATGGGTGTTAAGTACCTCGAAGTGGTCAAGCAAAGGTTTCAGGCTATCAAACAATGGTCCCTGGACGAAATTAGGGTATGACAGTTGCCCTTCTTTACTTATCTTTTATTGGAGATAAAAGCGAAGTAAAGATAAAACACTAATTTCGTTCAAGCGGAACATCATTCGACCGGTCAATATCCCCACCAGCGGAACCCTACGCCATTGCACTCGATCGTCCCTACCCAGCAGAGAAGAATCTCGCGCGTCGTTGGGCATGAATGTTTCCGGACGATGAGAGTAAAACCTGCAAAAATTTGGAAAATAATCAGAACCGAACGACCAACATCATCCTGATACCGTCAAATTCGTTCCCCTCGATTGACGAAATGTGCGGATGACCATAAGGTATCTCTGCCTGCCACCTGACTCGCTGTCCCTGGATGGCAAAAGGTGCAGAAAACGATGTTAGTCTCCGCGCGTCAACCGGCTCGTTTGCCCCTGGTTGACGAAAGGTGCGGGTAACCATACGGTAACCCCTCATGTCACCTGACTTCACGGGTCAGGACGACAAAAGGTGCAGAAGACGATGTTAGTCTCTATGCGCTATCGTGCTTTGAGTCTGATGGATAGCGAAAGAATGTTTATACGGATAACCACTTGAGTATTTTCGCCTGCCCCCTAACTTCCCGGGTTAGTATTGACATAAATTGACTGTGCGGAGAAATTACTTGTGTATCTCCGCAAGTCACCTGACTGCAGGGTCAGTGTGACAAAAATTGTTTGTGCGAAGAAATTACTTGTGTATCTCCGCACGTCACCCGACTTCAGGGTCAGTATGGCAGACAACACGAAAGACGACGTAAATCTCTGCGTGTCAACGAGCTCGTTGGTCGCGATTGACAAAGGGTGCAGAAGACGACGTTAGTCTCTGCATGCTATCGTGCTCTGGGTCTGATGGATAGCGAAAGAATGTTTATACGGATAACCACTTGAGTATTTCCGCCTGCCCCCTAACTTCACGGGTTAGTATTGACAAAAGTTGACTGCACGGAGAAATTACTTGAGTATCTCCGCACGTCACCTAACTGTAGGGTCAGTGTGACAGAAATTGTCTGTGCGGAAAAATTACTTGTGTATCTCCGCACGTCACCTGACTTCAGGGTCAGTATCACAGACAGCGCGCAAGAAGACGTAAATCTCCGCGTGTCAACGGGCTCGTTGGCCGCGATTGACAGAGGGTGCAGAAGACGACGTTAGTCTCTGCATGCTATCATGCTCTGAGTCTGATGGATAGCAAAAGAATGTTTATACGGATAACCAGTTGGGTATTTCCGCCTGCCCCCTAAGTTCACGGGTTAGAATTGACAGAAATTGACTGTGCGGAGAAATTACTTGTGTATCTCCGCACGTCACCTGACTGCAGGGTCAGTATGATAGATAGCGCATAAGACGACGTATATCTCCGCGTGTCAACGGGCTCGTTGGCCGCGATTGACAAAGGGTGTAGAAGACGACGTTAGTTTCTGCATGCTATTGTGTTCTGAGTCTGATGGATAGTGAAAGAATGTTTATACGGTAACCACTTGGGTATTTCCTCCTGCCCCCTAACTTCACGGGTTAGTATTGACAGAAATTGACTGTGCGGAGAAATTACTTGTGTATCTTCGCACGTCACCTGACTTCAGGACAGTGTGACAGAAATTGTGGGGAGGCCGACAAAAGCGAGTCTCTTGCTCCTACATATCCTCAATTTGTGATGAGGAACTCAGACCTACGTATTTCTTGATAACTGTGAGACTAAAATAGTCTCGGTGTTTTTTCACTAAAATGCGAACATGCTTTAGTAAAGAAACAAAACCTCCAACTGATCAGAGCAACATATGATTTTTTTTTATGAAAAACAATGTGTCTATTGGGGAAGGAGAGTATGCTAATGAAATTTTCTCATAACCATAAATGAGATTTTGGATGTTAGCGTTTCGTTTCTAAACGATCATCTAGAGGAAACACTGGGTCCAACAAAAATAGAAGAAAATCACTCAAAGTGTATCAATCTCACACATGTAAGTGTTTCATCCTAATTCCGAACCATAGATATGTCATGACTTGATTTTGCAAATCATTTCCTATCAAATCAAAGATTACATGCGTGATCATGGATCAATAGGACTTCTTCTTGGGAATGGGTTTTTTTGGTGGGAAATTTGGCTTTGAGTGTTTTTGGCCTTTTCGTTTTCTGTTTTTGTTTAGTGTGAGGCGAACAAGTCACCGACGCACAGGATTTTGGTTGGCAATCAAAGGGAGAGGACCACTTTAGGTCAGGGTTTCCTTTCTTTTCTTGTTTACTTGGTGACAATTCTGTATTGTTCAGATATTGTCTGGCCTAAAGACCTTTCTGCATATTTCTTCTGTTTTCTTCTGATCTTTGATCGAGAATTTTCTTTCTTCTTTGCTTTCTCTCAATCTTTGATTGGGAATTTTCTTCTTTTGCTTTCTCTCAATCTTTGATTGGGAATTTTTCTTCTTTTGCTTTCTTCCGATCTTTGATCGGGAACCTTCCTTTTTTTGTTTTGTTTTCTTCTGAAGGCGAGGATGGGCATTTTCACCCTGGGTCAAGGTTTATGGTGAGTTGGGATTTTGGCTCAAGGTTTGTAGAAGGGCTGGACACGATATATGTTAGAGTGTTGGTTTGGCCAACGATTTAGGGATAAAGGGGATGTCCCACATTATTTCCATGACACACATGCAACAATGATGATTAGGAAATTTTATGCAGAATTGGTCATGCATGCACCCATGTGGACACTCAAGCATCAAGTTTTTATGGTCATGCGACACTAGGGCTCAGGATTCATTTTTCCTATTTAAGTCAACCCAGTGTTTCCAAAATATGCTCCTTTATCAATTCATGCATTCATCTGAGTCCATTTTGGGCGTTCGGGAAAATTTTCACAGCATTCACCCTTCAGGTGTATACACATTTTTTCAACAAAACCCTTTGTTTTAATCGGTGAATCTTTTTCAAAGAAAAGCTGGAAGTGAATTCTTTTCAAAAGCATGCTTGCTTTTCAGCCGAAAGATATATTTTTTGTTCTTGTTTGTTTTTGTTTTTTTGCTACCTTTACATATGTATATTTTTGTGAGGTATTTTTGCTATATAGATGCATATCCAAGGTATCTTGCTACCCAAACATACATACATATACATAATATATATATATATATATATATATATATATATATATATATATATATATATATATATATATATATATATATATATTGTGAGGTATTTTTGCTATATACATGCATATCTAAGGTATCTTGCTACCTAAACATACATATATATATTTTGTGACGTATGACTACCTTCTGAGCTTGTGCTTGTTTTATTTAAATTCCTAGGATCATGAGCAACTAGGTGTGTCCTACTATGACTTGAGAAACAAAAGTGATCAAATAACAAGCAGAGATTTAAAAGGTACTAGGTTGCCTCCTAGTAGCGCTTCTTTAACGTCTTGAGCTAGGCGCGTGATGACTTGTCGGTCACGGACCTAGTACTTTTTCTTACCTTTGGCTTTGGACTTGGTTGCCTATTGATCGGCCATGTGTCGTAGGCAACGCTCTAACCTTTTTGTGGATGAGCTGAGGGGCTCTGGAGGTGGCGGTGGTGCTCCTGTTGCCAACTACTGTGATGCCTCGCCCTGCGCCTGCTTAGGGGCGCAGTACTTCTCGATGAAAGTCCGGTTAATAGGGGCCTGATGACCTTGTTGGGGGCGACGGGCACTCTGTAGAACTGACAAAGGCCCGTAATCAGAGCTGGAAACCCCAAGACCCTGTTGAATTTCTCCGGGTCCACTGGGTGTCTTGCGGGTGCGATCTCTACAAACAATAGATGACATCAGAAATTAGTTGAGCGATGTGCATACTTACCAATGTCATGATGGCGTGACCTTGCTGGGGGGATCAGAGGGTGGCCCAGGAACTGATAAAAGGAAAGTACTGGCCCCTTAACCGGGAGCACAAGTCTAGGTTAAGCATTAAGGGCAGAGGACCTTAAATTCTCTTAAGGTGCGGATGTGGAGCTCACTGAAGGCGAGAGAGTGTAGCCCTCTGAAGGTGAGGACGTGTAGTCCTCTAAAGTGGAGGAAGTGTAGTCCTCTGAAGGCGAGGACGTGTAGTCCTCTGAAGGTGAGGACGTGTACTCCTCTGAAGCCGAGGGCGTGTAGCCCTCTGAAGGTGAGGATGCGTAGTCCTCTGAAGGTGAGGGCGTGTAGCCCCCTAAAGGTGAGGACGTGTAATCCTCCGAAGGCGAGGGCGTGTAGCCCTCTAAAGGTGAGGACGTGTAGTCCCCTGAAGGTGAGGACGTGTAGCCCTTTGAAGGCAAGGACGTGTAGTCCTCTGAAGGTGAGGACGTGTAGTCCTCTGACGGCGAGGGCGTGTAGCCCTCTGAAGGTGAGGACATGTAGTCTTCTGAAGGCAAGGGCATGTAGCCCTCTGAAGGTGAGGACATGTAGTCCTCTGAAGGTGAGGACGTGTAGTCTTCTAAAGGCGAGGGCGTGTCGCCCTTTGAAGGCGAGGACGTGTAGCCCTCTGAAGGTGAGGACGTGTAGTCCTCTAAAGGTGAGGACATAGTCCTCTCAAGGCGAGGATGTGTAGTCCTCTGAAGGTGTGGACGTGTAGTCCTCTGAAGGTGAGGGCGTGTAGCCCTCTGAAGGTGTGGACGTGTAGTCCTCTGAAGGTGAGGACGTGTAGTCCTCAAGGCAAGGGCCTGTAGCCCTCTGAAGGTGAGGACATGTAGTCCTTTGAAGGGGAAGACGTGTAGTCCTCTGAAGGCGAGGAGGTGTAGTCCTCTGAAGGTAAAGACATCTAGTCCTTTGAAGACGAGGGCGTGTAGCTCTCTGAAGGTGAGGACGTGTAGTCCTCTAAAGGTAAGGATGTGTAGTCCTCAAGGTGAGGACGTGAAGTCCTCTGAAGGCGAGGGCATGTAGCCCTCTCAAGGCGAGGGCATGTAGCCCTCTCAAGGAGAGGGTGTGTAGCCCTCTCAAGGCGAGGACATGTAGTCCTCTGAAGGGTAGGACGTGTAGTCCTCTAAAGGCGAGGACGTGTAGTCCTTTGAAGGTGAGGACGCTTAGTCCTCTGAAGGCGAGGGCGTGTAGCACTCTGAAGGTGAGGACGTGTAGTCCTCTGAAGGTGAGGACGTGTTGTCCTCAAGGCGAGGACGTGTAGTCCTCTGAAGGTTAGGGCGTGCAGCCCTCTGAAGGTGAGGACGTGAAGTCCTCTGAAGGCGAGGGCATGTAGCCCTCTCAAGGCGAGGACATGTAGTCTTCTGATGGGTAGGACGGGTAGTCCTCTGATGGTGAGGACGTGTTGTCCTCAAGGCAAGGACGTGTAGTCCTCTGAAGGTTAGGGCGTGTAGCCCTCTGAAGGTGAGGACATGTAGTCCTCTGATGGCGAGGGTGTGTAGCCCTCTGAAGGTGAGGATATACAGCCCTCTGATGGCGAGGACGGGTAGTCCTGTGAAGGCGAGAATGTGTAGTCCTCTAAAGGCGAGGGCGTGCAACCCTCTGATGGTGAGGACGTGTAGTCCTCTGAAGGTGAGGGTACTAGTACCCAAGGGTCCACCCTTATGAGAAAGCAGGAGATTGACTCATTGAGAGGGCATGTCATCCTAAATTCAAAAAGATTGGAGATTAGGTGTTGTAAATCTATGCAATTAACATGATTTTTAGGGATGCAGATGTATGCAACCTTTGTCTTGAAATGCGATAAATGCGGACTTCGTATGCAACAATGCAATGTAATGGAAATTTTGTACAATGTTCATGACATTCTTTCCCTATTTTGTGATTTTGATTTTGATTTGATTTTTTTTTGGAAAACACAGATTGATTGTCCTTTTGAAAGAGGTTATAATTCATGCAACCTCATCCTATCTTTTGCAAATCTCTCCAGGAACTCCCTCAGAGTGTATGTTCTGTTTGATTTAGTCACTTGACCATTTTGGAGTGACGACAATGGAGTTGTTTTGATGTTTAATCAATCCATTGAAATTCCAGGATTTGTCCCCCCCTTTTGTTGTTTAAAAACATCGTTGGGTGAAAACTTTTGATCTGCCCCTAGATTCGCTTGAGGCTCATGCACGGTGCCCCTCATTGCCCCAGTGTAAGGCTTTGAGGTACCAATCGTTATCTTTCGTCATGACCTTGTAGCTGGGAACCTATTGGGTGAGAACTTCTAATCTGCCCCTAGGTTTGCTCGAGGTTTATGCATAGTGCCTTACATTGCCCCAGTGTAAGGCTTTGAGGTATCCATCATTGTTTTGTTTTCACAACCTTGTAGCAAGGAAGAATGAAAGAAGCGACTGATTCTCAAAAAGGACTTTCAAGGACGAGAAACAGTTGAAGGATTTTTCAATTGACGGATTAAGTCAAATGACTCATATTCTTGATAACTCACTTCTCTCTCAAAAAGACAAACTTTCAGGAATGATAAAATGAGCTCACATGAATGTCTATATTTTTACTTGAAAACACAGTCAATCAAATGCTTTTTTCTTTTTCTTTTTGAACTTTTTTTTGCTTTACTCGTCGTTTTACAACACCCTCACCAAATGTGTAGCAGGAGTAATTTCTGATTGAACGGTCTTGGAAGTCCAAACTCAGGAGCGCATGTCGCTTGAGCAAACAAACCAATGGCTTGCACCCACATTCCAGTGGAAGCAAAGATGTAATTACGAGAGGATGAGGGACAAAGATGTCAAATTTATCCATTTTATTTAGCATTGTAACTATGGTTTGCAATAATGGCATAAACTTGAAAATCCTGATGAGTCATTAGAGACATCTAACAACAGCTTTCAAAATTGCCCCATGTGTGGTGTCGTTTGTCAATGTTAGGATTCACAAGCGATTCTCCTCAAATTTCAGCCAGCTCACATCAATTAGACTTTGCACCTTACGCTTCAAGGTCATACAGTGCTCAATGGAATGTCCCGTGGCTCCTCCATGATATGCACATGTTGCATTCGAGTCGTATCCTTGGAAAAATGGAGGTTGAAGAAACCTAGTAGGGGTTATGGCTACCATTGCATTATCAAGTAGATAAGGGACCAAGTTAGCATAGGACACCAAAATTGGGGTGAATTCTGCAAGATTTTGCTGCAAAATTCCTTCCTTGGTTGGTGTTTTGGTTTGTGCTAAAAGTGGTGTTTAGCATTGGTTGTGTGGTAGGTGGGTTTTGTGGTTGATTTAGGGATGGCTTTTGTGGATAAATGGGTGGTGAGTAAGGAGAAGGGTTGTTATTGGCTGAGTAATGACATTGTTGGGTTGGCGGGAAACTTGGCCGTATAGGAATGGCAGTCGCAGCATGGGTTTCTCCTTCATTCTCACCCTCTTCATTTGCCCCAGTTTTCGCATTCATCAAAGTAGGATGGTTAGATTTACCTCTTTCCAGGCCCACTTTGATAATTTCGCCAGCGAAGACCAAATCCGAAAAGCTTGAAGGTGTGTAACCCACCATTTTTCATAATAGAACACTGGTAAAGTGTCTACTATCATTGTTATCATTTCTTTCTCTGTCATTGAGGTAACCACTTGGGCTGCTAGATCCCTCCCCTTTTGGGCGTATTCTTTGAAAGATTCGTGCCCCCTCTTGCATATGCTCTGTAGTTGCATCCTATCCGGAGCCATATCAGAATTGTACTGATATTGCCTAGCGAAGGCAATCATTAGGTCCTTCCAAGAATGGACTCAGGAAGGTTCCAAGTTAGTGTAGCAGGTAACAGCTACCCCTGTAAGACTTTCTTGGAAGAAATGTATCAGCAGTTCCTCATCTTTTGCGTATGCCCCCATCTTCCGACAATACATCTTTGGATGGTTCTTGGGGCAAGTAGTCCCTTTGTACTTGTCAAAGTCCGGCACCTTGAACTTGGGAGGGGTGATGATATTGGGTACTAGGAACAACTCTTCTAGGTTAAAGGCATAATCTTCACCTCCTTCAATGGCCCTAAGCCTTTCCTCTAGATGATCCAACTTTCCCATTTCTGCCAGAGTATGAGGGTTTTTAACCACTGTGGAATGTGAGGGGTGTGGTTCTGGGTGATACTGAGGGCCCTCCAAAGTGTTTTGCAGGGGTATACCACCAACTGCTTGCCCTTTAGTGGCATATCCGAGGAAAGGCTCGAAGTCGGCTAGATTGTGGTGGGGTATTTCATATGTCTCCCCCAAGGGTTGAGAGACATGTGCATGATCAGATTGAGGTTGTCGGCTTTCAATGAGTATGGGAACGGAGTTATTGACATCCTCACTGGGAGTGTATGCCACATTGGGTGGTGTGTAGTTGGGAGGCAAGCCATATGGCACGAAGGAATGCTTATTTTGAATTTGCACATAATGGGGGTCGCCCATACTTGCCAACTCTTTGCCTCTCACATCCAAGGTTGGATGACTCATTTGGTTGAGGCCAGATGGGGGGGTCAGGTCAACCTCAACAATGGAGCTGGTAACGGCTATTGCAGCCGCATTGACCCCCATTATCTTCTTCATGCTCATCATGGCCTCCATCATTGTGGCCATTTTCTCTTTCATGGCCTCCATGTCGGCCTTCATCTGCTTTTGCACCTCCTCTACTTCACCCATTACTCTAGCTCTAGCACGGGTTCGGTAAGGGCGCCGTAAAGCGTGTTCTTTCCTTTTGATAACAATGATTAAGTTCGTTTTTTTTCAAGGAAAGAATGTAATGAGCAATGCAACCAATGAAAAGCATGGATGTATGCGAATGATGCACAGTTGAAGTATTGTGAATTTTTATGCAAGACATGGGGTTGAATCAATTTGATTTTCAACATGGTCCTTGACATCTTGGTCAAAGTGAAACTGGAAGTAATAGGGACATCAACAGCCCTAAATGTGTTTGGCAGTAGACGAAGCAGCGATCTAACTCGATCCATCTTTTGCCCCAATTTTTGCAAGATGGTTACTTCCAAGCTTCAACTTGATTGGATGAACCTTTTCATAAAAGCATGAGCTTGGTTCAACCCCATAACCCAAGGAATGGAAATTTTGATTGCCAATATTTCGACAACATTTCACAGAGATGAATGACTCGGGCATACTTAAGCTATGCATGGAAAAAGTAATTATGAGATTGAGACGCCCGAAGAAACATCATTTCCTAGTTAAACACGCATTAGGTACCATGCTCAATCATTTTGTTTTTTAAGAGAAACAGGTTTATGATCCCAACATGGTTAGCTTATGGTACCTAACACATGCAACTAAGAATGTAGTGTGAACTTTCATGCTTCTTTTTTTGCTTTTGTTTTGCAGAGGAAAATGCAAGGATCATGCATGAGTAAACATAAAAATAAAAGGTATGAAAAAAGCATGTTAGATGTAGATGCATGGTGATGAAATGACTTATGCAAAATGCAATGCATGAAATGATAAGTGACAAATGTAGGAATGATACGTCCATTACGACTGCCATAAAGAGATGCTTATGCAGTGCATGATAAGAATGCATTTACGAACACGAGAGCCCAAAAAATCATCTCTTCTTGCTTGCGTATTTGGGGGCGTAGTGCTCTATGTGTGCAGTTAAAAAGGTGATATGGACCTTCCAGCTTGCCGTGACAAAAGACGAGACCAACATACAATGCATGTGTGACGACAAGATGCAGATCATGGCAATATCCTCAAATAATCATACAGCAAAGGCGTACATGACATTTAGGTTATATGCATGGCAGTGTTTAAAAAGGCACGCAGCGTGTTCACTTCGTGCCCCTATTTTAGGGACCTAAACGGGAGGAATTAAAAGGCTTTTAGTGATAATTCCCAAGGTGGTCATATCTCTCTTGATGGTTTCTAGAGGTATCATCCCCTTCGAAAAACATATTGCGGTAGTAGGGACTACCAGCAACAATATGTTATCAAAGAGAAAAACTCTAGATGAGGGTTCACTGTTATCAAGCAAGTCGGAGACCCAGCATGACCACAGATTCACCTCCACTCCTTATGTTCCCATGGACCCGGGTATAGGGCCCCTTTTTAACTCACCGTATGTACAAATAGTGTTGGTGTTTGTGTGCATCAAATGAATAAATATCTGTCGCAACGTGCCCTTTTGCGGGCGAGCGAGGGCGAGGCTCACGGGTGCGCTTTCCAAAGGAGGAAAGATGCGCGGAGTCGCCACCAACTTTTATTTGTGGAAAACGTTGGAAAAACCAAAGGAAACCGGTCAAAATGAAAATTCTAAGTTCGGGAGTTGTATTTACGCTTGAGGAAGGTATTAGCACCTCTTACGTTTGTCTCGAAGGACAACAGCCTATTTTTTAGAATCATGGAAATTGTATTACCATAACTTTATTTCTTTTTATTTTTGAGGTCGACAAAAGTGGGGCTTTTGCTCCTACGTACCCTCCATCGAAGAGGAAATCAGACCTACGTAGTTCTTTCTTATGCGTGAATCAAGTGATTCTTTTTACTTGAAAGGTGATCATTTTAAGGCGTTGGACCTTAAAAATGATCCATTTTACTTGGTAAGAAATTGAAATGATAAACTTTCAAAACCCTATTTTTGTGGACGAGCTTGACTAGGCGAGTTGATTTTAGCCTTAGTTTCACTTTAGTTATTAGTCAATTCAATTAAGAATGAGAAATCCCAAAGAGAAAAACGTCCGATTGATTTTTCGCTTTATTTTACTAAAAGGTATTTTTTTTATTATATTATTATTTTACCTCTTTTTTGATTTCCAACGTGGTTACGGCACGACCGAACGGTCGGAATTCATTTTAACCGAAATTAATGGATGATACAATTCAAACGATCGGTGGAAATTTATTTTATTTTTAGATTATGCGAGAAATGACTTAAATAAATGACTTAAGCACGTCAAAAGGGGGTATAAAAAGCGAATGAAAACGAGAATAAAAATACATGAAACAAAATGTGGACCACCACGGGTACATAGAATGAATTGAAAAGCTCGGTTTAAGGTACTTACCCGTTGAAGACTGAAGAAAACGAAGAACGAACGATGAATGTTGAAGAACGGTCGAGAATCTTCGCGTAATTACTCATGGAAACGTTACGGAAGCGCCTCGGCTTGGATTTTCTTCACGGAAATAATTTTCCTCAGCAATTTCGAGAGAATGAGAAGTGCCAAGAAGGCTGAACCCCTTCTCCCTTCACTCCTCCCCCTATTTATAGCAAAATAGGGGAGGAGCTTGCCACCCAGCTCGCCCAGGCGAGCAAGGTTGCTTCCTCCAGAAGCAACAGCCTTCTGGAGGAAGAATCTGGAAGGCCTAAGTGGGCTTGATTTCTATTTGTACCCCCCTTTTTACTAAATTCACCCCCTTCTATATTTTTTTGGTAATTCTTTTTCCGTAACGTTACGAAACTTTACGAATTTCGTAACGATACTTATTTTCCTTCCGCAAGGTTACGAATCCTTACGGATTATGTATTTAGTCTTTTTTAGCTTTCGAAGAAGTTACGGAAACTCACGGATTGCGAAAAATACCTCCTTTTGATTTCCGTCACATCACGGAATTTTCACGGATCGCGTAAGCCTGCTTCCTTTTGATTTTTGGCACGTATCGGGACTTCACATATTGTGCAACAAAGGGTGCCAAACATCTCGAAGCGGCCAATCACTGGTTGTATATCATCAAATTATAATCCCCGGACGAAATTAGGGTATGACAGTTGCCCCTCTTTACTTACCTCTCATCGGAGATAAGAGGAAAGCAAAGATAAGACACTAATTTCGTCCATCCTGCCCTTTTCGTGATGACGATTCTCGTCTCTACTCCTTCCTTTTTTTTGCTGTACAACACAAAACAAAATACAAATAACAACAAGAACAACGAATATAATATACATATACACATATACACATGTTTGGCGAAGGAACCGATCCGGAAAACAACAGAAGAACATATTTCCCAGTCACCAGAGGCTTCGCGCTTGATAATGGAGGACACATGAACAGCGCTAGGCAATGACATTCATGGGGCTCCGAAAAAAGGTGGAGAATGGAGGATTGCCTTGAGGGTCCGCACTTAGACAATCATGAAACATAGCTCCAAACTCGAAGGTGGAGGGCACATGAACAGCGCTAGGCAATAACATTCATGGGGCTCCGAAAAAGGGGGAGAATGGAGGATTGCCTTGAGGGTCCGCACTTAGGCAATCATGAAACACAGCTCCAAACTCGAAGGTGGAGGACACATGAACAGCGCTAGGCAATAACATTCATGGGGCTCCGAAAAAGGGTTGAGAATGGAGAATTGCACTAAGCAATCACTACACATGGCTCCAAACTCGTGGGTGGAGGACGCATGAACGAAAACGCAATTCATGGGGCTCCGAAAAAGGGTTGAGAATGGAGAATTGCACTAAGCAATCACTACGCATGGCTCCAAACTCGAAGGTGGAGGACGCATGAACGAAAACGCAATTCATGGGGCTCCGGAAAAGGTTTGAGAATGGAGAATTGCACTAAGCAATCACTACGCATGGCTCCAAACTCGAAGGTGGAGGACGCATGAACGAAAACGCAATTCAGGGGGCTCCGAAAAAGGGTTGAGAATGGAGAATTGCACTAAGCAATCACTATGCATGGCTCCAAACTCGAAGGTGGAGGACGCATGAATGAAAACGCAATTCATGGGGCTCCAGAAAAGGGTTGAGAATGGAGAATTGCACTAAGCAATCACTACGCATGGCTCCAAACTCGAAGGTGGAGGACGCATGAACGAAAACGCAATTCATGGGGCTCCGAAAAAAGTTTGAGAATGGAGAATTGCACTAAGCAATCACTACGCATGGCTCCAAACTCGTGGGTGGAGGACGCGTGAATGAAAACACAATTCATGGGGCTCCGAAAAAAGATTGAGAATGGAGAATTGCACTAAGCAATCACTACGCATGGCTCCAAACTCGTGGGTGGAGGACGCATGAACGAAAACGCAATTCATGGGGCTCCGGAAAAGATTGGCAGGACCGAACGGTCCACCGGGGTTTTCCACCTAAAAGGAAAACATGCTTTTTGCAAAGAAAAATAAATCATTCGCGAGAGCACCACATCTTAGAGAAACAATATACTTGTGCCACGGGTAATCTTCCTTGTAACCGAGAACGAAAGGCAGGATGTCAACTTTTAGCTTTTAAATGAACATGCAGGGGAAACATCGGGCTAAGCTGAAAATAAATCACTCATAGTGTATAAAACTCACACAGGCAAGTGTTTTATCCTATTCCCAAACCAAAACTGAACCATGACTTTATTTTGCACACGATTTCCTATCGAATCAAAGATCAAACGTATGATCACGGACCAATAGGCTTTTCTCGAGGATAGTGTTTTTTGGAGAGGAAGCTGGGTGTTTCGGTCTTTTCCTCTTTGTTCATGTGGGGTGGGATATTGCCAGTCGAGAATGATTTTGAGTGGCAATCTGGCTTGAAGAATTTCTGTCCTCTTTCTTTCATTGATCGAGAATTGCTTCTTTTCCTTTTTCACTTCTTTTCGATCTTTGATCGGGAATCCTTCTTTCCTTTCTTCTGTTCTTTTCTTTATTTTCATCTCATCTTCTTTTTTTTCTTTTCATTTCTTCCTTTTCTTTCTTTTCACTTCTCCTTCCCCATCCCTTTCTTTGGGAAATTGGGTTTTAGCATTCTATTCGTTCTCCCTTGAGGAGATTCCACTATCCTTTGCTTCGGGGAAGGAATGAGGATTCTTTTTTATAAGCCAATGTTCAAAAAGGTCTAAGGTTGTGTTTCAATGGGGTCTTTTATCGTGGGAACCCAATCTTGATATCTGGGGCAAAACAAATTTGGGTGTCAAGGTGTCGGTCTCGGGCCGAACTTCCACATTATTCCATAAGGCACGCGTGACAATGATGATTTGAAAACAACGTGCAAAATTAGTCATGGCTACAACCAGGTGGGCACTCAAGCATCCCGTTTATGGCATTATGACACTACGGTTGGGAATTTACACAGACAGATCCAACGTTTCCAAGTTATGTTCTTTCATCAGTTCAATGCATTCATCCATTCTTATCTCGGTTTATTCCGGAAAATAAACTCTTAGCATCAGTCCCTTGTTTCCAGAAGATGCGTTTGCTCTTTACGAATGATTTGTACTTCTTAACTATAACATGTCGACCTTCGCGGTCTTTCTTTCTTTTTCCTCTTTGTTTTATATATATTCACTAAAATTATACACCTGTGGTCCTTTATGAGGAAAACCTTTCTTTGTACATCTATATTCTTATACATGACAAACTTTTTCTGTACACACATTGGAACTCTTTCTCTTTACGTCACACGGTCTATATATAAACCCTATTTACGTTCAAAGATTTTTTCATTTTTCCCAACACACACTTATGGTTCATACAAAAGTTTCTTCATATACACTCGTTGCTCACACACACAAGAATTCCTTTCCACGCATCATTTACACACACAAAAACCTTCCATACACATTTTTCCTTTTACATACATGTATAAATAAAAACCTTTTTCTTTTCTTTATGAACATGACTTTTATTCACAACACTTCTTTCTTTTTATTAGGATTTTTGGTTCATTTTAGTTTTAGGACGACGTTCCTAAATGAAAAACTCTACACGGTTCCGGAATTTCAACAAACACTATTGACAACAATGAAACAAGTACCGACGTAACAACTCAAACGATATGTATGTACAAAACAAAAGTCAAAACATGAAACAAACGTTAGTCCCTTAGTCAAACAAAAATAAGATGATATGTAACAGAAAAAACAAATGGAAATGTCGCAACCTACCCTTCGGCGGGAGGGCGACGCGAGACTCGCGGGATGCGTGTTCCACGAAAGGAATACGCGCGGAGTCGCCACCAACGTTTATTTGAGGAAAACGTCGGAAAAACCGGAAAAGACGCGATCTACGAACTTTTAAGTGAAAGGTTCGGGAGTTGTATTTACGCACGGGGAAGGTATTAGCACCCCATACGTCCGCCCCAAGGGACGGCAGCCTTTAATCGAATGTGCAAACATGACTTTGATTTTTTATGTTCCCTTTTTATGTCTCTATATCCTTTATACCCTTTTTATATTTTCTCTTTTTGTGGTCGACAAGGGTGTTTCCCTTTGCTCCTACGTATTCCTCAATTTGGGATGAGAAAATCAGACCTACGTAGTTATTTTGGAACAAAGTGTTTGGTTTAAGTTTGTTTTTTGTCTTTTTTGCAAAATATGTTTTTTATTTGAACAAAAGGTCATTTAAGGTGTTGGACCATTAAACGGTCTTTTGATTTTGAAAGGAGAGAAACGTTAAGGCATTGGACCATTAACGATCTCTTGTTTTTGAAAGGAGAGAAACGTTAAGGCATTGGACCATTAACGATCTCTTGTTTTTGAAAGGAGAGAAACGTTAAGGCATTGGACCATTAACGATCTCTTGGGGTGGTCGACAAAAGCGGGGCTTTTGCTCCTACGTATCCTCAATGAGGAACTCAGACCTACGTAGTTCTTGCTTTTTGTCAAGTGATTCTTTTTCACTTAAGTGGTGATCATTTTAAGGCGTTGGACCTTAAAAACAATCCATTTTACTTAGTGAGAAATTGAAATGACAAACTTCAAAAGCCTATTTTTATGGACGAGCTTGACTAGGCGAATTGATTTTAGCCTTTAGTTTCACTTTAGTTATTAATCAATTCGATTAAGAATGAGAAATCCCAAAGAGAAAACGTCCGATTGATTTTCTGCTTTATTTTACTAAAAGATGTCTTTTTGATTATTATATTATTTTTTACCTCTTTTTTGATTTCCAACGTGGTTACGGCACGACCGAACGGTCGGAATTTATTTTAACCGAAGTTAACGGATAATACAATTCAAACGTTCGGTGGAAATTTATTTTATTTTTAAGTTAAGCGAGAAATGACTTAAGTAAAATGACTTAAGCACGTCAACAGGGGGTATAAAAAATAAACAAAACGAGAATAAAAATGCACGAAACACAATGTGGACCACTACGGGTACATAGAATGAATCGAAAAGCTTGGTTCGAGGTACTTACCCGTTGAAGATCGAAGAACGATGAAGAACGAATGAAGAACGTCGAAGAACGGTTGAAACCTTTGCGAAATTCTTCATGGAAAACGTTACGGAAACGTTTCGGAAGCGCCTCGGCTTAGATTTTCTTCACGGAAACAATTTTTCCAAGCAAATTCGAAAGAGAGAGAAGTGCCTAAGGGGCTGAACCCCTTCCTTCTTGCCTTCCTCCCCTATTTATAGCAAAATAGGGGAGGTGGTTGCCGCCCAGCTCGCCCAGGCGAGCAGGGTTGCTTCCTCCAGAAGCAACCGCCTTCTGGAGGAATATTCCGGAGGGCCCAAGTGGGCCTGGGTGCTATTTGCACCCCCATTTTTACTAAGTACACCCCCCTCTGCTGTTTTTTGGTGATTCTTTTTTCGTAAAGTTACGGAAACTTACGAATTTCGTAACGATACTTGTTTTCTTTCCGTAATGTTACGGAACCTTGCGGATTACATAATCATCCCCTTTTTGACTTACGGAATGTTACGGAACCTCACTTAATTATGCAACGATGCTTCCATTTGATTTCCGGTGTGTCACGGAAACTTACGGATTGTGCATCAATATTTTTTTGGTTTTTCGGCATGTCCTGGAATTTCACAAATTGCCTAATGATGGGTGCCAAGCACCTCACGAGGACCAAAGAATGGTCGCACGTCATCGAGCAAAGGTCCCCGGACGAAATTAGGGTATGACAGTTGCCCCTCTTTACTTGTCTTTTATTGGAGATAAAAGGAAAGTAAAGATAAGACACTAATTTCGTTCCTCTCGATTTGACGAGAGTCGCAGGTGACCATAAAATCTCCACATGCAAATGACTTATTGTTCCCAAAATTTCACAAATTGCCTAATGATGGGTGCCAAGCACCTCACAAGGACCAAAGAATGGTCGCTTGTCATCAAGCAAAGGTCCCCGAAAATCAGTGTATGACACTAATTTCGTTCCTCTCGGTTGACGAGAGTCGCGGGTGACCATGACTTGTCGCTCCTAGAATTTCACAAATTACCTAATGATGGATGCCAAGCACCTCACAAGGACCAAAGAATGGTCGCATGTCATCAAGCAAAGGTCCCCGAAAATCAGTGTATGACACTAATTTCGCTCCTCTCGGTTGACGAGAGTCGCGGGCGACCATGAAATTTCGCTCCTCTGCATGCTATCAAGCGTTCTGTCTTACAGATAGCAAAAGAATGTTTATACGGATAACCACTCGGGTATTTCCGCGTATCATCGGGCCCGCCGCCTCTGGATGATACAAGGGTGCAGAATGACCAAACTTGGTCTCTGCTTGTCATCGGGCCCGCCGCCTCTGGATGACAAATGGGTGCGAATAACCGTAAGGTATCTCCGCGTATCATCGGGCCCGCCGCCTCTGGATGATACAAGGGTGCAGAATGACCAAACTTGGTCTCTACTTGTCATCGGGCCCGCCGCCTCTGGATGACAAAAGGGTGCGAATAACCGTAAGGTATCTCCGCGTATCATCAGGCCCGCCGCCTCTGGATGATACAAGGGTGCAGAATGACCAAACTTGGTCTCTGCTTGTCATCGGGCCCGCCGCCTCTGGATGACAAAAGGGTGCGAATAACCGTAAGGTATCTTCGCGTATCATCGGGCCCGCCGCCTCTGGATGATACAAGGGTGCAGAATGACCAAACTTGGTCTCTGCTTGTCATCGGGCCCGCCGCTCTGGATGACAAAAGGGTGCGGATAACCGTAAGGTATCTCCGCGTATCATCGGGCCCGCCGCCTCTGGATGATACAAGGGTGCAGAATGACCAAACTTGGTCTCTGCTTGTCATCGGGCCCGCCGCCTCTGGATGACAAAAGGGTGCGGATAACCGTAAGGTATCTCCGCGTATCATCGGGCCCGCCGCCTCTGGATGATACAAGGGTGCAGAATGACCAAACTTGGTCTCTGCTTGTCATCGGGCCCGCCGCCTCTGGATGACAAAAGGGTGCGGATAACCGTAAGGTATCTCTGCGTATCATCGGGCCCGCCGCCTCTGGATGATACAAGGGTGCAGAATGACCAAACTTGGTCTCTGCTTGTCATCGGGCCTGCCGCCTCTGGATGACAAAAGGGTGCGGATAACCGTAAGGTATCTCCGCGTATCATCGGGCCCGCCGCCTCTGGATGATACAAGGGTGCAGAATGACCAAACTTGGTCTCTGCTTGTCATTGGGCTCGCCGCCTCTGGATGACAAAAGGGTGCGGATAACCGTAAGGTATCTCCGCGTATCATCGGGCCCGCCGCCTCTGGATGATATGAGGGTGCACGTCACATGACCTCAGGGTCAGTATGACAAAGATTATGGGGCGGCCGACAAAAGCAAGGCTCTTGCTCCTACGTATCCTCCAATGAGGAATTCAGACCTACGTAGTTCTTGATAACTTGTGAGACTTGAAAAGTCTCCATCGGAAAATGCTGACATCTCCGGAAAGGGCGCAGATGACCATATTGGTCTCTGCTCGTGAATCACACTTGGGGTCACTGAATGACGAGGTGCGGATAACCGTAAGGTGTCTCCGCGGGCTATCAGCTCTTGAGTCATGGCAACAAAAGACGGTGTGGTCGACAAAAGCGAGGCTCTTGCTCCTACGTATCCTCCAATGAGGAACTCAGACCTACGTAGTTCTGGATAACTTGTGAGACTGGGAAAAGTCTCGATGTTTTCTCCACTAAAATGCAAACATGCTTTAGCAAAGAGACAAATATTCCAACTGATTTAGAGCAGCATATGCTTTTTTTTGAGTGAAAAACAATGCGTCTACCGGGGAAGGAGAGTCTGCTGATGAAATCTCCCATAACCATAAATGAGATTTTGGATGTTAGCATTTCGTTTCTAAATGACCATTTAGAGGAAACACTGGGTTCGACAAAAATAGAAGAAATCCACTCAAAGTGTATCAATCTCGCACAGGTAAGTGTTTCATCCTAATTCCGAACCATAGATATGTCATGACTTGACTTTGCAAATTATTTCCTATCAAATCAAAAATTACACGCGCGATCATGGATCAACAGGGCTTCCCTTGGGAATGGGTTCTTTTGGTGGTTTCTTCTTTCGGCTTTTGTGTGTTTTTGGCTTTTGATTTTTCTGGCTTTTTTTCTTTTTCTGTTTTTGTTTAGTGCGGGGCGAGAAAAAAAAGGTCGCTAGCGCACGGGATTTCGGTTGGTAATCAAAGGGAGAAGACCATTTTAGGTCGTGGATTCCTTTCCTTCTTTTTGTTCATTTGGTGACAATTCTGTATTGTTCAGATATTGTCTGGTTAAAAGACCTTTCTGCACATTTCTTCTAGTTTCTTTGATCAAGAACTTTCTTTCCTTCCTTTTTTACTTTCTCCCATTCTTTGGTTGGGAATTTTCTTTCTTTTCCTTTTGCTTTCTCCCACTCTTTGATTGGGAATTTCCTTTCTTTTCTTTTTGACTTTCTCTTTGATTGGAAATTTTCCTTCTTTTCTTTTTTGCTTCCGAGGGTAAGGATTATGGTGAGTCAGGATTTTGGCTCAAGGCATGTAGAATGGCTAGACATGATACATGTCAGGGTTTGGTTTGGTTCAAGGATAAAAAGGGATGCCCCACATTATTTCCATGACACAAATGCAAAAATGATGATTTGGAAATTTTATGCAAAACTGGTCATGCATGCACCTATGCGGACACTCAAATGTCGAATTTTTATGGTCATGTGATGCTAGGGCTCAGGATTCATTTCCTCTATTTTAGTCAACCCAACGTTTCCAAAATATGTTCTTTTATCAATTTGTGCATTCATCCGAGTCCATTTTGGGCGTCCGGGAAAATTTTCACAGCGTTCACCCTTCAGGTGTATACACATTTTTTTCAAAAACTAGTTATGATCAGTGAATTTTTCCAAAGAAAAGTTGGAAGTCATCTCTTTTCAAAAGCATGTTGGTTTTTCAGCTTGACAACTTATTTTTTCTTTTCCTTTTTTAACATTTGTTTATTTCTTTTTCTTGTTTGTTTTTTTGTTGTTTTTTTTTTCATGAGGTATTTTGCTACCTAAACATGTGTATATTTTTGTGAGGTATTTTTGCTATATACACACATATCCAACGTATCTTGCTACCTAAACATACCTATATATGTTTTGTAAGGTATTTTTGCTATATACATGCATATCCAAGGTATCTTTCTACCTAAACATACATATATATATTTTGTGAAGTATTTTTTGTTTACATACACGCACATCTAAGGTATCTCTCTACCTAAACATACACATATATTTTGTGAAGTATTTTTTTTGTTTACATACATGCATATCTAGGGTATTTTCACTACCTAAACATACATATATATATTTTGTGAGGTATGACTACCTTCCGAGCTTGCGCTTGTTTTATTTAAATCCCCAGGATCATGAGCAACTAGGTGCGTCCTACTATAAAAAGTGATCAAATAACAAGCATAGATTCAAAAGGTACTAGGTTGCCTCCTAGTAGCGCTTCTTTAACGTCTTTAGCTGGACGCCTTATGACTTGTCAGTCACTAACCTAGTACTTTGCTTACCTTTGGCTTTGGACTTGGTAGCCTGCTGGTCGGCCATGTGTCGTAGGCAACGCTCTAACCTTTTTGCGGATGAGCTGAGGTGAACTCTAGAGGTGGTGGCGGTGTGTCTATTGCCTGCTACCGGCCATCCCAATGCTGCTGTGGTGTTTCGCCCTGCGCCTGCCTAGGGACGCAGTACTTCTTGATGAAAGCTCGATCAGTAGGGGGCCTGATGCCCTTGCTGGAGGTTACAGGTACTCTGTAGAACTGACAGAGACCCGTAATTAGAGCTTGACAACTCCAAGACCCTGTTGGACTTCTTCGGGTCCACTGGGTGTCTTGCAGGCGCAATCCCTGCAAACAATAGATGAAATCAGAAATCAGTTGAGCGATGTGCATACTTACCTATGATGACATAACCTTGCCGGGGGGGTACGGGCACCCTATATGACTGATAGAGGCCCGTAACCAGAGCTGGAAACCCCAGGGCCCTGTTGGACTTTTCCGGTTCACTGGGTGTCTTTGTGGGTGCGATCCCTGCAAACAAATAAATGGTATCAGAAATCAGTTGAACCATATGCATACTTACCCATGTCGGGACAGCACAGACCAACTGATACTTCCGCAGGGGGAGATTGGCATTGCGGTCGCTGGGCAGAATGTTGCTAAGTAGCAATGTCATCTATATTTGTGTAAGAGTGGTCATGTTGGTGCGCATGGTCCGCACTCTTCTCTTTGCAGCGGCACGGGTGAAATCTTGCCCCAGTATGCATAGTAGCTGTGTGATAGCCTCCCTCTCTGGTTGTGCTCGCACAGTTGGCCCTCCTCCAATATCAGGGGGTGGCCCAGGAACCGTTAAAAGGAAACTACTGGTCCCTTAACCGGGAGTGCAAGTCTCGGTTAAGCATTTAAGGACGGAGGACCTTAAATTATCTTAAGGTGTGGATATGGAGCCCACCGAAAGTGAGGACGCGTAGTCCTCTAAAGGCGAGGGCGTGTAGCCCTCTGAAGTTCAGGACGTGTCGCCTTTCGAAGGCGAGGGAGTGTAGTCCTATGATGGCAAGGACGTGCAATCCTCTAAAGGTGAGGGCATGCCCCCCTTTGAAAATGGGGAACATGTAGTCCTCTGATGGCGAGGACGTGTAGTCCTCTAAAGGTGAGGACGTGTAGTCCTCTGAAGGTGAGGGCGTGTAGCCCTACAAAGGTGAAGGCACATGACCCTTTGACGGCGAGGACGTGTAGTCCTCTGAAGGTGAAGGTAACTAGTACCCAAGGTGAGGGCGTGTAGCCCTCTCAAGGCGAGGACTTATAGTCCTCTGGAGGTGAGGGCGTGCAGCCCTCTGGTGGTGAGGACGTGTAGTCCTCTCAAGGCGAGGACGTGTAGTCCTCTGACGGTGAGGGTAACTAGTACCCAAGGTGAGGGCGTGCAGCCCTCTCAAGGCGAGGACATGTAGTCCTCTGGAGGTGAGGGCGTGCAGCCCTCTGATGGTGAGGACGTGTAGTCCTCTCAACGGTGAGGGTAACTTGTACCCAAGGTAAGGGCGTGTAGCCCTCTCAAGGCGAGGACATGTAGTCCTCTGAAGGTGAGGGCGTGCAGCCCTCTGATGGTGAGGACGTGTAGTCCTCTCAAGGCGAGGACGTGTAGCCCTCTCAAGGCGAGGACATGTAGTCCTCTGAAGGTGAGGGCGTGCAGCCCTCTGTTGGCGAGGACGTGTAGTCCTCTAAAAGTGATAGGTACAAGTACCCAAGGGTCCACCTTTATGAGAAAGCAAGAGATCGACTCATCGAGAGGGCCGGTCATCCCAAATCCACAAGATTAGATGTAGGAAATCTGTGCAGTTAACATGATTTTTAGGGATGCTTATGCATGCAACCTTTGTCGTGAAATTTGGTAAATGCGGACTTCATATGAAACAATGCAATGTAATGGAAAGTTGTACAATGTTCATGACATTCTTTCCCTATTTTGTGATTTTGATTTTGATTTGATTTTTTTTTTGGAAAACATAGATTGACTGTCCTTTTGAAAGAGGTGATAATTCATGCAACCTCATCCTATCTTTTTTGCAAATCTCTCCGGGAACTCCCTCAGAGTGTGTGTTCTATTTGATTTAGTCACTTGACCATTTTGGAGTGACGGCAATGGAGTCATTTGATGTTTGATCAATCCATTGAAATCCTAGGGTTTGTCCCCCCTTTTTTTGTTTAAAAACATCGACGGGTGAGAACTTTTGATCTGCCCCTATGTTCACTTGAGGCTCATGCACGGTGCCCCTTATTGCCCCAGTGTAAGGCTTTGAGGTACCAATCGTTGCCTTTCGTCATGACCTTGTAGGAGGGAACCTATTGGGTGAGAACTGCTAATCTGCCCCTAGGTTCGCTTGAGGTTTTTGCATGGTGCCTTTCGTTGCCCCAGTGTAGGGCTTAGAGGTACCAAGTGTTGTCTTGTTTTCACGACCTCGTAGTGAGGAAGAATGAAAGAAGCAGTTGATTCTTGCAAAAAGAATTTTCCAAGGACGAGAAATAGTTGAAGGATTTTTTTTTCAGTTGATGGATTAAGTCAAATGACTCCTATGTAGAAGCAAGATGTTTTGATGTTTTGATGATGCCAAAGGATCAAGTGCTTCCAAGTTTTATTCAAGACAAGAATCCAAGAAAATCAAGATATATGATCAAGTTGATCTCTAGAATCTTAGGAAGAAGTTTCCAAATTGAAGAAGCAAAAGGTTTGACCAAGGAATTCTATCCTTTCAAATTGAGATTTGCTCTCTGGTAATCGATTACCAGCAGTTTGAAAATGTTTTAATTCAAATTTTTAAAACCTGTAATCGATTACATAAGTCTTGTAATTGATTACCAGAGGGGATTTTCAGAAAATAATTTCCAAGAGACATATCTATTCAAATGTTTTATGAATGGCCATTCAAATGTTTTAAAGAGAGTTTTCATTGCCCAAACAGTTTTATCCTCTCGAAAGATCAAGAGTTTTTCTGAACTGAAATGTCTTATCCTCTCAAAAAGATTCCTTGGTCAACCACTTGCTTATTCAATAAGGAATTTTTGATTGATCTTCATTTTACAATCTACCTCTTTTACGAGAGACCTCTTCTTCTCTTCTTCTTATTTCTGAAAAGGGATTAAGAGACCGTGGGTCTCTTGTTGTAGAGGATTCCTGAACACAAGGGAAGGGTTATCCCTGTGTGCATTGTTAATCCGAAAAGAGAGATTGATAGTTCAATTGGGGAATAGTCTTTGCATCTTAATTCAACCCCCCTTTTTCTTAAGGTAACTGAGGCCATTTGTCCAACATCCTATTCTTGATAACTCACTTCTCTCTAAAAAGACAAAATGAGGTCACATGAACGTCTATATTTTTACTTGAAAACACAGTCAATCAAATGCCTTTTTATTTTTTATTTTGAAACTTATTTTTTATTTTGAAACTTATTTGTTTTGAACTTTGCTCGTTGTTTCACGGTACCCCCACCAACGTGCAAGATGAGTAATCTCTGATTGAACGGTCTTGGAAGTCAACACTTAGGAGCGCAGGTTGCTTGAGCAAACAGACCAATGGCTTACACTCACATTCCGGTGGAAGTTGAATAAGCAAAGATGTGTTGGTGAGAGGATGTCCATTTTATCCATATCATTTAACATTGTAACTGTGGTTTATGGCATAAACTTGAAAATCCTGATGAGTCATAACAACAGCTTCCAGAATTGCCCCATGTATGGTGTTGCTTGTCAATGTCAGGATTTACACGCAATTCTCCTCAAATTTCAGCCAGCCCGCATCAATTAGACCTTGCACCTTACGCTTCAGAGCCCTACAATGCTCAATGGAACGCCCCGGGGCTTCTCCGTGACAAGCACACGTTGCGTTCGAGTCGTATTCTCGGAGAAATGGAGGTTGATGAACCTTGGCTAGGGTTATGGCTACCATTGAATTATCAAGTAGATATGGGATCAAGTTTAGCATATGACAACGGAATTTGGGGTGAACCCTACAGGCTTTTTGCTGCAAAATTCCTTTTTGTTGGTGTTTTTTTTTTTTTGGTTTGTGCTAAAGGTGGTCTTCGTCATTGGAAGTGCGGTAGACAGACTTTGTGGTTGATTTAGGGATGGCCTTTGTGGATAACTGGGTGGTGGGTAAGGAGGAGGTTTGTTATTGGCTGAGTAATGACATTGTTGGGTTGGTGGGAAACTTGGCCGTATAGGAATGGCAGTCACAACATGGGTTTCTCCCTCTTTCTCACCCTCTTCATTTGCCCCAGTTTTTCAGTCGTCCTAGTAGGATGATCAAATTCGCCTCTTTTCGGACCCACATCGATCCTTTCACTGGCGAAGACCAAATCCGCAAAGCTTTGAGGGTGCGTAGCCCACCATCTTTTCATAGTAGAGTATCGATAATGTGTCTACCATCACGATCATCGTCTCCCTTTCCATCATTGGGGGTACCACCTGGGCCGCCAGATCCCTCCACCTTTTGGGCGTGTTCTTTGAAAGATCCGTCCCCCTTTTTGCAAATGTTCTGTAGTTGCATCCTATCCAGAACCATATCAAAATTGTACTAATACTGCCTAACAAAGGCAACCATTAGGTCCTTCCAAGAATGGACTCGGGAAGGTTCCAAGTTAGTTTACCAGGTAACAGCTACCCCAGTAAGACTTTCATGGAAGGAATGTATCAACAATTCCTCATCTTTTGCGTATTCCCCCATCTTCTGACAATACATCTTTAGATGGTTCTTGGGACAAGTAGTCCCCTTGTACTTGTCAAAGTCCAGCACCTTGAACTTGGGAGGGGTGATGATATTGGGTACTAGGAACAACTCTTTTAGGTTAGCAAAGGCATAATCTTCACCTCCTTCAATGGCACTGGGCCTTTCCTTTAGATGATCCGCCTTTCCCTTTTCGGCCATAGCAGGAGGGGCTCTTCCCACCGCAAAATGCAATGGTTGTGGTTGTGGGCGAAACTGAGGGCCCTCCAAAGTGTTTTCAAAGGGTATACCACCAACTGCTTGCCCTTCAGTGGCATATCCGAGCCAAGGCTCGAAGTCAGCTAGATTGTGGTGGGGAATTTCATGTGTCTCCCCCATGGTTTGAGAGATATGTGCCTGATGAGGTTATTTGTTCTCAATGAGTATCGGAGTGGAGTTATTGAGATTTTCATTGAGAGTGTATGCCACATTGGGTGGTGTATAGTTGGGAGGCAAGCCATATGATGGGAAGGCGTGCTCGTTTTGAATTTGCACATCATGGGGTCATCCGTACTTCCCAAATCTTTGCCTACCATATTTGAGGTTGGATGATTCATTTGCTTGAGGCCAGATGGGAGCATCGGGTTCACCTTAGCGACAGCGCTAATAGCGGCAACTATAACCGCATTGGCTTCCATTATCTTCTTCATGCTCATCATGGCCTTCATCATTGTGGCCATTTGCTCTTTTATGGCCTCCATTTTCGGCCTTCATCTTCTCTTGCACCTCCTCTGCTTCACCCATTACTCTAGCTCTAGCACGAGTTTGGTAAGGGCGCCGTAAAGCGTGTCCTTTTCTTTTTGATAAGTTCATTTTATTTTATTTTATTTTATTTTTCAAGGAAAGAATGCAATGAGCAATGCAACCAATGAAAAGCATGGATGCATGCGAATGATGTACAGTCGAAGTATTGCGAATTTTTACGCAGGATATGGGGTTGAATCAATTTAGATTTTCAACATGGTCCATGACATCTTTGTCAAGGTGAAACTGGAAGTAACAAGGACATCAACAATCCTAAATATGTTTGGCAGTAGACGAAGCAGTGATGTGACTCGATTCATCTTTTGCCCCAATTTTGCAAGACGGTTACTTCCATATTTCAACTTGACTTGATGAACCTTTTTTGTAAAAGCATGAGCTTGGTTCAACCCTATAATCCAAGGAATGGCAATTCTGATCGCCAATACTTCAACAACATCTCATAGGGATGAATGACTCGGGCATACTTTAAGCTTATGCACGAAAAATGTAATTATGAAATTGAGATGCCCGAAGAAACACCATTTCCTAGTTAACCATGCATTAGGTACCATGTTCAATTATTTTGTTTTTAAGTGAAACGGGTTTATGATCCCAACATGGTTGGCTCGTGGTGCCTAACACATGAAACTAAGAATGTAGTGTGAAGTTTCACGCTTCCCCCTTTTTTGTTTTTGTTTTGTAGAGGAAAATGCAAGGATGAGCAAACATGAAAACAAATGGTATGCAATTTTGCAGATCAAAAAGTTTGTTGAACGCATATGCATGATGATGCCATGACTCATGCAAAATGTGAGGCTGGAATATGATAACGGACAAATGCAGGATATGTCCATTATGATGTTATGAAGAGATGCTTATGCGATGCATGATATGAATGCATTTTACGGACACGAGAGCCCGGAAAATTATCTCTTCTTACTTGTGCATTTGGGGGCGCAGTGCCCCATGTGTACAATTAAGAAGGTGATATGGACCTTCCGGCTTCCCGTGACAAAGGACGAGACCAACATACAATGCATGCTAGAGATAAAATGCGGGAGTGACTTGATTCGCACTGATTTTTGGAGTAAAAACGTGGGATAAACTCATTTTATTCAAAAAGTTATAACTAGTCAAGATCTGAGCGACAATACAAACTTCCTAGCGGTTTCTAATCATATGGTCCATTAAGTCTATCATATGTTGACAATAGCTGAGAAGTCCGTGGATCTTCTTGGGGGCGGAGTAGGTGTCCGCCATTGCTTTGGCCTTGGCTAGCAATCGGGGAAGTTCTTGACTCCTGTTCAAAGTAAGAGCAAATCGATCCGTCCACATTGTTGCCTCTTGGTGCCATGAATCAATTACCCTCTCCCTTGCTTCGCTTTCTGCTGATATCTTGGCGTACTCATCCTCTAGCCTTTGCTCGTGAGTCGCCGCTAGATTTAGCTTCTCTTTGCACTCATCGATGACGGCCCACATATTCCCTTCAGTCTCGCTTAACTGTTGGGACAAATTTCTTTTCGACCTAAGGTAAGCCTTTAGCTCGTCCTTCAAGATCATGCCTTTGACCCGTGATGATTCCTTTCACCTCTTCGGAGCTTGAGCTTACTATTGCTGCCCTATAAAGCCCCTCAAAACTTTGCTGGCACGTGTTCTTCCTTTCGGGCCTTCTTGGTTTCTCGTTCCAAGGCTTCAGCGGTGGCCATATTGACGTCCCTTAGTTCATCATACTCTTTTCAGACTTTGATGGCTATGGACTTGAACTTCTCTTCGACTACTCGGGCTCTTTCAAGCTCTGCTTTTAGGGCTTGTACCTCATCACTTTCTTCCGAAGCTTTAACCTCATCGTCTCTCACAGTCTTTAGATTTGGGAGCCAATCCAATCCTTGTGTTCGGACTCTCAGCCACTTATGATAGCCGCCGATGATCCCATTACGGCTTCCCCTAAGCTCTCTGTCCTTTCTTCACGCCGCATCCCATGCCTTGCGAACTCCTTGGAGTACCCTCGCGTTGTGGTCACTGAAACCCCGTGCGATGAAAGGCGTGATGCTTTCGTCTGATGGCACTCCTCTCATGAGGTAGCCAAGCTGTCTTATGGCGAGGACGGGATTATAATTAATACAACCCCTTGTTCCCATCAAGGGAACATTTGGACATCCTTCGCATGAAGATAGAATCCTGATTCTTCCTTCCTTCTAGCGAGGGAACCAATTAACAGACGCCCCTCCATGCTAGCCAAGAGTTGGTCCCAATTCGCCTTTCCTTTTTCGACGCACGAGCGGTGACCTTGTAGCGGATAGACGGGCCTACCTTCTTAGAGAAAAAGGTGTGAAACCAGCCACACATAGAGAGTCAGTGCACAACAAACAATTCTTGCGCTGCTCTTTTCACATCCCCGGTCGAACGTGTCATATAGGTCGGCTAGCATAGCGACAACCGGGCTTTCCTCGTGGTTATGATAGGCGAGAAAAGCGTCGATCGCTGCCAGGTCCACCAACCCATCCACATTCGAAAAGAGGACTCCTCCAAAGATCAACAGTGCGAGAACGTCTATGAACGGGGCCCATTCGTTTCTACCTGCCAAGATTCCTGCTTTTGCCTCCAAACATTTTCTCGGTATCCCGACCACCCCATTTTCGACTTGCTTTTGGTGGTCTAATTCCTTCGCCAAGATTTGGAATATTTTAGAAATTCTAGCTAATGAGGGATAGAACCCTGAGAAGAGGTATTGTTTCCTTCCCCCTAGAGGACATCCTAGGATTTCTTCGAATTCTTCCACCATGGGTGATAGCTGGAAGTCCCCAAAGATGAAGCACCTCAACGGCTGATCATAATACTGGGCGAGGGAGGCAATTGGTTCCATGGAGACTTCTACCCTAGCTAGGTCCCAAATGCTTACCATAGGCTTTGCGGAAGGCTTGCCGTTGAAGTTGACCCATTAATTGCCCCAACTTTCGTAAACTGGTGACCTCTAAGCTCTTGATTTTGACTTGATAAAACCTCTTTTTAAGCGAAGGCTTTTGACTTGATCCCATGTTTTACTAAAGTGAAATAAAATCTAGTGCGAATCAAAACTCCGACATCTATCATGGGTGGAATGGATGAATGCATGAAGGAATGCATATGACACGGATGCAATTTATGAATACGGGAGCTCGGGAAACTGTCTCCTTCTTAGATACAACGTCTAGGGGTAGCAAAGTGCCCCAACGTATGTATTTAAAACGGTGACACGGACCCTTCGTTGGTTTGCTAAAGTGAGGGGATCAAAGACAAAACCTACGCATGATGCATATGCGAAAGGCACAACACGGGGATGTACATAGTACGACAATATTCACAAACAAATATAAGCAAAAGGGTATATGATACTTATGCATGGCAGTGTGAAAAATGGCACGCAATGTGTTTGCTCCGTGCCTCTATTTAAGGGACCTATAAGGGAAAGAGCTAACTAGGCTTTTAGTAATAATCCCCAAGGTAGTATCTCTCTTGATGGTTTCTAGAGGTATCATCCCCTTCGAATAACATGTTGCAGCAGTAGGGACTACTAGCAACAATAAGTTTTCAAAGAGAAAAGCTCTAGATGAGGGTTCACTGTAATCAAGCAAGTCGGAGACCTAGCATGATCACAGATTCACCTCCACTCCTTATGTTCCCATGAACCCGGGTATAGGGCCCTTCTTCACTCACAGTGTGTGCAAATAGTGTTGGTGTTTGTGTGCATCAAATGAATAAATATTTACCTCATGCATACATTTTAAAACGCACTAAAAGCAACAAAGATTTTATATACACAAGTACATAATGAAGGAAAACAACAAAGGAGTAAGTCATGGTAAAGCATTTGCACAAGATTAAATGGCCTAACTCTCTAAAAATTGTCCCCAGTGGAGTCGCCAACTGTCGCAACCTACCCTTCGGCGGGAGGGCGACGCGAGACTCGCGGGATGCGTGTTCCACGAAAGGAATACGCGCGGAGTCGCCACCAACGTTTATTTGAGGAAAACGTCGGAAAAACCGGAAAAGACGCGATCTACGAACTTTTAAGTGAAAGGTTCGGGAGTTGTATTTACGCACGGGGAAGGTATTAGCACCCCATACGTCCGCCCCAAGGGACGACAGCCTTTAATCGAATGTGCAAACATGACTTTGATTTTTTATGTTCCCTTTTTATGTCTCTATATCCTTTATACCCTTTTTATATTTTCTCTTTTTGTGGTCGACAAGGGTGTTTCCCTTTGCTCCTACGTATTCCTCAATTTGGGATGAGAAAATCAGACCTACGTAGTTCTTTTGGAACAAAGTGTTTGGTTTAAGTTTGTTTTTTGTCTTTTTTGCAAAATATGTTTTTTATTTGAACAAAAGGTCATTTAAGGTGTTGGACCATTAAACGGTCTTTTGATTTTGAAAGGAGAGAAACGTTAAGGCATTGGACCATTAACGATCTCTTGTTTTTGAAAGGAGAGAAACGTTAAGGCATTGGACCATTAACGATCTCTTGTTTTTGAAAGGAGAGAAACGTTAAGGCATTGGACCATTAACGATCTCTTGGGGTGGTCGACAAAAGCGGGGCTTTTGCTCCTACGTATCCTCAATGAGGAACTCAGACCTACGTAGTTCTTGCTTTTTGTCAAGTGATTCTTTTTCACTTAAGTGGTGATCATTTTAAGGCGTTGGACCTTAAAAATAATCCATTTTACTTAGTGAGAAATTGAAATGACAAACTTCAAAAGCCTATTTTTATGGACGAGCTTGACTAGGCGAATTGATTTTAGCCTTTAGTTTCACTTTAGTTATTAATCAATTCGATTAAGAATGAGAAATCCCAAAGAGAAAACGTCCGATTGATTTTCTGCTTTATTTTACTAAAAGATGTCTTTTTGATTATTATATTATTTTTTACCTCTTTTTTGATTTCCAACGTGGTTACGGCACGACCGAACGGTCGGAATTTATTTTAACCGAAGTTAACGGATAATACAATTCAAACGTTCGGTGGAAATTTATTTTATTTTTAAGTTAAGCGAGAAATGACTTAAGTAAAATGACTTAAGCACGTCAACAGGGGGTATAAAAAATAAACAAAACGAGAATAAAAATGCACGAAACACAATGTGGACCACTACGGGTACATAGAATGAATCGAAAAGCTTGGTTCGAGGTACTTACCCGTTGAAGATCGAAGAACGATGAAGAACGAATGAAGAACGTCGAAGAACGGTTGAAACCTTTGCGAAATTCTTCACGGAAAACGTTACGGAAACGTTTCGGAAGCGCCTCGGCTTAGATTTTCTTCACGGAAACAATTTTTCCAAGCAAATTCGAAAGAGAGAGAAGTGCCTAAGGGGCTGAACCCCTTCCTTCTTGCCTTCCTCCCCTATTTATAGCAAAATAGGGGAGGTGGTTGCCGCCCAGCTCGCCCAGGCGAGCTCAGCTCGCCCAGGCGAGCAGGGTTGCTTCCTCCAGAAGCAACCGCCTTCTGGAGGAATATTCCGGAGGGCCCAAGTGGGCCTGGGTGCTATTTGCACCCCCATTTTTACTAAGTACACCCCCCTCTGCTGTTTTTTGGTGATTCTTTTTTCGTAAAGTTACGGAAACTTACGAATTTCGTAACGATACTTGTTTTCTTTCCGTAATGTTACGGAACCTTGCGGATTACATAATCATCCCCTTTTTGACTTACGGAATGTTACGGAACCTCACTTAATTATGCAACGATGCTTCCATTTGATTTCCGGTGTATCACGGAAACTTACGGATTGTGCATCAATATTTTTTTGGTTTTTCGGCATGTCCTGGAATTTCACAAATTGCCTAATGATGGGTGCCAAGCACCTCACGAGGACCAAAGAATGGTCGCACGTCATCGAGCAAAGGTCCCCGGACGAAATTAGGGTATGACAGGAAACAAAAAGAAATATGGATCAAGGGATCTCCCAATCATGTGGCCCCGCTCCCTCCTAAGAAATCAAGTAAATCGGTCATCTCCTCATCCTCGCGGGCCTCATCTGCCTCGTCGGGAACCTCTGTTGGTGCCTCTCCTGCTCGGGCCTTAGGCCAATCTCCAGGCCATGCGACCTCTGCCATGAACTGGTCCGGAGTAGGGCACGGAAAGGAAGTAAAACCCTGGCTCTGCTGGCTGAGGCTCATCTGGTAAAGACAATCATGGGTCTGTACATGCGCCCGGTGGTTGGCCGCCTGCTGGCGAACCAAATGCCGCAAATACTGCTCCGTATCAAACGATCCAGCTGGGCCAGCCTGATGAGGTGGCGGCGCGTCTACGGCCTGCGGAGCATCCCCCTGGGCCTGTCTTTGTGTGCAATACTTCTCAATAAAAGCCCGGGTGATGGGTGGCCGAATCACCATGCTGGGTGCGACGGGGACTCCGAATGACTGGCAGAGTCCTGTGATCAAGGCGGGAAATCCTAGGGCCCTGTTGGACTTATCCGGGTCCAGAGGGTGCCTGGTAGGCGCCATACCTGCAAATAGATAGATGGCATCAGCGATTAACTGAGCCACGTGAATGCTCATCCGTGTCAGGATGGCATACACCAGCCGACACTTCGGCAGGGGGAGGTCGGAATTATGATCGCTGGGCTGGATGTTGCTGAGCAGCAAAGTCATCCAGATCTGAGTCAGGGTGGTCATGTTGGTGCGCATGATCCACACCCGTCTCCTGGCAGCAGTCCGGGCAAAATCCTGCCCCGGTATACATAGCAAATGGGCGATGACCTCCTCATCGAACCCATCGGACCGGTTCCTCCTCTGACCATACTCGCACTCCTGACCCTCTTCCAGCACTAAAGGGTATCCCTGGAACTGGCTGATAGCATCTGCATCAAACGGGATCCACTGACCCCTCACCCAGGACCTCATATCTTGCACGCCCTCCTCTGTAGGCCAAGCATTGGCATAAAATTCGAGGACTATGTCTGGATCGAACTTGGCCATGGGGGTAACCAGTGATGCCCACTGCCAGCGAAGTATCTCCTCCTGGAAATTGGTATACTCGTCATCCCTGAGCTGGACGTGTCGCTCCCGGAGAAATGACCATCCCTTGATGGCCTCGAAGCGCTGCTGGTGTTCAGCGCTCCTAAAGCGGTGACTATCATACTCGGGAGCGGAACTAGTTCCTTCGGCCGTTTTATCCTTCCTGGATCTCTTTGAGGCAAGTTTCCTCGGGGCCATCTCCTGCGAGAACAAACATTTGGAAGTTAGTTTTGCAAGATAATGCTTATATTAACGCAAAAATGTCGTGCTAACCCCTCTGATTTAGACCAAGCTCATGTAATCCATTTATGCACACGCGCATGTGTAGAAAATATCCTATTACCCATGTCAACATACAAGAACATCTAATATATTCTAATTGCCATACACCTATATACATTTTGAAAAAGAAAACACACTTTCATGCTCAAAGTGTTGCGTCAAACTTTACACCTAATTTATATCCTAAACATTTGCTATCACAAACTACTTACATACATTTGAAGTACACCATACAGATTTTTACTGTTTCACTCATATTTATTTATATGCATATTGGAAAGCTAATTACATCCTGCACATATTTGCATTCAAAAACATTCCACGCTATCATACATTCATTTAAGAAAACAATTATTCATACTTGGCGAGGAATTTTATGCCCCTTATATTTACACATATATCTACGCACTATTGAAAAGCATTTCCCACGTTACTTAGGTGCAAAGTACCAATCATGGGGCAGCCCAAATTCTTACAAGCAAGTTCCTATTTTCATGTTTTTCTAATTCTAACACCAAATTTTGGGTTCCTAGTCATGAGTATGTTTTCTTGCATTGAAGCTAAAAAGTTTGGGTTCCTAAGCTCGGGATTGCATTTGGGCATCTATTTTGACTCTCCTATGCTGTCTCTACATACATAAAATAGCCCCACCATCCCAATTTTGCATAATCATATTCATATATCATTGGGGCATTTCACCGAGCACTTGATGGGTGCACGTTTGGACATAAATTGCAAGAGAATGGGGGCAATGTGGCATGCCCCATTGCTTCAGAATACAGCATAGGCCTAAGGCCTTCTCATTCAAATCCTCAACTCAAAAAAATCAAGCATAAAAACAACCCAAAACTGCCCCACAAATATAAGCACATTCTCACGATTAAGAGCACCAAAAGATGAAGAAAATATACCAATGGGAAGCTAAAAACATCAAGGATGGAATACTTACTTGTTGGAGTGAATAGAAACACCAAAAACGAAAGCAAAACGCGATCAAAAGTGGCTTAGGGGAGCAAAAACCGCAAACCTTCGTGAGTCCACTCTTTTGAATGAAGGGGGGGAAGTTTTTGGATACAAAAAACGTTCCCCTCCCTCGTTTTTATATTTTGAGTGCAGGGGTTGCTCGCCCAGGTGAGCTAACCTGCAATTGTTTTTTAAGGGTGCATTAACCATGCCCCCCCTCCTTCTTATGGGTTAGCGTTTTGCCTATTTGAGCCTACTTAAGTTAGAATTAGGCGTTGATTACTTAAAAACAAACAATAGTAGTAAAATACTACAAATTCAAAGGATGCTGGGCTGCCTTGCAGCGACGTTCTCTGCTTGTTTAGCGCCGGGAAGGGGCAACGATCGGTCGGTCATGACCCTAACCCCACTTGCATCCGTCCCTATGTACCTGCAAGTAGGAAACAAAAAATCCGTGGCCAATCGTGTCCGGTCATCATCTTACCTTGGCTGATTTCCGCAGTCAACTTGTCTCGACTTCTAACCGTGACCTAAGAAGGCCCTGCCCCTGTTACCACAAAATATGCATGTGTATGTGCATGTATGAATGTTCCTAATGCGATGACTTTCTTTTAGTGAGGGCTGGTTAGATTCAATTTTAAATAAGCGTTTGGGGCATCCCATACACCGAGCGAAGAGGGCTCAAGTTATAATAAATCTAAAACACAAAGTTTGAAACCAAAGGGAGGCCTGAAACCTCGCCCATCTTTTCTTTTCAAAGAAACGAGACAAAAACAGTGAATGAGAATCCCTAGAGGAAACCAAGAAGAACGAGAAAAACTCGGAAATAAAAACATGCAGCGGTCCTCTTGATTGCCCCAGACTTCAAGCGTAATATCGTTTAACTACATCGGAGTTCACGAGGGAAGGCAGCTCCTCGCCATCCATGTTGGTGAGTATCAGAGCACCCCCAGAAAACGCTCTTTCAACCATGAAAGGTCCTTCATAATTCGGGGCCCACTTGCCTCAACCATCCTTAACTGCGTGGGACATCTTTTTCAGTATGAGGTCCCCCTCGTTGAACTTGCGCGGACGTACCTTCTTATCGAATGCGTTCTTTACTCTTCGTTGATACAGACGCCCATGGCTCATGGCTGTCAAACGCTTATCTTCAATGAGGTTGAGTTGGTCGTAGCGTGCTTGAGCCCATTCCGACTCTTCTAGGCCGGATTCTGCCATTATCCTCTGAGAAGGAACTTCTACCTCAAATGGGAGTACTGCCTCCATCCCATAAACCAAAGAATACGGCGTTGCCCCAGTAGAAGAACGCACCGAGGTTCTGTATCCGTGCAGGGCGAAAGGCAACATCTCATGCCAATCTTTGTATGACACTGTCATCTTTTGAACAATCTTCTTAATATTCTTATTCGCAGCCTTTACAGCCCCATTCATCTTTGGCCGATAAGGGGTGGAGTTATGATGCTGGATCTTGAAACCTTCGTCCATTTCCTGCATCATCTTATTGTTCAAATTGGTGCCATTGTCAGTAATGATCTTCCTGGGGAGTCCGTATCGACAAATCAGCTCCTTCTTTATGAATCTGACTACCACACTTCTCGTGACATTAGTATAAGAAGCCGCTTCGACCCATTTGGTGAAGTAATCTATCGCCACAAGAATGAAGTAGTGACCATTCGACGCTTTGGGTTCGATGGCCCCAATGACATCTATTCCCCACATGGAAAAAGGCCAAGGGGCGGACATAACATTCAGCGGATGTGGCGGAACATTGACATTGTCCGCGTATGCCTGACATTTAGACATTTCTTTACATGAGCACAACAATCGCTTTCCATGGTGAGCCAATAATAACTGGCCCTAAGGATTTTTCTAGCCATAGCATGCCCATTGGCATGCGTTCCAAAGGAACCCTCGTGGATCTCCTCAATCATGAAGTTCGCCTCTTTGGCATCTTCATCTGGGAACTCGGGGTGCATCGGCCGATAATCCTGGAGGGGTTGATGGGCCAAATAATCTGCTAAGGCACTTCCCTTTACTGCTTTTTGGGTGATGTAAACGATATCAAATTCAGATAATAATACCTGCCACCTAGCGATTCGTCCCGTGAGGGCCAGTTTTTCAAAGATGTATTTCACGGGATCCATTTTGGAAATAAGCCACGTGGTATGGCTGAGCATATACTGCCTAAGCCGATGTGATGCCCATACCAGAGCACAACACGTCCTTTCCAGCATTGAGTAATTCATCTCACATGCGGTAAACTTCTTGCTCAGATAGTAGATGGCTTGCTCCTTTTTCCCAGAATCATCATGTTGACCCAACACGCACCCCATAGACTCGTCCAACACGGTCATGTACAGGAAAAGAGGTCTTCCTGTTACAGGTGGCATGAGCACCGGGGGATTTGCGAGACTCTGTTTGATCTTCTCGAAGGCCTCTTGGCAGTCACTGTTCCACAGGATCGCCTGGTTCTTACGTAATAGCTTAAAAATGGTCTCACGTGTAGGGGTGAGTTGCGAGATAAATCTCGCAATATAATTCAACCTGCCCAAAAACCCCCGAACCTGCTTCTCCATGCGTGGTTCCGGCATTTCAAGGATGGCCTTCACTTTCTCGGGATCTATCTCTATCCCTTTCTGACTTACGATAAATCCTAGCAACTTCCCCGACTTTACCCCAAAGGTGCATTTGGTTGGGTTTAGTTTTAATTGGTATTTCCGCAACCTTCCAAACATCTTACGCAGATTGACAAGGTGTTCGCCCTCAGTCCAAGACTTGGCAATCATGTCATCTACGTAGACCTCGATTTCCTTATGCATCATGTCATGGAACAATGCCACCATGGCACGCTGATAGGTTGCCCCAGCATTTTTCAGCCCGAAGGCCATCACTTTATTGCAGAATATCCCTCATAGAGTGACGAAAGTGGTCTTCTCTACATCTTCGGGTGCCATCTTTATTTGATTATACCCTGAGAAACCATCCATAAATGAGAAAAGGGCGAACTTGGCTGTATTATCTACCAATATATCAATGTGTGGCAGGGGAAAATTGTCTTTAGGATTGGCTCGGTTCAAGTCCCAGTAGTCTACACACATTCGAACCTTGCCGTCCTTTTTCGGGACTGGGACAATGTTGGCCACCCACTCCGGGTACCGCGCCACAGCTTAGAAACCTGCATCAAACTGCTTCCTTACTTCTTCTTTTATTTTTAAAGACATCTCGGGTCTCATTCTTTGTAACTTTTGCTTAACCGGGGAAGACCCAGGATTCAAAGGAAACTTATGCTACACAATGTCAGAATCCAGATCGGGCATGTCTTGATATGACCACGCAAAGACATCTTGATACTCTTCAAGAAGGGTTATCAAGCCTTGACGAATAGGCGCGGTCATACCGGTTCCTACCTTCACTTCTTTCTTTTCCTCCGTGGTCCCCAAGTTTACTAATTCGGTTTCTTCTTAGTGAGGCTTCATTTCACGTTCTTCCTGAGCGACCAACCTCTCCAACTCTGGCGACAAGACGTCCTCTTCCTCTTCCTCGTTTATCGTTTGGCTTATATCTCGATCGAAATCGATTGTCAAACCCTCGTTGTTAGGATCCTCAATGAATCGACCCTCATATCTATACCAAACAAGACAAAAGAAACAAAAACATGCAAAATGATATGAGAAAAGGTGGAATCGCAAGAACAGATGAAACAAGATCTCTTTGTTTATTTAATAAGGTAGGTTTCACAAAACAAAAGAGAAAGGAAATCTATAGGCTCTAATTACATTGAATCAGCGGTATAGACTTCTGACTGGCTTATCACGCGCCAGTTTCCCACTTGGGAATCGGGGTGGCATGGTTGCACAAAACTTGGTGGGTCTTGAGGGAACTCCTCTTTTATTGCGGCCACCTCCTCCTCGGACACCATTCCGGCACTGGTGAAACACTGGCTAATACGGCCGGGCCATATCCTATCCGCCCGAAATCTTGACGGCACGTTCCTTCTCCCCGGCATCCCGGGCTCATACCCTAATCCATACTTGTATGGATTTCCCTTGATATCGACTACGTCGGCATTCTCGAGGCAGTCCTTGCCTAGACCCATTTCGGGCTCAAATCCATTCCTAACGCGTTGGAGAGAGAAGGTAGTGACGGACTTGGTTCCACCGAGGCACAGCTCACCACCTCAAAGGATTGGAAAGCCGTTTCCAATGATTCTTCCGCCGCTTCTACGTACGGTGCGGAGGAGGGGCAGCTCACTAACATATCCTCTTCACCCGACACTATCACTAAAAGTCCACCCACTGCGAACTTCAATTTTTGGTGAAGCGTTGAAGGGACCACTCCCAGGGCATGAATCCAAGGTCTTCCCAAGAGGCAGCTATAGGCGGGATTTATATCCATTACTTGAAACACCACGTTGCAAGTGTAGGGGCCTATCTGAATGGGAATGTCGATTTCCCCCATCACTTCCCGCCGAGTACCATCAAAGGCTCGCACCACCATCGAGCTTGGTTTTAAACGTGACGCACTAAAAGGAAGCTTTTCCAAAGTGGTCTTCGGCATTACATTTAAACTCGATCCATTGTCGATAAGTACCTTTGCGACAACGTGGTCCATACATCTCACCGACACATGTAGAGCCTTGTTGTGTCCTCTCCCCTCAACGGGAATCTCTTCTTCCGCATACGCGATATAATTATAGGTGGTTATATGATTAACGATTCCTTCGAAACCCTCCACTGAGATATCATGTGCTACATGGGCATCGTTAAGGACCTTCATCAACAGCGCACGATGAGGCTCGGAGTTTATGAGTAGTTCAAGCAAAGAGATCCTTGCTGGAGTTTTATTCAGTTGCTCGACTACCTTATACTCGCTTTGTTGGATGAGGCGGAGGAACTCATGGGCCTCTTCCAAAGTCACTGTTTTTCCTTGAAGTCCTTCTTTCTTTTCGGCCCCTCTTACCACTGGAGGATCTACTTCTTTCGAGGGGGTGGCTACATCTGTGGGCTCTTGGACCATGGACGCTTTCCCTTTGGAGGGCAATTCCGCCGGGTGAGGGGAAGCGAACACCCGACCACTGCGGGTTACACCACTGAGGCCGGTGATGTTGGTTACCTTAGCTGATAGGGAGTCAACTTCGGTTGCAACCCTTTCACTGGACACGGGAGGGGTATACTTCCACGGAACGGCCTTATTACTTTGATATGCAAATGGCGTTGGCTTGGGCGCCGCCCGGGGGTATATGGGTGTGGAGCCAGTCCCTTTTCTAGTAAAACATATCACTAGGGCCTTGGGGGTTAGAGGAACCCTCTTCTCTTCCGACTGCATGCAAATTTGTGGTTCTTCCCTCCCTCCTATGGACACTTCAAGCTGCCCCCAGTTCATGAGCTGCTGAAGCAATTCTTCTACTGCGGGACAGGTTTCCATGTCGTGCGACTCCCCGAGGTGAAACAAACATTCGTCCCTTTCGCCTCCGCCACGGGAGACCATGCATGCCGCTTGCAGTGATTGGTAGATGAAGCGTCTAGAAGTAGCTACCTCTCCTAACCTCTTTGCCCGCGATGGCCCATCCTTTTCGATGGCGTTCACGCTAGCCCCTCCATGACTAGCTAGCGGGTTGGTTTTAACATTTGGGCCTTCCTCTTGAAACGATAGCCAGCCGGCACTAATCAGGTGCTACACTTTATACTTGAACGGGATGCAGGAGTCAATATTGTGTCCGGGAGCTCCACTATGGTACACACACTTGGCACCCGGGTCGTACCACTTGGGGTAGGGTGGCTGGAAGACCTTCCCGGGTATGGCCACCACCAAATGATTCTCCAATAATGAAGGCCATAACTCGGAGTATGCCATGGGAATAGGGGAGAAGTTATCTTTCGGGGGCGGGTGCTGTGCATATTTATAGGTCGCGCCGAGGGCTGTATTATTAACTGGCCGGGGAGCGACTGGAGCCGTGCGTTGGGTCGGCGCTCTTTCTGCTGCGGGTGGTCCTTTTACTTGAGTCAGGAGAGAATTCCCGGCTCGGATTAAAAAATTTGGGGGATTAGGCTGGTATGAGCTTTGGATATTTTGGGGTGCTTTCATCCATGTCGGGGCGGTGGTGACTGCGTGGGCGTCTCCTTCCTTTTTCCTTGTGCCCAGGACTGGGGCTCTTCTATTATTGTTGGGGGCCACATTGGAAGCATATTCGAACTTTCCTTTTCATAGTCCAGATTCAATCCTTTCTCTGGCGAAGACGAGATCCGCAAAGTTAGCTGGCATGTAGCCTATCAGCTTTTCATAGTAGAACATGGGTAACGTATCTACCATAATTGTGATCATCTCCCTTTCCGTCATGGGCGGTACGACTTGGGCTGCGGGATCTCTCCATCTTTGGGCATATTCCTTAATGGACTCATGCTCCCGCTTAGTCATACTCTGAAGCTGGTTCCGATCGGGAGCCATGTCCGTATTGTACTGGTACTGCCTAATGAAGGCAGTTGCCAAGTCCTTCCATGATCGGATCTGGGAAGCTTCCAGATTGGTATACCATGCTACAGCTGCACCGGCCAAGCTATCTTGAAAGAAATGGACCAACAACTTTTCGTCCACAGAATACGCCCCCATCTTTCGGCAATACATCCGGAGATGCCCTTTTGGACATGTCGTCCCTTTGTACTTATCAAAGTCTGGTACTTTGAACTTAGGAGGGATGACGATGTTGGGCATGATACACAAATCCGCCAAATCCGAGAATGGGTAATTTCCAAGGCCCTCGACTGCTCTTAACCTCTCTTCAAGCGCCTCAATCTTTCCCTTATCTTCCGCGAAGGGAACAGATTCTTTTACGGCTGTGGGTGAGGCTGGGATATGGCGGACTATGTTTGGTTGGGGTAGTTCATGTGGGGACGGATCTTTGAGGTGGAGCAGGGGGCCAAGATGGGTATCTCCTTCCTCATCGTCTTGCCCAGGATAGTCATCATAAGGTGGGAGTTGTGTTAGACAAGTGGCCTCAGATATCTTAAGAAGGGGGGGTTGAATTAAGATGTCCCAAACTGTTTCCCCTAATTAAAAATCTATTTCACTTTTTACTCAAGTTATGAATTCCCTTAATGACAATCTTCTTAAATATTAATTCAAATGAAGCAACTTGAATATGAATATAAAGTAATAATAAATAAAGGAGATTAAGGGAAGAGAAAATGCAAACTCAGTTTTATACTGGTTCGGCCACACCCTTGTGCCTACGTCCAGTCCCCAAGCAACCCGCTTGAGAGTTCCACTATCTTGTAAATTCCTTTTACAAGTTCTAAACACACAAGGACAATCCTTCCTTTGTGTTTAGAGATCCTTTACAACAAGAGACTCACAGTCTCTTAATCCCTTAGAGAATGAGAAGAAGAAGAGGAACAAATCTCTCTAGAAAGAGATGGATTTTACAGATTGAGCACTCAAATAATTCCTTAATGAATTGCAATTGAATTGGCCAAGGAATTCTTAAGAGGATAAAATGAATTTGCTCTTTGAGAGGATAAACACTTTGTTGTTCTGAAAATCTCTGAGCAATTTCGTGTTTAAGTCACATATATATAGACCATTGGTGGTCATGAGTAAAGCCTTTGAAAAGTTGTGACTCTTGAAATTATTTTTCTGAAAATCCTGTCTGGTAATCGATTACAGTAATTGTGTAATCGATTACAGCATTTAAAATTTGAATTAAAACGTTTACTAACTGCTGGTAATCGATTACCAAAATTGTGTAATCGATTACAGCTTTTAAAATTTCGAATTCAAATTTTTATAGCTGTTATAAAACGTATTTGGCCACTGGTAATCGATTACATCCTCTGGTAATCGATTACCAGAGAGTAAAACCTTTGAGAAACACTTTTTATTTTAAATCACTTGGCCAAACCTTTGCTAATTCAATTAGGAATTCCCTTCCTAATATTCTAGTGATCATCTTGATGTTGTGACTTGTAATCTTGAAGTATTGTCTTGAATTTTAATCTTCAAAAGCCCATTTGCATCAATTGCAACACCTCATCATGATCATCATCAAAACATCAAAGCCAATTGCATCTACAAGTTGCCCCTCGAAAGTAGGGGCTTGGCTTAAATCTTCCGGGGTGGCATGGGGGGTGAGGTCCGACGGCAAGCCATAAGGATAAGCTTGCGGACTATACCTTCGACCAAACACGGCCGTGTTTCTGTCTCGGCCCGGATTTAAGGCGGGTTGCAGCACCGGCTCCGCTTCCCTAACTGTACTGGAGGCGGCTGCCGTGGCTTTATCCTCTATAGTTTTCTGGAGTTTTAACATGACCTCTGAGATGGAAGCCATTTGATCTTTTAAGGCCGATAGATCGGCCTTCATCTGTTCCTGCATGCCCTCTTCATTATCCATTTTTCTGGATCGAGTGTTATAGGGGTGCCTTGGTGTTTTCTTAGTTATGATGAAATTCCCAAAGAAATAAACAACAGTGAGTATGCCACCAAAACATGAATATGCAAATGGATGATCGGAGCACTTGGATCCACCCCAAGGTTTTTAGATAACATGTTGAGTTCAGAACTTCTCATTTTATAAAAAGAACAAAGCTTTCATCTATCCAAGATTATACAAAGGTATTACAAGAGAACCTAACGGTTTTTAATTATGTGGGCCATCAAATCTATCATGTGTTGACAGTAATTGATTAGCCCATGAATCTCCTCGGGGGCCGTACACACTTCGGCCATGGCTTTTGCTTTGGCTAATAGACGCGGGAGGTCTTGACTTCCATTCAAGGTCAAGGCGAACCTATCCATCCACATAGTCTGTTCTTGATGCAGTGCATCAATCACCCTCCCTCTTGCTTCTTTTTCGGTGTATACTTGTGCAAAATCCTCCACTAGCTTTTGTTCATGGGCCATAGACTGGTTCAATTCTTCCTTGTATTGCCCTATGATAGCTAGCATGCTTTGCTCCGTGGCTTCCAAGTGTTGAGCCAAATTCTTTTTGGACCTCGCGCAGGCAACCAACTCTTCTTTTAAGATCATGCCATGCACCCGTGACCGATCTCTTTCCTCTCTTCGGAGCTTGAGCTCATTGTTGCTACCCCACAATGCTCCTCGGAATTTCTCTCGGCCATATTCCTCCTTGCGGGCCCTTTTGGTTTCTTCTTCAAGGGCTCTTGCAGTGGCCGCGTTTTCCTCTTGTAACTCGGTGCACTCTTTCCGGATGTGTGTAGCAGCTGCTTTGAACTTCTCCTTGGCGAGTCTTGCCATCCCTAGCTCTAATTTTAGAGCTCGGACTTCTTCATCTTCCTCCGGAGCTTCGAAGTTCTCCTCATCGATAACTTTCAACTTTGAGAGCCAATCTAACCCTCGCGTGTGAATTCTTAGCCATCCATGATAACCTCCGATGACGCCATTACGGATGCCCCTAAGCTCCTTGTCTTTCCTCAACGGACTCTTCCACGCCTTGTGGATTCTTTGTATAACCTTGAGACCTTGCGCGCCTAGATCCCTCCCAAGGAAAGGCGAGAGACTTTCTTCGGTTGGCGCTCCCCTCATGGGGTACCCTAGCTGTCTTATGGCCAGTGCGGGATTATAATTAATACAACCCCTAGTCCCTATCAATGGAACATTAGGGTAGTCCCCACACGAGAAAAGAACTCCTTCCTTGGCTTCCTTCCAACGAGGAAACCAATTGATTGCGCTGCCCCCTATCCCAGCCAAATGTTGGTCCCAATCGACTCTTCCTTTTTCGGCGCATGAGCGATAGCTTTGAAGCGGACACGGGTGTCTTGTGTTTTGTTGGAATAGGTGTGAAACCAACCATAGACAGAGAGCGGGTAAACAACAGACAATCCGTTCACTGTTTTTCTCATATCTCCGATCAAAGGTATCAAACAAATCAGCCAAAATAGCCACCACTGGACTCTCCTTACTGTGGTGATACGCGAGGAAGGCGTCAATGGCGGCTAAGTCCACCAAACCGTCCACGTTCGGAAAGAGGACAACTCCAAAAATCAACAAAGCTAATATATCCGCAAACGGGCCCCACTTCTCTTGGCTCGCCATATCCCTTGCCTTACCTTCCAAGTATTTCCGAGGCAGGCCCACTACGCCATTCCGAGTTTGCTTCATGCAATCCAACTCTTTTGCCGAATCTCCAACCACATCTGCAATCTTGCTCATGGAAGGAAGAAAGCCGGAGAAAAGATACGGTTTTCTCCCCCCAAGAGGGCATCCTAATATTTCCTCAAACTCTTCAATAGTTGGTACCATTTGGAAGTCCCCAAATGTGAAACACCTCAACGACTGGTCATAGTATTGGGCGAGGGATACGACAGCTTCCGTAAATACCTCCGCTGCGGTCAAATCTAGAATCTTCCCGTACACTTTGCGGAAGGCTTGCCTTTGGAGAGGTCCCATCAATCGTCCCAATTCCTTGAGGCTAGTGACATCTAGACTTTTAACCTTGACTTGATAAAACCTTTTGCCGTTTTGATTTGTCCCCATCATTTACCTAAAAAAAGGGGTGGATCAAGACTCCGACATGAATGATGCAATGCATATGCATGAAATAGAAGGAAAACAACACAAAGGGGTAATTCACACATACGAGACCGCATAGATCCAATTTTAATGCTATGTTTGGGCATGATGGCGCCTCGACGTAGCATTAAAAGGTTACGTATTACTCTAAAGAAACTAAACACCATTAGCAAAAAACTATAAACTAGTGCTATTTATCAAAAGATGCATGAGAACAAATGGCACAGAGCGTGTTTGCTCTTTGCCCCTATTTGGGAACCTATGGGATAATATCTAGGGGTCTCTAATAACTACTTCCCAACAATTTATAACTCACACGACCATTCTCTAGAGGTATCATCACTCAAGATAATAATATTGTGGCGGTATGGAATACCAGCGACAACACATTATAAAGAGAGAAAGCTCTAGACGAGGTTTCACTATTATCAAGCAAGTCGGAGACCTAGCATGATGATAGATTCACCTCCACTCCTTAAATTCCTATGATCCCGGGTATAGGGCCCCTTTTTTTACTCAAACCCGTGGGTGCTTAGAATGCAGTGTAAAGAATGTGAAATAGACAACAGTTATTTACATTTTACACAGTTCAACAAATGCACACACGAAATTTCACAAATCCACAATTCCTTTAAAATAGGCCTAACTCACAAAAAGATCCCCAGTGGAGTCGCCAACTGTCGCAACGTGCCATTTTGCGGGCGAGCGAGGGCGAGGCTCACGGGTGCGCTTTCCAAAGGAGGAAAGATGCGCGGAGTCGCCACCAACGTTTATTTGTGGAAAACGTCGGAAAAACTGATCAAAATGAAAATTCTAAGTTCGGGAGTTGTATTTACGCTTGAGGAAGGTATTAGCACCTCTTACGTTTGTCTCGAAGGACAACAGCCTATTTTTTAGAATCGTGGAAAATTTGAAAATTGCTATTTGCACCCCCATCTCGATAAGTTCACCCCCTTCTTTCGTAATTTACGGAAAAGTTACGGAAGCATATAGGACTTGACTTTATTCTTTTTTTGTCTTCCTTCTCACCCATTTAGGTGAAGTATGCTTATTTAGGGTTATGGGAATTTTACGGAAGCATATAGGACTTGATTTCCCTCTTTTTCCTCTTATCTTTCACCAATATTAAGTGAAATAGGCTTACTCAAAGTTTTAGGAATTTTACAGAAGCATTACGAAAGCCCTGGAAGCCACGGAAACCATTTTCCAACAAAACATGGAGGATCTTGATAAGTTCACCCCCCTTTGCTAAATGCACTCCTGTTTATTTACACCCCAATTAATACACCCCCTTTTGCCTTTTTTGTTGATTCCTTTTTTGTAACGTTATGGAACTTTACGGATTACGTAACGACACTTATTTTCTTTCCGTAATGTCGCGAAACCTTACGGATTGCGCAATAATCCCTTTTTTGACCTCTGGACTGTGGCGGAACTATACGGATTGCGCGACAATGCTCCTTTTCGACTTCCGGCATGCCGCAGAACTTCACGTATTACCTAACAATGGGTGTTAAGTACCTCAAAGCGATCAAGCAAAGGTTTCAGGCTATCAAACAATGGTCCCTGGACGAAATTAGGGTATGACAGTTGCCCCTCTTTACTTATCTTTTATTGGAGATAAAAGCGAAGTAAAGATAAGACACTAATTTCATTCAAGCGGAACATCATTCGACCGGTCAATATCCCCACCAGCGGAACCCTATGCCATTGCACTCGATCGTCCCTGCCCATTAGAAAAGAATCTCGCGCGTCGTTGGGCTTGAATGTTTCCGGACGATGAGAGTAAAACTTGCAAAAATTTGGAAAATAATCAGAATCGAATGACCAACATCATCCTCATACCGTCAAATTCGTACCCCTCGGTTGACGAAAGGTGCGGATGACCATAAGGTACCACCTGACTCGATGTCCCTGGATGGCAAAAGGTGCAGAAGACAATGTTAGTCTCCGCGCGTCAACGGGCTCGTTTGCCCCTGGTTGACAAAAGGTGCAGGTAACCATACGATAACCCCGCATGTCACCTGACTTCACAGGTCAGGACGACAAAAGGTGCAGAAGACGATGTTAGTCTCTGTGCGCAATCGTGCTTTGAGTCTGATGGATAGCGAAAGAATGTTTATACGGATAACCACTTGGGTATTTCCGCCTACACCCTAACTTCCCGGGTTAGTATTGTCATAAATTGACTGTGCGGAGAAATTACTTGTGTATCTCCGCACGTCACCTGACTATAGGGTTAGTGTGACAGAAATTGTCTCTACGGAGAAATTACTTGTGTATCTCCGCACGTCACCTGACTTCTGGGTCAGTATGACAGGCAACGCGAAAGATGACGTAAATCTCTGTGTATCAACAGGCTCGTTGGTCGCGATTGACAAAGGGTGCAGAAGACAAGGTTAGTCTCTGCATGCTATCGTGCTCTGGGTCTGATGGATAGCGAAAGAATGTTTATACGGATAACCACTTGGGTATTTCCACCTACCCCCTAACTTCACGGGTTAGTATTGACAAAAATTGACTGCGCGGAGAAATTACTTGAGTATCTCCGCACGTCACCTGACTACAGGGTCAGTGTGACAGAAATTGTCTGTGCGGAAAAATTACTTGTGTATCTCGGCACGTCACCTGACTTCAGGGTCAGTATTACAAACAGCGTGGAAGACGACATAAATCTCCGTGTGCCAACGGGCTCGTTGGCCGCGATTGACAGAGGGTGCAGAAGACGACGTTAGTCTCTGCATGCTATCATGCTCTGGGTCTTATGGTTAGCGAAAGAATGTTTATACGGATAACCAGTTGGGTATTTCCGCCTGCCCCCTAAGTTCACGGGTTAGTATTGACAGAAATTGACTGTGCGGAGAAAATACTTGTGTATCTCCGCACGTTACATGACTGCAGGGTCAGTGTGACAGAAATTGTCCGTGCGGAGAAATTACTTGTGTATCTTCGCACGTCACCTGACTTCAGGGTCAGCATGACAGACAGCGTGGAAGACGACGTAAATCTTTGCGTGTCAACAGGCTCGTTGGCTGTGATTGACAAAGGGTGCAGAAGACGATGTTAGTGTCTGCATGCTATCATGCTCTGGGTCTGATGGATAGCGAAAGAATGTTTATACGGATAACCACTTGGGTATTTCCCCCTGCCCCCTAAGTTCACGGGTTAGTATTGACAGAAATTGACTGTGTGGAGAAATTACTTGTGTATCTCCGCACGTCACCTGACTGTAGGGTCAGTATGACAGACAGCGTGGAAGACGATGTAAATATCCGCGTGTCAACGGGCTCGTTTGCCCCGATTGACAAAGGGTGCAGAAGACGATGTTAGTCTCTGCATGCTATCGTGCTCTGGGTCTGATGGATAGCGAAAGAATGTTTATACGAATAACCACTTGGGTATTTCTGCCTGCCCCCTAAGTTCATGAGTTAGTATTGACAAAAATTGACTGTGCGGAGAAATAACTTGTGTATCTCCGCACGTCACCTGACTTCAGGGTCAGTGTGACAAAAATTGTGGGGCGATCGAAAAAAGCGAGGCTCTTGCTCCTACGTATCCTCAATTTGTGATGAGGAACTCATACCTACGTAGTTCTTGATAACTGAGACTAAAATAGTCTCGGTGTTTTTTCACTAAAATGCGAACATGCTTTAGTAAAGAAACAAAACCTTCAACTGATCAGAGCAACATATGATTTTTTTGATGAAAAACAATGTGTCTATTGGGGAAGGAGAGTATGCTGATGAAATTTTCTCATAACCATAAATGAGATTTTGGATGTTAGCGTTTCATTTCTAAATGATCATCTAGAGGAAACACTGGGTCCAACAAAAATAGAAGAAAATCACCTAAGCACAATGGGTGTTAAGTACCTCGAAGTGGTTAAGCAAAGGTTGCAGGCTATCAAACAATGGTCCCCGGACGAAATAAGGGTATGACAATGCTTTACATGCCTCATGACACCCAAGCACACTTAGTGGAGAATCTTGGATTTGATCTTGGATTAGTGGGCTGAATCATAGCTTAAATTCACTAATCATAATTAGTGAAATTTTGGCTCCACAAATCCAAATTCAAATTCAAGTTAAATTTGAATAGAAATTCAAATTTCCCTCCAATTTTGTGTGACACTTAGGTTATAAATAGTGGCCTTGTGTGTGAATTTTGTAACATTGATCATTTAAGAAATTAGACTTCAAAGTTCAGACCTTATTCTCCCGCTTCTCTCTCTCAAAATTTCGTTCCCATCTTTCCCTTTCCCTCCACTCATCTTCTCCTACCTTCAAGCTATTGCCCATGGCTTTCTATGGTGGTAAGCTTGTTCTTGACTCATCTTCTACTTGAAGTGGTGTCTCCAATCACCTTTCCACCTTCTCTATTATGATGCAATTGATCTTTAAGAAGCAAAGGACTCCATTGATGAAGAAGATGCAAGGCCTACAAGCTCTACTTGGAGCTACATTATATGGTATCAGAGCATCTTCATCTAGGTGATGTTCTTTTGCTTCCTCTATCTTTTGTTCGATCAATTCACTTTAATTACTTGTTCTTCATCATCTTCTCCATGTATCTTCTCCATTTTCTTGTGGTTTGGTGCTGTTTAGAGTAGATTAAAAAAAATAAATTGATTAAATCTTAGATCTACAGTTGTTCTTGGATTTCTATGGTTCAAATTTTATAGAACTACTCTTGAATCATGTTTTTGTGTTGATTTTAGGTTCTATCATTTTTCAGTCATAATCTTTTGGTGCTGAACCTTTAGATCTCAATTTTCTTTCAAAGTATTGATTATAAGAGAAAACACAAAAATCTAAGTATAAATCACTTCATTCATGTTGTCTTAGAGTCATGTTTAGTCATAATAATTGTCTCATTATGTTCTAAGTTTGTGCTGAATTTTGATTTTGTTGATTGAATTTTAGATACATTTTTTCATGTATTCTTGCAATTTTTAGCCTATCATTTGAATTTTGGGTCTAATTCATGCATGTTATTTAGTTCATAACATGTTCTAAATCAATTCCTAGAAGTAGTCTTGTTGTTGAACTTTTCTTGTTTTCTAAGTTTCATGTATGATGCCTATGAAGAAATTGAGTTGTGATGCTGCGTTGTGCTTGGATTTGTGACTATCCAAGCCAATTGAGCATAAGCAAACACAAATTGTAACTATCCAAGCCTTAAGCAACATAAACGCTACTCTTGATTTCTAGGTTGAAATTTTGGTTGTTGTCAATTTTGGCACACTATCTTCTTAACTTTGCTATGGCTTGAATACTTCAAGTTTTGGGTTGCAGTTTTAACAGGATAAAATAGATCTCTGGAAGAAAACAAAGGAAAGAGAATGAATAAAAAAGAAAAAGAAATGAGTGATAAAAGGTGATAGAGATTAACGTCAAAATACACGTCCAGAACAACAACAATTGTTTTAAAAAAAAATGTGTATGCTTAATTTGTTTGAAAATTGTTCGTTATTTTGAGTTGAATTACAAGCCTATTTGACTTCTTGGAGTTTTCCATCTTTTAGATGTGTTTCCAAATTGACATAACTAGAATTTTGCTTTGAGTCTTGTTTTTAATTTGTCAATCTAATCTAGTGTCATTCTTGGACTTCCTTTGTGTTCCACCTTGGCTTGTGGTGCTGTCCTTTTGCTTTATTTTTCCTTGAATCTTATTGAATTAATGTCATGTTAAATTTCATTTTGGTTTAGCTTTCATTTCATCTTTTGGTTTCTTGCTTGTCTTCCTTTTTTTTGTGTTTAATGTGGAAGCAACGCCTTCCAAGATTATTTTGATGATGCCAAAGAATCAAGAGTTGAGCAAGTTCCAAAGAATTAGGAGTCAAAAAGCTTCAAGAATCAAGTTTCAAAGAATACAGATTCAAGAATAATCAAGTTTCAAGAATCCAGATTCAAGAACAATCAAGATCAAGATTCAAGAATCAAGAGAAGACTCAATAAAGATAAGTACTAAAAAAGTTTTTCAAAACATTGAGTAGCACAAGAATTTTTCACAAAATCTTTTACCAAAGAGTTTTACTCTCTGATAATCGATTACCAGAAGATAGTAATAGATTACCAGTAGCTAGCATTGTTTTCAAAACTGATTTAGAAAGCTGTAATCGATTACCATGAGCATGTAATCGACTACCAATGTTTTAAAACGTTAGATTTCAAATTTCAAGAGTCACAACTAGTGATAAAACATTTTCAAATCATTTTAAACTTGTGTAATTGATTACACAATACTTGTAATCGATTATCAGAGTTTCTAAACATTTTGATTTTCAAATTTAAACATGAAGAGTCACATCTATTGATGTGTAATCGATTACACCTTGATGGTAATCGATTATCAGTGACTGATTTCGAAAAATAAATTTCCAAAAGTCACAATTCTTAAAGTGACTTGCTTCTGAAGATTTTTTTCAAAAGTCACAACTTTTTAAGTGACTAGTTTTCAAAAGAGTCACAATTTTTAAAAGGTGACTAGTTTTAAAGAAATTGCCAAAAGTCACAAACTTTAACTTGAGTCATCAAATGATTATAAATATGTGACCATGGCATGAATTTCAATAATGTTTTTTAACAGAACTTTCTGATTCATTTCTCTTCATCTTTCTAAGAGTTTTTGTTCAATACTTTCTCTTTCAAGAAAAGTTCATTGACCAAAAACTTGTGCTACTTTTCTTCTTCATTCACTTCTTCCTCTTGCCAAAAGAATCGAAGGACTAACTACCTGAGTTCTTTTGTGTCTCCCTTCTCCCTCTTCCAAGAGAATTCAAATGACTAACTGCCTGAGAATTCTTTTGATTCTTCCCTTCCCCTTAAACAAAAGATTTCAAAGGATTAACCGCCTGAGATATCTTTTGTTTTCCCTTACAAAGATTCAAAGGACTAACCGCCTGAGAATTCTTTGTCTTAACACATTGGAGGATACATCCTTTGTGGCACCAGTAGAGGGTATATCTACTTGGGTTCTTATACTGAGAACAAGAGAGGGTACATCTCTTGTGGATCAGTTCAAGTGGAGGGTACATCCACTTGGTTGTTCAAAGAGAACAAGGGAGGGTACATTCCTTGTGGATCTTTGGCTTGTAAAGGATTTTACAAGGTTGAAAGAAATCTCAAGAATCGTTGGTTGCTTGGGGACTGGATGTAGGCACGGGTTGTTGTTGAACCAGTATAAAGCTTGTGTTTGTCTTCTTCTACCCTACACTCTTTAATTTCCGCTGTGTACTTTTAATTGCCGCTTTTACTTTTGGTTAAGTTTTTGTTGCTGTTCTTTACTTTCTTAACTTAGTAGTAAAAGCCTAGTTGAATCTAGTAACATTAAGAAGGATAAATTTTAATTAGTCAAGACACATTAATAATTAATTCAACCCCCTCTTCTTAATTATTCTGAGGCCACTTGATCCAGCAAGTAGTATCAGAGCAGGTATCTTGAGAAAAGGTTCACAACTTCAAGATAAATGGCCTCTTTAAATTCTCTGTTTGTCAAAAGAAATTTAAGGTATAGGTCAAATCTGAAATCATTTGAAGATCATGATGAAGATCAAGCCAAATTATGTTTCATGAAAAAATATCATGAGAACAACGAGGAAGAATCTGTAAGGAAGAAGTGGTACATCGACAGTGGATGTTACAAGCATATGATGGGAGATGTATCCAAATTTACAACCATTTCCCCCAAGAATAGTGGACATGTTACATACGGCGACAACAACAAAGGAAAAATCATTGGAGTCGGCAAAATAGGTACGAGTTCCTCTACTCCCATTGAAAATGTGTTACTTGTAGAAAGTTCAAAGCATAGTCTATTAAGTGTTAGTCAATTATGTGATAAAGGATATAAAGTATCTTTTGATTCTGAAAAATGTGTTATCAAGCATGAGCATGACAAGGATGTTGAGCATATAGGTTTCAGAGAAAATAATTTTTACATGATTGATTTGAAACAAAAATCTGAAAATGATAAATGCTTTCTAAGTAAAGATAGTGATCTTTGGTTATGGCATAAGAGAATTGCTCACATTAACATGGATCATCTAAATAGATTAATTTCAAAAGACCTAGTTGTTGGTTTACCAAAATTAAAGTTTGAAAAAGAAAAGTTATGTGATGTGATGCAAGCTCCATTGGAGCTTGTAGGCCTAGGATCTTCTTCATCAATGGATTCCTTTGCTTCTTGGAAGATGAATGGCAGCGGAATGGAGAAAGGAAGAGAGAGAGGAAACGCCACTTCAAGGAGAAGATGAGTCTAGAAGAAGCTCACCACCATAGGAGGCCATGGATAAGAGCTTGGAGGAAGAAGGAGATGAATGAGGGGAGAGGGAGAGAAGAGCACGAAATTTTGTGCTCTAAATGAGCTTTGAAATATGAAGTTTAATATTCAAATGATCAAAGTTGAAAAAAATGCACACACATGACCTCTATTTATAGCCTAAGTGTCACACAAAATTGGAGGAAAATTCAAATTTCACTTGAATTTGTGGAGCCAAACTTTGGAGCCAAAATTTCACTAATTATGATTAGTGAATTTTAGTTATGGTTCAGCCCACTAATCCAAGATCAATTCCAAGATTCTCCACTAAGTGTGCTTAGGTGGCATGAGGCATGAAAAGCATGAAGGACATGCACAAAGTGTGACTATATGATGTGGCAATGGGGTGTAGTAAGCAAATGCTCACCTCCCCCTCTAAAATTTAATTGGATTGGGCTTGTACCAATTCAATTAAATTTATTTCCAACCACACACATCAAATATCCACTTAGTGCATGTGAAATTACAAAACTACCCCTAATACAAAAACTAGTCTAGGTGCCCTAAAATACAAGGGCTGAAAAAATCCTATATTTCTAGGGTACCCTACCTACATTATGGAGCCCTAAATACAAGGCCCAAAATTAATGAAACCTTAATCTAATATGTACCAAGATAAGTGGGCTCACACTTAGCCCATGGGCCCGAAATCTACCCTAAGGCTCATGAGAACCCTAGGGCCTTCTCTTGCATTTTTGGCCCAATCTTTTTGGAATCTTCTATCCAATGCCCTTGGGGGGTAGGATTGCATCATTCCCTCCCCCTTGAAAAGGATTTGACCTCAAATCCAGAGGTTCTTGAAACTCATGGATTCTTTCCTCAACACCCGTAAAAAGAATGAAAACATATGTATTAGTGATGTTGGGTATGTTAGAGTATGGTAAGGACTGAAAACCTCTTTCCTGGTCATCTTCCCATGAGAGAATATAGTTCCTCACCAACTCAATGAGTGGTGCTACAAGTATCGAAAAATATGGGACAAACTTTTTGTAAAAGTTTGTTAAGATATTGAAGCCCCAAATTTCCCTTATACTTGGTGGAGTAGGCCAATCAGGAATGACCTTTATTCTCTTAGGGTCCATGGGAAGCCCTTGATCACTATTTAAAAAGTTAAGGAAAGTAATGGAATAATACATACCTTTTTCTTTATTTTCATGTTGATTATTCCTAAAAAAAATTACGACAAACCTAAGGTGTCCCACATGAGCACCTAGGTTTGCATTGAAACAAAAAATAAGAACAAACCTACCTAATGAGTCCCTATGTACACAAATCATGAAGATGTTGGGTGCATGAGTGATTTTACAAAAGAGTGTTGCACCACTCAACACATTCATTATACCACCTATCATAGGGATTTGGTGCCTAATAATACCTATTTTAGGCACCAACAAAGCACGAGGATTTAAGCTCTTGCGAACCAAACCCTCATCCAACAACTCCTTTACTTGAGGAATAACCTCAAGCTCAAGAGGTATGGCGGTGCTAAGGGATGTTTCCCTTGATAGGAGAAGGTAGAAAGATTGTTTAAGAAGGAGTGCTATTTTAATATCACATTTTGTTGCAAAATGATTTTCCTTGTTAACAATCTTCTTGGAGGAATCCTTTTCCTCCTTTTTCTTCCCCTTGGCCTTTGAACACAAGGCCTTACTATCCTTCTTTTTCTTTTGTTTTTCTAATTTTTCTTCCTCATCCCTCTTATCTTTCATAGTTAGTTGATCTTTGGCCACCTGTGAAGGTGTTTGACGATGCAACACAAATTTAGTGCCAAGATGGGTAAGGGTAATTTCATTAGTGAGGCCATTGTAAATGATCTTCCTATCAAATTGCCATGGCCTTCCTAAAAGAATATGTCCAGCCTCCATGGGAACTATATCACAATTAACTTCATCCTTATATGTCCCAATGGAGAAAGGTACCTTCACTTGTTGGTTAACTATCATTTCCCCTTGCTCATTGAGCCATTGAAGTTTATAAGGTTTTGGGTGGGGAATGATAGTGAGGTTCAACTTGGAAACTAATCTTGTGCTACAACAATTGCAACAAGATCCACTATCCACAACGAGAGAACAAGTTTTATCTAAAATTTTGCATCTTGTATGAAAGATGTTCTCTCTTTGGGATTGAGATAGATCACAAGATTGACCTCCAAGGAGCCTTCTATCCATTAAGAGGTCACCTTCTTCATGGGGGTAGACTTCCTCACTAGACTCTTCACCCCTTACTTCATCTTCACTTCCATTAGAGGAAGGGCAAGAAGTAGTCTCCTCTTGACTACTATAAATGTCTTGCCCCTCATGATCATGGTTTTCTTTGTGGGGCATTGAGAGGCAATGTGACCTCTCCCAAGACATTTGAAGCATTTAATGTTGTTAGTCCTTTCTTGGGAACTAGACTTAGGGTTGTATTTCTCTATGGTCTTACCCTTATCTTCCTTGGGTTTTGAAGGTGTAGCCCCTAAAATTCCATGGGCTTGGTCCTTCCTTGGATAAGAGTGAGAGCCATAAGATTTTGTAGTAGGCTTTCTTTTAAGTTATTGCTCCACTCTTATACAAAGTTGGACTAGCTCATCTAGGTCCCTATATGGAAGGAGTTCAACCTTGTCCCTCACTTCCATATTAAGCCCACTAAAAAACCTAGCTATGCTTGTTCTTTCCTCCTCCCTAAGTCCAGCTCTTAAAAGGAGTAATTCCATTTGTTGTCTATATTCTTCAACACTCATACTCCCTTGTCTAAGCCTTTGGAGCTTGTCCATAAGCTCCCTTTCATAGTAGGAGGGAATGTGCCTCTTCCTAAGGGCACTCTTAAGATCATTCCAATACTCTACTGGAGGATCCCCATGAATCCTTCGTTCCCTAACAAGGGAAGTCCACCAATAGAGGGCATACCCTTGAAAGCTAAGGGTAGCCAATGGAACTTTTCTCTCTTCGCTAATATGATGGCAAGCAAAGAGTTGTTCAACCTTCATTTCCCAATCTAAGTAAGCCTCAACATTATCTTTTCCATGGAAATATGGGAGGCTAATGTTAACCTCTTGAGGCCTTTTATCCTTTTCTCTTCTTTGGGAGTGATGTTTAGTATGTGAACTATGACGCCCTCTATAATAGTCGCTAAGTTCTTCACTTAAACTCTTGCAAGAGTCATGACTACTATAGGAGGCATGTTTTTCCCTTTTCATTTCTTTCATTATTTTTCTTCTTTCTTCCTCTCTTATTTTCTCTCTTTCATCTTGACTTATTTCTTCCACTCTTTTTTTACCTTTTTCTTTTCTCTCTTGTTTTTCTTTCCACAACTTAAGGGATCTCAACTCATCTAATATCTTATACAAGGGGTCCTTAGGAGTAGAACCCTCACCATTAACACTAGATGAAGAATGAAAACTCATGTTGGTTCCTAAGTTATGGTTCTTTCTTGTTGGGGGTTTGAAAAAAAGGTAAAAGAAACTATGGTTGAAACTAGCCAAAATAAACACTAAAAGAGGTGTGAAAGATAAGGTAAAAACTAATTGGTAAAAGGCAAGCTATCTAGGCGGTTTGACAATGGAGGGTAAAAGAAATAAGCTATGAAAGCAAGCAAGAAAAGCAAACTAGGCGGATCCTAAGAGTGCTTGGATGACCTCATTTAAGGTTCCCAACAAAGCACTCACTATCCTAAGGGAAAATTGCCTAAAATTATTACACATAAATGGAAGTAGGGTGACCTAGCGGAGGCTCCCAACTTACTTCCAATGAAAGGCATTTTTGTTAAAAAATTTGAAAGCAAAGCAAATTGCCAATTACAAAATTACAAAGAAAAAAAAAAGTCCTCAATTGTGGTGGATATTCTCTCTTTAGTGTTTCACTCAATTTGGAGTGCTTCTTAGTCCAATAGCTCTTAAGGTGGTTGGCCCCTTGCTTCTTGACTCAAATTCTTCAAGATATGGCACCAATCCTCCTTTCCAATTCCCTATATGGCAACTCACAAGCAAGGAAACAAAGAGACAAGCAATAACCAAAGACAAAAAAAAAATGAAATTAAAGCTAAACCAATAGAATTTTAACAAGACAAATTTCCAAGGATTATTCAACAATTAAAGCAATGAAAGGCACAAAAAAGCAAGCTAGGACTCAAAGAGAAACCTAGAATGGCTCTAAAGTAGAGTAGAAAAACTCTAAAAAAAAGACTCAAGAAACCTCTAGATTTTCAATTTAAATTTCAGAACTACGATTGGTATAAAATAGGCACCAATTATAGAACAAATCTTTGAGCCAAAACAACAAGCACACTTCCCTTTCACTTTTTTTTTCCTGGACACTGATTTTTCTGCCAACTTGTGTGATTTTTCTTATTTTTTCCTTTAATCCAAATCGCTTGGTTCTTTTTATTATTTTTGTCCAGATGTCTAGAAAATTCAGTAAAAATTTCAGCTCAAAACTTGTAGTGACCAATTCCCAGTAATTTATACAATTTTGTATGTTCAAGCTGCCAGCACCAGCGATTTCAACCTAGAAATCAAGAGTAGTGTTTATGTTGCTTAAGGCTTGGATAGTTACAATTTGTGTGTGCTTATGATCAATTATCTTGAATAACACAATTCAAGAGAGCTTAAGACTTATTTGATTCACAAATCCAGCCACAACTCAGCACCACAACTCAACTTCATCATAGGCATCATGTAGGAAACTTAGAAAACAAAAAAAAAAAGTTCAAGAACAAGACTACTTCTAGGAATTGATTTAGAACATGTTATGAACTAAATAACATGCATGAATTAGACACAAAATTCAAAAGATAGGCTAAGAATGACAAGAATACATGAACAAATGTATCTAGAATTCAATCAACAAAATAAAAATTCAACACAAACTTAGAACATAATGTGACAATTACTATGACTAAACATGACTCTAAGACAACATGGATTAAGTGATTTACACTTAGATTTTTGTGTTTTTTTTTCTAATCAATATTTTGGAAGAAAATTTAGATCTAAGGTTCAGCACAAAAATATTATGAATGAAAAATGATAGAACCTAAAATCAACACAAAAACAAGATTCAAGAGTAGATCTACAAAATTTGAACCATAGAAATGCAAGAACAAGTGTAGATCTAAGATTTAATCGGTTTTTTTTTTTTTGAATCTACTCTAAACAGCACCAAACCACAAGACAATGGAGGATATACATGGAAAATAAGATGAAGAACAAGGAATTAAAGAGAATTCACCGAACAAAAAGATAGAGGAAGCAAAAGAACATCACCTAGATGAAGATGCTCTTGATACCACATGATGCAAGCTCCATTGGAGCTTGTAGGCCTAGGATCTTCTTCATCAATGGATTCCTTTGCTTCTTGGAAGATGAATGGCAGCGGAATGGAGAAAGGAAGAGAGAGAGGAGACGCCACTTCAAGGAGAAGATGAGTCTAGAAGAAGCTCACCACCATAGGAGGCCATGGATAAGAGCTTGGAGGAAGAAGGAGATGAATGAGGGGAGAGGGAGAGAAGAGCACGAAATTTTGTGCTCTAAATGATCTTTGAAATCTGAAGTTTAATATTCAAATGATCAAAGTTGAAAAGAATTCACACACATGACCTCTATTTATAGCCTAAGTGTCACACAAAATTGGAGGAAAATTCAAATTTCACTTGAATTTGTGGAGCCAAACTTTGGAGCCAAAATTTCACTAATTATGATTAGTGAATTTTAGTTATGGTTCAGCCCACTAATCCAAGATCAATTCCAAGATTCTCCACTAAGTGTGCTTAGGTGTCATGAGGCATGAAAAGCATGAAGGACATGCACAAAGTGTGACTATATGATGTGGCAATGGGGTGTAGTAAGCAAATGCTCACCTCCCCCTCTAAAATTTAATTGGATTGGGCTTGTACCAATTCAATTAAATTTATTTCCAACCACACACATCAAATATCCACTTAGTGCATGTGAAATTACAAAACTACCCCTAATACAAAAACTAGTCTAAGTGCCCTAAAATACAAGGGCTGAAAAAATCCTATATTTCTAGGGTACCCTACCTACATTATGGAGCCCTAAATACAAGGCCCAAAATTAATGAAACCTTAATCTAATATGTACCAAGATAAGTGGGCTCATACTTAGCCCATGGGCCCGAAATCTACCCTAAGGCTCATGAGAACCCTAGGGCCTTCTCTTGCATTTTTGGCCCAATCTTTTTGGAATCTTCTATCCAATGCCCTTGGGGGGTAGGATTGCATCATGATGCATGCCAAGAAGGTAAACAAACAAAAGTATCTTTTAAATCTAAAAATATTGTCTCTACCACTCAACCATTACAATTATTGCATATGGATTTATTTGGATCCTCTAGGGTCATGAGTTTTGGTGGTAGTTACTATGCCTTAGTAATTGTTGATGACTATTCTAGGTATACTTGGACTTTATTTCTTACTCACAAAAATGATGCATTTCATGCATTTAGAAGACTTGCCAAAGTCATCCAAAACAAGAAAAATCTCAAAATTATCTCCATTAGAAGTGATCATGGAGGTGAGTTTGAAAACAATGATTTTGAAATATTTTGTGATGAACATGACATAGAACACAACTTTTCTGCACCTAGGACACCCCAACAAAATGGTGTAGTAGAAAGGAAAACTAGATCTTTAGAAGAAATCGCTAGAACCCTTTTAAATGACACTCCACTTCCAAAATATTTTTGGGTAGAAGCTGTCAACACCGCATGTTATATTATGAATAGAGCCTTAATAAGACCCATTCTTAAGAAAACCCCATATGAATTGTTTAACAATAGAAAACCAAACATTGCCCATTTACATGTTTTTGGATGTAAATGTTTTGTCCTAAACAATGGTAAGGAAAGCCTAGGTAAATTTGATGCTAAGGAAGATGAGGGCATCTTCCTTGGTTATTCCCTACATAGCAAAGCCTTTAGGATATACAACAAAAGAACCATGACAATTGAGGAATCAATACATGTTTCTTTTGATGAAACTAATATTACTTCTCCGAGAAAGAAGTTTCTTGATGATATTGCAGATTCTTTGGAAGATATGCACAATCAAGAAAGGAATCTAAAAAGGAAGAGAAATGAAGAAAACAAGGATGTTCAAGATGACATAGCCCAAGAAAATGATGATCTTCCCAAAGAATGGAAAACTTCAAGAAATAATCCTCTTGACAACATCATCGAAGATATCTCAAAAGGGGTAACAACTAGACACTCTCTCAAAGATTTATGCAATAACATGGCATTTGTTTCCATGATAGAACCTAAAAACTTTAAAGAAGCCATAATAAATTATCAATGGATAGTTGCTATGCAAGAAGAGTTAAATCAATTTGAGAGAAATAATGTTTGGCAACTAGTTGAGAAACCACATAACTACCCCATTATAGGAATAAAATGGGTATTTAGAAACAAACTAGATGAAAATGGTATAGTAATTAGAAATAAAGCTAGACTAGTTGCAAAAGGGTACAACCAAGAAGAAGGTATAGACTATGAAGAAACATTTGCACCTGTAGCTAGATTAGAAGCAATTAGGATGCTTTTAGCTTATGCATCTATTATGAACTTTAAACTATATCAAATGTGGTGTAAGCTCCATTGGAGCTTATAGGCCTAGGATCTTCATCATCAATGGATTCCTTTTCTTCTTGGAAGATAAATGGCAGCGGAATGGAGAAGGAAGAGAGAGAGGAGACACCACTTCAAGGAGAAGATGAGTCTAGAAGAAGCTCACCACCATAGGAGGCCATGGATAAGAGCTTGGAGGAAGAAGGGGATGAATGAAGAGAGAGGGAGAGAAGAGCACGGAATTTTGTGCTCTAAAAGAGCTCTGAAATCTGAAGTTAATATTCAAATGATCAAATTTTTTTAAAAAAATGCACACACATGACCTGTATTTATAGCGTAAGTGTCACACAAAATTGGAGGGAAATTCAAATTTCACTTGAATTTGAAATTGAATTTGTGGAGCCAAACTTTGGAGCCAAAATTTCACTGATTATGATTAGTGAATTTTAGTTATGGTTCAGCCCACTAATCCAAGATCAATTCCAAGATTCTCCACTAAGTGTGCTTAGGTGTCGAGGCATGAAAAGCATGAAGGACATGCACAAAATGTGACTATATGATGTGGCAATGGGGTGTAGTAAGCAAATGCTCACCTCCCCCTCTAAAATTTAATTGGATTGGGCTTGTACCAATTCAATTAAATTTATTTCCAACCACACATATCAAATATCCACTTAGTGCATGTGAAATTACAAAACTACCCCTAATACAAAAACTAGTCTAGGTGCCCTAAAATACAAGGGCTGAAAAATCCTATATTTCTAGGGTACCCTACCTAGAATATGGAGCCCTAAATACAAGGACCAAATATAATGACATCCTAGTCTAATATGTACAAAGATAATTGGACTCAACCTTGGCCCATGGGCTCAGAAATCTACCCTGAGGTTCATGAGAACCCTAGGGCTTTCTTCAGCAGCTCTAGCCCAATCTTCTTGGAGCCTCTTGCTCATGGTTCTAGTGACTGGTCCCTTCCTAGGGAGGATTGCATCATCCCCTTCCCCTTGAAGATGATTTGTCCTCAAATCTGTTAGTTCCTCCTCCTCAATCTCAGCTCCACCTGCAAAAGGAATTAAATCAGAAATGTTAAAAGTGGTGCTGACTCCATACTTTTCTGGGAAGTCCAACCTATAGGCATTGTTATTGATCCTCTCCAAAACCTGAAAAGGTCCATCCTCTCTAGGGCTAAGCTTGGATTTCCTTTGAGTAGGGAATCTATCCTTCCTAAGATGGAGCCAAACCCAGTCACCCTCATTAAGAACTAGTTCTTTTCTTCCTCTATTGCCTTTAGTTGAATACACCTTTGTTTGGTTCTCTATTTGGTTCTTAACCCTCTCATGCAACTTCTTTACAAATTCTGACCTAGATTCCCCTTCTTTATGTATAAAAGAAGTGTCCAGTGGGAGGGGAATGAGGTCTAATGGTGTTAGGGGATTGAACCCATAGACAACCTCAAAAGGGGACTTCTTGGTGGTTCTATGAACCCCCTTGTTGTAGGCAAATTCTACATGAGGAAGATACTCATCCCAAGACTTATGGTTGCCTTTCAGAAGAGCCCTTAAAAGGGTGGATAAAGACCTATTCACTACCTCTGTTTGCCCATCAATTTGTGGATGACAAGTGGTAGAGAAAAGAAGTTGAGTTCCTAGCTTAGCCCATAAGGTTTTCCAGAAGTGGCTAAGGAACTTAGCATCTCTATCTGACACAATGGTCCTAGGCAAACCATGGAGTCTCACAACTTCCTTGAAAAAGAGTTTTGAGTTGTGGGAAGCATCATCCACCTTGTGGCATGGTTTAAAGTGTGCCATCTTGCTAAACCTATCCACCACCACAAAGATAGAGTCTACACCTCTTTTGGTTCTAGGAAGCCCAAGGACAAAGTCCATACTAATGTCTACCCAAGGAGCAGATGGGATGGGTAAGGGTGTGTATAGCCCATGAGGCATCACCCTAGACTTGGCTTGTAAACAAGCCACACACCTAGTGCAATGCTTATGGACATCTTTCTTCATATGGGGCCAATAAAACTTTTCTTTGAGTAAGACAAAGGTCTTGTCTATCACAAAGTGGCCCATAAGCCCACCCTCATGGCTCTTTTTCATAAGTAATTTCCTAATGGATCCTTGGGGTATGTGAAATTCTGATACTGGGGACAGATGTCGTACAGGATGTCACGACATCACGCTTCAGAACATGCAGATTATATTTGACAGTGTGTACAGATTAAGCAAGTAAATAACACAAGAGAATTGTTAACCCAGTTCGGTGCAACCTCACCTACATCTGGGGGCTACCAAGCCAGGGAGGAAATCCACTAAAATAGTGTTAGTTCAAGGTCTAACAGCCACTGTTTACAACCTTCTCACCTAACCACTACCCGTGCGATCTCTACCTAAGAGCCACTCTTAGATATGAGAAACCCCGCTCACTCCCTCTCAAACACTCTCCCGTGTTTACAATCAAATCAAATACACACCAGAGATCAACTCTGAACAAAAGAGATCAACTCTACACACTAGAGATCAACTCTACACACAAGAGATCAACTCTACACACTAGAGATCAACTCTACACACACAGGTCCAACACTTGATGTTAGGGTACCATCAAGGTGGCTCACAAAACACTCAAGTCCCAAAACTCACAAAATACCTCTTCAATCCCGGACTTGGTACAGAACTCGTGCAGCCTCCATGTTTATATAGCAATGTGCGTTTCTGGGCTGCAACGGCTTGTGCTGGAGGAGATCTATCATTCTTCCTGAAAATCTGCAGTTAAAGAACTAAAAGATACAGTTTGATCTTTTAGTTTTTATCTTTAATCTTTAATCCCTGAACGAACTCTTCTACTTTGAAATTCGAACTTTAATTATCTTTTAATTCGTTCCAGAAGATAGATCATCTTATCTCTTGCTAACTGCACAATAATCTGTTAAAGATATAACAGATTTATGTGTCCAGTATTTTCGGGCCAGATGTCAGGACATCGTGTCCGACATCGTGGATTCTGCAGCTTCAATTCTTCATTTGACATTTTATCTTGACTTATGCATTGTGCAGCAACTCCAGTATTTTCGGGCAGGATGTCAGGACATTGTATCCGACATCGTGGATCCTGCAACTTCAATTCTTCATTTGACATTTTATCTTGCCTTGTGCATTGTGCAGCCCGATCTTATTCCTTGACATAACGTTGGACATCATGTGCAGCAACTCCAGCTTTCCTTCATTGTCTAAGTGCTTATGTTTTAACAAAATCTTAGCCAATCTTTTAAAACTCAGTAGAGCTAAGCACTAACAATCTCCCCCTTTGGCAAATTTTGTCTAAAACATACTTAGACACTTCCTGAGCAGGTACGAGCAGTTATGCAAGTGGGATCAGCAACTTTCATTATCAGAGTAATCAAGCACAGCGGAAATTCTTCAAGTTGCAAATCGTTTCCAGGATGTCAAGACATCTCACGTGACATCAGCTTTTTGCTCCCCCTGTCTTCATGCTCTTTCTGCAGCATCTTCTATCAGCTACTAGTCTTTTCCAGGATGTCGAGACATCTCATGTGACATCAGCTTTTTGCTCCCCCTGTCTTCATGCTCTTACTGCAGCATCTTCTATCAGCTTCTAGTAGCTTACATCAGTCATCATCAGCAGCAGTCTCCCCCTCAAAATCATATTCATACAACTCCCCCTCAAGATCATGAATCATGCATACATCGTATCCTACTGCCATACATCGTATCAATCATGCATAATAGCAAGCATAATACTATTACTCCCCCTTTTTAGACAGAATTTGACAAAAGTAGAATGCATGAACTTAAGGTGCAAATATTACAGACCAATAGTAATCAATTGTTCAAAGGGACATGCCCCTATAGCTAGTAAAAAGCAAAAAATATAAAGGTCTGATGATCATGGGGTGGCTTCAGAATCATCGTCATTGGATTCTGTATCCTCTGCTGCATCTTCCTCATCGGCTTCTTCTTCTTCTTCCTCAGCTTCTTCTTCTTCTTGCTCAGCTGCTTCTTCTTCCTCGGCTACTTCACCATCATCAACGCCACTTTCTGAGAGCCTTTTGATCAGCCGTTCTAGCTCCATCTTCTTCTCTGTGGTGGCTTTGATGGTTGCTTCCAGTACCTTGCATGTGTCCTTGAGTTCAGCAATCAAGGCATCCTTGGACACAGCACCTGAAGCAGCAGCTTTCCCTGATGTCGAGACAATGTCTGGGACATGTGTCCCCTCGAACAGTTTGTAGTGCAGGGATAGAGGAGATTCTCTCTTCATCACAGAGTCAGTGTAGTTTAAAATGTTTGGATGTTGACTCAACATAATGCCACACAATACAGTTGGGAAGGCAATGGGTAATTTGACAGCAAATGATTCTGAATGCTTAACAGTTTGATCAAAAATATAGTTTCCAAAATTAAATTTGGACTTGGTTCCCACAGCATACAGAAATTTACCCAAACCTGTGGCAACAGTGGAAGTATGGTTGGTGGGTACCCAGTTTGCAGCGCCAATCCTATGCAGAATTGCATACTTCACACTCAGCTTCCCTGCAGAAAGCTTCCCTTTCTTTGGCCAATGCTGGACTCGTTTGGCAGTGATTTCCTTGGCAATTTGATGCTCAGAGACAGCAATATCCATCACTCCATTTGTTGGTCTGTCCAGGTATTTGTTGATCACAGCAGGGGAGAATCTAACACACTTTCCTCTGACAAATACTTTCTGATAATCATCACTTTTTCTGTTTGTTATGTCAGAGGGAATGTTGACAATGAATTCCCTGACTAGGCCTTCATAACAGTCTCCCAACTTGGTGACTGTCTTCAGTAGTCCAGCAGCCTTGATGAGGTCCATGGTCTCCTTGCAATCCAAGGCATCTCTTCCCAGTTCTCTTTCAACCGCAAGTCTGCGTTGATACACATATTTCCACTTTTCAACATTGCCAATGGAGTGGAAAGAAATGTTGTCCAATGGAGCATCAGGAACATTTCCAGGCACCTTTCTCCCAGATTTCTTGGCCCTCTTTGATGTCGAGACATCTAGTTCGACATCATCATCAGAATCAGATAAGGAAATTTCTTTCCTCTTCTTGGAAGGAATTGCGACTTTGCTTCGTCTGGATGAGGTAGGAGTGATTGGTGTGCTCTTCTTCTGTGCCATAGTCTTGATTCGTCCAGACCTCTTAATGGGGGTTTTACCCTTTCGGCTTTGTAATCTTTCTGCGATACCAGGTGCCAACTTGTTGGCAATGGGTTCCTCATCAGATTCTACTTCTTCCAGGTCAATGAGGTCACCTGGCGCAGGTTCTGGTGCCCTTGGTGCAGGGGTCTCCTCTGTGGCTTGATCTTCTTCCTCTGATGATTCCTCTTCGCTGGGTGAAGAGAGTACTTCAGCATTTGGGCCGGAAGATGTTGGAACATCTTTCTCAACATCAGGCACAGAAACCTTCGGGGTGGAAGATGTTGGGACATCTTTATCAGCTTCAGGGACAGCAACATCTGGGGTGGAAGATGTCGGAACATCTTTCTCAGCATCAGGAACAGAGGCGTCTTTCAAAATGCTACTCACAATACTGCGGATTTTCTTGTCCATCTCCGTGTCTACTTCCCTAGGTCTTGTTGCAAGGCTAGGGTTTTCAGCAATCTTCACTCCCTGTTGTCTTCTGGGAACCAGTTTCTCAGGGACAGACGCTTGACCAGGAATTATTTGTATGGGTTGGATGTTGAATTCTGGTTGTTCCTGGTGCGGAGATGATGGTACAGAGGGTGAACCAGGAGCTGAAGTTTCTTTTGGTGAGGTAGCCATGGAAAAGCAGAGCGTTTGGAATGGTTTAGCAAATTTTTGAGAGCTGTTGGGGAATGCAGAAAACGAGATTAACACGAAAATATAAGTTTGAATGAGGAATGTAGAGGGACGTGTGAAGCAACGGTCGAATTTGCTTTGGTTTAGTAGTGAACGTGCTATTAATGTTAAGTGAGACGTTTGGGCACGTTCAGATATCAGTAGTTGCTACAATTCCTCTAGCAGACAAATGCCCAGCTTGCCCCTTAGTTTTTCAAACTGTTTTGCATCCAATGCCTTTGTGAAAATATCTGCTATTTGTTCCTCAGTGTCAACATGCTCCAGTGTGATAACTTTATCATCAACAAGCTCTCTAATATAGTGATGTCTAATGTCAATGTGCTTGGTTCTGCTGTGTTGAACAGGATTTTTAGAAATATTAATAGCACTCAAGTTGTCACAGTATAATGTCATGACATCTTGTTCGACATTGTACTCCTTCAGCATCTGCTTCATCCAAACTAGTTGTGAACAGCTGCTACCTGCTGCAATATACTCTGCTTCTGCAGTAGATAGGGACACACAGTTCTGCTTCTTGCTGAACCATGAAATAAGATTGTTGCCCAGATAGAAGCATCCACCAGAAGTGCTTTTTCTGTCATCTGCACTTCCAGCCCAATCAGCATCACAATACCCAACCAGCATTGAATCTGAACAATGACAGTACATAATCCCATAGTCACTGGTGCCATTTACATATTTCAGAATTCTCTTTACTTGATTCACGTGACTTATCTTGGGATTGGCTTGATATCTTGCACAAACACCTACTGCATAGGTGATGTCAGGTCTGCTAGCTGTTAAATATAGTAAGCTCCCAATCATGCTTCTGTACAGACTTTGATCAACACTGGTGCCAGCTTCATCTTTTGACAGCTTCAAGTGAGTAGGGGCAGGTGTTCTTTTATGGCTGGCATTCTCCATCCCAAACTTCTTGACAATGTTCTTTGCATACTTGCTTTGTGAGAGGAATATGGAGTCTTCCATCTGCTTCACTTGAAGTCCCAGAAAATAAGTCAGCTCTCCAACAAGACTCATCTCAAATTCAGATTGCATCTGTTGGACAAAATGTCGAAGCATCTCATTCGACATCCCTCCAAACACAATGTCATCAACATATATCTGTGCTATCATCAAGTTTTCAGCATCTTGTTTGACAAAGAGAGTCTTGTCAATTCCTCCCTTCCTATACCCTTGCTGAGTTAGGAACTCTGTTAGCCTTTCATACCAAGCTCTTGGAGCTTGCTTCAATCCATAGAGAGCCTTCTTGAGCCTGTATACATGATCTGGATGAGTTGGATCTACAAATCCCTTTGGCTGCTCCACATAGGCTTCTTCATTCAGGTATCCATTCAGAAACGCGCTCTTCACATCCATCTGGTACAACTTGAATTTGAGGATGCAAGCTACACCAAGTAACAATCTGATGGACTCAAGCCTAGCAACTGGGGCAAAAGTTTCATCAAAGTCTACACCTTCAATCTGAGTGTAGCCTTGAGCAACAAGTCTGGCCTTGTTTCTGGTTATAACACCTTCTTCATTGGTTTTGTTCTTGAAGATCCACTTGGTGCCAATCACATTAGTTCCCTCGGGTCTCAGAACTAGCTCCCAGACTTCATTCCTTTTGAATTGCTCCAATTCTTCTTGCATAGCATTGATCCAGAACTCATCAGTCAGTGCCTCTTTCACATTCTTGGGCTCAATTTTGGAGACAAAACATGAGTTGGAGACTATCTCAATCTCCCTTGATCTTGTAGTGACTCCTCTGTTTGGATCTCCTATAATCAGCTCCTTGGGGTGCATCTTCTGGATTCTAATGGAAGGTCGCTTGTCAGGTTGGTTGATGTTTGATTCATCTGTAGCAGAATCAGGGTTTTCTGTATTTTCTGCACTTTTAGCTGTATCTGCTACATTGTCTCCCGATGTTCTGACATCTTCTTCGACATCCTTCTTTCTTGCTGGAGTTAGATCATCAACAACCACATTGATGGATTCCATCACAGTTCTGGTTCTGGAATTGAATACTCTATATGCTCTGCTGTTTGTAGAGTATCCCAGGAATATTCCTGCATCACTCTTGGGATCCATCTTTCTCCTCTGCTCTCTATCTGCCAAAATGTAACATGGACTTCCAAAGATGTGGAAGTGCTTGACAGTTGGCTTCCTCCCTTTCCAGATTTCATACAGTGTGGTTGGAGTCCCTCTTCTCAGTGTGACTCTGTTGTGGATGTAGCATGCTGTGTTCATGGCTTCAGCCCAGAGATTATAGGGAAGTTCTTTGGCATGAAGCATGACCCTAGCAGCCTCTTGCAAAGTCCTGTTTTTCCTCTCAACTATGCCATTCTGTTGTGGTGTAATGGCTGCAGAGAACTCATGAGTGATGCCTTCAGATGTGCAGAATTCAGTAAACCTGCTGTTTTCAAACTCTCTGCCATGGTCACTCCTGATTCTCTTGATGACACAGTCTTTTTCTCTTTAAAGTCTTAGACTCAACTCCTTGAATACTTCAAAGGTGTCTGATTTTTCTCTGATAAAGTTGACCCAGGTAAATCTGGAGAAATCATCCACAACAACATAGGCATACCTCTTTCCTCCAAGGCTTTCAACTTGCATAGGCCCCATCAAGTCCATGTGAAGTAGTTCCAGCACCCTGGAAGTGGTCTGATGTTGAAGCTTCTGGTGGGACATCTTGACTTGCTTTCCAATCTGACATTCACCACAAATTCTGCCTTCTTCTATTTTCAGATTGGGAATGCCTCTAACAGCACCTTTGTCAATGATTTTCTTCATGCCTCTTAAGTGCAGATGTCCAAATCTTTGATGCCATATTCTGACTTCATCTTCTTTGGAGGATAGACATGTGGAGGAGTAACTGATTTCTTGAGATGTCCATAGGTAACAGTTGTCCTTTGATCTGCTGCCCTTCATTAGAACTTCACTCTTCTCATTTGTCACCAAGCATTCTGACTTTGTGAAGTTTACATTGAATCCTTCATCACACAGCTGACTGATGCTGATCAAGTTTGCAGTCAGTCCCTTCACCAGCAGTACTTTGTTCAGACTAGGAAGTCCATCATGAACTAGCTTTCCCATTCCAATGATCTTTCCTTTAGAGCCATCTCCAAATGTCACATAGCTAGTGGAGCAGGGCTCAATGTTCACCAGGAATTCTTTAACTCCTGTCATGTGTCTGGAACAGCCGCTATCTAGGTACCAATCTTCCTTAGCTGAAGCTCTAAGTGAAGTATGAACAACAAGACTGACAATCTTGTGTTTTGGAACCCACATCATCTTCTTTCTGCTGTTGCTACTTTGAGTTCCATGATGTGGATGGCCATGTAGATGATAGCAAAAGGGCTTTATGTGACCATACTTGCCACAGTAGTGACACCTCCACTTCTTTCTTTTGCTCCTTTTCTGCTGCGTTCCATGATGTCGAGACCGATGTTGTGACATCGTGGCTCCAGTGCTGTTTTTGGCAGGAACAAATTCTGTCATGGTTGTTCTGCCAGCAGACTTAGGATTAAATCCAAGTCCTCTCTGGTTTCCAACATTCTTTCCAAGCTGCAGCACCTCATCAAGCGTATCTGAGCCTTTATTCAGCATCTTTATTGATTTTGTCATGTTTTCCAGTTTAGAGTTCAGAAAACCAACTTCTCCTTTAAGCTCAGAGATCTCCTCTTCATGTGCCTCCTTTTCAGCCTCCAGATCTGCAATGACCTTCTTCAGTTGTGCTTCTTGCTGAAGGATCTTTTCACTTTTGATGCATAGTTTTCTATAGGATATAGCAAGCTCATCAAAAGTGATTTCACTATCTGTATCACTTGAGTCTTCAGCAGATTCAAATCTCCCAGTGAGTGCATTTACATCTCTGTCAGAATCACTTTCTTGTTCACTCTCTGTATTATCAGACCGACATACAGAAAGTCCTTTCCTCTGCTTCTTGAGATGAGTGGGACATTCAGCTATGATGTGTCCATAGCCTTCACACCCATGGCATTGAATTCCTTTGCTGTGACTGGGCTTTTCATCTGACCTTTTCTGGTATTTACTACCTTTCCTGATGTCGAAAGGGATGTTCTGGACATGTGGTTTCTGCCTCCTGTCCATTCTGTTCAGCACTTTGTTGAACTGCTTTCCAAGGAGCACAACTGCATTAGTCAGCCCTTCATCAGTATCCAGGTCATACTCATCTTCTTCTCCTTCATCATTGGACACGAACGCTAGATTCTTGCTCTTCTTTTCAGCCCTATCCGAGAGTCCTAGCTCAAAGGTTTGAAGGGAACCAATGAGTTCATCCACTCTCATATTGCAAATGTCTTGGGCCTCCTCTATTGCAGTGACTTTCATGTCAAATCTCTTAGGCAAAGATCTGAGGATCTTTCTCACCAGCTTTTCGTCTGTCATTCTTTCTCCCAAGGCAGTGCAAGCATTGGCAATTTCAAGAATGTTCATGTGGAAGTCATGAATACACTCTTCCTCCTTCATCTTCAGATTTTCGAATTTTGTGGCCAATAGTTGCAATCTGGACATCTTCACTTTGGAGGTTCCTTCATGAGTGGTTTTCAGGATCTCCCATGCATCCTTGGCCACTGTACATGTGTTGATCAGTCTGAAGATATTCTTGTCAACTCCATTGAATAGAGCATTCAAGGCTTTGGAGTTTCCAAGTGCCAATTCGTCCTCTTCTTTTGTCCAGTCTTCTTCAGGCTTCAATTCATTAGTGGGCTTTCCTTCTGTGTCCAGCATCTTGGGATGTTCCCAGCCTTTGATGACAGCTTTCCAGGTTCTGCTATCCAGTGATTTGAGGAAGGCCACCATTCTTGCTTTCCAGTATTCATAGTTGGTACCATCCAGAATTGGTGGTCTGTTCACTGGTCCTCCTTCTTTCTCCATGTTCATCAGAATTTATCTCCCTAGATCTCACTCAGTGATTTCGAGTGCCTGCTCTGATACCAATTGAAATTCTGATACTGGGGACAGATGTCGTACAGGATGTCACGACATCATGCTTCAGAACATGCAGATTATATGTGTCCGTATGAACAAGTAAATAACACAAGAGAATTGTTAACCCAGTTCGGTGCAACCTCACCTACATCTGGGGGCTACCAAGCCAGGGAGGAAATCCACTAAAATAGTGTTAGTTCAAGGTCTAACAGCCACTGTTTACAACCTTCTCACCTAACCACTACCCGTGCGATCTCTACCTAAGAGCCACTCTTAGATATGAGAAACCCCGCTCACTCCCTCTCAAACACTCTCCCGTGTTTACAATCAAATCAAATACACACCAGAGATCAACTCTGAACAAAAGAGATCAACTCTACACACTAGAGATCAACTCTACACACAAGAGATCAACTCTACACACTAGAGATCAACTCTACACACACAGGTCCAACACTTGATGTTAGGGTACCATCAAGGTGGCTCACAAAACACTCAAGTCCCAAAACTCACAAAATACCTCTTCAATCCCGGACTTGGTACAGAACTCGTGCAGCCTCCATGTTTATATAGCAATGTGCGTTTCTGGGCTGCAACGGCTTGTGCTGGAGGAGATCTATCATTCTTCCTGAAAATCTGCAGTTAAAGAACTAAAAGATACAGTTTGATCTTTTAGTTTTTATCTTTAATCTTTAATCCCTGAACGAACTCTTCTACTTTGAAATTCGAACTTTAATTATCTTTTAATTCGTTCCAGAAGATAGATCATCTTATCTCTTGCTAACTGCACAATAATCTGTTAAAGATATAACAGATTTATGTGTCCAGTATTTTCGGGCCAGATGTCAGGACATCGTGTCCGACATCGTGGATTCTGCAGCTTCAATTCTTCATTTGACATTTTATCTTGACTTATGCATTGTGCAGCAACTCCAGTATTTTCGGGCAGGATGTCAGGACATTGTATCCGACATCGTGGATCCTGCAACTTCAATTCTTCATTTGACATTTTATCTTGCCTTGTGCATTGTGCAGCCCGATCTTATTCCTTGACATAACGTTGGACATCATGTGCAGCAACTCCAGCTTTCCTTCATTGTCTAAGTGCTTATGTTTTAACAAAATCTTAGCCAATCTTTTAAAACTCAGTAGAGCTAAGCACTAACAGTATGCAAAGCTTTCCCTCTTTGAACAAATACCCCTCAGCCAAATAAAATCCATCTTGGGCCTTTTTCCCACAACTCTCGTAAATGGGAGAGAAATGTTCATCTAAAGCATACAAGTCCCTAATATTATCAAATCCTAAAATTTGAGCTCCTAGAGAGGGCATCAACTACCACATTTGTTTTTCCCTTTTTGTATTTGATAACATATGAAAATTGCTCTAGGTACTCTACTCATTTTGCATGCCTCTTGTTTAACTTGCTTTGCCCTCTAATGTACTTAAGTGATTGATGATCACTATGAATGACAAATTCCTTGGAAACAAGGTAATGCTCCCAAGTTTGGAGGGCTCTTATTAAGGCATAAAGCTCTTTATCATAGGTGGGGTAGTTGAGGGTGGCACAATGAATTTTTTCACTAAAATAAGCAATAGGGTGCCCACCTTGTAACAATACAGCTCCAACTCCCACTCCAGAGGCATCATATTCTAGCTCAAAAGTTTTAGAAAAGTCAGGAAGAGCTAGAACAGGTGCCTTAGTAAGCTTTTCTTTGAGCAAAGCAAAGGCTTGCTCTTGTTTTTCACCCCAGGTAAATGCCACATTCTTCTTCACCAGCTCATTGAAAGGTGATGCAATTGTAGAGAAATTAGGAACGAACCTTCTATAGAAGCTTGCTAACCCATGGAAGCTCCTAATATCTCCCACACTTTTTGGGGTGGGCCATTCTTGGATGGCCTTGATTTTCTCAGGGTCCACTTGGACCCCATTTCTACCAACTACAAAACCTAAGAAAACTATATTATCTACACAAAAGGTACACTTCTCTATATTTGCATAGAGGGTGTTTTTCCTAAGGATTGAAAGAACTTGCCTGAGATGTCCTAAGTGATCATCTAGGCTCCTACTGTACACTAAAATATCATCAAAATAAACAACTACAAATCTACCTATGAAATCCCTTAAGACATGATGCATAAGCCTCATAAAGGTGCTTGGTGCATTAGTGAGCCCAAAAGGCATCACTAACCATTCATACAAACCAAACTTGGTCTTGAAAGCGGTTTTCCACTCATCACCCTTTTTCATCCTGATTTGGTGATAACCACTTTTAAGATCAATTTTTGAAAAGATATTGGCACCATACAACTCATCAAGCAAATCATCAAGTCTAGGAATAGGGTGCCTATACTTTACAGTTATGTTGTTGATGGCCCTGCAATCTGTACACATTCTCCACGTACCATCCTTTTTGGGCACCAACAACACTGGCACAACACATGGGCTTAGGCTCTCTTGGACCCAGCCCTTCTCAAACAATTCTTTAACCTGAGACTCTATCTCCTTAGTCTCATGAGGGTTAGTCCTATAGGCTGGCCTATTAGGAAGGCTTGCTCCTGGGACTAAATCTATTTGGTGTTCTATTCCCCTTAAAGGAGGTAGCCCAGGGGGTATCTCTTTGGGAAATATCTCACCAAATTCATGTAAGAGTTCTTGGACCTTTGGGGGTAAGGTCTCAAATGTAGGAATTGTGGCAGTGCTAAGGGATGTTTCCCTTGATAGGAGAAGGTAGAAAGATTGTTTAAGAAGGAGTGCTATTTTAATATCACCTTTTGTTGCAAAATGATTTTCCTTCTTAACAATCTTCTTGGAGGAATCCTTTTCCTCTTTTTCCTTCCCCCTGGCCTTACTATCCTTCTTTTTCTTTTGTTTTTCTAATTTTTCTTCCTCATCCCTCTTATCTTTCATAGTTAGTTGATCTTTGGCCACCTGTGAAAGTGTTTGAGGACGCAACACAAATTTAGTGCCAAGATGGGTGAGGGTAATCTCATTAGTTAGGCCATTATAAATGATCTTCCTATCAAATTGCCACGACCTTCCTAAAAGAATATGTCCTGCCTCCATGGGAACTATATCACAATTAACTTCATCCTTATATGTCCCAATGGAGAAAGGTACCTTCACTTGTTGGTTAACTATCATTTCCCCTTGCTCATTGAGCCATTGAAGTTTATAAGGTTTTGGGTGGGGAATGATAATGAGGTTCAACTTGGAAACTAATCTTGTGCTACAACAATTGCAACAAGGTCCACTATCCACAATGATAGAACATGTTTTATCTAAAAATTTGCATCTTGTATGAAAGATGTTCTCTCTTTGGGATTGAGATAGATCACAAGATTGACCTCCAAGGAGCCTTCTAACCATTAAGAGGTCACCTTCTTCATGGGGGTAGACTTCCTCACTAGACTCTTCACCCCTTACTTCATCTTCACTTCCACTAGAGGAAGGGCAAGAAGTAGTCTCCTGTTGACTACTATAAATGTCTTGACCCCTCATGATCATGGTTTTCTTTGTGGGGCATTGAGAGGCAATGTGACCTCTCCCAAGACATTTGAAGCATTTAATGTTGTTAGTCCTTTCTTGGGAACTAGTCTTAGGGTTGTATTTCTCTATGGTCTTACCCTTATCTTCCTTGGGTTTTGAAGGTGCAGCCCCTAAAATTCCATGGGCTTGGTCCTTCCTTGGATAAGAGTGAGAGCCATAAGATTTTGAAGAAGGCTTTCTTTTAAGTTGTTGCTCCACTCTTATACAGAGTTGGACTAGCTCATCTAGGTCCCTATATGGAAGGAGTTCAACCTTGTCCCTCACTTCCATATTAAGTCCACTAAGGAACCTAGCTATGATTGTTCTTTCCTCTTCCCTAAGTCCAGCTCTTAAAAGGAGTAGTTTCATTTGTTGTCTATATTCTTCAACACTCATACTCCCTTGTCTAAGCCTTTGGAGCTTGTCCATAAGCTCCCTTTCATAGTAGGAGGGAATATGCCTCTTCCTAAGGGCACTCTTAAGATCATTCCAATACTCTACTGGAGGATCCCCATGAATCCTTCGTTCCCTAACAAGGGAAGTCCACCAATAGAGGGCATACCCTTGAAAGCTAAGGGTAGCCAATGGAACTTTTCTCTCTTCGCTAATATGATGGCAAGCAAAGAGTTGTTCAACCTTCATTTCCCAATCTAAGTAAGCCTCAACATTATCTTTTCCATGGAAATATGGGAGGCTAATGTTAACCTCTTGAGGCCTTTTATCCTTTTCTCTTCTTTGGGAGTGATGTTTAGTATGTGAACTATGACGCCCTCTATAATAGTCGCTAAGTTCTTCACTTAAACTCTTGCAAGAGTCATGACTACTATAGGAGGCATGTTTTTCCCTTTTCATTTCTTTCATTATTTTTCTTCTTTCTTCCTCTCTTATTTTCTCTCTTTCATCTTGACTTATTTCTTCCACTCTTTTTTTACCTTTTTCTTTTCTCTCTTGTTTTTCTTTCCACAACTTAAGGGATCTCAACTCATCTAATATCTTATACAAGGGGTCCTTAGGAGTAGAACCCTCACCATTAACACTAGATGAAGAATGAAGACTCATGTTGGTTCCTAAGTTATGGTTCTTTCTTGTTGGGGGTTTGAAAAAAAGTTAAAAGAAACTATGGTTGAAACTAGCCAAAATAAAAACTAAAAGAGGTGTGAAAGATAAGGTAAAAACTAATTGGTAAAAGGCACGCTATCTAGGCAGTTTGACAATTGAGGGTAAAAGAAATAAGCTATGAAAGTAAGCAAGAAATTAAAGTGCAAGAAATGCAAACTAGGCGGATCCTAAGAGTGTTTGGATGACCTCATTTAAGGTTCCCAACAAAACACTCACTATCCTAAGGGAAAATTGCCTAAAATTATTACACACAAATGGAAGTAGGGTGACCTAGCAGAGGCTCTCAACTTACTTCCAATGAAAGGTCTTTTTGTTACAAAATTTGAAAGCAAAGCAAATTTCCAATTACAAAATTACAAAGAAAAAAAGTCCTCAATTGTGATGGCTATTCTCTTTTTAGTGTTTCACTCAATTTGGAGTGCTTCTTATTCCAATAGCTCTTAAGGTGGTTGGCCCCTTGCTTCTTTACTCAAATTCTTCATGATACGACACCAATACTCCTTTCCAATTCCCTATATGGCAACTCACAAGCAAGCAAACAAAGAAACAAGCAATAACCAAAGACCAAAAAAAAATGAAATGAAAGCTAAACCAATAGAGTTTTAACAAGACAAATTTCCAAGGATTATTCAACAATTAAAACAATGAAAAGCACAAAAAAGCAAGCTAGGACTCAAAGAGAAACCTAGAATGGCTCTAGAGTAGAGTAGAAAAACTATAAAAAAAAAAAAGACTCAAGAAACCTCTAGTTTTGGCACTTGTTTTCACAATAATTTTCAATTGAAATTTCAGAACGAGGATTGGTATAAAATAGGCAGCAATTATAGAACAAATTTTGAGCCAAAACAACAAGCACACTTTCCTTTCACTTTTTTTTTCCTGGACACTGATTTTTCTGCCAACTTGTGAGATTTTTCTTATTTTTTCCTTTAATCCAAATCGCTTGGTTATTTTTTTATAATTTTGGTCCAGATGTCTAGAAAATTCAGTAAAACTTTTAGCTCAAAAAACGTAGTGACCAATTCCAAGTAATTTATACAAGTTCGTATGTTCAAGCTGCCGGCACCAGCGATTTCAACCTAGAAATCAAGAGTAGTGTTTATGTTGCTTAAGGCTTGGATAGTTACAATTTGTGTTTGCTTATGCTCAATTATCTTGAATAACACAATTCAAGAGAGCTTTAGACTTATTTTGATTCAAAAATCCAGCCACAACTCAGCACCACAACTAAACTTCATCATAGGCATCATGTAGGAAACTTAGAAAACAAAAAAGAAGTTCAAGAACAAGACTACTTCTAGGAATTGATTTAGAACATGTTATGAACTAAATAACATGCATGAATTAGACTCAAAATTCAAAAGATAGGCTAAGAATTACAAGAATACATGAACAAATGTATCTAGAATTCAATCAACAAAATAAAAATTCAACACAACTTAGAACATAATGTGACAATTACTATGACTAAACATGACTCTAAGACAACATGGATTAAGTGATTTACACTTAGATTTTTGTGTTTTTTTTTTCTAATCAATATTTTGGAAGAACATTTAGATCTAAAGGTTCAGCACAAGAATATTATGAATGAAAAATGGTAGAACCTAAAATCAACACAAAAAACATGATTCAAGAGTAGATCTATAAAATTTGAACCATAGAAATGCAAGAACAAGTGTAGATCTAAGATTTAATCGGTTTATTTTTTTTGAATCTACTCTAAACAGCACCAAACCCCAAGACAATGAAGGATATACAAGGAGAATAAGATGAAGAACAAGGAATTAAAGAGAATTCACCGAACAAAAAGATAGAGGAAGCAAAAGAACATCACCTAGATGAAGATGCTCTTGATACCACATGGTGTAAGCTCCATTGGAGGATAAATGGCAGCGGAATGGAGAAGGAAGAGAGAGGAGACACCACTTCAAGGAGAACATGAATCTAGAAGAAGCTCACCACCATAGGAGGCCATGGATAAGAGCTTGGAGGAAGAAGGAGATGAATAAAGGGAGAGGGAGAGAAGAGCACGAAATTTTGAGCTCTAAAGGAGCTCTGAAATCTGAAGTTAATATTCAAATGATAAAAGTTTTTTTAAAAAATGCACACACATGACCTCTATTTATAGCCTAAATGTCACAAAAAATTGAAGGGAAATTCAAATTTCACTTGAATTTGTGGAGCCAAACTTTGGAGCCAAAATTTCACTAATTATGATTAGTGAATTTTAGTTATGGTTCAGCCCACTAATCCAAGATTAATTCCAAGATTCTCCACTAAGTGTGCTTAGGTGTCATAAGGCATGAAAAGCATGAAGGACATGCAAAGTGTGACTATATGATGTGGCAATGGGGTGTAGTAAGCAAATGCTCACCTCCCCCTCTAAAATTTAATTGGATTGGGCTTCTACCAATTCGATTAAATTTATTTCCAACCACACACATCAAATATCCACTTAGTGCATGTGAAATTACAAAACTACCCCTAATACAAAAACTAGTCTAGGTGCCCTAAAATTCAAGGGCTGAAAAATTCTATATTTCTAGGGTACCCTACCTACAATATGGAGCCCTAAATACAAGGACCAAATATAATGACATCCTAGTCTAATATGTACAAAGATAATTGGACCCAACCTTGGCCCATGGGCTCAAAAATCTACCTTGAGGTTCATGAGAACCCTAGGGCCTTCTTCAGCAGCTCTAGCCCAATCTTTTTGGAGCCTCTTGCTCATGGTTCTAGTGAATGGTCCCTTCCTAAGGAGGATTGCATCATCCCCTTCCCCTTGAAGAGGATTTGACCTCAAATCTGTTAGTTCCTCCTCCTCAATATCAGCTCCACCTACAAAAGGAATTGAATCAGAAATGTTAAAAGTGATGCTGACTCCATACTCTTCTGGGAGGTCCAACCTATAGGCATTGTTATTGATCCTCTCCAAAACCTGGAAAGGTCCATCCCTTCTAGGGCTAAGCTTGGATTTCCTTTTTGTAAGGAATCTATCCTTCCTAAGATGGAGCCAAACCTAGTCACCCTCATTAAGAACTAGCTCTTTTCTTCCTCTATTGCCGTTAGTTGAATACACCTTTGTTTGGTTCTCTATTTGGTTCTTAACCCTCTCATGCAACTTCTTTACAAATTCTGACCTAGATTCCCCTTCTTTGTGTATAAAAGAAGTGTCCAGTGGGAGGGGAATGAGGTCTAATGGTGTTAGGGGATTGAACCCATAGACAACCTCAAAAGGGGACAACTTGGTGGTTCTATGAACCCCCCTGTTGTAGGCAAATTCTACATGAGGAATATACTCATCCCAAGACTTATGGTTGCCTTTCAGAAGAGCCCGTAAAAGGGTGGATAAAGACCTATTCACTACCTCTGTTTGCCCATCAGTTTGTGGATGACAAGTGGTAGAGAAAAGAAGTTGAGTTCCTTGCTTAGCCCATAAAGTTTTCCAGAAGTGGCTAAGGAACTTAGCATCTCTATCTGACACAATGGTTCTAGGAAGCCCAAGGACAAAGTCCATACTAATGTCTACCCAAGGTGCAGATGGGATGGGTAAGGGTGTGTATAGCCCATGAGGCATCACCCTAGACTTGGCTTGTAAACAAGGCACACACCTAGTCTAATATAAGGACCAAATATAATGACATCCTAGTCTAATATGTACAAAGATGATTGGACCCAACCTTTGCCCATGGGCTCTGAAATCTACCCTGAGGTTCATAAGAACCCTAGGGCCTTCTTCAGCAGCTCTAGCCCAATCTTCTTGGAGCCTCTTGCTCATGGTTCTAGTGATTGGTTCCTTCCTAGGGAGGATTGCATCAAAATGGATGTCAAAAGTGCCTTCCTAAATGGTCTAATCCAAGAGGAATTATATGTAGAACAACCTCCCGGGTTTGAAGACTCCCAAAAATTAGATCATGTCTATAGGTTAAAGAAAGCACTTTATTGGTTAAAACAAGCACCTAGGGCTTGGTATAAAAGATTAAGTAAATTCCTATTAGAAAAGAATTTCATTCGAGGAAAGGTAGATACCACCTTATTCATTAAGAAGAAGGATAATGATATCTTATTGGTACAAATTTATGTTGATGATATAATCTTTGGATCTACTAATGAATCTTTATGCAAGGAGTTTTCTATTGACATGCAAAGTGGGTATGAGATGTCCATGATGGGTGAGTTAAATTACTTTCTTGGATTACAAATCAAACACACAAATAATGGGATCTTTGCCAACCAAGCAAAATACTGTAAAGAACTCATCAAGAGATTCGGAATGAAGAACAAAAAACACTTGGCTACTCCTATGAGCACTGGTTTCTACCTTGACATAGATGAGTCCGGTCAACCCGTTGATGAAAAGCAATATAGAGGTATGATTGGATCTCTACTTTACTTATTTGCAAGTAGGCCAGATATTATGTTTAGTGTGTGCATGTGTGCAAGATTTCAATCAAATCCAAAGTTTTCACATTTAACTGTAGTAAAAAGGATCATAAGATATCTCTTAGGAACAGTTAACTTAGGATTATGGTACCCAAAAAATTCTTTATGCAATTTAGTAGGATACTCAGATTCATATTTTGCTGGATCCAAAACAGATAGGAAGAGTACTAGTGGCACATGTCAATTCATAGGATCTGCTCTTGTCTCTTGGCACAACAAGAAGCAAAATAGTGTAGCATTATCCACAATCGAAGCAAAATACATCTCTGCTGGTAGTTGTTGTGCACAGATTCTATGGATGAAACAACAAGTATCTGATTATGGGATTGTATTAGACCATATTCCCATAAAATGTGACAACACAAGCGCCATAAATGTTGGATCAAGTGGTCTCAGAATAATTAAGAAGGGGGGTTGAATTAATTATTCCTAAACCTTTACTAATTAAAAAATTACTCTTTAAGGCTTTTACTAAGTTGTTAAGAGAATAAGGAGTAGAAGAGAAACTTAACGGAAAGTAAAAGTGGAAATTAAATGCACAACGGAAATTTAAAGAGTAGGGAAGAAGGAGACAAACACACAAGAGTTTTTATACTGGTTCGGCAACAACCCGTGCCTACATCCAGTCCCCAAGTGACCTGCGGTCCTTGAGATTTCTTTCAACATTGTAAAAATCCTTTTACAAGCAAAGATCCACAAGGGATGTACCCTCCCTTGTTCTCTTTGAACCTAGTGGATGTACCCTCCACTAGAACTGATCCACAAGAGATGTACCCTCTCTTGTTCTCAGTCAAACCCAAGTAGATGTACCTTCTACTTGTACCACAAAGGATGTACCCTCCAATGTGTTAAGACAAAGATCTCAGGCGGTTAAACCTTTGATACTTTGTGAATGAGAAGAATTCTCAGGCAGTTTGTCCTTTGAACACTTTTGTATAAGGGAAAGGGAATAATCAAAAGAATTCTCAGACTGTGTCGTTTTGAATTCTTTGACAAGGGAGAAGGGAGACACAAAAGAATTCAGGCGGTTAGTTCTTTGTTCTTTTGGAAAAGGGAGAAGAGAGACACAAAAAGAATTTAGGCGGTTAGTCCTTGGTGAATTATTTTTGGCAAAGGGAGAAGAGATGAAAAGAATGAATAGCACAAGTTTTCAAGGTTTAGAAAACCAGAAAACTTTGGAAAGCTTTTGGCACAAAGAAGAAGAAGAAGTTCAAAGAGATTCAAGGCTTGTAAAGGATTGTATAAGATTGATTGGAAAAGTATGTTGAAAAGCAAATCAAAGCTTTGCTTTTATAGACTCTTCATGTCTGGCCAAGAGGACCATTTAAAAGAGTTATAACTTTTAGAAAAACTTAAAAACAATTTGAAAAAGTCAAAAACCTTTTGAAGAGTTACATTTTTTGATTTATTCAGAAACAACCACTAGTAATCGATTACCAAATAAGTGTAATCAATTACACAAGGCTTTTATGTGAAAGGATGTGACTCTTTACATTTGAATTTTAATTTCAACGTTCAAAGGCACTAGTAATCGATTACCAAAACATTGTAATCGATTACAACTTTTTGAAATTAATTGGAACGTTGTAAATTCAGTTTGAAAACTTTTTCAAATCCGTTTTGCTACTGGTAATCGATTACAACAATCTGGTAATCGATTACCAGAGAGTAAAAACTCTTTGGTAAACATGTTTTGAGAAAAACCATGTGCTACTCAATTTTTGAGAAAACCTTTTCATACTTATCTTGATTAAGCCTTCTCTTGATTCTTGAATCTTGAGTCTTGAATCTTGATCTCTTGAATCTTGATACTTGAATTCAACTTTCCTCTTGAATCTTTAAGTGTTCTTGATTCTATCTTGAATATCTTGAACTCATTCTTTGATTGACCTTTGAGCTTTTTGTCATCACCTTTGTCATCATCTTTTGTTATCATCTTTGTTATCATCAAAACATCTTTGAATCACTCTTGATTCACCATGACGCTTTGCTTCTACAATAAATATATCTAATGATGCAATCCTACACTGCAAGGGCATTGGGTAGAAGACTCCAAGTAGATTGGGCTAGAGATCCAAGGGAAGGCCCTAGGGTTCTCATGAGCCTTAGGGTAGATTTCGAGCCCATAGGCTAAGTATGAGCCCTGTCATACCCTAATTTCGTCCGGGGACCTTGGCTTGGTGGCATGCAACTTGTATTTGGTCATTTTGAGGTGCTTGGCACCCATCATTAGACAATTTGTGAAGTTCCGTGATGTGCCGGAAACCGAAAAAAAGTATTGATGCACAATCCGTAAGGTTCCGTGACACACCGGACATCAAAAGGAAGCATCGTTGCACAATTCGTGAGGTTCCGTAACATTACGGAAAGAAAACAAGTATCGTTACGAAATTCGTAAAGCTTCGTAACGTTACGAAAAAAATCACCAAAAAAAGGCAAAGGGGGTGTATTTAGTAAAATGGGGGTGCAAATAGTAATTTTTGAATCTGGGCCCTTCTAGAGGTTTCTGGGAAATTTCTTGCTTAAGGTTGAAGTAACCTAGCTCGCCTGGGCGAGCTAGGTGGCCACCACACCCCCCGTTTTGTTGAAAAATGGGATTCCAGGGCTTTCGGGACACCCGTAATGCTTCCGTAAAATTCCCATTACTCTAAATAAGCATAATTAATTTAATACGGGTGAGACGGAAGAGAAAGAAAGAAGAAAATCAAGTCCTATATGCTTCCATAACTTTTCCGTAAATTACGAAAGAAGGGGGGTGAACTTATCAAAATTGGGGTGCAAATAGCAATTTCGAAATTTTGAATCGGGCCTTCCAGAATGTTTTTTGAAGCTGGGTTGCTTCTTCCAGAAGCAACCCAGCTTGCCTGGGCGAGCTGGGCGGCAACCTCCTCCCCTTTTTTCTTATAAATAGGCTGAAAGGGGTTGTTCTAAGGATCTGAGAGCCCCCTGGCTATGTATTTCAGCTGTTTTGGGTGAAAAAAATTATTTCCGTGAAGAAAATCCAAGCCGAGGTGCTTCGGTAACGCTTCCGAGATGTTTCCGTAAGCAAATCCGTGAAGGTTTTCGTCCGTTCTTCACCGTTCTTCATCCGTTCTTCATTCTTCAACGGGTAAGTTTTCGAATCCGAGACTTTCAATTCATTTCTTGTTTTTTTTAAGCTTTCATGTTTATTTCGTTCATTTTTGATTTATTTTCTTTCGTCTTTAACGCGCTTTTACCGTTTATTTATGCCGTTTTCTCACCTAATAAATGATAAAATGAATTTCAACCGATCATTTGTGTTGTAATCTCATTTAATCACTTTTAAAACGAAATCTAACCGATCGTTCACGCTATAACCTCGGTTAAACCAAAAAAAGTAAAATAATAATAAAATAATCAAAATATCTTGAAAAATAATAATAAAATAATCAAAATATCTTCAAATAAAATAATCAAAAAAATCAATCGGACGTTTTTCTTTGGAAGTTTCCTTGAATGAATTGATTAATAACTAAAGTGAAACTAAGACTAAAATCAACTCATAAATCAAGTTTTGTCCAAAAAATCACTAAAAGACCGTTTAATGGTCCAACACCTTAAATGACCTTTTGTTCAATAAAAACATATTTTGCAAAAAAGACAAAAACAACTTAACCAAACACTTTGTTCCGAAAGAACTACGTAGGTCTGATTTCCTCATCACAATTGAGGAATACGTAGGAGCAAAGGGAAAACACCCTTGTCGACCACAAAAAGAGAAAAATATAAAAAAAAGGGCATAAAAGATATAAGAACGTAAAGGGAACGTAAAAATCAAAGTCATGTTTGCACATTCGATTAAAGGCTGCCGTCCCTTGTGACGGACGTGTGGGGTGCTAACACCTTCCCCGTGCGTAAATACAACTCCCGAACCTTTCACTTAAAAGTTGGTAGATCGCGTCTTTTCCGGTTTTTCCGACGTTTTCCTCAAATAAACGTTGGTGGCGACTCTGCGCGTATTCCTTTTGTGGAACACGCATCCCGCGAGTCACGCGTCGCCCTCCCGCCGAAGGGTAGGTTGCGACAGTTGGCGACTCCACTGGGGACTGTTTTTAGAGAGTTATGCCATTTAATCTTGTGCAATGTTTTACCGTGACTTACTCCTTTGTTGGGTTTCCCTTCATTATGTTCTTGTATATATAACTCGTTGACGTTTTTTGTGCATTTTTTAAGTGTATGCTGGAGGTAAATATTTATTCATTTGATACACACTATTTGCACACACTGTGAGTTGAAAAAGGGCCCTATACCCGGGTTAATGGGAACATAAGGAGTGGAGGTGAATCTGTGATCATGCTAGGTCTCCGACTTGCTTGATTACAGTGAACCCTCATCTAGAGCTTTTCTCTTTGAAGACTTATTGTTGCTAGTAGTCCCTACTGCTGCAATATGTTCTTCAAAGGGGATGATACCTCTAGAAACCATCAAGAGAGATATGACCACCTTGGGAATTATCACTAAAAGCCCTTTTAGTTCCCTCCCATATATGTCCCTTTAAATAGGGGCACGGAGCAAACACGTTGCGTGCCATTTTTCACACTGCCATGCATAAGTGTCATGTACCCTTTTGCTTATATTTGTTTGTGAATATTGTCGTACTATGTACATCCCCGTGTTGTGCCTTTCGCATATGCATCATGCGTGGGTTTCGTCTTTGATCCCCTCACTTTAGCAAACCGACGGAGGGTCCGTGTCGCCTTCTTAAAAACATACGTTAGGTGCCATGCTACCCAAACGTTGTATCCAAGAAGGGGACAATTTCTCGGGCTCCCGTATTCGTAAATTGCATCTGTGTCATATGCATTTCTTCATGCATTCATCCATTCCACTCATAATAGATGTCGGAGTTTTGATTCGCACTAGATTTTTATTTCACTTTAGTAAAACATGGGATCAAGTCAAAAGCCTTCGCTTAAAAAGAGGTTCTATCAAGTCAAAATCAAGAGCTTAGAGGTCACTAGTTTACGAGAGTTGGGGCAATTAATGGGTCAACTTCAACGGCATGCCTTCCGCAAAGCCTATGGTAAGATTTGGGACCTAGCTAGGGTAGAAGTCTCCATGGAACCGATTGCATCCCTTTCCCAGTATTATGACCAGCCCCTAAGGTGCTTCACATTTGAGGACTTCCAACTAGTGCCAACTGTGAAAGAGTTTGAAGAAATCCTGGGATGCCCACTGGGAGGAAGGAAGCCATATCTTTTCTCTGGGTTTTATCCCTCTGTCGCAACCTACCCTTCGGCGGGAGGGCGACGCGTGACTCGCGGGATGCGCGTTCCACGAAAGGAATCCGCGCGGAGTCGCCACCAACGTTTATTTGAGGAAAACGTCGGAAAAACCGGAAAAGACGCGATCTACGAACTTTTAAGTGAAAGGTTCGGGAGTTGTATTTACGCACGGGGAAGGTATTAGCACCCCACACGTCCGTCCCAAGGGACGACAGCCTTTAATCGAATGTGCAAACATGACTTTGATTTTTACGTTCCCTTTTATGTCCTTATATCCTTTTTATATTTTTTCCTTTTTTGTGGTCGACAAGGGTGTTTCCCTTTGCTCCTACGTATTCGTCAATTTGGGATGAGAAAATCATACCTACGTAGTTCTTTCGGAACAAAGTGTTTGGTTAAGTTGTTTTTTGTCTTTTTTTGCAAAATATGTTGTTATTGAACAAAAGGTCATTTTAAGGTATTGGACCATTAAACGGTCTTTTGATTTTGAAAGGGGAGAAACGTTAAGGCGTTGGACCATTAACGATCTCTTGTTTTTGAAAGGAGAGAAACGTTAAGGCATTGGACCATTAACGATCTCTTGTTTTTGAAAGGAGAGAAACGTTAAGGCATTGGACCATTAACGATCTCTTTTTTTTTTTAAAGGAGAGAAACGTTAAGGCATTGAACCATTAACGATCTCTTGTTTTTGAAAGGAGAGAAACGTTAAGGCATTGGACCATTAACGATCTCTTGGGGTGGTCGACAAAAGCGGGGCTTTTGCTCCTACGTATCCTCAATTGCGATGAGGAAATCAGACCTACGTAGTTCTTGCAAAAGCGGTAAAGTTACATGTTGATTTTATTCTTTTGAACGGTTCATGTTAACCAATAAAAGCAAAGAGGACCGTTTAAGGCGTTGGACCTTAAAACGGTTTTTAGTGATTTTCGGACAAAACTTGATTTGTGAGTCTATTTTAGTCTTAGTTTCACTTTGGTTATTAATCAATTCATTCAAGGAAACTTTCAAAGAAAAACGTCCGATTGATTTTTTAATTTATTTTATTCAAAGATATTTTGATTATTTTATTATTATTTTTCAAGATATTTTGATTATTTTATTATTATTTTACTTTTTTTGGTTTAACCGAGGTTATAGCGTGAACGATCGGTTAGATTTCATTTTAAAAGTGATTAAATGAGATTACAACACAAATGATCGGTTGAAATTCATTTTATCATTTATTAGGTGAGAAAACGACTTAAATAAACGGTAAAAGCGCGTTAAAGACGGAAGAAAAGAAATCGAAAATGAACGAAATAAAGAGGAAAGCTTAAAAAAACAAGAAATGAATTAAAAGTCTCGGATTCGAAAACTTACCCGTTGAAGAACGAAGAACGGATGAAGAACGATGAAGAACGGACGAAAACCTTCACGGATTTGATAACGGAAACATCTCGGAAGCGTTACGGAAGCACCTCGGCTTGGATTTTCTTCACGGAAACAATTTTTTTCACCCAAAACAGCTAAAATACATAGCCAGGGGGCTGAGGGATCCTTAGAACAGCCCCCCTACAGCCTTTTTATAGGAAAAAGGGGGAGGAGGTTGCCGCCTAGCTCGCCCAGGCGAGCTGGGTTGCTTCCTCCAGAAGCAACACAGCTTCAAAAAACGTTCTGGAAGGCCCAATTCAAAATTTCGAAATTGCTATTTGTACCCCCCCAATTTTGATAAGTTCACCCCCCCCTTCTTTCATAATTTACGGAAAAGTCACGGAAGCCTTACGGAAGCATATAGGACTTGATTTTCTTCTTTTTTTCTCTTCCGTCTCACCCGTATTAAGTTAATTATGCTTATTTAGAGTTATGGGAATTTTACGGAAGCATTACGGGTGTCCCGGAAGCCCCGGAATCCCATTTTTCAACAAAACGGGGGGTGTGGTGGCCATCTAGCTCGCCTAGGTTACTTCAACCTTAAGCAAGAAATTGCCCAGAAACCTCTAGAAGGGCCCAGATTCGAAAATTACTGTTTGCACCCCCCATTTTACTAAATACACCCCCTTTGGCTTTTTTTTTGGTGATCTTTTTTTCGTAAAGTTATGGAAACTTACGAATTTCGTAACGATACTTGTTTTCTTTCCGTAATGTTACGGAACCTTGCGGATTACATAATCATCCCCTTTTTGACTTACGGAATGTTACGGAACCTCACTAACTACGCAACGATGCTTCCATTTGATTTCCGGTGTGTCACGGAACCTTACGGATTGTGCATCAATATTTTTTTGGTTTTTTGGCATGTCCTGGAATTTCACAAATTGCCTAATGATGGATGCCAAGCACCTCACAAGGACCAAAGAAAGGTCGCATGTCATCAAGCAAAGGTCCCCGGACGAAATTAGGGTATGACAGTTGCCCCTCTTTACTTGTCTTTTATTGGAGATAAAAGGAAAGTAAAGATAAGACACTAATTTCGTTCCTCTCAATTTGACGAGAGTCGCGGGTGACCATAAAATCTCCACATGCAAATGACTTGTTGTTCCCGGATTTTCACAAATTGCCTAATGATGGGTGCCAAGCACCTCACAAGGACCAAAGAAAGGTCGCATGTCATCAAGCAAAGGTCCCCGGATGAAAATTAGGGTATGACACTAATTTCGCTCCTCTCGGTCGACGAGAGTCGCGGGTGACCATGACTTGTCGTTCCCGGAATTTCACAAATCGCCTAATGATGGGTGCCAAGCACCTCACAAGGACCAAAGAAAGGTCGCATGTCATCAAGCAAAGGTCCCCGGACGAAAATTAGTGTATGACACTAATTTCGCTCCCCTCGGTTGACGAGAGTCGCGGGTGACCATGACTTGTCGTTCCCGGAATTTCACAAATTGCCTAATGATGGGTGCCAAGCACCTCACAAGGACCAAAGAAAGGTCGCATGTCATCAAGCAAAGGTCCCCGGACGAAAATTAGTGTATGACACTAATTTCGCTCCTCTCGGTGGACGAGAGTCGCGGGTGACCATAAAATTTCCGCATGTAAATGACTTGTTGTTCCCGGAGGAACAAAAGGTGCAGAAGACTATGTTAGTCTCTGCATGCTATCAAGCGTTCTGTCTTACAGATAGCAAAAGAATGTTTATACGGATAACCACTCGGGTATTTCCGCATATCATCGGGCCCGCCGCCTCTGGATGACACAAGGGTGCGGATAACCGTAAGGTATCTCCACGTATCATCGGGCCCGCCGCCTCTGGATGACACAAGGGTGCGGATAACCGTAAGGTATCTCCGCGTATCATCGGGCCCGCCACCTCTGGATGATACAAGGGTGCAGAATGACCAAATTTTGTCTCTGCTTGTCATCGGGCCCGCCGCCTTTGGATGACAAAAGGGTGCGGATAACCGTAAGGTATCTCCGCGTATCATCGGGCCCGCCGCCTCTGGATGATACAAGGGTGCAGAATGACCAAATTTTGTCTCTGCTTATCATCGGGCCCGCCGCCTCTGGATGACACAAGGGTGCGGATAACCGTAAGGTATCTCCGCGTATCATCGGGCCCGCCGCCTCTGGATGATACAAGGGTGCAGAATGACCAAATTTTGTCTCTGCTTGTCATCGGGCCCGCCGCCTTTGGATGACAAAAGGGTGCGGATAACCGTAAGGTATCTCCGCGTATCATCGGGCCCGCCGCCTCTGGATGATACAAGGGTGCAGAATGACCAAATTTTGTCTCTGCTTGTCATCGGGCCCGCCGCCTCTGGATGACACAAGGGTGCGGATAACCGTAGGTATCTCCGCGTATCATCGGGCCCGCCGCCTCTGGATGATACAAGGGTGCAGAATGACCAAATTTTGTCTCTGCTTGTCATCGGGCCCGCCGCCTCTGGATGACACAAGGGTGCGGATAACCATAAGGTATCTCCGCGTATCATCGGGCCCGCCGCCTCTGGATGATACAAGGGTGCAGAATGACCAAATTTTGTCTCTGCTTGTCATCGGGCCCGCCGCCTTTGGATGACAAAAGGGTGCGGATAACCGTAAGGTATCTCCGCGTATCATCGGGCCCGCCGCCTCTGGATGATACAAGGGTGCAGAATGACCAAATTTTGTCTCTGCTTGTCATCGGGCCCGCCGCCTCTGGATGACAAAAGGGTGCGGATAACCGTAAGGTATCTCCGCGTATCATCGGGCCCGCCGCCTCTGGATGATACAAGGGTGCAGAATGACCAAATTTTGTCTCTGCTTGTCATCGGGCCCACCGCCTCTGGATGACAAAAGGGTGCGGATAACCGTAAGGTATCTCCGCGTATCATCGGGCCCGCCGCCTCTGGATGATACAAGAGTGCAGAATGACCAAATTTTGTCTCTGCTTGTCATCGGGCCCGCCGCCTCTGGATGACAAAAGGGTGCGTGTCACATGACCTCAGGGTCAGTATGACAAAGATTATGGGGCGGCCGACAAAAGCAAGGCTCTTGCTCCTACGTATACTGCAATGAGGAACTCAGACCTACGTAGTTCTGGATAACTTGTGAGACTTGAAAAGTCTCCATCGAAAAATGCTGACATCTCCGGAAAGGGCGCAGATGACCACATTGGCCTCTGCTCGTCAATCACACTTGGGGTCACTGAATGACGAGGTGCGGATAACCGTAAGGTGTCTGCGCGGGCTACCAGCTCTTGGGTCATGGCAACAAAAGGCGGTGTGGTCGACAAAAGCGAGGCTCTTGCTCCTACGTATCCTCCAATGAGGAACTCAGACCTACGTAGTTCTGGATAACTTGTGAGACTTGAAAAAGTCTCGGTGTTTTCTCCACTAAAATGCAAACATGCTTTAGCAAAGAGACAAATATTCCAATTGATTTAGAGCAGCATATGCTTTTTTGAGTGAAAAACAATGCGTCTACCGGGGAAGGAGAGTCTGCTGATGAAATCCCCCATAACCATAAATGAGATTTTGGATGTTAGCATTTCGTTTCTAAATGACCATTTAGAGGAAACACTGGGTTCGACAAAAATAGAAGAAATCCACTCAAAGTGTATCAATCTCGCACAGGTAAGTGTTTCATCCTAATTCCGAACCATAGATATGTCATGACTTGACTTTGCAAATTATTTCCTATCAAATCAAAAATTACATGTGTGATCATGGATCAAATAGGACTTCCCTTGGGAATGGGTTCTTTTGGGGAGTTTTTCAGTTTTTGATTATTTTTGGCTTTTGATTTTTTGTTGGCTTTTCCTTTTCTGTTTTTGTTTAGTGTGGGGCGAAAAAGTCGCTAGCGCACTGATTTTGGTTGGCAATTAAAGGGAGAAGACCATTTTAGGTCATGGTTTCCTTTCCTTCTTTTTGTTCATTTGGTGACAATTTTGTATTGTTCAGATATTGTCCGGTCTAAAGACCTCTCTGCACATTTCTTCTGGTTTCTTTGACCAGGAGCTTTCTTCTTTTTTTTTTCTTTACTTTCTCCCATTCTTTGGTTGGGACTTTTCTTTCTCCCTCTCTTCGATTGGGAATTTCCTTGTTTCCTTTTTTCCTTTGATTGGAAATTTTCCTTCTCTTCTTTTTTTGCTTTCTCTTTGATTGGAAATTTTCCTTCTCTTCTTTTTTGCTTCCGAGGGTAAGGATTGACATTCTCACCCTGGGTCAAGGTTTATGGTGAGTCAGGATTTTGGCTCAAGACTTGTAGAATGGCTAGGCATGGTACATATCAGGGTTTGGTTTGGTTCAAGGATAAAAGGGATGCCCCACATTATTTCCATGACACAAATGCAAAAATGATGATTTGGAAATTTTATGCAAAACTGGTCATGCATGCATCTATGTGGACACTCAAATGTCAATTTTTTATGGTCATGTGATGCTAGGGCTCAGGATTCATTTCCTCTATTTTAAATCAACCCTAATGTTTCCAAAATATGTTCTTTTATCAATTTGTGCATTCCTCCAAGTCCATTTTGGGCATCCGGGGAAATCTTCACAGCATTCACCCTTCAGGTGTATACACATTTTTTTTCAAAAATAGCTATGATCAACGAATTTTTTCAAAGAAAGGTTGGAAGTCATCTCTTTTCAAAAGCATGTTGGTTTTTCAGCTAGACAACTTATTTTTCTTTTTTCTCTCTTTTTTTTTATGTTTATTTCTTTTTCTTGTTTGTTTTTTGTTTTTTTTTTCATGAGGTATTTTGCTACCTAAACATGTGTATATTTTTGTGAGGTATCTTTGCTATATACATGCATATCCAAGGTATCTTTCTACCTGAACATACATATATATATTTTGTGAACTATTTTTTTGTTTACATACATGCATATCTGAGGTATCTTTCTACCTAAACATACATATATATATTTTGTGAACTATTTTTTGTTTACATACATGCATATCGGAGGTATCTTTCTACCTAAACATACATATATATATTTTGTGAACTATTTTTTTGTTTACATACATGCATATCTGAGGTATCTTTCTACCTAAACATACATATATATATTTTGTGAAGTATTTTTTTGTTTACATACATGCATATCTAAGGTATTTTCACTACCTAAACATACATATATATATTTTGTGAGGTATGACTACCTTCCGAGCTTGCGCTTGTTTTATTTAAATCCCCAGGATCATGAGCAACTAGGTGCATCCTACTATAAAAAGTGATCAAATAACAAGCATAGATTCAAAAGGTACTAGGTTGCCTCCTAGTAGCGCTTCTTTAACGTCTTTAGCTGGACGCCTTATGACTTGTCGGTCACTGACCTAGTACTTTGCTTACCTTTGGCTTTGGACTTGGTCGCCTATTGGTCGGCCATGTGGTGTAGCCAATACTCAAACCTTTTCGTGGATGAGCAGAGGTGAACTCTAGAGGTGATGGCGGTGCGTCTGTTGCCCGCTGCCGGCCATCCCCAGGCTGCTGTGGTGTTTCGCCCTGCGCCTGCCTGGAGACGCAGTACTTCTTGATGAAAGCTCGATTGGTAGGGGGGCCTGATGACCTTGCTGGAGGTGACAGGTACTCCGTAGAACTGACAGAGACCCGTAATTAGAGCTTGACAATTCCAAGACCCTGTTGGACTTCTTCGGGTCCACTAGGTGTCTTGCAGTCGCGATCCCTGCAAACAATAGATGAAATCAGAAATCAGTTGAGCGATGTGCATACTTACCTATGATGACGTGACCTTGCCGGGGGGGTACGGGCACCCTGTAGGACTGATAGAGGCCCGTAACCAGAGCTGGAAACCCCAGGGCCCTGTTGGACTTCTTCAGGTTCACTGGGTGTCTTTGTGGGTGCGATCCCTGCAAACAAATAAATGGTATCAGAAATCAGTTGAACCATATGCATACTTACCCATGTCGGGACGGCACAGACCAACTGATACTTCCGCAGGGGGAGATTGGCATTGCGGTCGCTGGGCAGAATGTTGCTAAGTAGCAATGTCATCTATATCTGTGTAAGAGTGGTCATGTTGGTGCGCATGGTCCGCACTCTTCTCTTTGCAGCGGCACGGGTGAAATCTTGCCCCAGTATGCATAGTAGCTGTGTGATAGCCTCCCTCTCTGGTTGTGCTCGCACAGTTGGCCCTCCTCCAATATCAGGGGGTGGCCCAGGAACCGTTAAAAGGAAACTACTGGTCTCTTAACCGGGAGTGCAAGTCTCGGTTAAGCATTTAAGGATAGAGGACCTTAAATTATCTTAAGGTGTGGATATGGAGCCCACTGAAAGTGAGGACGCGTAGTCCTCTAAAGGCGAGGGCGTGTAGCCCTCTGAAGTTCAGGACGTGTCGCCTTTCGAAGGCGAGGGAGTGTAGTCCTATGATGGCAAGGACGTGCAATCCTCTAAAGGTGAGGGCATGCCCCCCTTTGAAAATGGGGAACATGTAGTCCTCTGATGGCGAGGACGTGTAGTCCTCTGAAGGTGAGGGCGTGTAGCCCTACAAAGGTGAAGGCACATGACCCTTTGACGGTGAGGACGTGTAGTCCTCTGAAGGTGAAGGTAACTAGTACCCAAGGTGAGGGCGTGTAGCCCTCTCAAGGCGAGGACTTATAGTCCTCTAGAGGTGAGGGCGTGCAGCCCTCTGATGGTGAGGACGTGTAGTCCTCTCAAGGCGAGGACGTGTAGTCCTCTGACGGTGAGGGTAACTAGTACCCAAGGTGAGGGCGTGTAGCCCTCTCAAGGCGAGGACATGTAGTCCTCTGGAGGTGAGGGCGTGCAGCCCTCTGATGGTGAGGACGTGTAGTCCTCTCAAGGCGAGGACGTGTAGTCCTCTCAACGGTGAGGGTAACTAGTACCCAAGGTGAGGGCGTGTAGCCCTCTCAAGGCGAGGACATGTAGTCCTCTGGAGGTGAGGGCGTGCAGCCCTCTGTTGGTGAGGACGTGTAGTCCTCTAAAAGTGATAGGTACAAGTACCCAAGGGTCCACCCTTATGAGAAAGCAAGAGATCGACTCATCGAGAGGGCCGGTCATCCCAAATCCACAATATTTGGGCATTAGATGTAGGAAATCTATGCAGTTAACATGATTTTTAGGGATGCAGATGCATGCAACCTTTGTTGTGAAATTTGGTAAATGCGGACTTCATATGAAACAATGCAATGTAATGGAAAGTTGTACAATGTTCATGACATTCTTTCCCTATTTTGTGATTTTGATTTTGATTTGATTTTTTTTGGAAAACATAGATTGACTGTCCTTTTGAAAGAGGTGATAATTCATGCGACCTTATCCTATCTTTTGCAAATCTCTCCGGGAACTCCCTCAAAGTGTATGTTCTTTTTTATTTAGTCACTTGACCATTTTGGAGTGACGGCAATGGAGCCATTTGATGTTTAATCAATCCATCGAAATCCTAGGGTTTGTCCCCCCTTTTTTGTTGAAAACATCGATGGGTGAGAACTTTTGATCGGCCCCTATGTTAACTTGAGGCTCATGCACGGTGCCCCTCATTGCCCCAGTGTAAGGCTTTGACGTACCAATCGTTGCCTTTCGTCATGACCTTGTAGGAGGGAACCTATTGGGTGAGAACTTCTAATCTGCCCCTAGGTTCGCTTGAGGTTTTTGCATGGTGCCTTTCGTTGCCCCAGTGTAGGGCTTAGAGGTACCAAGTGTTGTCTTGTTTTCACGACCTCGTAGTGAGGAAGAATGAAAGAAGCAGTTGATTCTTGCAAAAAGAATTTTCCAAGGACGAGAAATAGTTGAAGGATCTTTCAGTTGATGGATTAAGTCAAATGACTCCTATGTAGAAGCAAGATGTTTTGATGTCTTGATGATGCTAAAGGATCAAATGCTTCTAAGTTTTATTCAAGACAAGAATCCAAGAAAGTCAAGATATATCATCAAGTTTGATCTCTTAGAATCTTTAGGAAGAAGTTTCCAAATTGAAACAAACAAAAGGTTTGACCAAAGAATTCTATCATTCCAAATTGATATTTGCTCTCTGGTAATCGATTACCATTAGTTGAAAATGTTTTAATTCAAATTTTTAAAACCTGTAATCGATTACATAAGTCTTGTAATTGATTACCAGAGGGGATTTTCAGAAAATAATTTCCAAGAGACATATCTATTCAAATGTTTTATGAACGGCCATTCAAATGTTTTAAAGAGAGTTTTTATTGCCCAAACAGTTTTATCCTCTCGAAAGATCAAGAGTATTTATGAACTGAAATGTCTTATCCTCTCAAAAAGATTCCTTGGTCAACCACTTGCTTATTCAATAAGGAATTTTGATTGGTCTTCATTGTACAATCTATCCCTTTTAAGAGAGATTTCTTCTTCTTATTTCTGAAAAGGGATTAAGAGACCGTGGGTCTCTTGTAGTAGAGGATTCTTGAACACAAGGGAAGGGTTGTCCCTATGTGCATTGTTAATCTGAAAAGAGAGAGTGAAAGTTTAATTGGGGAATAATATTCGTATCTTAATTCAATCCCCTCTTCTTCTCAAGGTAACTGAGGCCATTTGTCCAACATCCTATTCTTGATAACTCACTTCTCTCTAAAAAGACAAAATGAGGTCACATGAACGTCTATATTTTTACTTGAAAACACAGTCAATCAAATGCCTTTTTATTTTTTATTTTGAAACTTATTTGTTTTGAACTTTGCTCGTTGTTTTACGGCACCCCCACCAACGTGCAAGATGAGTAATCTCTGATTGAACGGTCTTGGAAGTCAACACTCAGGAGCGCAGGTTGCTTGAGCAAACAGACCAATGGCTTACACTCACATTCCGGTGAAAGTTGAATAAGCAAACATGCGTTTGTGAGAGGATGAGGGACAAAGATATCAACTTTATCCATTTCATTTAACATTGTAGCTGTGGTTTACAATAATGGCATAAACTTGGAAACCCTGATGAGTCATTAGGGACACCTAACAACAGCTTTCAAAATTGCCCCATGTGTGGCATCTCTTGTCAATGTCAGGATTTACACGCAATTCTCCTCAAATTTCAGCCAGCCCGCATCAATTAGACCTTGCACCTTACGCTTCAGAGCCCTACCATGCTCAATGGAACGCCCCGGGGCTTCTCCGTGACAAGCACACGTTGCGTTCGAGTCGTATTCTCGGAGAAATGGAGGTTGATGAACCTTGGATAGGGTTATGGCTACCATTGAATTATCAAGTAGATATGGGAGCAAGTCAGCATAGGACACTGGAATTGGGGTGAATTCTACAGGCTTTCTCGCTGCAAAATTCACTTCTTGGTTGGTGTTTTTGGTTTGTGCTAAAGGTGGTGTTCGTCATTGGAAGTGCGGTAGACAGACTTTGTGGTAGATTTAGGGATGGCCTTTGTGGATAACTGGGTGGTGGGTAAGGAGAAAGTTTGTTATTGGCTGAGTAAAGATATTGTTGGGTTGGTGGGAAACTTGGCCGTACAGGAATGGCAGTCACAGCATGGGTTTCTCCCTCATCCTCACCCTCTTTATTTGCCCCAGTTTTCTCAGTCGTCCTAGTAGGATGATCAAATTTGCCTCTTTTCGAACCCACATTGATCCTTTCACTGGCGAAGACCAAATCTGCAAAGCTTTGAGGGTGCGCAGCCCACCATCTTTTCATAGTAGAGTACTGATAATGTGTCTACCATCACGATTATCGTCTCCCTTTCCATTATTGGGGGTACCACCTGGGCCGCCAGATCCCTCCACCTTTTGGGCGTGTTCTTTGAATGATCCGTCCCCCTTTTTGCACATGTTCTGTAGTTGCATCCTATCCGGAACCATATCAAATTTTGTACTGATACTGCCTAACAAAGGCAACCATTAGGTCCTTCCAAGAATGGACTTGGGAAGGTTCCAAGTTAGTGTACCAGGTAACAGCTACCCCAGTAAGACTTTCTTGGAAGGAATGTATCAGCAATTCCTCATCTTTTGCGTATTCCCCCATCTTCTGACAATACATCTTTAGATGGTTCTTGAGACAAGTAGTCCCCTTGTACTTGTCAAAGTCCAGCACCTTGAACTTGGGAATGACCATGTTTGGGTATTAGGAACAACTTTTCTAGGTTAGCAAAGGCATAATCTTCACCTCCTTCAATGGCCATGAGCCTTTCCTTTAGATGATCCGCCTTTCCCTTTTCGGCCATAGCAGGAGGGGCTCTTCCCACCGCAAAATGCAATGGTTGTGGTTGTGGGCGAAACTGAGGGCCCTCCAAAGTGTTTTCAAAGGGTATACCACCAACTGCTTGCCCTTCAGTGGCATATCCGAGCCAAGGCTCGAAGTCAGCTAGATTGTGGTGGGGAATTTCATGTGTCTCCCCCATGGTTTGAGAGATATGTGCCTGATGAGGTTATTTGTTCTCAATGAGTATCGGAGTGGAGTTATTGAGATTTTCATTGAGAGTGTATGCCACATTGGGTGGTGTATAGTTGGGAGGCAAGCCATATGATGGGAAGGCGTACTCGTTTTGAATTTGCACATCATGGGGTCATCTGTACTTCCCAAATCTTTGCCTACCATATTTGAGGTTGGATGATTCATTTGCTTGAGGCCAGATGGGAGCATCGGGTTCACCTTAGCGACAGTGCTAATAGCGGCAACTATAACCGCATTGGCTTCCATTATCTTCTTCATGCTCATCATGGCCTTCATCATTGTGGCCATTTGCTCTTTTATGGCCTCCATTTTCGGCCTTCATCTTCTCTTGCACCTCCTCTGCTTCACCCATTACTCTAGCTCTAGTACGAGTTCGGTAAGGGCGCCGTAAAGGGTGTCCTTTTCTTTTTGATAAGTTCATTTTATTTTATTTTTCAAGGAAAGAATGCAATGAGCAATGCAACCAATGAAAAGCATGGATGCATGCGAATGATGTACAGTCGAAGTATTGCAAATTTTTACGCAGGATATGGGGTTGAATCAATTTAGATTTTCAACATGGTCCATGACATCTTTGTCAAGGTGAAACTGGAAGTAACAAGGACATCAACAATCCTAAATATGTTTGGCAGTAGACGAAGCAGTGATGTGACTCAATTCATCTTTTGCCCCGATTTTGTAGGACGGTTACTTCCATATTTCAACTTGACTTGATGAACCTTTTTGTAAAAGCATGAGCTTGGTTCAACCCTATAATCCAAGGAATGGCAATTCTGATCGCCAATACTTCAACAACATCTCATAGGGATGAATGACTCGGGCATACTTTAAGCTTATGCACGGAAAATGTAATTATGAAATGGAGATGCCCGAAGAAACACCATTTCCTAGTTAACCATGCATTAGGTACCATGTTCAATTATTTTGTTTTGTTGTGAAACGGGTTTATGATCCCAACATGGTTGGCTCGTGGTGCCTAACACATGAAACTAAGAATGTAGTGTGAAGTTTCACGCTTCCCCCCTTTTTGTTTTTGTTTTGTAGAGGAAAACGCAAGGATGAGCAAACATGAAAACAAATGGTATGCAATTTTGCAGATCAAAAAGTTTGTTGAACGCATATGCATGATGATGCCATGACTCATGCAAAATGTGAGGCTGGAATATGATAACGGACAAATGCAGGATATGTCCATTATGATGTTATGAAGAGATGCTTATGCGATGCATGATATGAATGCATTTTACGGACACGAGAGCCCGGAAAATTATCTCTTCTTACTTGCACATTTGGGGGCGCAGTGCCCCATGTGTACAATTAAGAAGGTGATATGGACCTTCCGGCTTCTCTGTGACAAAGGACGAGACCAACATACAATGCATGCTAGAGATAAAATGCGGGAGTGACTTGATTCGCACTGATTTTTGGAGTAAAAACGTGGGATAAACTCATTTTATTCAAAAAGTTATAACTAGTCAAGATCTGAGCGACAATACAAACTTCCTAGCGGTTTCTAATCATATGGTCCATTAAGTCTATCATATGTTGACAATAGCTGAGAAGTCCGTGGATCTTCTTGGGGGCGGAATAGGTGTCCGCCATTGCTTTGGCCTTGGCTAGCAATCGGGGAAGTTCTTGACTCCTATTCAAAGTAAGAGCAAATCGGTCCGTCCACATTGTTGCCTCTTGGTGCCATGAATCAATTACCCTTTCCCTTGCTTCCCTTTCTGCTGATATCTTGGCGTACTCATCCTCTAGCCTTTGCTCATGAGTCGCCGCTAGATTTAGCTTCTCTTTGCACTCATCGATGATGGCCCACATATTCCCTTCAGTCTCGCTTAACTATTGGGACAAATTTCTTTTCGACCTAAGGTAAGCCTTTAGCTCGTCCTTCAAGATCATGCCTTTGACCCGTGATGATTCCTTTCACCTCTTCGGAGCTTGAGCTTACTATTGCTGCCCTATAAAGCCCCTCAAAACTTTGCTGGCACGTGTTCTTCCTTTCGGGCCTTCTTGGTTTCTCATTCCAAGGCTTCAGTGGTGGCCATATTGACGTCCCTTAGTTCATCATACTCTTTTCAGACTTTGATGGCTATGGACTTGAACTTCTCTTCGACTACTCGGGCTCTTTCAAGCTCTGCCTTTAGGGCTTGTACCTCATCACTTTCTTCCGAAGCTTTAACCTCATCGTCTCTCACAGTCTTTAGATTTGGGAGCCAATCCAGTCCTTGTGTTCGGACTCTCAGCCACTTATGATAGCCGCCGATGCTCCCATTACTGCTTCCCCTAAGCTCTCTGTCCTTTCTTCACGCCGCATCCCATGCCTTGCGAACTCCTTGGAGTACCCTCACGTTGTGGTCACTGAAACCCCGTGCGATGAAAGGTGTGATGCTTTCGTCTGATGGCACTCCTCTCATGAGGTAGCCAAGCTGTCTTATGGCGAGGACGGGATTATAATTAATACAACCCCTTGTTCCATCAAGGGAACCTTTGGACATCCTTCGTATGAAGATAGAATCCCGATTCTTCCTTCCTTCTTGGAGAAAAAGGTGTGAAACCAGCCACACATAGAGAGCCAGTGCACAACAAACAATTCTTGCGCCACTCTTTTCACCTCCCCGGTCGAATGTGTCATACATGGCCAAAATGGCGTCGACCGGGCTTTCCTTGCCATGATGAAAGGCGAGGAAAGCGTGAATCGCTGCTAGGTCCACTAACCCTTCCATATTCGGAAAGAGGACAACTCCAAAGATCAAAAGCGCCAAGATGTCAATAAAAGAAGCCTATTCGCCTTGATTTTGCCAAGGCCTTTGCCCTTTCCTCCAAACACTTCCTTGGTACTCCGACTACCCCATTCCTGTTTTGCTTTACACGGTCCAACTCTTGTGCTGAGATTTTCACTACCTTGGCAACTCTTGTCGTGGAGGGATAGAACCCAGAGAAAAGATATGGCTTCCTTCCTCCCAGTGGGCATCCCAGGATTTCTTCAAACTCTTTCATAGTCGGCACTAGCTGGAAGTCCTCAAATGTGAAGCACCTTAGGGGCTGGTCATAATACTGGGAAAGGGATGCAATCGGTTCCATGGAGACTTCTACCCTAGCTAGGTCCCAAATCTTACCATAGGCTTTGCGGAAGGCTTGCCGTTTGAAGTTGACCCATTAATTGCCCCAACTCTCGTAAACTGGTGACCTCTAAGCTCTTGATTTTGACTTGATAAAACCTCTTTTTAAGCGAAGGCTTTTGACTTGATCCCATGTTTTACTAAAGTGAAATAAAATCTAGTGCGAATCAAAACTCCGACATCTATCATGGGTGGACTGGATGAATGCATGAAGGAATGCATATGACACGGATGCAATCTAGGAATGCGGGGGTCCGGGGAATTTGTCCCCTTCTTAGATATGACGTCTAGGGGTAGCAAAATGCCCCAACGCACGTTTTTAAGAAGGCGACACGGACCCTCCGTTGGTTTGTTTACAGAAGGGATCAAGACAGAACCCCTATGCAACGCCTATGCAAAAGACACAATGCGGGAATGTACACAGTATGACAATATTTACCGAACATAAGCAAAAGGGTATATGATACTCATGCATGGCAGTGTGAAAAATGGCACGCAGCGTGTTTGCTCCGTGCCCCTATTTAAGGGACCTATACGGGAGAGAACTAACTAGGCTTTTAGCAATAATCCCCAAGGTAGTCATATCTCTCTTGAAGGTTTCTAGAGGTATCATCCCCTTCGAAGAACATATTGCAGCAGTAGGGACTACTAGCAACAATAAGTTTTCAAAGAGAAAAGCTCTAGATGAGGGTTCACTGTAATCAAGCAAGTCGGAGACCTAGCATGATCACAGATTCACCTCCACTCCTTATGTTCCCATGAACCCGGGTATAGGGCCCTTTTTCACTCACAGTGTGTGCAAATAGTGTTAGTGTTTGTGTGCATCAAATGAATAAATATTTACCTCATGCATACATTCTAAAACACACTAAAAGCAACAAATAGTTTATATACACAAGAACATAAGACAAATAAAGGGAAACCAACAAAGGAGAAAGTCATGATAAAACATTGCACAAGATTAAATGGCCTAACTCTCTAAAAAACAGTCCCCAGTGGAGTCGCCAATTGTCGCAACCTACCCTTCGGCGGGAGGGCGACGCGTGACTCGCGGGATGCGTGTTCCACGAAAGGAATCCGCGCGGAGTCGCCACCAACGTTTATTTGAGGAAAACGTCGGAAAAACCGGAAAAGACGCGATCTACGAACTTTTAAGTGAAAGGTTCGGGAGTTGTATTTACGCACGGGGAAGGTATTAGCACCCCACACGTCCGTCCCAAGGGACGGCAGCCTTTAATCAAATGTGCAAACATGACTTTGATTTTTACGTTCCCTTTTATGTCCTTATATCCTTTTTATATTTTTCCTTTTTTGTGGTCGACAAGGGTGTTTCCCTTTGCTCCTACGTATTCCTCAATTTGGGATGAGAAAATCAGACCTACGTAGTTCTTTCGGAACAAAGTGTTTGGTTAAGTTGTTTTTTGTCTTTTTTTGCAAAATATGTTGTTATTGAACAAAAGGTCATTTTAAGGTATTGGACCATTAAACGGTCTTTTGATTTTGAAAGGGGAGAAACGTTAAGGCGTTGGACCATTAACGATCTCTTGTTTTTGAAAGGAGAGAAACGTTAAGGCATTGGACCATTAACGATCTCTTGTTTTTGAAAGGAGAGAAACGTTAAGGCATTGGACCATTAACGATCTCTTGGGGTGGTCGACAAAAGCGGGGCTTTTGCTCCTACGTATCCTCAATGAGGAACTCAGACCTACGTAGTTCTTTCAAAAGCGGTAAAGTTACATGTTGATTTTATGCTTTTGAACGGTCCATGTTAACCGATAAAAGCAAAGAGGACCGTTTAAGGCGTTGGACCTTAAAACGGTTTTTAGTGATTTTCGGACAAAACTTGATTTGTGAGTCTATTTTAGTCTTAGTTTCACTTTGGTTATTAATCAATTCATTCAAGGAAACTTCCAAAGAAAAACGTCCGATTGATTTTTTAATTTATTTTATTAAAAGATATTTTGATTATTTTATTATTATTTTTCAAGATATTTTGATTATTTTATTATTATTTTACTTTTTTTGGTTTAACCGAGGTTATAGCGTGAACGATCGGTTAGATTTCATTTTAAAAGTGATTAAATGAGATTACAACACAAATGATCGGTTGAAATTCATTTTATCATTTATTAGGTGAGAAAACGGCTTAAATAAACGGTAAAAGCGCGTTAAAGACGGAAGAAAAGAAATCGAAAATGAACGAAATAAAGAGGAAAGCTTAAAAAAACAAGAAATGAATTAAAAGTCTCGGATTCGAAAACTTACCCGTTGAAGAACGAAGAACGGATGAAGAACGATGAAGAACGGACGAAAACCTTCACGGATTTGCTTACGGAAACATCTCGGAAGCGTTACGGAAGCACCTCGGCTTGGATTTTCTTCACGGAAACAATTTTTTTCACCCAAAACAGCTGAAATACATAGCCAGGGGGCTGAGGGATCCTTAGAACAGCCCCCCTTCAGCCTTTTTATAGGAAAAAGGGGGAGGAGGTTGCCGCCCAGCTCGCCCAGGCGAGCTGGGCTGCTTCCTCCAGAAGCAACCCAGCTTCAAAAAACGTTCTGGAAGGCCCAATTCAAAATTTCGAAATTGCTATTTGCACCCCCCAATGTTGATAAGTTTACCCCCTTCTTTCATAATTTACGGAAAAGTTACGGAAGCCTTACGGAAGCATATAGGACTTGATTTTCTTCTTTTTTTCTCTTCCGTCTCACCCGTATTAAGTTAATTATGCTTATTTAGAGTTATGGGAATTTTACGGAAGCATTACGGGTGTCCCGGAAGCCCCGGAATCCCATTTTTCAACAAAACGGGGGGTGTGGTGGCCATCTAGCTCGCCCAGGCGAGCTAGGTTACTTCAACCTTAAGTAAGAAATTGCCCAGAAACCTCTAGAAGGGCCCAGATTCGAAAATTACTGTTTGCACCCCCCATTTTACTAAATACACCCCCTTTGGCTTTTTTTTTTGGTGATCTTTTTTTCGTAAAGTTACGGAAACTTACGAATTTCGTAACGATACTTGTTTTCTTTCCGTAATGTTACGAAACCTTGCGGATTACATAATCATCCCCTTTTTGACTTACGGAATGTTACGGAACCTCACTAACTACGCAACGATGCTTCCATTTGATTTCCGGTGTGTCACGGAACCTTACGGATTGTGCATCAATATTTTTTTGGTTTTTCGGCATGTCCTGGAATTTCACAAATTGCCTAATGATGGATGCCAAGCACCTCACAAGGACCAAAGAAAGGTCGCATGTCATCAAGCAAAGGTCCCCGGACGAAATTAGGGTATGACACCCTCCACGACAAGAGTTGCCAAGGTAGTGAAAATCTCAGCACAAGAGTTGGACCGTGTAAAGCAAAAGAGGAATGGGGTAGTCGGAGTACCAAGGAAGTGTTTGGAGGAAAGGGCAAAGGCCTGGGCAAATCAAGGCGAATGGGCTTTCTTTTATTGACATCTTGGCGCTTTTGATCTTTGGAGTTGTCCTTTTTTTGAATATGGAAGGGTTAGTGGACCTAGCAGCGGTTGACGCTTTCCTCGCCTTTCATCATGGCAAGGAAAGCCCGGTCGTCGCCATTTTGGCCATGTATGACACGTTCGACCGGGGATGTGAAAAGAGCAGCGCAAGAATTGTTTGTTGTGCACTGGCTCTCTATGTGTGGCTGGTTTCACACCTTTTTCTCCAAGAAGGTAGGCCCATCTATCCGCTACAAGGTCACCGCTCGTGCGTCGAAAAAGGAAAGGCGAATTGGGACCAACTCTTGGCTAGCATGGAGGGGCGTCTGTTAATTGGTTCCCTCGCTAGAAGGAAGGAAGAATCATGATTCTATCTTCATGCGAAGGATGTCCAAATGTTCCCTTGATGGGAACAAGGGGTTGTATTAATTATAATCCCGTCCTCGCCATAAGACAGCTTGGCTACCCCATGAGAGGAGTGCCATCAGACGAAAGCATCACGCCTTTCATCGCACGGGGTTTCAGTGACCACAACGCGAGGGTACTCCAAGGAGTTCGCAAGGCATGGGATGCGGCATGAAGAAAGGACAGAGAGCTTAGGGGAAGCAGTAATGGGATCATCGGCGGCTATCATAAGTGGCTGAGAGTCCGGACACAAGGATTGGATTGGCTCCCAAATCTAAAGACTGTGAGAGACAATGAGGTTAAAGCTTCGAAAGAAAGTGATGAGGTACAAGCCCTAAAGGCAAAGCTTGAAAGAGCCTGGGTAGTCAAAGAGAAGTTCAAGTCCATAACCATCAAAGTCTGAAGAGAGTATGATGAACTAAGGGACGTCAATATGGCCACCGATGAAGCCTTGGAATGAGAAACCAAGAAGGCCCGAAAGGAAGAACACGACCAAAATAAGTTTTGAGGGGCTTTATAGGGCAGCAATAGTGAGCTCAAGCTCCAAAGAGGTGAAAGGAATCATCACGGGTCAAAGGCATGATCTGGAAGGACGAGCTAAAGGCTTGCCTTAGGTCGAAAAGAAATTTGTCCCAACAGTTAAAGCAAGACTGAAGGGAATATGTGGGCCATCATCGATGAGTGCAAAGAGAAGCTAAATCTAGCGGCGACTCACGAGCAAAGGCTATAGGATGAGTATGCCAAGATATCAGCAGAAAGGGAAGCAAGGGAAATGGTAATTGATTCATTGCACCAAGAGGCAACAATGAGGATGGACCGATTTGCTCTTACTTTGAACAGGAGTCAAGAACTTCCCCGATTGCTAGCCAAGGCCAAAGCAATGGCGGACACCTACTCCGCCCCCAAGGAGATCCACGGACTTCTCAGCTATTGTCAGCATATGATAGACTTAATGGACCATATGATTAGAAACCGCTAGGAAGTTTGTATTGTCGCTCAGATCTTGACTAGTTATAACTTTCTGAATAAAATGAGTGTAACCCGCGTTTTTTTTTACTCCAAAGATCAGTGCGAATCAAATCACTCCCGCATTTTATCTCTAGCACACATGCATATCATGCATCACATAAGCATCTCTTCATGGCATCATAATGAACATATCGTTCCTGCATTTGTCCGTTATCCTATTCCAGCATCACATTTTGCATGAGTCATTGCATCATCATGCATATGCGTTCAACATACTTTTTGTTCTACAAACAGCATACCTTTTGTTTTCATGTTTGCTCATGCGTGATCCTTGCATTTTCCTCTACAAAACAAAAACAAAAAAGGGAAGCATGAAAATTCTTGATGCATTCTTGGTTGCATATATTCGGTACCATGAGCCAACCATGTTGGGATCATAAACCCGTTTCACTTAAAAACAAAATTAGTGAACATGGCACCTAATGCATGGTTAACTAAGAAAAGATGTTTCTTCGGGCATCTCAATTTCATAATTACATTCTCCATGTATAGTATGCGTATTCCCAAGTCTTTCATCCCTATGAAATGTTGTTGAAGTATTGGCGATCAAAATTGCCATTCCCTGGGTTATGGGGTTGAACCAAGCTCATGCTTTTTCGAAAAAAAAGTTCATCAAGTCAAGTTGAAGTATGGAAGTAACCATCTTGCAAAAATTGGGGCAAAAAATGAATCGAGTTACATCACTGCTTCATTTACTGCCAAACACATTTAGGACTGTTGATGTCCTTGTTACTTCCAGTTTCACCTTGACCAAGATGTCATGAACCATGTTGAAAAATCTAAATTGATTCAACCCCATGTCCTGCGTAAAAATTCGCAATACTTCATCTGTGTATCATTCACATACATCCATGCTTTTCATTGGTTGCATTGCTCATTGCATTCTTTCCTTGAAAAAGAAAATAAAAATAAATAAATAAATAAATAAAATAAAAATGAACTTAATTGTTATTATCAAAAGAGAAAAAAGAGCATGCTTTATGGTGCCCTCATCGAACCTGTGCTGGAGCTAGAGTAATGGGTAAAGAGGAGGAGGTACAAGAGTAGAGGGAGGCCGACATGGAGGCCATGAAAGAGCAAATGGCCGCAATGATGGAGGCCATGATGAGCGTGAAAAAGATAATGGAAGCCAATGCGGTTGCAATTGCCGCTACCAACATTGTTGCTAAGGTGAACCCGACGTCCCCATCCGGCATCAACCAAATGAATCATCCAACCTCAGGTATGGTAGGCAAAGATTTGGGAAGTACGGGCGGCCCCCATTATGCGCAAATTCAAAACGAGCACGTCTTCCCGCCATATGGCTTGCCTCTCAACTATACGCCACCCAATGTGGCGTACACTCCCAATAAGAATGTCAATAACTCCACTCCTATACCCATTGAGAGCCAACAACCCCAAACTGATCATGCACATGTCTCTCAACCCGTGGGTAAGACACATGAAATGCCCCACCACAATCTAGCCGACTTCGAGCCTTGGCTCGGATATGCCACTAAAGGGCAAGCAGTTGGTGGTATACCCCTACAAAACCCTTTGGAGGGCCCTCAGTATCCCCCACAATTACACCTCTTGCATTCCACGACAAGTAAAAACCCTCATGCTATGGCAGAAATGGGAAAGTTGGATCATCTAGAGGAAAGGCTTAGGGCCATTGAAGGAGGTGAAGATTATGCCTTTGCTAACCTAGGGGAGTTGTTCCTAGTACCCAATATCATCACCCCTCCCAAGTTCAAGGTGCTGGACTTTGACAAGTACAAGGGGACTACTTGCCCCAAGAACCATCTAAAGATGCATTATCGGAAGATGGGGGCATACACAAAAGATGAGGAATTGCTGATACATTCCTTCCAAGAAAGTCTTACTGGGGTAGCTGTTACCTGGTACACTAACTTGGAACCTTCCCGAATCCATTCTTGGAAGGACCTAATGGTTGCCTTCGTTAGGAAATGTCGGTATAATGGCTTCGGATAGGATGCAACTACAAAATATGTGCAAAAAAGGGGGCACGGATCTTTCAAAGAATACGCCCAAAGGTGAAGAACCTGGCAGCTCAAGAGGCACCTCAATGACGAAAAAACAATGACAATGATAGTAGACACATTACCAGTATTCTACTATGGAAAATGGTGGGCTACGCATCTTCAAAGCTTTGCGGATTTGGTCTTTGCCAGTGAAAGGATCGATGTGGGTCTGAAAAAAGGCAAATTTAGTCATCCTGCTTGGACGAATGAGAAAACTGGGGCAAATGAAAAGGGTGAGGATGAAGGAGAAGCCCGTGCTGTGACTGCCATTCCTATACAGCCAAGTTTCCCACCAACCCAACAATGTCATTACTCATCCAATAACAAACCTTCTCCTTACCCACCGCCTAGTTATCCACAAAGGCCATCCCTAAAATCAACCACAAAGCTTACCTACCGCACTTCCAATGACAAACACCACCTTTAGCGTAAACCAAAGCATCAACCAAGAAATGAATTTTGTAGCGAGAAAGCCTTAGAATTCACCCCAATTCCAGTGTCCTATGCTGACTTGCTCCCATATCTACTTGATAATTCAATGGTAGCCATAACCCCAACCAAGGTTCATCAACCTCCATTTCTCCGAGAATACGACTCGAACGCAACGTGTGCTTGTCATGGAGAAGCCCCGGGGCATTCCATTGAGCATTGTAGGGGCCTAAAGCGTAAGGTGCAAGGTCTAATTGATGCGGGCTGGCTGAAATTTGAGGAGAATCGGATGTAAATCCCGACATTGACAAGAGATGCCACACATGGGGCAATTTGGAAAGCTGTTGTTAGATGTCTCTAAATAACTCATCAGGATTTTCGAGTTTGTACCATTATTGTAAACCACGGTTACAATGTTAAATGAAATGGATAAAGTTGATATCTTTGTCCCTCATCCTCTCACAAATGCATCTTTGCTTATTCAACTTTCACCGGAATGTGGGTGCAAGCCATTAGTCTGTTTGCTCAAGTGACCTGTGCTCCTGAGTTTGGACTTCCAAGACCGCTCAATCAGAGATTACTCGTCTTGCACGTTGGTGGGGGTGCCGTAAAACAACGTGTAAAGTTCAAAACAAATAAGTTTCAAAATAAAAAGAAAACATTTGATTGACTGTGTTTTCAAGACGTCCATGTGACCTCATTTTATCATTCCGGAAAGTTTGTCTTTTTAGAGAGAAGTGAGTTATCAAGAATAGGATGTTGGACAAATGGCCTCAGTTATGTTAAGAAGGGGTAGGGGTTGTTTAAGATACGAAGTCTATTCCCCAATTAAACTTTCACTCTCTCTTTTCGGATTAACAATGCACCCCTAACATGAATTACTCAAAAGACAATTCAAAGTAAACTTCTTTAAAGCAAAAGATAAATAGCAATAAATAAAAGAAGTTTAAGGGAAGAGAGGAATGCAAGCTTGATTTATACTGGTTCGGCCACTTCCCGTGCCTACGTCCAGTCCTCAAGCAACCCACTTGAGATTTTCCACTCTCTTTGTAAAACTCCTTTTACAAAGTCTGAACCACACAGGGACAACCCTTCCCTTGTGTTCAAGAATCCTCTACAACAAGAGACCCACAGTCTCTTAATCCCTTTTCAGAAATAAGAAGGAGAGAAGAAGAGATCTCTCTTAAAAGAGATAGATTGTACAATGAAGATCAATCAAAATTCCTTATCGAATATGCAAGTGGTTGACCAAGGAATCTTTTTGAGAGGATAAGACAGTTCAGTTCAGAAAAACTCTTAATCTTTTGAGAGGATAAACTTTTTGGGCAATGAAAACTCTCTTTAAATTCGTGCTTCCAAGCCACCTTTGATGGCCATTCATAAACCATTTGAATAGATGTGACTCTTGGAAATTATTTTCCGAAAATCCCCTCTGGTAATCGATTACAAGACTTGTGTAAACGATTACAGGTTTTGAAATTTGAAAAAAAAAACTGCTGGTAATCAATTACCATCCATGTGTAATCGATTACACATTATAAATTTTGAATTCAAATTTCTGGTGACTGTTATAAACATTTTCAGCTGCTGGTAATCGATTACCAGAGAGCAAATCTCAATTTGAAATGATAGAATTCTTTGGTCAAACCTTTTGTTTTTCAATTTGGAAACTTCTTCCTAATATTCTAGAAATCAACTTGATCATATATCTTGATTTCTTGTCTCGAATAAAACTTAGAAGCACTTTATCCTTCAGCATCATCAAAACATCAAAACATCTTGCTTCTACACAGGAGTCATTTGACTTAATCCATCAAAAAATCCTTCAACTATTTCTCGTCCTTGGAAAATTCTTTTTGCAAGAATCAACTGCTTCTTTCATTATTCCTCACTACGAGGCTATGAAAACAAGACAACGATTGGTACCTCAAAGCCTTACACTGGGGCAATGAGGGGCATCGTGCATGAGCCTCAAGTGAACCTAGGGGCAGATTAGAAGTTCTCACCCAATAGGTTCCCTCCTACAAGGTCATGACGAAAGACAACGATTGGTACCTCAAAGCCTTACACTGGGGCAATGAGGGGCACCGTGCATGAGCCTCAAGTGAACGTAGGGGCCGATCAAAAGTTCTCACCCATCGATGTTTTTAACAAAAAAGGGGGGGACAAACCCTAGGATTTCAATGGATTGATTAAACATCAAACGACTCCATTGCCGTCACTCAAAAATGGTCAAGTGACTAAATCAAACAGAACACACACTCTGAGGGAGTTCTCGGAGAGATTTGCAAAAGATAGGATAAGGTTGCATGGACTATCACCTCTTTCAAAAGGACAGCCAATTTGTGTTTTCCAAAAAAAAAAAAAAATCAAATCAAAATCAAAATCACAAAATAGGGAAAGAATGTCCAAATCTTATGGATTTGGGATGACCGACCCTCTCGATGAGTCGATCTCTTGCTTTCTCATAAGGGTGGACCCTTGGGTACTTGTACCTATCGCCTTCAGAGGACTGCACGTCCTCACCTTGAGAGGACTACACGTCCTCGCCTTGAGAGGACTACACGTCCTCACCATCAGAGGGCTGCACGCCCTCACCTCCAGAGGACTACATGTCCTCGCCTTGAGAGGGCTACACGCCCTCACCTTGGGTACTAGTTACCCTCATCGTCAGAGGACTACACGTCCTCGCCTTGAGAGGACTACACGTCCTCACCATCAGAGGGCTGCACGCCCTCACCTCCAGAGGACTACATGTCCTCGCCTTGAGAGGGCTACACGCCCTCACCTTGGGTACTAGTTACCCTCATCGTCAGAGGACTACACGTCCTCGCCTTGAGAGGACTACACGTCCTCACCATCAGAGGGCTGCACGCCCTCACCTCCAGAGGACTACATGTCCTCGCCTTGAGAGGGCTACACGCCCTCACCTTGGGTACTAGTTACCCTCACCGTCAGAGGACTACACATCCTCGCCTTGAGAGGACTACACGTCCTCACCATCAGAGGGCTGCATGCCCTCACCTCCAGAGGACTACATGTCCTCGCCTTGAGAGGGCTACACGTCCTCACCTTGGGTACTAGTTACCCTCACCGTCAGAGGGCTGCACGCCCTCGCCTTGAGAGGGCTACACGTCCTCACCTTGGGTACTAGTTACCCTCACCGTCAGAGGGTTGCACGCCCTCACCTTGAAAGGACTACATGTCCTCGCCAACAGAGGGTTGCACGCCCTCACCTGGAGAGGACTACACGTCCTCGCCATCAGAAGGCTGCATGCCCTCACCTTTTGAGTGCTACACGCCCTCGCCATCAGAGAACTGCATGTCCTCACCTTCATAGGGCTACACGCCCTCACCTTTAGAGGACTACACGTCCTCGCCAACAGAGGGCTGCACGCCCTCACCTTGAAAGGACTACACGTCCTCGCCAATAGAGGGCTGCACGCCCTCACCTTGAGAGGACAACACGTCCTCGCCATCAGAGGGCTACATGCCCTCACCTTCATAGGGCTACACGCCCTCACCTTTAGAGGACTACACGTCCTCGCCAACAGAGGGCTGCACGCCCTCACCTTGAAAGGACTACACGTCCTCGCCAATAGAGGGCTGCACGCCCTCACCTTGAGAGGACAACACGTCCTCGCCATCAGAGGGCTACATGCCCTCACCTCCAGAGGACTACACATCCTCGCCTTGAGAGGGCTGCACGCCTTCACCTTTAGAGGGCTACGTATCCTCATTTTCAGTGTGCTCCACATCCACACCTTAAGAGAATTTAAGGTCCTCTGCCCTTAAATGCTTAACCGAGACTTGCACTCCCGGTTAAGGGGCCAGTAGTTTCCTTTTAGCGGTTCCTGGGCCACCCCTTGATATTGGAAGAGGGCCAATTGTGCGAGCACAACTAGAAATGGAGGCTATCACACAACTACTATGCATACCGGGGCAAGATTTCACCCGTGCCGCTGCAAAGAGACGAGTGCGGATCATGCGCACCAACATGACCACTCTTACACAGATATAGATGACATTGCTACTTAGCAACATTCTGCCCAGCGACCGCATTGCCAATCTCCCCCTGCAAAAGTATCAGTTGGTCTGTGTCGTCCCGACATGGGTAAGTATGCATATGGTTCAACTGATTTCTGATACCATCTATTGTTTGCAGGGATCGCACCCACAAAGACACCCAGTGGACCTGAAGAAGTCCAACAGGGCCCTGGGGTTTCCAGCTCTGGTTACGGGCCTCTATCAGTCCTACAGGGTGCTCGTACCCCCCCCAGCAAGGTCATGCCATCCCGACATAGGTAAGTATGCATATGGTCCAAACTGATTTCTGATGTCATCTATTGTTTGCAGGGATCGCGCCCGCAGGACACCCGGTGGACCCAAAGAAGTCCAACAGGGTCCTGGGGTTTCCAGCTCTGATTACGGGCCTCTGTCAGTTCTACGGAGTACCCGTCACCCCAACAAGGTCATTAGGCCCCGCATTAACCGGGCTTTCATCAAGAAGTACTGCGCCCCCAGACGGGCACAGGGCGAGACACCACAGTAGCATTGGGATGGCCGGTAGCAGGCAATAGATGCACCGCCACCACCTCTAGAGTTCACCTCTGCTCATCCACAAAAAGGTTTGAGTATTGCCTACACCACATGGCCGACCAATAGGCGACCAAGTCCAAAGCCAAAGGTAAGCAAAGTACTAGGTCAGTGACCGACAAGTCATAAGGCGTCCAGCTCAAGACGTTAAAGAAGCGCTACTAGGAGGCAACCTAGTACCTTTTGAATCTATGCTTGTTATTTGATCACTTTTTATAGTAGGACGCACCTAGTTGCTTATGATCCTGGGAATTTAAATAAAACAAGCGCAAGCTCGGAAGGTAGTCATACCTCACAAAATATATATATGTATGTTTAGGTAGAAAGATACCTTAGATGTGCACGTATGTAAACAAAAAAAAACACTTCACAATATATATATATGTATGTTTGGGTAAAAAGATACCTTAGATATGCATGTATGTAAACAAAAAAAGAACACTTCACAAAATATATATATGTATGTTTAGGTAGAAAGATACCTTAGATACGCATGTATGCAAACAAAAAATACTTCACAAAATATATATATGTATGTTTAGGTAGAAAGATACCTTGAATATGCATGTATGTAGCAAAAATACTTCACAAAAAAATATATATGTATGTTTAGGTAGCAAGATACCTTGGATATGCATGTATATAGCAAAAATATCTCACAAAACATATATATGTTTAGGTAGCAAGATACCTTGACACGCATGTATATGGCAAAATACCTCACAAAATATACGTATGGTTAGGTAGCAAAATACCTCATGAAAAAAAGAGAGAGCAAAGAGAGAGCGAGCAAGAAAAGAATAAGAAGAAAAAAATAGAAAGAAAAAATAATAAAAAAATAAAAATAAAAGTTGTCAGCTAAAAAACAACATGCTTTTGAAAAGAGATGACTTCCAACTTTTCTTTGAAAAAATTCGCCGATCATAGCAAGTTTTTGAAAAAAATGTGTGAACACCCGAAGGGTGAACGCTGTGAAATTTCCCCGGACCCCCAAAATGGACTCGGATGAATGCACAAATGGATAAAAGAACATATTTTGGAAACATTGGGTTGATTTAAAATAGAGGAAATGAATCCTGAGCCCTAGCATCACATGACGATAAAAATTTGACACTTGAGTGTCCGCATAGGTGCATGCATGACCAGTTTTGCATAAAATTTCCAAATCATCATTTTTGCATTTTGTGTCATGGAAATAATGTGGGGCATCCCTTTTATCCTTGAACCAAACCAAACCCTGACATGTATCATGTCTAGCCATTCTACAAGCCTTTAGCCAAGAACCTGACTCACCATAAACCTTGACCCAGGGTGAGAATGTCAATCCTTACCCTCGGAAGCAAAAAAAGAAAAGGAAAATTTCCAATCAAAGAGAAAGCAAAACGAAAAGAAAGGAAATTCCCAACCAAAGAATGGGAGAAAGTAAAAAAGGAAGGAAAGAAAGTTCCTGATCAAAGAAACTGGAAGAAATGTGCAGAAAGGTCTTTTGACCAGACAATATTTGAACAATACAGAATTGTCACCAAATGAACAAAAGGAAGGAAAGGAAACCATGACCAAAAGTGGTCTTCTCCCTTTGATTACCAACCAAAATCCTGTGCGTCGGTGACTTGCTCACCTCGCGTCAAACAAGAACAGAAAAGGAAAAAGCCAAAAAAAAAATCAAAAGCCGAAAAACCCACCAAAAGAACCCATTTCCAAGGGAAGTCCTATTGATCCATGATCACGCATGTAATCTTTGATTTGATAGGAAATAATTCGCAAAGTCAAGTCGTGACATATCTATGGTTCGGAATTAGGATAAAACACTTACCTGTGCGAGATTGATACACTTTGAGTGGATTTCTTCTATTTTTGTCGAACCCAGTGTTTCCTCTAAATGGTCATTTAGAAACGAAATGCTAACATCCAAAATCTCATTTATGGTTATGGGGGGTTTCATCAACAAACTCTCCTTCCCCGGTAGACGCATTGTTTTTCACTCAAAAAAGCATATGTTGCTCTAATAAGTTGGAATATTTGTCTCTTTACTAAAGCATGTTTGCATTTTAGTGGAGAAAACACCGAGACTTTTTCAAGTCTCACAAGTTATCCAGAACGACGTAGGTTTGAGTTCCTCATTGGAGGATACATAGGAGCAGGAGCCTCGCTTTTGTCGACCGCACCGCTTTTTGTTACCATGACCCAAAAGCTGGTAGCCCGTGGAGACACCTTACGGTTATCCGCACCTCGTCATTCAGTGACCCCAAGTGTGATTGACGAGCGGAGGCCAATGTGGTCATCTGCGCCCTTTCCGGAGGTATCAGCATTTTCCGGTGGAGACTTTCTCAAGTCTTACAAGTTATCTAGAACTACGTAGGTCTGAGTTCCTCATTGAGGATACGTAGGAGCAAGAGCCTTGCTTTTGTCGGCCGCCCCACAATCTCTGTCATACTGACCCTGAGGTCATGTGACATGCGGAGACAAATTATGGTCATTCCGCACACCTTTTTGCCATTCAGACCCAGTTGTGTCCGATGGCACGCAGAGACAAATTATGGTCATTCTGCGCCCTTTTGTCATCCAGAGGCGGCGGGCCTAATGACATGCAGAGACAAATTATGGTCATTCCGCACACCTTTTTGCCATTCAGACACAGTTGTGTCCGATGGCACGCAGAGACAAATTATGGTCATTCTGCGCCCTTTTGTCATCCAGAGGCGGCGGGCCTGATGACATGCAGAGACAAATTATGGTCATTCCGCACACCTTTTTGCCATTCAGACACAGTTGTGTCCGATGGCACGCAGAGACAAATTATGGTCATTCTGCGCCCTTTCGTCATCCAGAGGCGGCGGGCCCGATGACATGCGGAGACAAATTATGGTCATTCCGCACACCTTTTTGCCATTCAGACCCAGTTGTGTTCGATGGCACGCAGAGACAAATTATGGTCATTCTGCGCCCTTTTGTCATCCAGAGGCGGCGGGCCCGATGACATGCAGAGACAAATTATGGTCATTCCGCACACCTTTTTGCCATTCAGACACAGTTGTGTCCGATGGCACGCAGAGACAAATTATGGTCATTCTGCGCCCTTTTGTCATCCAGAGGCGGCGGGCCCGATGACATGCGGAGACAAATTATGGTCATTCCGCACACCTTTTTGCCATTCAGACACAGTTGTGTCCGATGGCACGCAGAGACAAATTATGGTCATTCTGCGCCCTTTTGTCATCCAGAGGCGGCGAGCCCGATGACATGCGGAGACAAATTATGGTCATTCCGCACACCTTTTTGCCATTCAGACACAGTTGTGTCCGATGGCACGCAGAGACAAATTATGGTCATTCTGCGCCCTTTTGTCATCCAGAGGCGGCGGGCCCGATGACATGCGGAGACAAATTATGGTCATTCCGCACACCTTTTTTCCATTCAGACACAGTTGTGTCCCATGGCACGCAGAGACAAATTATGGTCATTCTGCGCCCTTTTGTCATCCAGAGGCGGCGGGCCCGATGACATGCGAAGACAAATTATGGTCATTCCGCACACCTTTTTGCCATTCAGAAACAGTTGTGTCCGATGGCACGCAGAGACAAATTATGGTCATTCTGCGCCCTTTGTCAATCGCGGCCGACAAGCCCGTTGACACGCGGAGATTTACGTCATCTCCCGCGCTCACAAGATCTATCATACTGACATTTGAGTCACGCTGACGGGCAGAAATACCCGAGTGGTTATCTGTATAAACATTCTTTTGCTATCTGTAAGGCAGAACGCTTGATAGCATGCAGAGACTGACATCGTCTTCTGCACCTTTTGTTCCCCCGGGGACATCAAGTCATTTACATGCGGAGGTATTTTATGGTCACCCGCGACTCTCGTCAACCGAGAGGAACGAAATTAGTGTCTTGTCTTTACTTCCCTTTTATCTCCAATAAAAGACAAGTAAAGAGGGGCAACTGTCATACCCTAATTTCGTCCGGGGACCTTGGCTTGGTGGCATGCAACTTGTATTTGGTCATTTTGAGGTGCTTGGCACCCATCATTAGGCAATTTGTGAAGTTCCGTGATGTGCCGGAAACCAAAAGAAAGTATTGATGCACAATCCGTAAGATTCCGTGACACACCGGACATCAAAAGGAAGCATCGTTGCACAATTCGTGAGGTTCCGTAACATTCCGTAAGTCAAAAAAGGGATGATTATGTAATCCGCAAGTTTCCGTAACATTACGGAAAGACAACAAGTATCGTTACGAAATTCGTAAAGTTTCGTAACGTTACGAAAAAAATCACCAAAAAAAAGGCAAAGGGGGTGTATTTAGTAAAATGGGGGTGCAAATAGTAATTTTCGAATCTGGGCCCTTCTAGAGGTTTCTGGGCAATTTCTTGCTTAAGGTTGAAGTAACCTAGCTCGCCTGGGCGAGCTAGGTGGCCACCACACCCCCCGTTTTGTTGAAAAATGGGATTCTAGGGCTTTCGGGACACCCGTAATGCTTCCGTAAAATTCCCATTACTCTAAATAAGCATAACTAACTTAATACGGGTGAGACGGAAGAGAAAGAAAGAAGAAAATCAAGTCCTATATGCTTCCGTAACTTTTCCGTAAATTACGAAAGAAGGGGGTGAACTTATCAAAATTGGGGGGGGTGCAAATAGCAATTTCGAAATTTTGAATTGGGCCTTCCAGAATGCTTTTTGGAGCTGGGTTGCTTAGCTTGCCTGGGCGAGCTGGGCGGCAACCTCCTCCCCTTTTTTCTTATAAATAGGCTGAAAGGGGTTGTTCTAAGGATCCCAGAGCCCCCTGGCTATGTATTTCAGCTGTTTTGGGTGAAAAAATTGTTTCCGTGAAGAAAATCCAAGCTGAGGTGTTTCCGTAACGCTTCCGAGATGTTTCCGTAAGCAAATCCGTGAAGGTTTTCGTTCGTTCTTCACCGTTCTTCATCCGTTCTTCGTTCTTCAACGGGTAAGTTTTCGAATCCGAGACTTTCAATTCATTTCTTGTTTTTTTAAGCTTTCATCTTTATTTCGTTCATTTTTTATTTCTTTTCTTTCGTCTTTAACGCGCTTTTACCGTTTATTTAAGCCGTTTTCTCACCTAATAAATGATAAAATGAATTTCAATCGATCATTTGTGTTGTAATCTCATTTAATCACTTTTAAAACGAAATCTAACCGATCGTTCACGCTATAACCTCGGTTAAACAAAAAAAAGTAAAATAATAATAAAATAATCAAAATATCTTGAAAAATAATAATAAAATAATCAAAATATCTTCGAATAAAATAATCAAAAAAATCAATCGGACATTTTTCTTTGGAAGTTTCCTTGAATGAATTGATTAATAACTAAAGTGAAACTAAGACTAAAATCAACTCATAAATCAAGTTTTGTCCAAAAAATCACTAAAAGACCGTTTAATGGTCCAACACCTTAAATGACCTTTTGTTCAATAAAAACATATTTTGCAAAAAAGACAAAAACAACTTAACCAAACACTTTGTTCCAAAAGAACTACGTAGGTCTGATTTCCTCATCACAATTGAGGAATACGTAGGAGCAAAGGGAAAACACCCTTGTCGACTACAAAAAGAGAAAAATATAAAAAAAGGGCATAAAAGATATAAGAACGTAAAGGGAACGTAAAAATCAAAGTCATGTTTGCACATTCGATTAAAGGCTGCCGTCCCTTGTGACGGACGTGTGGGGTGCTAACACCTTTCCCGTGCGTAAATACAACTCCCGAACCTTTCACTTAAAAGTTCGTAGATCGCGTCTTTTCCGGTTTTTCCGACGTTTTCCTCAAATAAACGTTGGTGCGACTCCGCGCGTATTCCTTTCGTGGAACACGCATCCCGCAAGTCACGCATCGCCCTCCCGCCGAAGGGTAGGTTGCGACAAGCCCGCTTATCTTTGTAAATATTAGAATAGGTTTTTCCTTCTTCTGGGCCTTGTATTTTGGCCATTCTAGTAGTATATGGTTTTAGCCTTGTATTTCGGGGCATTTTGAGTAGTCTTTGTAGTAAGGACTTTTTTTTTGTATTTTCATGTTTTTTTTTGTCATGGGGGTGAGCTTAGCTATTAGAGAGGTGTGTGTAGCTAAGCTCTAGCTTCTTTAGGAATCTTCTTAAGGAAGCTTCTCAAGGAGGTGAGCTTAGTTATGAGAGGGGTGTGTGTAGCTAAGCTCTAGCTTCTCAAGGAAGTTTTCTAAAGAAAGCTTCTCAAGGAAACTACCTAGTCTATAAATAGAAGCATGTGTAACACTTGTTGTAACTTTGATGAATGAGAGTCTTGTGAGACACAACTCAAAGTTCAACTTCTCTCCCTTTTTCTTCCTTCAATTTCGTGCTCCCCCCTCCCTCTTTCTCTCCCTCTTTCTTTTCCTCCATTGAAGCATCCTCTCCAAGCTTGTTATCCAAGGCTCATCTTGGTGGTGAAGCTCCTTCTTCCATGGCTTATTCCTTAATGGATGACGCCTCCTCTCACCTCCTTTCCTTTGTCTTCCGCTGCATCTCCATGGTGGAAAATCACCATTAAAGGACCCCATTGAAGCTCAAAGATCCAACCTCCATAGAAGCCCCACAAGCAAGCTTCCATCAAGTGGTAATCAGAGCACAAGAGCTTCAAGTAGGTGCTCCTTAAACCTCCATTAATTTTTTTTCTTTACCTTCTGTTCCATTTTTGTTTCTTCATTTTTCTCCATATATCTCCTCACATGTCTTGTTCTAAATGTTGTTAACATGATTCTTTAGAGTTTCCACCGATTAAACTTGCTATAGAAGTTAGATTTGATTTTCTATGGTTCAAATTTCTTGTTCTTGTTCTTGAACCATGAATTGTGTTGAGTTTAGGTTCCTTTGAGTTTTGTCTTGTTATTTTTTGTGGCTGAAGCCTAAACCATAAAATTCTTACAAAAATATTAAAGTAGAAGAAAACCTCAAAAATCTAGAGTGACTTGTTCACCTATTGTAGTTTTGTCATAGAAGTCATGTCTAGTCATGAAACTTGTCACATAAGATTTCTTATGTTGTGCTGAATTTTATTTTCTTGTTTCTTTGTCTAACTCATTTGTTCATGAGTGTATGAAATTCTTTTAGCCTATTATTTGATTTGAGTCAAATCTTTCATGTTAATTAGTCCTTAACATGTTCATGCAAAATTCTTAGAGTCTTTGATTGTGAACCTTTTCTTGAACTTTTAGGTTTCTTTATGATTGTGTCTATTGTGAATTTGAGTTTTGGTGATTGAATTGCTGGCTGAAATGTTGATCATAAGTGAATATTGAACTCCGAAAACTGTGGTAAAAAATCCTAGTGAGTTCAACATACATAGGAAGGTTGAAAGTAAGCCCAAGGCAATCAATATACCATGCTTAAAGAAACAAATCGCTGGTGCTGGCAGCTTGGACATACAAACTTGTAAAAATTACTGAGAATTGGTTACTTCGAATTTTGAGCTGAAATTTTTACTGAATTTTCTAAACATCTGGAAAAAAGTTATAAAAAAATAAACAAGTGATTTGGATAAAAGGAAAAAATACGAAAAATCGAACAAGTTGGCAGGAAAATCAGTATCCAGAAAAAAAAGGTGAAAAGGAAGGGTGCTTGTTGTTTTGACTCAAAATTTATTTTATAATTGGAAATTTCAATTCAAAATTAGTGTGAAGACAAGTGCCAAAGCTAGAGTTTTTTTTAGTCTTTTTTTTCAGTTTTTTTACTCTACTCTAGAGCCATTCTAAGTTTCTCTTTGAGTCCTAGCTTGCTTCTATGTCCTTTTCATTGCTTTAATTGTTGAATAATCCTTGAAAAATTGTCTTGTTAAAACTCCATTGGTTTAGCTTTCATTTTATTTTTTTTGGTCTTTGGTTATTGCTTGTCTCTTTGTTTCCTTGTTTGTGGGTTGCCATATAGGGAATTGGAAGGAGGATTGGTGCCATCCCTTGAAGAATTTGAGTCAAGAAGCAAGGGGCCAACCACCTTAAGAGCTATTGGACTAAGAAGCACTCCAAATTGAGTGAATCACCAAAGAGAGAACAACCACCAAAATTGAGGACCGTTTTGTAATTTTGTAATTTGCAATTTACTTACCTTCATTGCTTTCAAGTTTTGTAACAAAAAGGCCTTTCATTGGAAGTGTGTTGGGAGCCTCCAATAGGTTACCGAACTTCCATTTGTGTGTAATAATTTTAGGCAATTTTTCCTTAGGATAGTGAGTGTTTTGTTGGGAACCTTGAATGTGGTCATCCAAACACTCTTAGGATTCGCCTAGTTTACATTTCTTGCTTACTTTCATAGCTTATTTCCTTTACCTTCCATTGTCAAACCGCCTAGATAGCTTTCCTTTTATCAATTAGTTTTTTTACCTTATCTTTCACACCTCTTTTAGTGTTTATTTGGCTAGTTTCAACCATAGTTTCTTTTACCTTTTGTTTTCAAACCTCCAACAAGAAAGAACCACAACTTAGGAACCAACACGAGTCATCATTCATCTAGTGTTAATGGCAAGGGTACTAGTCATAAAGACCCTTTATCTAGAATCTTAGATGAGTTGAGTTCCCTCAAGTTATGGAAAGAAAAACAAGAAAGAAAAGAAAAGGGAAAAAAAAGAGTGGAAGAAATAAGTCAAGATGAAAGAAAGAAAATAAGAGAGGAAGAAAGAAGAAAAATAATGAAAGAAATGAAAAGAGAAAAACATGCCTCCTATAGTAGTCATAACTCTTGCAAAAGCTTAAGTGAAGAACTTCGTGACTATTACAAAGGAAGGCATAGGTCACATCTTAGACCTCACTCCCATAGAAGAGAAAAGGAAAGAAAGCCTCAAGAGGCTAACATTAAACTCTCATACTTCCATGGAAAGGACAATGTAGAGGCTAACTTAGATTGGGAAATAAGGGTAGAGCAACAACTTAAAAAGAAGTCTACTTCAAAATCTTATGGCTCTCACTCTTATCCAAAGAAAGACCAAGGTCAAGGCATCTTAGGGGTGACACCTTCTAAGCCCAAAGATGATAAGGGGAAGACAATAGAAAACAAGCCCCTAAGGCTAGTATGCAAGAGAAAACTAGCTCTATAAAGTGCTTTAAATGTCTTGGAAGAGGACACATTACTTCTCAATGCCCCACCACAAAAACCATGATTATGAGGGGCCAAGACATTTATAGTAGCCAAGATGAGGCTACTACTTCACCTTTCTCTAGTGAAAGTGAAGAAGCAAAAGAGGAAGAATCTAGTAAAGAAACCTACCCCCAAGAAGATGGACAACCATTAGTGGTTAAAGAGAAGTGTAAGGAGATAAGTGTCTCCTACAAGAGGTTAGCTAAGAGGGAAACTCATTTTACAATAAAGACAAACATTAAAGAAACTTTCCCTCTTAGACAACCTCCACATTTTCTCTTTTGTAAAAAGACACTTGCTAGCATTGCCACACCTCTTGGGCTTGAGTTTATTCCTCAAGTAAAGAAGTTGTTGGATGAGGGTTTGGTTCGCAAGAGCTTAAATCCTTGTGCTTTGTTGGTGCCCAAAATAGGTATTATTAGGCACCAAGTCCCTAAAATTGGTGGTATGATGAATGTTTTGAGTGGTGCAACCCTCTTTTGTAAAATCGCTCGTACACCTAACATCTTCATGGTGTGTGTACATAGGGACCCATTAGGTAGGTTTGTTCTTATTTTTAGTTTCAATACAAACTTAGGTACTTATATGGGACACCTTAGGTTTGTCATACTTTTTGGTAGGAATAATCAATATGAAAATACAAAAAAAGGTATGTTTTATTGCGTTACTTTTCTTAATTTTTCAAATAGTGATCAAGGGGTTCCCATGAACCCTAAGAGAATAAAGGTCATTCCTGAGTGGCCCCCTCACCAAGTATAAGAAAAATTTGGGGCTTCCATGACTTAACAAACTTTTACAAAAGGTTTGTCCCATATTTTTCTATACTTGTAGCACCACTCATTGAGTTGGTGAGAAACTATGTTCCTTCATGGGAAGATGCCCAGGAAATGGGTTTTCAGACCATACCTTACTTCAACATACCAAACACCACTAATACATATGTTTTTGTTCTTTTTACAGGTTTTGAGGGAAGGAGCCCAGAGTATGAAGAACCTCGGGATTTGAGGTCAAATCCTTTCCATGGTGAAGGGACTGATGCAATCCTACCATTCAAGGGCATTGGGTAGAAGACTCCAAGTAGATTGGGCTAGAGATCCAAGGGAAGGCCCTAGGGTTCTCTTGAGCCTTAGGGTAGATTTCCAGCCCATAGGCTAAGTATGAGCCCGCTTATCTTTGTAAATATTAGAATAGGTTTTTCCTTCGTCTGGGCCTTGTATTTTGGCCATTCTAGTAGTATAGGGTTTTAGCCTTGTATTTCGGGGCATTTTGAGTAGTCTTTGTAGTAAGGACTTTTTTTTTGTATTTTCATGTTTTTTTTGTCATGGGGGTGAGCTTAGCTATTAGAGAGGTGTGTGTAGCTAAGCTCTAGCTTCTTTAGGAATCTTCTTAAGGAAGCTTCTCAAGGAGGTGAGCTTAGTTATGAGAGGGGTGTGTGTAGCTAAGCTCTAGCTTCTCAAGGAAGTTTTCTCAAAGAAGCTTCTCAAGGAAGTTTTCTAAAGAAAGCTTCTCAAGGAAGTTTTGTAAAGAAAGCTTCTCAAGGAAGCTACCTAGTCTATAAATAGAAGCACGTGTAACACTTGTTGTAACTTTGATGAATGAGAGTCTTGTGAGACACAACTCAAAGTTCAACTTCTCTCCCTTTTTCTTCCTTCAATTTCGTGCTCCCCCCTCCCTCTTTCTCTCCCTCTTTCTTTTCCTCCATTGAAGCATCCTCTCCAAGCTTGTTATCCAAGGCTCATCTTGGTGGTGAAGCTCCTTCTTCCATGGCTTATTCCTTAATGGATGGCGCCTCCTCTCACCTCCTTTCCTTTGTCTTCCTGATGTGCCATCATTTTCTTCTATTTTCTAAACCTTTTTTGCACCATTTTAATTATTGATTGGTCTTAATTGTCAATTAATTAGGCAGTTTTATTATTTGGGCCCATTCAGCTAATTTGATGTTTTTAATCTAATTTCAGGAATTAATGAAGCATTGGGCTTGAATCTAGCATTGGGCTTGAATCTAGAATTGGGCTTGGACTTGAAGAGGGCAGACTAATTTATTCTATAAAATTAGATCTTATCTTATCTAGATATTATTTAGATTTGATCTCATCTAGATATTATTTCATCTAGATCTTATCTTATCTTATCTTATCTTATCTAGATTTGATTTGATTTTACTTATGGGATTGGATTTAAAACATATTTGTAAGCTTTGGGGCTGAAAAAAAACTATATAACAGCACCAAGGTTCTAGTTTAGGGGGCTCCCTCTCTCCCTCGCGGGAGACTCTCTCTCTCTCCTCTCTCTCTTCTATTTTTCGTTTTTAGTTTTAGTCTCTCTTCTCTTTCTCTTTTATTTTCGTTTTTTTACAATTCCAGTTCAGACTTTTAGTTTTATCAATAAAATTTCATTCTCTATTTGATTAATGGAAGGCTAAGTCCGCAGCGTTGTTTTCCCTTGAGGATCAAGCACAGTTCTCTTTGAGGTTCTATTATTACTGTTAAATTCTGTTTAGTTTTTTCTCTTCACTAATTGCTTTGAATTTGTTGCTTTTAATTCATGCATGCTTAGTGCTTGATTAATTGTCTCTGCGCTTAATTTACGTTCATGCTTAATGATCGTTTATGAGTAATTGGTGTATGTGATGCTTAATCACATAATGAATGCCTTATGTTGAATTTCGCTTAGTAATTTAATTTAGGGTTGGATTAAGTGGTTAAACTGATAAAGGATAAAACTCTCGTAACCTAGGATAAGAGACTTGCTTGTGAATCAAGGGGAAGCAACGTGTTTTAATTCTGATATTTTCTAATTCACATATATTCGCTGTTTAATTTACAAAAGCAAACAACCCCCCCCCCCCATCGTTACTGTTACTGTTACTGCAAGTATATTATGAACATTTGGCTTGTCACTGCTCGTTGGGAAACGACCTAGGATCACTTCCTAGTTACTACATTTTAATGTTTATTTGATTCGGGTACGGCCTCGATCACTTCCGCTGCATCTCCATGGTGGAAAATCACCATTAAATGACCCCATTGAAGCTCAAAGATCCAACCTCCATAGAAGCCCCACAAGCAAGCTTCCATCATCTAAGAATCCAATTCTCCACTCTAGAACCAAGCACATAGAAATTAGGCATCATTTCCTTAGAGATCATGTCCTCAAAGGTGACTGTGTTCTAGAATTTGTAGATACCAAAAATCAACTCGCATATATCTTCACATAACCAATACCCAAAGATTCCTTCTACACCGTTAGAAGAGAATTAGGACTTCTAGATGCTAGTGACTTAGACAAATGATTTGTTTTATGTTATGATGACTTATGACTTGTTTAATACATATGCTTTTATTATGTTTTGTGAATGATTTATGACATTATGTTATTTATTCTTTGAACATAGGTTATGTGTGTTAAACTTAATATTTTTGATGATATATATGTCTAGTGGTATGTACTTCCATTTGGTATTGTGTTGTATGTATGATTTCGAATTATTCATGTATGTTTTATTTTACGCACTTTGGCCTTTTTGATGTTGCCAAAGGGGGAGAAAAAATGGGTGTTTTTGAAATCAAGATATTATATTTTTAAAATTTTAAAATTAAGCATAAATTCAAAAAGAAAGGGGGAGAAAGAGATGAGTGAACGATAGAGAAAAACTTGTATGTATTCTCTTGATTTCAGGATTTTCATCATCAAAAAGGGGGAGATTGTGGAAGCAATGCCTTCCATGATTATTTTGATGATGCCAAAGAATCAAGAGTTAATCAAGTTCGAAATAATCAGGAGTCAAAAAGCTTCAAGAATCAAGTTTCAAAGAATCAAGATTCAAGAATAATCAAGTTTCAAGAATCAAGATTCAAGAACAATCAAGTTCAAGATTCAAGACTCAAGATTCAAGAATCAAGAGAAGACTCAATAAAGATAAGTACTAAAAAAGTTTTTCAAAACATTGAGTAGCACAAGAACTTTTCACAAAATCTTTTACCAAAGAGTTTTACTCTCTGGTAATCGATTACCAGAAGGTAGTAATCGATTACCAGTAGCTCGCATTGTTTTCAAAGTTGATTTACAAAGCTGTAATCGATTACCATGAGCATGTAATCGACTACCAATGTTTTAAAACGTTAGATTTCAAATTTCAAGAGTCACAACTAGTGATAAAACATTTTCAAATCATTTTAAACTTGTGTAATCGATTACACAATACTTGTAATCGATTATCAGAGTTTCTAAACATTTTGATTTTCAAATTTAAACATGAAGAGTCACATCTGTTGATGTGTAATCGATTACACCTTGATGGTAATCGATTACCAGTGACTGATTTCGAAAAATAAATTTCCAAAAGTCACAATTCTTAAAGTGACTTGTTTCTGAAGATTTTTTCAAAAGTCACAACTTTTTAAGTGACTAGTTTTCAAAAGAGTCACAATTTTTAAAAGGTGACTAGTTTTTAAGAAATTGCCAAAAGTCACAAACTTTAACTTGAGTCATCAAATGATTATAAATATGTGACCATGGCATGAATTTCAATAACATTTTTTTACAGAACTTTCTGATTCATTTCTCTTCATCTTTCTAAGAGTTTTTGTTCAATACTTTCTCTTTCAGGAAAAGTTCATTGACCAGAAACTTGTGCTACTTTTCTTCTTCATTCACTTCTTCCTTTTGCCAAAAGAATCAAAGGACTAACCGCCTGAGTTCTTTTGTGTCTCCCTTCTCCCTCTTCCAAGAGAATTCAAAGGACTAACAACCTGAGAATTCTTTGTCTTAACACATTGAAGGGTACATCCTTTGTGGCTCAAGTAGAGGGTACATCTACTTGGGTTGTTATACTGAGAACAAGAGAGGGTACATCTCTTATGGATTAGTTCAAGTGGAGGGTACATTCACTTGGTTGTTCAAAGAGAACAAGAGAGGGTACATCCCTTGTGGATCATTGGCTTGTAATGGATTTTACAAGGTTGAAAGAAATCTCAAGAATTGTTGGTTGCTTGCGGACTGGATGTAGGCACGAGTTGTTGTCGAACTAGTATAAATCTTGTGTTTGTCTTCTTCTTCCCTATACTCTTTAATTTCCGCTGTGTACTTTTAATTGCCGCTTTTACTTTTGGTTAAGTTTTTGTTTCTCTTCTTTACTTTCTTAACTTAGTAGTAAAAGCCTAGTTGAATCTAGTAACATTAAGATGGATAAATTTTAATTAGTCACGACACATTAATAATTAATTCAACCCCCCTTCTTAATTATTCCGAGGCCACTTGATCCAACATTTAAGTGCTGCTCACAATAAGGATTGGAAGAGGAAATTGGTGCATTGCTTGGAGGAAGATTTTTGAGTCTTGGAGGTTAACCATCCTTGGAGCACCATTGGATTTGAAGCAACCAAAGCCTCACCAAATTTTGAGTGAAACACTTGAGAAAACAAACAAGCATTGAAGACAAATTTGAAGACCTTAATTGTGTTGGATCAAGTGGCCTTGAAATAATTTAGAAGGGGGGGTTGAATTAATTATGAACATGTCTTAACTAATTAAAAATCTATCCTTCTTAATGTTACTAGATTCAATTAGGCTTTACTACTAAGTTATGTAATTTAAACAAAAGTAAAGCATAAAAGAAAAGTACACAACGGAAACTAAAGAGTGTAGGGAAGAAGAAAACAAACACAAGAATTTTTTACTGGTTCGACAACAACCCGTGGCTACATCCAGTTCCCAAGCAACCTGCGGTTCTTGAGATTTCTTTCAACCTTGTAAAATCCTTTACAAGCCAAAGATCCACAAGGGATGTTCCCCTTGTTCTCTTTGAAAAACCAAGTGGATGTACCCTCCACTTGAACTAATCCACAAGAGATGCACCCTTTCTTGTTCTCAGTATAACAATCCCCATGTAGATGTACCCTATACTTGTACCACAAAGGATGTACCCTCCAATGTGTTGAGACAAAGAATTCTCAGGCAGTTAGTCCTTTGAAATCTTTTGCTTAAGGGGAAGGGAAGAATCAAAAGAATTCTCAGGCGGGGTCCTTTGAATTCTCTTGGAAAGGGAGAAGAGAGACACAAGGTTCAGGCGATTAGTCCTTCATTCTTTTGGCAAAGGGAGAAGAGAATGAAAAAGATGAATGACACAAGTTTTTGAACAAAGAACTTTTCTTGGAAGAGAAAGTGTTGATAAAAAACTTTTTAGAAAGATGAATAGAAAAAGAAATCAGAAAATTTTGTAGACAAAGTTGAAAGATATTGAATGATGTTGAGAGAGGATTGAAAGATAGTTTGAAAGATAGATGATTATGATCAATATTCATTTCATTCCAAGGTCACATATTTATAATTTCTTGATGACTCAAGTCAAAACTTGTAACTCTTGGCAATTCCTTTAAAACTAATTACTTATAAAGTTATGACTTTTGAAATAATCTTCAGAAACAAGTCACTTGAAGAATTGTGACTTTTGGAAATGAATTTTTTGAAAACAGTCACTGGTAATCGATTACCATTAAGGTGTAATCGATTACACAACAACAGATGTGACTCTTCATTTTGAATTTTGAAAATCTTAACGTTTTAAAACACTGGTAATCGATTACATGTTTATAGTAATCGATTATAGCTTTGTAAATCAGTTTGAAAAACAATGCTGGCTACTGGTAATCGATTACTACCTTCTGGTAATCGATTACTAGAGAGTAAAACTCTTTGGTAAAAGATTTTGTGAAAACTTCATGTGCTACTCAATGTTTTTGAAAAACAATTTAGTACTTATCTTGATTGAGTCTTCTCTTGATTCTTGAATCTTGAGTCTTGAATCTTGATCTTAATTTTTCTTGAATCTTGATTCTTAAATCTTGAATCTTGAAACTTGAAACTTGATTCTTGAATCTTGACTCTTTGCTTGAAATTTTGCTTAACTCTTGATTCTTTGGCATCATCAAAATAACCTTGGAAGACATTGCTTCCACAAATTGTTTTGTTAAATTTGTTGTAATAGAACAATTGAGTGCTGATTTTTTTTATTGCAATTCCTTGTATTTGGACATTATTCGCTGGTGTATTGGGAGTCTCCAAGAGACCACCCAAACCTCTATTTGTGTGTAATATCTTAGTGTAAACCGTGTAGAATAAGTGAAGAGCTAGTTGGGACCTCCAAAGGGTCATCCAAGCCTTTACATAGAAAACCGTCTAGCTTGCTTTAAATTTCCTTTACCTTCCATTGTCAAACTGCCTAGATAGCTTGCTTTTTACCAATTAGTTTTTACCATATCTTTCACACCTCTTTTGGTGTTTATTTTGGCTAGTTTCAACCATAGTTTCTTTTACCTTTTGTTTTCAAACCCCCAACAAGAAATAAGCACAACATAGGAACCGACATGAGTCTTCATTCTTAATCTAGTGTTAATGGTGAGGGTTCTACTCCTAAGGACCCCTTGTATAGGATATTAGATAAGTTGAGATCCCTTAAATTGTGGAAATAAAAACAAGAGAGAAAAGAAAAAGGAAAAAAAAGAGTGGAAGAAATAAGTTAAGATGAAAGAGAGTAAATAAAAAAGGAAGAAAGAAGAAAATTAATGAAAGAATTAAGAAGAGGAAGAAATGCTTCCTATGGTAGTCATGAGTCGTGTAAAAGTTTGAGTGAAGAGTAAAGTGACTATTATGGAGGGTGGCATAGGTCCCATACTAGACCTCACTCCCAAAGAAGATAAAAGGATAGAAGGTCCAAAGAGGTTAGCATTAGCCTCCCATATTTCTATGGAAAAGATCATGTTGAGGCCTACCTAGATTGAGAAATAAAGTTTGAACAACTCTTTGCTAGCCATCATATTAGTGAAGAGAGAAAAGTTCCATTGGCTACCCTTAGCTTCCAAGGGTTGCCCTCTATTGGTCGATTTCCCTTGTTAGGGAAAGAAGGATTCATGGAGATCCTCCAATAGAGTATTAGAATGATCTTCAGAGTGCCCTTAGGAAGAGGCACATTCCCTCTTACTATGAAAGGGAGCTTATGGACAAGCTCCAAAGTCTTAGACAAGGGGGTATGAGTGTCAAAGAATATAGACAACAAATGGAACTACTCCTTCTAAGGGTTGGACTTAGGGAGGAGGAAAGAACAAGCATCGCTAGGTTCCTTAGTGGGCTTAATATGGAAGTGAGGGACAAGGTTGAACTCCTTCCACATAGGGACCTAGATGAGCTAGTCTAACTTTGTATAAGTGTGGAACAATAACTTAAAAGAAAGCATTCTTCAAAATCTTATGGCTTTCGCTCTTATCGAAGGAAGGACCAAGCCCAAGGAATTTTGGGGGTTGCACCTTCAAAACCAAAGGAAGATAAGGGTAAGACCATAGAGGAACCCACCCCTAAGACTAGTTCCCAAGCAAGGACTAGCAACATTAAATGCTTCAAATGTCTTGGAAGAGGTCACATTGCCTCTCAATGCCCTACAAAGAAAACCATGATTATGAGGGGTCGAGACATTTATAGTAGTCAAGAGGAGACTACTTCTTCCCCTTCCTCTAGTGAAAGTGAAGATGAAGAAAGAGGTGAAGAGTCTAGTGCGGAAGTCTACCCCCATGAAGAAGGTGACCTCCTAATGGTTAGAAGGCTCCTTGGAGGCCAATCTTATGATCTATCCCAATCCTTAAGAGAGAACATCTTTAAAAAAAGATGCAAAATTTTAGATAAAACTTATTCTCTCATTGTGGATAGTGGATCTTGTTGCAATTGTTGTAGCACAAGATTAGTTTCCATGTTGAACTTCACTATCATTCCCAACCTTAACCTTATAAACTCCAATGGCTCAATGAGCAAGGGGAAATGATAGTTAACCAATAAGTGAAGGTACATTTCTCCATTGGGACATATAATGATGAAGTTATTTGTGATATAGTTCCCATGGAGGCAGGGCATATTCTCTTAGGAAGGCCATGACAATTTGATAGGAAGATCATTTACAATGGCCTAACTAATGAGATTATCCTCACCCATCTTGGCACTAAATTTGTGTTGCATCCTCAAACACCTTCACAGGTAGCTAAAGATCAACTTACAATGAAGGACGAGAGGGATGAGGAAAAGTTAGAAAAAAAAATAGTAAGGACTTGGCTCCAAAGGTCAAGGAGAATGAAAAAGAGGGAGGGTGTTCCTCTAAGAATGTTGTAAAGAAGGAGAGTCATTTTGCAATAAAAGGAGATATTAAGAAAGCTCTTCTTCTTAAGCAATCTTTCTACCTTCTCCTCTCAAGGGAGACTTCCCTTAGCACTACCACAATTCCCACACTTGAGACCATTCCCCCAAAGGTCCAAGAACTCTTACAGGAATTTGGTGATGTATTTCCCAAAGAGACACCCCTTGGGTTACCTCCTCTTAGGGGAATAGAACACCAAATAGACTTAGTCCCAGGAGCAAGCCTTCCTAATAGGCCAACTTATAGGACTAATCCTCAAGAGACCAAGGAGATTGAATCCCAAGTTAAGGAATTGTTGAAGAAGGGCTAGGTCAAAGAGATCCATGAGGGTAAAGAGATCCATGAGGGTGGGCTAATGATGCAATCCTACCCCGCAAGGGCATTGGATAGAAGACTCCAAGTAGATTGGGTCAGAGATCCAAGGGAAGGCCCTAGGGTTCTCATGAGCCTTAGGGTAGATTTTGAGCCCATGGGCTAAGTATGAGCCCACTTATCTTTGTAAATATTAGAATAGGTTTTTCCTTAGTTTGGGCCTTGTATTTTGGCCATTCTAGTAGTATAGGGTTTTAGCCTTGTATTTCGAGGCATTTTGAGTAGTCTTTGTAGTAGGGATTTTTTTTTTGTATTTTCATGTATTTTGCCATGGGCGTGAGCTTCGCTATTATAGGGGGTGTGTAGCTAAGCTCTAGCTTCTCATCTCAAGGAGGTAACCTTAGCTATTAGAGAGGTATGTGTAGCTAAGCTCTAACTACTTTAGGAATCTTCTTAAGGAAGCTTCTCAAGGAGGTGAGCTTAGTTATGAGAGGGGTGTGTGTAGCTAAGCTCTAGCTTCTCAAGGAAGCTACCTAGTCTATAAATAGAAGCATGTGTAACACTTGTTGTAACTTTGATAAATGAGAGTCTTGTGAGACACAACTCAAAGTTCAACTTCTCTCCCTTTTTCTTCCTTCAATTTCGTGCTCCCCCTCTTTCTTTCTCTCTTTCTTTCTTTTCCTCCATTGAAGCATCCTCTCCAAGCTTCTTATCCTAGGCTCATCTTGGTGGTGAAGCTCCTTCTTCCATGGCTTATTCCCTAGTGGATAGTGCCTTCTCTCACCTCTTCTCCTTTGTCTTCTGCTCCATCTCCATGGTGGAAAATCACCATTAAAGGACCTCACTGAAGCTTGAAGATCCAGCCTCCATAGAAGCCCCACAAGCAAGCTTCCATCAAGTGGTAATCAAAGCACAAGAGCTTCAAGTAGGTGCTCCTTAAACCTCCATTAATTGTTTTCGCTCTACCTTCTCTTCCATTGTTGTTTCTTCATTTTTCTCCATGTATCTCCTCACATGTCTTGTGATAAATATTGTTAACATGATTCTTTAGAGTTTCCACCGATTAAACTTGGTATAGAAGCTAGATTTGATTTTCTATGGTTCAAATTTCTTGTTCTTGTTCTTGAACCATGAATTGTGTAGAGTTTAGGTTCCTTTGATTTTTGTCTTGTTATTTTTTGTGGCTGAAACCTATACCATAAAATTCTTACAAAAATATTAAAGTAGAAGAAAACCTCAAAAATATAGAGTGACTTGTTCACCTATTGTAGTTTTATCATAGAAGTCATGTCTAGTCATGAAACTTGTCACATAAGATTTCTTATGTTGTGCTGAATTTTATTTTCTTGTTTCTTTGTCTAACTCATTTGTTCATGTGTCAAATCTTCCATGTTAATTAGCCCTTAACATGTTCATGCAAAATTCTTAGAGAATCTTTGATTGTGAACCTTTTCTTGAACTTTTAGGTTTCCTTATGATTGTGTCTATTGTGAATTTGAGTTTTGGTGATTGAATTGCTGGCTGAAATGTTGATCCTAAGTGAATATTGAACTCCTAAAACTGTGGTAAACAATCCTAGTGAGTTCAACATACATAGGAAGGTTGAAAGTAAGCCCAAGGCAATCAATATACCATGCTTAAAAAAAACAATCGCTGGTGCTGGCAGCTTGGACATACAAACTTGTAAAAATTACTGAGAATTGGTTACTTTGAATTTTGAGCTGAAATTTTTACTGAATTATCTAGACATCTGAAAAAAATTAGAAAAAAAAGAAACAAGTGATGTTGATGAAAGGAAAAAATACGAACAATGACACAAGTTGGGTCTTTTTTGAGTCTTTTTTTTATAGTTTTTTTTACTCTACTCTAGAGCCATTCTAAGTTTCTCTTTGAGTCCTAGCTTGCTTCTATGTCCTTTTCATTGCTTTAATTGTTGAGTACTCCTTAAAAAATTGTCTTGTTAAAAATCCATTGGTTTAGATTTCAATTCATTTTTTTTGGTATTTGGTTATTGCTTGTCTCTTTGTTTCCTTGTTTGTGGGTTGCCATATAGGGAATTGGAAGGAGGATTGGTGCCATCCCTTGAAGAATTTGAGTCAAGAAGAAAGAGGCCAGCCACCTTAAGAGCTATTGGATGAAGAAGCACTCCAAATTGAGTGAATCACCAAAGAGAAAACAACCACCAAAATTGAGGACCGTTTTGTAATTTTTTAATTTGCAATTTACTTACATTCATTGCTTTCAAGTTTTGTAATAAAAAGGCCTTTCATTGGAAGTGTGTTGGGAGCCTCCAATAGGTTACGAAACTTCCATTTGTGTGTAATAATTTTAGGCAATTTTTCCTTAGGATAGTGAGTTTTTTGTTGGGAACCTTGAATGTGGTCATCCAAACACTCTTAGGATTTTCCTAGTTTACATTTCTTGCTTACTTTCATAGCTTATTTCCTTTACCTTCCATTGTCAAACCGCCTAGATAGCTTTCCTTTTACCAATTAGTTTTTTACCTTATCTTTCACACCTCTTTTAGTGTTTATTTTGGCTAGTTTCAACCATAGTTTCTTTTACCTTTTTGTTTTCAAACCTCCAACAAGAAAGAACCACAACTTAGGAACCAACATGAGTCATCATTCATCCAGTGTTAATGGCGAGGGTACTAGTCATAAAGACCATTTATCTAGAATCTTAGATGAGTTGAGTTCCCTCAAGTTATGGAAAGAAAAACAAGAGAGAAAAGAAAAAGGAAAAAAAAAAGAGTGGAAGAAATAAGTCAAGATGAAAGAAAGAAAATAAGAGAGGAAGAAAGAAGAAAAATAATGAAAGAAATGAAAAGCGAAAAACATGCCTCCTATAGTAGTCATAACTGTTCCAAGAGCCTAAGTGAAGAACTTTGTGACTATTACGAAGGAAGGCATAGGTCACATCTTAGACCTCACTCCCATAGAAGAGAAAAGGAAAGAAAGCCTCAAGAGGCTAACATTAACCTCATATACTTCCATGGGAAGGACAGTGTAGAGGCTAACTTAGTTTGGGAAATAAGGGTAGAGCAACAACTTAAAAAGAAGTCTACATCAAAATCTTATGGCTTTCACTCTTATCCAAAGAAAGACCAAGGTCAAGGCATCTTAGGGGTGACACCTTCTAAGCCCAAAGATGATAAGGGGAAGACAATAGAAAAGCAAGCCCCTAAGGCTAGTTTGCAAGAGAAAACTAGCTCTATAAAGTGCTTTAAATGTCTTGGAAGAGGAAACATTACTTCTCAATGCCCCACCACAAAAACCATGATTATGAGGGGCCAAGACATTTATAGTAGCCAAGATAAGGCTACTACTTCACCTTCCTCTAGTGAAAGTGAAGAAGCAAAAGGGGAAGAATCTAGTGAAGAAATCTACCCCCAAGAAGAAGGACAACAATTAGTGGTTAAAGAGAAGTGTAAGGAGGTAAGTGTCTCCTCCAAGAGGATAGCTAAGATGGAAACTCATTTTACAATAAAGACAAACATTTAAGAAACTTTCCTTTTAGACAACCTCCACATTTTCTCTTTTGTAAAAATACACTTGTTAGCATTGCCACACCTCTTGGGCTTGAGTTTATTCCTCAAGTAAAGAAGTTGTTGGATGAGGGTTTGGTTCACAAGAGCATAAATCCTTGTGCTTTGTTGGTGCCCAAAATAGGTATTATTAGGCACCAAGTCCCTAAAATAGGTGGTATCATGAATGTTTTGAGTGGTGCAACCCTCTTTTATAAAATCACTCGTGCACCTAACATCTTCATGGTGTGTGTACATAGGGACCCATTAGGTAGGTTTGTTCTTATTTTTAGTTTCAATACAAACTTAGGTATTCATATGGGACACCTTAGGTTTGTTATATTTTTTGGTAGGAATAATTAATATGAAAATACAGAAAAAGGTATGTTTTATTGCGTTACTTTTCTTAATTTTTCAAATAGTGATCAAGGGGTTCCCATGAACCCTAAGAGAATAAAGGTCATTCCTGAGTGGCCCCCTCACCAAGTATAAGAATAATTTAGGGCTTCCATGACTTAAAAAAATTTTACAAAAGGTTTGTCCCATATTTTTCTATACTTGTAGCACCGCTCATTGAGTTGGTGAGGAACCATGTTCCATCATGGGAAGATGCCCAGGAAATGGGTTTTCAGACCTTACCTTACTTCAACATACCAAACACCACTAATAGATATATTTTTGTTCTTTTTATAGGTGTTGAGGGAAGGAGCCCAGAGTATGAAGAACCTCAAGATTGGAGGTCAAATCCTTTCCAAGGTGGAGGGAATGATGCAATTCTACCCCGCAAAGGCATTGGATAGAAGACTCCAAGTAGATTGGGCCAGAGATCCAAGGGAAGGCCCTAGGGTTCTCATGAGTCTTAGGGTAGATTTCGAGCCCATGGGCAAAGTATGAGCCCGCTTATCTTTGTAAATATTAGAATAGGTTTTTCCTTCGTCTGGGCCTTGTATTTTGGCCATTCTAGTAGTATAGGGTTTTAGCCTTGTATTTTGAGACATTTTGAGTAGTCTTTGTAGTAGGGATTTTTTTTGTATTTTCATGTACTTTGTCTTGGGGGTGTGCTTAGCTATTAGAGAGGTGTGTGTAGCTAAGCTCTAGCTTCTCATCTCAAGGAGGTGAGCATAGCTATTAGAGAGGTATGTGTAGCTAAGCTCTAGATTCTTTAGGAATCTTCTTAGGGAAGCTTCTCAAGGAGGTAAACTTAGTTATGATAGGGGTGTGTGTAGCTAAGCTCTAGCTTCTCAAGGAAGTTTTCTCAAAGAAGCTTCTCAAGGAATTTTTCTCAAGAAAGCTTCTCAAGGAAGCTACCTAGTCTATAAATAGAAGCATGTGTAACACTTGTTGTAACTTTGATGAATGAAAGTCTTGTGAGACACAACTCAAAGTTCCACTTCTCTCCCTCTTTTCTTCCTTCAATTTCGTGCTCCCCCCTTTCTATTTCTCTCCCTCTTTCTTTTCCTCCATTGAAGCATCATCTCCAAGGCTCATCTTGGTGGCAAAGCTTCTTCTTCCTTGGCTTATTCCCTTGTGGATGGTGCCTCCTCTCTCCTCTTCTCCTTTAGCTTCCGCTGCATCTCCATGGTGGAAAATCACCATTGAAGGACCTCAATGAAGCTCAAAGATCCATCCTCCATAGAAGCTCCACAAGCAAGCTTCCATCAGCTAATGGGGCATTTTGGAATTGGCAAGACTCTTGTCTTCCTGAAGGAAAAATTATTTTGGCCCCATATGAAAAAGATGTCCATAGGTATTGCACTAGGTATGTGGCTTGTTTACAAGCCAAGTCTAGGGTGATGCCTCATGGGCTATACACACCTTTACCCATTCCATCTACACCTTGGGTAGATATTAGTATGGACTTTGTCCTTGGGCTTCCTAGGACCCAGAGGGGTGTAGACTCTATCTTGGTGGTGGTGGATAGGTTTAGGAAGATGGCTCATTACATACCATGCCACAAGGTAGATGATGCTAGTTACATCTCAAGACTCTTCTTTTGAGAAGTTATGAGGCTTCATGGTTTTCCTAAGACTATTGTGTCTGATAGAGATGCTAAGTTCCTTAGCCATTTTTGGAAAACTTTATGGGCTAAGCTAGGAACTAAGCTCATTTTCTCCACCACTTGTCACCCACAGACTGATGGGCAGACAGAGGTAGTGAATAAATATATATCCATATTGTTAAGGGCTCTCCTAAAAGGCAATCACAAGTCTTAGGATGAGTACCTTCCTCATGTGGAGTTTGCCTATAACAACGGGGTTCATAGAACTACCAGGCAATCACTTTTTAAGGTTGTCTATGGGTTCAATCCTCTCATACCTTTGGACCTAATTCCCCTTTTACTTGACACTTCTTTTATACATAAAGAAGGGGTATCTAGGTCAGAGTTTGTGAAAAAATTACATGAGAGGGTAAGGAACCAAATAGAGAACCAAATAAAGGTGTAAGCAGCTAAAGGCAATAGTGGAAGGAAGGAGTTGATGCTTAATGAAGGGGATTGGGTTTGGCTCCATCTTAGGAAGGATAGATTTCCTACTAAGAGAAAGTCCAAACTTAGCTCTAGAGGTGATGGCCCTTTTCAGGTCTTGGAGATGATCAACAAAAATGCTTATAGGCTAGACCTCCCAAAGGAGTATGGAGTTAACAATACCTTTAACATTACTGATTTGGTTCTGATCGAGGTCGTACCCGAATCAAATAAATATTAAAATGTAGTAACTAGGAAGTGATCCTAGGTCGTTTCCCTACGAGAAATGATACACCAAATATTCATGACAGATATTAGGAAAATAGTAACGAATGGGGGGGGGGGGGGTTGTTTGCTTTTGTAAATTAAACAGTGAATAAATGTGAATTAGAAAATATCAGAATTAAAACACGTTGCTTCCTCTTGATTCACAAGCAAGTCTCTTATCCTCGGTTGCGAGAATTTATCCTTTATCAGTTCAACCACTTAATCCAACCCTAAATTAAATTACTAAGCGAAATTCAACATAAGGCATTCATTATGTGATTAAGCAACACATACACCAATTACTCATAAACGATCATTAAGCATGAACGTAAATTAAGCATAGAGACAGTTAATCAAGCACTAAGCATGCATGAGTTAAAAGCAACAAATTCAGAGTAATTAGCGAAGAGGAAAAACTGAACAGAATTTAACAGTAATAATAGAACCTCAAAGAGAACTGTGCTTGATCCTCAAGAGAAAACAACGCTGGGGACTTAGCCTTCCATTAATCAATAGAGAACGAAATTATAGATTGAAGAACGAAATTTTATTGCTAAAAAAAAAGTCAAAACTGGAATTGCAAAACGAAAAAAAAAAGGAGAAAGAGAAGAGAAGCCTAAAACTTAAAACGAAAGAGGAGAGAGAGGAGATGAGAGAGAGAAGAGAGGCCTAAACTAGAACCTTGGTGCTGTTATATATTTTTCCAGCCCCAAAGCTTACAAATCTGTTTTAAATCCAAGCCCATAAATAAAATAAAATAAAATCTAGATAAGATAAGATCTAGATGAAATAATATCTAGATGAGATCAAATCTAAATAATATCTAGATAAGATAAAGTCTAGATAAGATAAAATTTTTGTAAAATAAAATAGTCTGCCCTCTTCAAGTCCAAGCCCAATTCTGGATTCAAGCCCAATGCTTTATTAATTCCTGAAATTAGATTAAAAACATCAAATTAGCTGAATGGGCCCAAATAATAAAACTGCCTAATTAATTTGTCAATTAAGATTAATTAGTACTTAAAATGGTGCAAAAAGGGTTAAGAAATAGGAGAAAATAATGGCACATCAAAACCCCCCATACTTAGCCTTTTGCACTCTTGGGCAAAATGAAATAAAGAACAAAATCCAAGGATATCAAAGAGAGACAAACAAAAACATTTGCATATTTCTCAATGAACATCAAGGAATGAAAGGAATGGGTAACATCTAACATGAAGAGATCCAAAGAGTCAAGACATTCGTAAAATCATCCAAGCAACCCAATCATGGCAAAATAGTTAATCAGCTCAAGAATGAAAAGTGATAAAGCCTCACAAGATATACACTCTATCTCTCAAGTGTCTAGGCTACTGTTTACTCTCGAAGCACCCATGAATACAAACACCACATAGACTTGGCAAAATTCTAAAATTGACAACAACTTGACAAACACATGCACATGAGGATCAAAAGGTCTTTAAAGGTTGTAATGGGGCCAAGGACAAGGTAGGGAAGAAAAATATGGAATAAGTAGCTAAATCCCAAAGGAATAGAGGAGCAATGGGGAATAAGTGGAAATTAAGCACAAGTAGTAAAGCAAACCCTCTAATATCAACAAAATCAACCAAAGCTCCCAAATCATGTCCGCATAACAAGACCTCATTTATTCAACTTCACTTCTTTTTTTTTTTGAACAATACGAATTTGAAGATTAAAGCAAGAACTAGGCAATATACAGATACATCAAGCATGACCAAAATAAAACATTAAGCAAGGCCAAAAATCATATATTCCAATGAAACATACCCCCCCACACTTATTCCCAAAACAATTCCAAAGCTCCAAAATTCCTTAAGGGTAAGGTGATATCATGGTTTTTCACTTAAGGCTTGTAATGAGCTTCAAAACAAAGAAAGGGGAACATAGACTCAAAGGGGCTATCAAAGGAATTAATTCAAGGTAAGTCCATTTGGCTAGAAGCTTATAAGAACAAAATTGCCTAAATCATTTCCAAATATGCATGTGAATTAGGAAGCATTAACAAGAATCAAGCCAAGGCTATTGTGCAAGCAATCAATGGGGCAAAACACACCAAAAGATTATGATGATGGATGGCTCAAATTATCACAAAGGTAAACTTATCACTTTCAAATTGAGCTTTCAAAACTATCATGACATGTAGAGGAAAAACAAGGATTTCAAATCACAAAATGTCAAGAGACTTTTATTTTCAGAACAATTTCCCATTTTTTGAACATATCCTATAATTCAAAGAAAAATATGCAAAGTTGTACATGCAAACAAAATTGACCTAAAATATTAAACTAGAAACCCAACAAAACTAACAAATTTAACACAAACAAAACTAACAAAACTAGCAAAACCAAAACCAAAGAACACTCCCCCCCCCATACTTAAACAACACATGGTCCTCAATGTAGCACAATTAAAAGATTAAAAGCAATTAAACCATCAATAGAATCGGACAAATGTAATAAAAGTAAAGAAGGAGATAGGAAAAGAAAAACTCCCTAAGTCATGGTGGAGGAAGAGTAGGGTGGAGCAAGGAAGTCTCTTCCAGCACTACATCCACTAAAGAAGGGTTTGTGAGGAATGGCTTAAGTCGGTGTCCATTGACCTTGAAGCTCTTGTTTGTGGAGTCACTTTTGATCTCAACCGTACCATAAGGAAAAACATTAGTAACAACAAAAGGACCAATCCACTTAGACCTCAACTTACCACTCATGAGTCCGAGCTTAGAATTATACAATAACACTTTTTTCCCAACCATGAAGTCCTTCTTAATTATCATTCTATCATGGAACTTCTTGGTCTTTTCTTTGTAGAACTTGGCATTCTCATATGCTTTTAGGCGGATCTCATCTAACTCACTCAGTTGCAACTTTCTTTCCTCACCAGCTTGATCCATAGAGAAGTTGCAGGTCTTCACTGTCCAGTATGCTTTGTGCTCAATCTTTACTGGAAGATGACATGCGTTTCCATAGACAACCCGATAAGGAGACATTCCTATGGGTGCTTTGTAGGTAGTCCTATGTGCCCAAAGAGCATCATCTAGCCTGGTACTCCAATCTTTCCTGCTTGGCTGCACAATTTTCTCTAAAATTCTCTTGATCTCCCTGTTAGAAATTTCTGCCTGTCCATTGGTTTGGGGGTGGTATGGTGTGGATACCCTGTGTACAACCCCGTACTTTTTAAGCAAGGCATGCATTGATTTTTTGCAAAAATGGGTTCCTTGATCACTAACGATTGCTTTAGGTACTCCAAACCCACAAAATAGATTAGATCTGACAAAATCTACAACAACCTTAGCATCATTAGTTCTAGTGGGCTTGGTTTCCACCCATTTTGAAACATAATCAACTGTAAGGAGAATGTAAACATAACCAAAAGATACAGGAAAAGGGCCCATGAAATCTATACCCCAGACATCAAACACCTCACAAAATAGCATAGGTTGCTGAGGCATTTGTTGTCGCCATGTAAGTGCACTTCCTGCTCTCTGACACTGCTCACAAGTGCTACAAATCTTCCACGCATCTTTAAAGATGGTGGGCCAATAAAAGCCATAGTCAAGCACTTTGCGAGCTGTCCTTTGAACACCCAGATGGCCTCCCGGTGCGGAAGAATGACAGAACTGCAGGACTGAGTCAGTCTCATGATCAGGAATGCATCGTCTAATGACCTGATCACTGCACAATTTCCACAAGTAGGGGTCATCCCAAATAAAATGCTTAGCATCACTTTTAATTTTATCTTTTTGAGCCTTAGATGCTAAAGGAGGAAAAACAGAAGCAACTAAATAATTGACAATGTTAGAAAACCAGGGAGTAGAAAGAGAATCAGAAATACTATACAGTATATATAAATGATCATCCAGGAAATAATCCCGAATGGGTGAGTTCTCATCAGACACATGTTCGATCCGACTCAAATGACCAGCAACTAAATTTTGTGCTCCGCTCCTATCACGGATCTCCAAGTCAAACTCTTGGAGCCAGAGCATCCATCGGATCAACCTAGGCTTTGAATCAACCTTCTTCAACAAGTACTTTAAAGCTGCATGGTCAGTATAAACAATAATGCGAGTACCAAGCAAATAAGAATGAAATTTTTCAAGAGCAAAAACTATGGCTAGTAGCTCTTTCTCAGTAGTAGTATAATTCACCCTAGGCAATTCATCAATTTTTTGAGCAAGGACAACCCCCAATGCATAATTGGATGCATCACACATAAGCTCAAAAGGGACTGTCCAGTCGGGTACCTGGATGATGGGGGTGGTAGTCAGTGCTCTTTTGAGGCAATCAAAAGCCTCTTTGCATTTATTATTAAAGTCAAACTCCACCTCCTTTTGCAACAAGTTAGACAGTGGAAGGGCTACTTTGCTAAAATCTCTTATAAAGCACCTGTAGAATCCTGCATGACCAAGAAAAGATCGCACCTCTCGCACACAAGAGGGGTAAGGCAATTGTGAAATAGCAAAAAATTTTGCAGGATCTACTTCAATGCCCTTATTGGAAATAATGTGGCCTAAAACTATACCTTGCTCAACCATAAAGTGACATTTTTCAAAATTTAGAACAAGGTTAGTTTCAGTGCATCTATTCAAAACCTTTTCCAGACTATCCAAACAAACATCAAAAGAGGATCCATATACAGTGAAATCATCCATAAACACCTCTATGCAATTTTCTAAAAAATCACTAAAAATACTAATCATGCACCACTGGAAGGTACCAGGGGCATTGCATAGGCCGAAAGGCATCCTCCTATAGGCAAATGTGTCGAAGGGGCAGGTGAATGTGGTCTTTTCCTGATCCTCAGGAGCAATAGTGATTTGCATATAACTAGAAAAACCATCAAGGAAATAGTAGTGAGATTTACTTGCCAGGCGTTCAAGCATCTGGTCAATGAATGGTAGTGGAAAATGGTCCTTTTTGGTAACCTGGTTCAGCCTCCTATAGTCGATGCAGACTCTCCAATTGTTCTACACCCGAGTAGGAATCAACTCCTCCTTCTCATTTTTTTATCACGGTGAGGCCGGTTTTCTTTGGGACTAGCTAGACGGGACTCACCCATTGGCTGTCGGAGATAGGATAAATGATGCCAGCTTGCAAAAGCTTGGTTACCTCCTTCTTCACTACATCAAGAATCACTGGGTTGAGTCTTCTTTGTGGTTGTCTTACTGATTTAGCCCCATCCTTTAAATTTATTCAATGCATACATGTGGATGGGCTAATACCAGGAATGTCCACCAAGGTGCAGCCTATAGCCTTTTTATGCTTCTTGAGAACTAATAACAGCTTCTCCTCTTGCTCATCAGCAAGGGAGGCAGATATAATTAATGGGAAACTTTTGCTATAATCCAAGTAAGCATATTTTAAATTTGATGGTAGAGGCTTCAATTCTGGTGTGGCCGGCTGGATAGTGGTAGAAAGAGATGGTTTCTCAACCTGTACCTCATAAAGAAAGTCAGAAGTATGTGTACTTCCTGAAACATGGTTAGTTCTATCTGACTTTATAAAATCAATCTCAAGAGGTAAAACATCAGACATGTAATCAATATCAAAATCAGATTCACTCCCAACATCAAATTCAGACATATGATCAAGTACAAATTCAAATTCAATGCATGAAGAGTGACAGGCATGCAGATTAGAATGAAGATCAGTCATGTATTCATCAACAATATGGTCAATTATTTCAACACGAAATACAAAAAGATCTTCAGATGGGTGTTTCATAGCATCAAGAATATTAAAATGAATAGTTATATCACCAAACTCCATAGATAGTGTGCCTGCATATACATCTATCTTAGTCCTAGCAGATTTCATGAAAGGTCTGCCTAGAATGATGGGAATTGATCCTTTAGAAAATCCCTCCTCCATATTCAAAATATAAAAATCAACAGGGAAAATCAGTTCACCAACTCTAACTAAGACATCCTCTATGAAACCAGCATGATAGGCAACACTTCTATTAGCTAAATGAATTACCACATCAGTTGACTCAAAGGGGCCAAGAGATAGAGAATTAAAAATAGACAGAGGCATAACACTAATAGAAGCTCCTAAATCTAGCATGGCATTGTCAAACTTACTGTTCCCTATAATACAAGGTGTGCTGAATGTACCTGGATCTTTACATTTTTCAGGGATTTGGGGAACAGATTTACCAATCAATGCGGAGAAATTTCTGCCCATGCTAATTCTTTCACTTCCTTTAAGCTTCCGCTTATTAGTGCACAACTCCTTCAAGAATTTAGCATATCTTGGAATTTGCTTTATTGCATCCAACAGAGGTATGTTTACTTCTACGTTTCTAAATGTTTCCAAGATCTCCTTCTCTGTCTCTTCCATTTTTTTGTTGGAAATTGCTCTTGGAGGGAATGGAAGAGGGATATGCTACTTCTCTTTAGAGTCACCTGTATAGAAATTGTTAGGTAACTCACTCTTTACATTTTCATTTTTGGCATCATCGTTTTCTAGAGTAGAGTGAGGTTGGGCAGGTTCATTTGCTGATTGAGGTTCTTGACACTGCTTTCCCGATCTCAATGTAATGGCACTCATATTTTTGGGATTCTGGACAGATTAAGAAGGTAATCTGTCAGAATTCTGGGACTTTTGTTGATTTAACTGTGTAGCCAATTGTCCCATCTGATTAGTTAAGCTCTGAATGGAGGCTCTAGTCTCTTGTTGAAACTGCATGTTTTGCATAGTCATTTGCCTCACAAGTTCTTCAAGGGAAGGTTACGGAGGGGCCTCAACTGTTTGCTATTTCTGGGGCTGTTGTTGTTGTTGCTGTTGGATTGGTGGAGGAACGTATGGTCTGCTTGGGCCAGCAGCATTTTGAAAATAAGGCTGATGTTGCTACTGTTGTGAAGGATTCGACCATCTAAGGTTGGAATGATTCCTCCACCCGGGATTGTACCTGCTGCTAGAGAGGTCATAATTGTTCTGTTGTGGCTGATTTTGCAGCTGAGGTTGAGGAGGTATGTTGTAGATGTTTGCAGCATAAGCTTCAGGCTGTTCAATTGCTTCAGATTGTTGCACAAAAGGGCAAAGGTCTGTGTGGTGGTCGACAGAGGAGCATAAACCACAGAGTCTAGGGACAGGTGCAGATTTTTTATTCATGGCCAGTTGGGTTACTAGGTTAACCAAGGCATCTAGTTTACCTTCAAGCTTCTTAGTCTCACCTGATGAAGATGAATTCGTGGCTACTTCATGCACTGCTCTAATGACAATAGCATCATTTCTGGCACTAAATTGCTGGGAGTTGGAAGCCATCTTCTCAATTAAATTTCTAGCTTTAGCAGGGGTCATGTCTCCAAGGGCTCCACCACTGACAACATCTATCATACTTCTCTCCATGTTACTGAGTCCTTCATAAAAATATTGGAGGAGAAGCTGCTCAAAAATCTGGTGGTTAGGGCAACTGGCACATAGTTTCTTAAATCTCTCCTAGTATTCATATAAGCTCTCTCCACTGAGTAATCTAATGCCTGAAATATCCTTTCTGATGGCCGTGGTCCTGGAAGCAGGGAAATTTTTTTCTAAGAATACTCTCTTGAGGTCATCCCAGCTCGTGATGGACCGTGGAGCAAGGTAATAAAGCCAGTCCTTTGCCACTCCCTCTAAAGAATGAGGAAAGGCCTTCAGAAATATGTGATCCTCCTGGACATCTGGGGTTTCATGGTGGAGTAGACAATATGGAATTCTTTCAGATGTTTGTGTGGGTCTTTACCTGCAAGGCCATGAAACTTTGGAAGCAAATGGACCAGTCTAGTTTTAAGAGCATATGGGACATCCTCATCAGGGTATTGGATGCACAAGCTTTCGTAGGTGAAATCAGGTGCAGCCATTTCCCTTAGAGTCCTTTCACGGGGTGGAGGTTGTGCCATGTTCTCAGAATGTTCAAAATCAAAATGTTCAAAACAATAATGCTCAAAATCACCAATAACAGAATGCTCAGGATGCTCAAAAGGTACTAAATGATGTCTAACTAATCTATGAAATGTCCTATCTATCTTAGGATCAAAGGGTTGTAAGTTAGATGGATTGCCTCTAGTCATACACTATATTCAGCATGCACAACTAGTTGCCTCCTTATGCAAGTAACAGTGTAGGTTTGAACTACAACTACCCTCAAACGATATCCAAATGACTTATAATTTTGTGAGCAACGTTATAAAATGATGAGAAGATATCACAAAAAATTTCAAACAAAAATTCAAAGTCTAACTATGGAAGCTAAAAATGATAAGTTAAGAAAAATAAGAGAATAATACTTGGAAAATAAAAAACTTTTGACAGAATCACAATTTTTGGAAGAAGGAGACCTCAGCGGCCAGCTTCTATGGCATGGGAAATTTTTTTCTACCCCAAATACATATACAATAATTGCGTTTCTGATAGCTGGAGCAAAAGTTATGACCGTTTGAAGTTTTGACAAAAATCAAATTTGCTACTTTTTTGGAACTTTCAAATCTGACCAAACTAAGGGTTCTAGCTATTTTTCCCACAAAATATGGATCAAAAGAAGTGACCACAAAAAAATTCAGCCAAAAATAACAACTATAGCTACCAAAACAAAAAATCCTAATTAATTCTGCAAGGGTGGTCTCTAAAATCTGTTGCTAAGGGATTTCCAGCACTACCCTATTTTCCAGTTCAACAAAAGTAGTCGCTAAATCCGTCGCAAATAACTATTTACAGCAAAACACAAAACTAAAACAGGGGAGGCACTGAACAAAAAAACTAAAACAAAACACCAAACTAAACAAAATAACAAGACTCTAAACACACTTAACGCAACATGAACACAACACTTACACACACAACATAACACACAAAAACATAAAACATAAAACACGAATTACTAGCTATTATGAACCTTTGGACACTACTCCCCGGCAATGGTGCCAAATTTGATCGAGGTCATACCCGAATCAAATAAACATTAAAATGTAGTAACTAGGAAGTGATCCTAGGTCGTTTCCCAATGAGCACTGATACACCAAATATTCATGACAGATAGTAGGAAAATAGTAACGAATTGGGGGGGGGGGGGTTGTTTGCTTTTGTAAATTAAACAGCGAATAAATGTGAATTACAAAATATCAGAATTAAAACACGTTGCTTCCCCTTGATTCAAAAGCAAGTCTCTTATCCTAGGTTGCGAGAATTTATCCTTTATCAGTTCAATCACTTAATCCAACCCTAAATTAAATTACTAAGCGAAATTCAACATAATACATTCGTTATGTGATTAAGCAATATATACACCAATTACTCATAAACCATCATTAAGCATGAACGTAAATTAAGCGCAGAGACAGTTAATCAAGCACTAAGCATGCATGAATTAAAAGCAACAAATTCAGAGTAATTAGTTAAGAGGAAAAACTGAACAGAATTTAACAGTAATAATAGAACCTCAAAGAGAACTGTGCTTGATCCTCAAGAGAAAACAACGCTGGGGACTTAGCCTTCCATAAATCAATAGAGAACGAAATTATAGATTGAAGAACAAAATTTTATTGCTAAAACGAAAAGTCAAAACTGGAATTGCAAAACAAAAAAAAAAGGAGAAAGAGAAGAGAAGCCTAAAACTAAAAACGAAAGAGGAGAGAGAGGAGAGGAAAGAGAGAAGAGAGGCCTAAACTAGAACCTTGGTGCTATTATATAGTTTTCCAGCCCCAAAGCTTACAAATCTGTTTTAAATCAAGGCCCTTAAATAAAATAAAATAAAATCTAGATAAGATAAGATAAGATCTAGATGAAATAATATCTAGATGAGATCAAATCTAAATAATATCTAGATAAGATAAAGTCTAGATAAGATAATTTTTTTGTAAAATGAAATAGTCTGCCCTCTTCAAGTCCAAGCCCAATTCTGGATTCAACCCCAATGCTTCATTAATTCCTGAAATTAGATTAAAAACATCAAATTATATGAATGGGCCCAAATAATAAAATTGCCTAATTAATTTGACAATTAAGATTAATCAGTACTTAAAATGGTGCAAAAAGGGTTAAGAAATAGGAGAAAATAATGGCACATCAGGTTCCTTTTGCAGGTGTAGCTGATTTAGATGATGAGGGGTCTGCAGATTTAAGGACAAATCCTCTTCAAGAAGGAGGGGATGATGCAATCCTTCCAAGGAGGGGACCCATCACCAGAGTCATGGCTAGGAGACTCCAGGAAGATTGGGCCAAGGATGCAGGAGATGACCCTAGGATTCTCATGAGCCATAGGCTAAGTATGAGCCCACTTATCTTTGAACATATTATATTAGGGTTTCAATATTTTTTGGGCCTTGTATTTAGGGCTCCATAGTGTAGGGAGGGTATGCCAAAAGTTTAGGGTGCCTGTTAGTCGCCTTATACGACTAACTTTTGCATAGAAATTATTTTCCAAAACTTGTATAGTTCCCCAATTTATGGCTATTTTTAGAATATGTCCATTGGATTTAATGATGAAATCTGTGCATTTTCAGGTAAAAAAGAGGCTAAGTCATGAAGTGCAAAAAGTGACAGTTGAGCTTAGCTCAACAATTGGGCTAAGCGTGCATCCACCGCTAAGTTCAGCTTCAACGCACTTAGCGCGAAGGAGAATCCGGTAGAGCACCAGCATCAAGGCCGCGGCTAAGTGTGAGATTAGTGCGCTAAGCACATTAGGTGTCTTCAGCTAGGCTCAACACACGACTGGCGCTAAGCTCAAATCCACTTACCCGCGCTAAGCGTGAGGGTGGCACTAAGCACAACGTCACGAATTCAGAGCCTATTTAAAGTCTGTCTTGTGCAGAATTAGCACACACTTTGACACACTTTTACAGACTTTTAGATAGATTGTAGGCAGAAGAAAGGGCACAGATTCCAGAGCACACCATAATGCCTATTTGGGGAAAAGAGCCCTAGAAGCATCAAGAGGAGCAACTTGTGCATTGAAACCTAGGTTTTGTAAGATTATTATTGTCTGGGTTTCTTTGTAATGGCTGGCTAAGCACCCTAGTTGGGGATTTCTAATGAACAACTGATGTAAATACCTAATATCTAATTGATTATGTTTTTTTGTGTTCAATGCTTCCTTCAATGCTTAATGTTTGTATGCTTTTGGTCTGATCATCCATTTGTGTGCATAGTTAGGTGACTTTAGCATTGAGAAATGTACTGTTGCCTTAGAACTTGATTGAAGCAGCATCAAAACTTAATCTTGCAAGGAGGATCTGCGGATTAAGTTTTGGTTTTAATTATGCTGTTAGAATAATGCTATTTAGTCTAGGCCTAGTCTTACAAGAGGGATCTGTGGATGAAGCTTAGGCTAAATTAGGCTAAACTTTCGTAAGCTTCTAGAGCTGAGTCTAGTCTTACAAGAGGGATCTGCGGACAAAACTCAGTTTAAGTTAGTCTAAACATAAGAGGGCTGTCTCAATTGGGCTTAGTCCAACAAGAGGGATATGAGGATGAAGCTTGGATTGATTCGGTTTGACAAGGAATTGAGGTTTAGTAATTTAGGCTACAACATAGAACACAAGAGCATGATTGATTAGAGAAATATATTTATATGCATCAGCTTGTTTGTGAGAAAGACCCAACATTTCTACCTACTGCTGTCACTTTTACTTATTTTTCATTTTATAGATTTAGCATAAAAGTTTAGTTTAAATTCTGTTTGAAATTATCAATCATACATGTTCTCTCAACAATGCGTCATTTTTTAACTTAATTCAGGCTAACGTTAGTTCCCTGTGTTTGATACTCGGATTCATCCATTTTAATTTTTAAATACTTGACGATCTGGTGTGCTTTCCGGCAAACCGGATTTCCCTTGAATATAATTGAATGAAGAAAAAGTGGAACAAAAAGCAACTGCAAGGGAAATCCAACAAAGTATTTATGGCGCCGTTGTCGGGGAACTAAGCTGTTAGTAGAGTTTAGTTCAGTTTTGCAGCATTGGTTTATTTTCGCTTTCTTTGATTTATTGATTCTTTTGACTAACGTAGTAGTTATAGCACATTCATTGTTCAGTTTTCTTGTATGCAAAGAAGATCTACTACAGGTGATTTGATCCCCATTGATTTGGAGATTAACGCCACTTGTAGGAGGCAAAATCAAGAGAGACTTAGAAATTTTTTGCAGGATTTAGAAGCAGCAGTAATTCCAGAGGAAGAACCTCAATCTTTTGAGGCATGTTCTAGTTTTCCTATCGTAGGACATTCTCATTCATATCATATCGAAGACCACATCATGGAAGAAGAGCCAAGAAGAGTCACCCTGGAAGATTATTCAAGTTCTAATGTGCCATAATTTTTCACCAGCATTGCTCAACCAAAAGTTCAAGCACAAACCATTACATATTTGATGTAAGCTCCATTAGAGCTTATAGGCCTAGGATCTTCTTCATCAATGTATTCCTTTGCTTCTTGGAAAATGAATGGTAGCGGAATGAAGAAGGAAGAGAGAGAGGAGACACCACTTCAAGGATAAGATGAGTCTAGAAGAAGCTCACCACCATAGGAGGCCATGGATAAGAGCTTGGAGGAAGAAGGAGATGAATGAAGGGAGAGGGAGAGAAGAGCATGAAATTTTGTGCTCTACGAGAGCTTCGAAATCTGAAGTTTAATTTTCAAATGATCAAAGTTGAAAAAATGCACAGACATGACCTCTATTTATAGCCTAAGTGTCACACAAAATTGGAGGGAAATTTGAATTTCAATTCAAATTTCACTTGAATTTGAAATTGAATTTGTGGAGCCAAACTTTGGAGCCAAAATTTCACTAATTATCATTAGTGAATTTTAGTTATGGTTCAGCCCACTAATCCAAGATCAATTCCAAGATTCACCACTAAGTGTGCTTAGGTGTCATGAGGCATGTAAAGCATGAAGGACATGCACAAAGTGTGACTATGTGATGTGGCAATGGGGTGTAATAATCAAATGCTCACCTCCCCCTCTAAAATTTAATTGGATTGGGCTTCTACCAATTCAATTAAATTTATTTCCCAACACACACATCAAATATTCACTTAGTGCATGTGAAATTACTAAACTACCCCCAATACAAAAAAACTAGTCTAGGTGTCCTAAAATACAAGGGCTAAAAAATGCTATATTTCTAGGGTAACCTACCTACATTATGGAGCCCTAAATACAAGGACCAAATATAATGACATCCTAGTCTAATATGTACAAAGATAATTGGACCCAACCTTGGCCTGTGGGCTCAGAAATCTACCCTGAGGTTCATGAGAACCCTAGGGCCTTCTTCAGCAGCTCTAGCCCAATCCTCTTGGAGCCTCTTGCTCATGGCTCTAGTGACTGGTCCCTTCCTAGGGAGGATTGCATCAATATCCACCATCATTGATTCAAAATAATTTGTTTCATGGTTTACCAAACAAAGACCCATATGCACACTTAGCCACCTACATAGAAATATGCAATACTATTAGGTTGGCTAGAGTGCCTGAAGATGCAATTCGATTGAGCTTGTTTTCATTTTCTTTATCAGGATAATCTAAGAGGTGGCTTCACTCATTTAAAGGCAATAGTCTTAAGACATGGGATGATGTTGTGGAGAAATTTCTCAAGAAATATTTTCCCGAGTCTAAGACTGCAGAAGGAAAAGCCGCCATCTCTTCTTTTCACCAATTTCTCGATGAATCTTTTGTGGAAGCAATGTCTTCCAAGGTTATTTTGATGATGCCAAAGAATCAAGAGTCAAGCAAAATCCAAAGATTCAAGAATCAAGATTCAAGAATAATCAAGATCAAGATTCAAGAATCAAGAGAAGACTCAATCAAGATAAGTACTAAAAAAGTTTTTCAAAATATTGAGTAGCACAAGAAGTTTTCACTAAATCATTACCAAAGAGTTTTACTCTCTGGTAATCGATTACCAGAAGGTAGTAATCGATTACCAGTGTTTTAAAACGTTAAGATTTCAAATTTCAATAATTATAACTTATGTTTAAACAGTTTTAAAGTATTCTAAACTTGTGTAATCGATTACACAATACTTGTAATCAATTACCAGAGCTTCTAAACGTTTTAATTTTCAAAATTCAAAATGAAGAGTCACATTTGTTGATGTGTAATCGATTACACCTTAATGGTAATCGATTACCAGTGACTGATTTCGAAAAATACATTTCCAAAAGTCACAATTCTTCAAGTGACTTGTTTCTGAAGATTTTTTCAAAAGTCACAACTTTTTTAAGTGACCAGTTTTAAAGAAATTGCCAAAAGTCACAAGCTTTGACTTGAGTCATCAAGAGATTATAAATATGTGCCCATGGCATGAGTTTCATAAATCATCCTTCAACATCTTTATCACTATCAATCATCTTTGAATCATCTATCTTTCAATCTTTTTTAACATCATCTCTCAAACATCTTTCAATGAATCTTTCAATATCTTTCTATAGAATTTTTTGATTCATTTCTCTTCATCTTTCTAAAAGTTTTTTATCAACACTTTCTCTTCCAAGAAAAGTTCTTTGTTAAAAAACTTGTGTTATTCATCTTTTTCATTCTCTTCTCCCTTTGCCAAAAGAACGAAGGACTAACCGCCTGAATTCTTTTGTGTCTCTCTTCTCCCTTACAAAAGATTCCACGGACTAACCGCCTGAGAATTCTTTTGATTCTTCCCTTCCCCTTAAGCAAAAGATTTCAAAGGACTAACCGCCTGAGATATCTTTTGTTTCCCCTTTACAAAGATTCAAAGGACTAACTGCCTGAGAATTCTTTGTCCCAATACATTGGAGGGTACATCCTTTGTGGTACAAGTAGTGGGTACATCTACTTGGGGATTGTTATACTAAGGACAAGAGAGGGTACATCTCTTGTGGATCAGTTCAAGTGGAGGGTACATCCACTTGGTTTTTTAAAGAGAACAAGGGAGGGTACATCCCTGGTGGATCTTTGGCTTGTAAAGGATTTTATAAGGTTGAAAGAAATATTAAGAACCGTAGGTTGATTGGGGACTGGATGTAGGCACGGTTTGTGGCCGAACCAGTATAAATCTTGTGTTTGTCTTCTTCTTCCCTACACTCTTTAATTTCTGCTGTGTACTTTTAATTATCGCTTTTACTTTTGGTTAAGTTTCTATTTCTGTTCTTTACTTTCTAAACTTAGTAGTAAAAGCCTAATTGAATCTAGTAACATTAAGAAGGATAGATTTTTAATTATTCAAGACACGTTCATAATTAATTAACCCCCCCTTCTTAATTACTCTGAGGCCACTTGATCCAACATCTTTGAGTGAGGCCTTGGAAATATTTCGTGGTTTATTGAGAAAGACTCCCACTCATGGATTCTTAGAACCGACCCAGCTCAACATTTTTATAGATGGGTTAAGACCGCAGTGGACGCTTCTGTAGGTGGAAAAATCAAATTGAAGACCCCTAACAAAGCCATGGATCTCATTGAATATATGGCTGCAAGTGACATTGCAATTTTGAGAGATAGAGCTAACATTCCTACTAAAAAGAGTTTATTGGAGCTAACCTCCCATGATGCATTGTTGGCACAAAATAAGTTCTTGTCTAAGCAACTTGAGGCATTGACTGAAACACTAAGTAAGTTGCCAACTCAAATTCATTCTACACATACTTCACATGCTTCTGTTTTGCAGGTTGCAGGATGTACCATCTGTGGGGGAGCTCATGAATCTGGACACTGTATCCCTATTGAAGAAAAACCCACTCATGAAGTCAATTACATGGGAAATCAGCCCAGAAACAATTTTAATGCAGGAGGATTTTCTGGATTCTAACATGGCCATCAATACAATCAACAACAAGGACAATGGAGGAGCCACCCTGGGAATCAATTCAGTAGAGATCAAGGTGGATCATCAACAAGGCCACAACAACAAGGGCCTAGTCTCTATGATCGCACAACGAAGCTGGAAGAGACTCTAGCTCAGTTCATGTAGGTTTCTATGTCCAACCAGAAGAGCACAAAGTCTGCCATAAAAAATCTGGAGGTTCAAGTGGGTCAACTTGCAATGCAACTGGCGGATAGATCATCAGGCAATTTTATAGCTAATACAGAGAAAAATCCCAAGGAAGAGTGTAAAGATATGATGACTAGAAGCAGAATGGAAATCCATGTGGATAAGAGTGAAGCTGAGAAGAAGATGGAGGAATATAAACAACAGCTGGCACCTAAGCCAACACTTGAACCCATTTCTGGTTTTGTAGAACTTGAAGAGATTAATGAAGAGACTGAAGATGATAAGGAAGAAGAGACACCAATAAAAGAGAAAGAAATAGAAAGAATAAAAGAAGAAGAAAAAGAAAAAGAAAAGAAGTTGAAAAATGAAAAACAAAAAGAGAAAATTGTTGATGATGAGATGAGGAAAGGCAAGAGTGTGGCAAACACTGACAAGAAGAAGGATACTACTGCAAATGAAGGCAAGGAAGTACCTTATCCTTTGGTACCTTCCCGAAAAGAGAAAGAAAGACATTTGTCCATATTTCTTGATATCTTCAAGAAACTGGAAATTACTTTACCCTTTGGAGAAGCACTTCAACAAATGTCCCTCTATGCCAAAATTTTAAAAGATATGCTGACAAAGAAAAACCGGTACATCCACAGTGATAGAATTGTGGTGGAAGGCAATTGTAGTGCTGTGATTCAATGCATTCTTCCATTTAAGCACAAAGATCCTAGAGTTGTCACGATACTGTGTTTCATTGGTGAGGTTGCTGTAGGAAAAGCTCTCATAGACTAGGGAGCTAGTGTCAACTTAATGCCTCTCTCCATGTGCTGGCGACATAGAGAGATAGAGATAATACCTACACGCATGACCCTCTAGTTAGCTGATCGCTCCATCGCAAGACCATAAGGAGTGATTGAAGATGTTTTGGCGAAGCCGAAACACCTTATATTTCCAGCTGATTTTGTGGTGATAGACATAGAAGAGGATGCTAATATTCCTCTCATTCTTGGCCGCCCATTCATGTCTACTGCAAGCTGTGTAGTAGATATGGGAAATAAGATGTTGCAAATGGGCATAGAAGATCATAAAATTAGCTTCGATATATTTCATGAAGATAAAGAACCACCTAACCAGAATGTCTATTTTAAAGTTCATGTGATGGAGGAAAGAAGACCTGAGAAGAAGGTCCTTGAAGTGGGAACATTATTGGATCCTGGATAACAGGATGATGCGTCAAGCTAGTGACGTTAAAGAAGCGCTTACTTGGAGGCAACCCAGCTTTTCTTTCCCTTCTCTATCTTCATTTTTTTTCTTGCATGTAGTTAGGACATCTTGCTTGTGATTGTGATTGATTTCAGCTTGTTTAGTAATGAAAAAAAAAGGGTTTTTAAGTTATGTGTGAAGAGATAAGCAGAAAATGACTGAGAAAAATTTTTAGATTGCTTATCCGCTAAGTGCAAACCTTGCGCTAAGCGCTATCTCTTCACATGCTAAGATGAGCTTGCTCGTGCTAAGCGCAAAGACCCCTGATTGATTGACTGAATGGTTCAGCTAAGCGCACATCACTGTGCTAAGCCCAACATCTTCACTGTAAGTTGCACCTTAAGCAGTGGGCTTAGCATGGATGATGCGCTAAACGCCACTTCCTCTCTGCGAAAATTTATTATAGTTGCGCTAAGCATGCCATCCTATGCTAAGCCCCAGATTCATTCTGTAAGTTGAGCTTTCAAGATGAGCTTAGCGGGAAAGGATGCGCTAAGCGCCAACATCGTTTTGTTTTGAAGTCATTGGAAGTGCACTTAGCGTAGGTAGTGGCGCTAAGCCTGAATCACTCACTGTAAGTTGAAGCTTGATGTTACGCTAAGCCTCGCATCTCAGACTAAGCACATATTGCAGAAAGATTTTTGGTGTTGTAGAAAGCGCTAAGCGCCGCCTGCCACGCTATGCCCCAAATGCTTACTGGATTTTACAACTTCAAGTTGGGCTTAGTGCGAGGCTAGGCTAAGTGCTAGTGTTTTAAACTAAAATGTCACGTTGGCACGCTAAGCACAGCTGCGCGCTAAGCGCGCCATACGAATTTCAGTTTTTAAAAAGTAGAGGCACAGGAACTTGGGTTGCTACCTTTGCACCCAAACCTCTGCAACCTCTCATCCCTAAGCATTTTTTTGTTTCTACTGTGTGCTTACTGCTCCTCTGCATCCTTTTTGCTTCCTTGCAAAGACAATCCAAGTAAGTTAGCATTTCTACTTTTACATTCATGCTCCAAACCTTAGGATAGTTGATTTATAGTTTTACTGACTAGTATTGTTGTAGGTTTGGTTACTTAGTTTTAGGGTTAGGTATTTTAGGACTTTAGGTAGTTTAGAAGCCCATTGGGGGCAATGTGGTTGAAAAGGGGTGAAAACCCTTGTGTATCTTTTTGGGATTCGCGATGAACGCGCTAAGCACGCCTGCTGCGCTTAGCCTATTCATCGCAACTGTTAAATTTTTTTTAGGATTTCTGATGATCGCGCTAAGTGGACCATGTCACGCTAAGCGCGTTCATCGTGGTTGTTGAACCATAACGATGCAGACGCTAAGCGCGCATGTGCGATAAGCATCAATGGTATACTGAGATACTCAGAGTAGTTTAGGCTCTAAGCCCAGCTTGCTGAGCTAAGCGCCACTTAGGTTCTGTTTCTTTACCTTTGTAATAAGGCTAAGCACGCTTGTGCGCTAAGCCTTAGTGTCTTTCTATTCGGGCCGAGCTAAGTGCCAGTATGCTGCGCTAAGCTCCAGTCCTCTTCTGTTTCTAAAAATTGTAGACTTAGGCTAAGCGCAACTATGCACTAAGCCTATTCTGCAGAAAAACAATGTTTTCTGTGTCTTCGAGCTAAGCGCCAGCTCGCTGCGCTTAGCGCTTGTGTTAATTTCATAAGGCGTGCTAAGGTCAGCATGCTGCACTAAGCACCCAGCTCTGTTTTCAGTTTAATTTTTCTATTTTCTTGAGAATAAACCTGTACTAGTCTCTTGTGTTTTGTCTTATATTTTGCAGATGGCTTCTAGGAAAAGAAAGGCACCCTCTACACCTACCCAAGCCAGATTCGATAGATCCAGATTCACTTCCCAAGAGGCTTGGGAAAGATACACCGACATTGTGGTGCCTCATAAGCTTTTACCAAAGAGGAATGTGGTGGTCTACTATACAGAGTTTGATGAGTTCAAGGAGGAACTCGAGAGATGCCACTAGGATGAGGAGTTGACTGATTTTGCTGACGGCAACATCGATGTTGCTATTGTGAAGGAATTCTTTCTAAACCTCTATGACCCCAAGGACAAATCACCTAAGCAGGTGAGGGTGAGAGGTCATCAGATTAAGTTTGATGAGGATACTCTCAACACATTCTTGAAGACCCTTGTTGTTGTGGAAGAAGGGGAAACACTTTGTGCATATTCCAGATTTGCACTCTTGAGGCCTGACCCTTAGGAGTTAGCTGCTAAGCTCTGTATCCTAGGGAGGGGATTCGAGCTTAATGCTGATGGTTATCCGTTGAAAATATTGAGGAAGAACATGACCACCCTAGCTAAGACATGGAGTGTTCTTTCCTTCTCTAACCTGATTCCTACCTCCCATACTTCTGATATCACCATAGACAGAGCCAAACTCATTTATGGCATCATCATGAAGATGGATATGAATTTGGGGTACCTCATCTCCCACCAGATCTCCCTCATAGCACAACATGACACATCCAGACTTGGATTCCCTGCCTTGATCATAGCTTTATGTAAGGCTAGGGGAGTTCAGTCAAATTCGAGGTCCCTGGAGAGTCTGTGTTTGACCATTAATTTGGCATATATTAAGAAGAACTGTTGGAATCTTGATGATCCAGCAGTAACTTTCAGAGGACCTAGGAAGGCCATGGGTAAGAGATCGAAGGCCCCTTTCACTTCTGCACCATCAGAGGCACCAACACCTTCTTCTTCTACAGTACCTCCCTCTTCATCCACTTATATTCCAGTTATTCCTCCAATACTTCTATAGATGCCACTTCCAGCTCCTTTATCTGCAGGTCCATCATATTTTATTTTTACACCACAGATGCTGCACTCCATGCTCCAGAGCATCCACAAGGGGCAGTCCATTATCATGCAGAGCCTTCAGGGCTTGGGCTTCCCCTCCATTATGAGCATGGAGAAGTTTGATGTTCAGGTGGCCTGGCCAGTAGACCAGACCTCTTCCTCTGGAGGGGGTGGGGCCTCTGCAGCCCAGGAGCCTGTAACTGAGGAGCCACCAGCACCAGCACCAGCACCATCACCGGCAACAGCAGAGGAGGAGACCACTCTAGATCAAACCCCACAGCCATCTCCATCCTCTGCACTTGCTCCTGAGGAGATTCAGCCATTAGCACCGGATCTTAATGAAGACCAGCCACAGGAGGAGCAGGACATTTAAATTTTTTGCATTCTGAATACTTTATTTATTCTTAGTTATTTTATGATTATGTCATTTGAATTTCAGCTTTTATGTTTTCATTCTTTAAATTTCAGCATTTAAATTTCAGTAGTGTAGTTCTTTGTTTGCTTGTACAAAAAGTTTGATTGAATAATGAATTGGTTGAACTTTGTATGTTGTGGCTTTTTTGGTATGAAATGAGTGTTTGAAAATGAGTTGATTGAGCAAATGTATGAATTGAAGGAATGCATTAACCGTATCCCGGTCAGATTGATTGTGAAGGAATGCATTAATTGTATCCTGGTGAGAGTGTAATCCTTAAATTTTGAGAGAAACGACTATCATTTAGTACTAATTCTTGCGTGAATCTCTGAAGTATGGACTGGATGCATGAATTTGAGGATGATGAAGGCCATGTTTGATTATGAATAGCTACTTAGCCAAAAAGCTGACCATATGTTTGAATGAATTATCCCTTGCAACCAGTTTGAGCCGAATGAATTGATTGAATGATTGAACCTGGAGCCTATTCAGTTGTATCTTCTGCTACCTTATTTTAGGTTGTAGGAGAGCATCATCCACAGAAGTTGGGTTCAAAGCAAATTTGTCCCAAATTTGGGGGAGGCACTGGGTAAGGATGGAAACGATTAAAGAAAATAGTATACACACATTGTTAAAAAAACTGTAAGTATAAATGGAATTAATAAGTGTGTATGCTGCAAAATAATGAATGAAAGCTAAGTGCCTAAATAAAGGGCAAGTATGGGGTAGGAATGAATGACAAAGTGAATGTTATTCTAAGGATGAATGCTCTCCTAGAACCTAAGCTTTTGAATCCTAGAAAAACCATGAATTGTTGCCAGCTTGACCCTATTACAAGCCTAGAAAGTCCTTTGGATTCAATTTTGTGTGTTCATTGCTGTATGATATGAGATGAAATGCAAAGGTTGGAACTTGTGTTTGTTGTTTATGATGGAATAAGCCTAACCACTTGAGCTTGAGTGAAACAATGACTGTGAGGTTTTGGTTGATGATCCTTCATTGATTTCTATCATGCTTACTAGCTTATTTCAGCTGTGACTCTAATGTGTATGCTCCTATCTTTGAAAAGCTGCATGCTTGTGAGAAGTAATTGATTTAAGCATTCCATGATATTCAGTTCATATGGTTGAATTCCTTTTTGAATCAGACACCATTTTCTTTTGATTGACCATTGTCTTTGTCACTTGAGGACAAGTGAGTTATTCTTTCTTTGCTTGAGGACAAGCAAAACTATAAATTTGGGGGAGTTTGTTAGTCGCCTTATACGACTAACTTTTGCATAGAAATTATTTTCCAAAATTTGTATAGGTCCCCAATTTATGGTTGTTTTTGAGTAATCTTGTAAATAAATCTTGTTTTATGGTTAAAGTTGTCTTTAGAATATGTCCATTGGACGTAATGATGAAATCTGTGCATTTTCAGGTAAAAAAGAGGCTAAGTCATGAAGCGCAAAAAGTGACAGTTGAGCTTAGCTCAGCAATTGGGCTAAGCGCGCATCCACCGCTAAGCGCAGCTTCAGCGCACTTAGCGCGAAGAAGAATCTGGCAGAGCATCAACATCAAGGTCGTGCGCTAAGTGCGAGATTAGTGCACTAAGTACAGCAGGTGTCTTCAGCCAGGCTCAGTGCATGACTGGCGCTAAGCTCGAATCCACTTACCTGTGCTAAGCACGAGGGTGGCAATAAGCGCAACGTCGCGAATTCAAAGCCTATTTAAAGCCTGTCTTGTGTAGAATTAGGACAGACTTTGACACACACTTTTTGAAACTTTTAGACAGATTATAGGCAGAAGAAAGGGCACAGATTCCAAAGCATACCACAATGCTTATTTGGGGGAAAAAAGCCCTAGAAGCATCAAGAGGAGCAACTTGTGCATTGAAACCTAGGTTTTGTAAGATTGTTATTGTTTGGGTTTCTTTGTAATGGCTGGCTAAGCACCCTAGTTGGGGATTTCTAATGAACAACTGATTTAAATACCTAATATCTAATTGATTATGTTTTATGTGTTCAATGCTTCCTTCAATGTTTAATGTTTCTATGCTTTTGGTTTGATCATCCATTTGTGTGCATAGTTAGGTGACTTTAGCATTGGGAAATGTACTATTGCCTTAGAACTTGATTGAAGCAGGATCGAAACTTAATCTTACAAGAGGGATCTGCGGATTAAGTTTTGGTTTTAATTATGCTAAATTATCCATTGGTTACAATAATGTTGTTTAGTCTAGGCCTAGTCTTACAAGAGGGATCTACGGATGAAGCTTAGGGTAAATTAGGCTAAACTTTCGTAAGCTGCTTGAGCTGAGTCTAGTCTTACAAGAGGGATCTGTGGACGAAACTCAGTTTAAGTTAGTCTAAACCTAAGAGTGTTGTCTCAATTGGGCTTAGTCCAACAAGAGGGATCTAAGGACGAAGCTTGGATTGATTCGGTCCAATGAGGGATCGAGGTTTAGTAATTTAGGCTGTAGCATAGAACACAAGAGCATGATTGATTAGAGAAATATATTTATATGCATCAACTTGTTTGTGAGAAAGATCCACCATTTCTACCTACTGCTGTCACTTTTACTTACTTTGCATTTTATAGATTTAGGCTAAAAGTTTAGTTTAAATTTTGTTTGAAATTATCAATCATACATGTTCTCTCAACAATGCTTCATTTTTGAACTTAATTCAAGCTAACGTTAGTTCCCTGTGTTCGATACTCGGATTCATCCATTTTAATTTTTATATACTTGACGATTCGGTGCATTTTCTAGAAAACCAGATTTCCCTTGAATATATTTGAACGAAGAAAAAGTGGAACAAAAAGCAACTGCAGGGGAAATCCAACAGTGCCCTAGTAATGTAGGACTTTTCATCCTTATATTTTAGGGCACCTAGACTAGTTTTTGTATTACAGGTAGTTTTGTAATTTCACATGCATTAAGTGCACTATTTGATGTGTGTGTTGGGAGAGAAATTTAATTGAATTGGGAGAAGCCCAATCCAATTAAATTTTGGACCAGCCTAAGGGTGAGGTGAGCATTTGTTTGCTACACCTCATTGCCACATCATATTGTCACACTTTGTGCATGCCCTTCATGCCTCATGACACCTAAGCACACTTAGTGGAGAATCTTGGATTTGATCTTGGATTAGTGGGTTGAACCATAGCTAAAATTCACTAATCATAATTAGTGAAATTTTGCCTCCACAAATTCAAATTCAAGTAAAATTTGCATAGAAATTTAAATTTCCCTCCAATTTTGTGTGACACTTAGGCTATAAATAGAGGCCTTGTGTGTGCATTTTGAAACTTTGATCATTTAAGAAATTAGACTTCAAAGTTCAGAACTCATTCTCCATCTTCTCTCTCTCAAAATTTTGTTCCTCTCTCTCTTTCTCCCTCCACTCATCTTCTCTTACCTTCAAGCTCTTATCCATGGTTTCCTATGGCGATGAGCTTGTTCTTGACTCATCTTTTCCTTGAAGTGGCATCTCCAATCACCTTTCCTCCTTCTCCATTCCACTGCCATTGATCTTCAAGTAGCAAAGGACTCCATTGGCGAAGAAGATCCAAGGCCTACAAGCTCTACATGGAGCTACATTGTAAGTGCTAAGGCACTTGTCTTCCTAGGGTTGGACACTAACATAATATCATCCAATGACTGATACTTTGCTTATCATCCAGAGCCTTTCTATTCCTGCTTTTCTGATTATATCTCAAAGTGATATATATATGAATTTGTAGCTTAAGCATGAAAGGTTAATACATAAAATTTATACTTTGTTAACATCAAAAGCTTAGGGATCTAATTGTTTGGTACAGTCCAATATAACTTGGATGAAGCTAAACTTGACAACAATTGCATCATGTTATGTGAAAATTTTGTTAACCAATTAGTCGTCGTGTTTTTTAACTACCAACAAGTGATTCCCTTTAGATGACTAACTTAAGGAAGGGATGTTGTTCCTCAATTGGGTTCCTAGTCCAAACCAAAGAACTTTCTTGTAGTTGATGAACTACAGTTTATATACCAAACTACTCCTATGCAAAATTGTGGTAACGGAGCATTGTAAACAGTCAAAAGTTGTTAAAAAAGGTAAAGAAAGTTGTAAATGGTTGAAAGGGTAAAAGAAATCTAAATAGCTGAAAAGCGATAAAGGAAATCTATAAATGGTTGGAGAAACAGTAAAAGGAAAGCTATAAATAACAAATAAATGATTGGGAAAGAGTAATTTGATTGATTTGATCATGGTCCTCTTTTACATTTGAGTTTGTCCTATTTATAGAGTTTTCTAAGCAACTATTAGTTGTTTACAAGGCATGTTAGCTATTTCCTAATGACTACCCATGATCCTAGATTTTATGAGATCATGGATTACATGATTTTAACTACCTAAGCTGCTGACTTCTGTTGAAATTATGGCTCCACGTTTCCTAGAGCTGTTGCAAACAAACAATTGTTATTTTCCACTAACAACTTCTTCTATTTTCTAGGAATCATGGATCCATGTGCATTTGACCTTGGAAAAAATCCTTGTAAATATCCTCCACATTCAAATTCTCCTTTAGACTTGGTCTTCCAAGAAATAAGAATGAGTCAACTCTTCTGCATTAGCCAACGAAAATTAGCCGTTAGTTATTAGCCGACAAAAATTAGCAGTTAGTCGTTAGTTAACAGAAATAGTCCGCCATCAGAAATGATTCTTTTAGCTATTAGCCATTAGAAATGGCTATTTTAGTCTTCACTAGTCTTTAGCTATAAGACTAGCTAGAATCCATTGATTCACATTAGTCAATGATTGTTTTACTAAATTATCCTTTAAATGACGATTAACAGCTAGCATCCATAAAAAACTTTTTTTTGGTGTTAACTTATTTGGCCCCATTTTTCTTCCTTTTTCAGTTATGACAGTAACTCGTTCAATAATTACTCATTATGAATGATGGTAGAAAAAATAACCTTGCACTAAAACTTTAGCTTTGTAGTTTCCTGAAATTTTTACAATGGGTACTGACAATAAGCACCAAACATCCAAAATCTTGAACTTATCAAGTGCATTTATCTTTAACTTATGGCCTTTATAAATTGACTTGCCCATTTCCTTAATGATCCTAATCAAATTGTTAGCCTGTAAATAGTTATTTTATGACTAACAAACAAGTAGTTTATTCATGTAAATGCAGGTCAACTGACAAATAATGCTTCGAATGATTGGACAGCTAACTTGTCAAGGCCAAAAATACAAAAAGGCAAAAACACAGAGCCTCTGATATCCAAATCAATCATTTTCAATGTATTGTTCTTTTCTTTTCCAACCATACAAATATAGTTTCATTACAATGGCAAAAGTTACTCCATCTAAAGATAAATAGTTTGTTGTAATTGATGTGGAAGACCCGAGTTAGACATTCTCCTTCTTTAGCAAGTACATCCCTTCCAAGAGTTATTAGTTGTTGACACAACAAGTTAATTATGTCAATAACACCAATAACCCCAATAAGGAAAAAGGCTAATCCGACAAAAAGTCATCCAATAAAAGGTGTCATACCCTAATTTCTTCTGTGGATGATTATTTGTTAATATTTGGATTCTTGCTGGCCGAATTAAGCTGCTTAACACTAATCGCAGTGCAATCCAAAGGGTTTTGCGACGTTTCAGAAGGAAATGAGAAAAATACTCAAAATGGGGGAAAAATGGTCAATTTAGGGGCATTCTTCAGCCCCTGGAGCCACCTAGGCCCATTAGAAAACTTAAAGGAGAAGCAACCTGCTCGCCTGGGCGAGCTGAGCACGCCTAGGCAAGCTGGGTTGCAACCTCCTCCCCCCATTTTCCTATAAATAGGCGTGGGGGGGGGGGGGCTGAGGGGAAGGGGTTCAACATCATTTATGATGAGATTTCATAGAAATTAGTGAGAAGAAGGAGAAACAAGAAGAAAAATCAAAGCCGAGGTGCTTCCGTAATGTTTCTGTGATCAATTCTGTGACTGTTCTTCATCGTTCATCGATCTTCAACTGGTTAGTTTTATATTTTGAAGCTTTGAATTCATTCTATGCACCCTTAGGGGTCCATCCTTGCTTTGCATGTCTTTATCTTCATTCTTCTACCATCGGTGATATTTTTCTTTGTTTTAAGCAAGTTTCGACTGATCGTTTAAGCCGTAATCTCACTTAATCAATGTTAAAATGAATTTCAACCAATTGTTTGTGTTGTAATCTTGTTTAATCACCTTTAAAATAAAATTCAACCGATCATTTGTGTTGTAAGCTCGGTTAATCATCAAAAAATAAGTTTCAACCAGCCATTTACTGCGAAAGTTATCTTTCAAATGAGTTGAAAAATAATCAAGTGAAACCAAAGCTAAAATCAACTCATAAACAAGCTTTTTGTCCACAAGAAAATCACTTGAATCCATTCAAAGGTTCAACGCCTTAAACAGTATTTTTACTTTTAAACGGTTAAAATGAACCTTTAGAAGTCTAAAAATCAATCCTACACGTAATTTTGTTTCTTTAAAGAACTACGTAGGTCTGAGTTCCTCATCACAATTGAGGATACGTAGGAGCAAGAGCCTCGCTCTTGTCGACCCCAAAAAAGCTAAAAACATAAAAAGGGAAAATAAAATAAATTTGAAGTCATGATTTTGCACATTTGATTAAAGGTTGCCGTCCCTTGGGACGGACGCATGGGGTGCTAATACCTTCCCCGTGCGTAACAACTCCTGAACCTACTTTTCAAAATTCGTAGACTCGCTTTTGGTTTTTTCTAACGTTTTCCTCAAATAAGCGTTGGTGGTGACTCCATGCGTTTTCCTTCCTAGGAAGATGCACCCGTGAGCCCCGCGTCGCCCTCCCATCGAAGGGTAGGTTGCGACAGTTGGTGACTCCACTGGGGAATGTTTTTAGAGAGTTAGGCCATTTAATTTGTGTGCACTCTTTATCATGACTTTCTCTTTGTTCTTTATTCCACTTTATTTCCCTTATGTTCTTGTATGTATGTAACTCCTTTGCTGATTTCGTAGTTTGTGTAGTTGCATTAATAAATATTTATTCATTTCATGCACGCAAGATACCTACACTTTTTTGCACACATTGAGTTGTTAAGGGCCCTATACCCGAGTCCATGGGAACATAGGAAGTAGAGGTGAATCTGTGGTCATGCTAAGTCTCCGACTTGCTTGATGACAGTGAAACCTCATCTAGAGTTTTTCCTCTTTAATGATACATTGTCGCTGGTAGTCCCTACCGTTGCAATGCTTGATATCAAAGGGGATGATATCTCTAGAAAACCTTTGAAATCTAGATGCAACCACCTTGAGAATGATCACTAAATAGCGAGCTTTTAGTTCCTCCCCCATTAGGTTCTCGAAATAGGGGCATGGAGCAAACATGCTATGCGTTGTTTCCTTCATATTGCCATGCATATCTTTACAATGCCATGTCTGTGTGCATCTCTACTGTGTTATTATTTGATGGTGTTACCATGCTTGTTCCTCTAGTATATTTTTGCTCTATGCTATCAACTGCGTGCTCACAAGTATGTATATATGTATTGCATCGTCACTCAGGCGTTGTTTCCTTCATATTGCCATGCATATCTTTACAATGCCATGTCTGTGTGCATCTCTACAGTGTTATTATTTGATGGTGTTACCATGCTTGTTCCTCTAGTATATTTTTGCTCTATGCTATCAACCGCGTGCTCACAAGTATGTATATATGTATTGCATCGTCACTCATGCGTTGCGTTGGTCTTGTCATTTTGTCACGGGAAGTTGGAAGGTCCGCATCGCCTTCTTAAATGCATACATAGGGCACTGTGGTTATGACTGCAAATGAACCATGATGCCCGAATGTTTGTGAGTAAGAAGAGATGATCTTTCTGGCTCACGTGTCTGTAAAATGCATTTATGTAATGCATAGCATAAGCTTTCCTTCATGCATTCATCATATTTCCTCCATGATAGGGTGTCAAAGTATTGATTCAACCAGAGCTTTTCATTCTAGCAAAACATGGGATCGAATCAAGCACCATTGTTTAGGAAAAGGTTATATCAATGAAAGCTTCATCAACGCGGGCTGGATGTTTGATGGGCAGATCGCCATGATCAATGATGAAGTTCCTCAAGAGCAGTCAAACTGGGTGCGGCCATCCCCTCCTAAGTTTGAGTTGGGAAACTCACAAATTATCGAACAACCCAAAATTTTCGTGGCAAACATAATGTAATTTGTTAGTCCAAACCCTATAGCTGGGCCTAGGCTTTAGGGTTTCTCCCTATTTGGGCTTGTCTTTTGCTATCAAATATATACAATATTGCACTTTCACCCATTCTCATTCATCTGCATGTTTATTTCTATTGCGATTAAATTGCACAGATCGGACAAGGAGTCCTGTGAAGGTACTAATACCAAGAACCCAGACGTCGATTTTGAGCGGCTAGTGAAAAACGCTGAGGATGAAGAAGATGAGGATTGGGGGCTTCCCCAGGAGCTAAGAAGAATGGTCAAACAGGAAGACCGAGAAATGAAGCCACACCAAGAAGAGATAGAAATCATAAACTTGGGTGTTGGTGAGGAAAAGAAAGAGGTAAAGGTTGGCATACGCATGACCATACCTATCCGAGATACATTGGTGGCTCTACTACAAGACTATCAAGACATCCTCACTTGGTCGTACCAAGACATGCCAGGCTTGAACCCCGACATTGTGCAACATAGGTTGCCTTTGAATCACGGTTGTTCCTCGGTAAAACAAAAATTAAGAGGCATGAAACCCGACATGTCCTTAAAGATAAAGAAGAGGTGAAAAAGAAATTTGACGTCGGCTTCATGGCAGTCACTCGATACCCGGAATGGGTTGCCAACGTTGTGCCAGTCCCTAAGAAAGATGGGAAGGTACGAATGTGCATGGACTATCGGGATCTAAATCGAGCCAGTCCAAAGGATAATTTTCCTTTACCGCACATCGATGTCCTTGTAGATAACACAACTAATTTTTCTTTGTTTTCTTTCATGGACAGTTTCTCGGGCTACAATCAGATAAAGATGGCGCTAGAGGACATGGAAAAAATGACGTTCGTCACCCTGTGGGGAACATCTCATCAACTTGCAGAAGTTGTTCGAATGACTGCGTAAGTACCGGCTAAGATTGAATCCCGCTAAGTGTACTTTTGGGGTAAAGTCCGAAAAACTGCTCGGCTTTATTGTAAGCAAGAAACGAATAGAGGTGGATCCCGACAAGGTGAAGGCCATCCTTGAGATGCCCGAGTCACGCACCGAGAAACAAGTCCAAGATTTCTTGGGATGCCTGAATTATATAGCAAGGTTCATATCATAGCTAACCGCTACCTATGAGCCTCTCTTCAATCTTTTGCACAAGAATCAGTCCGTCCAATGGAACGACGACTGCAAAGTGGTGTTCGGAAGGATCATGCTATGCCTTATGAATCCTCCGGTGCTTGTGCCACCCGTGCCCGGAAGACCCCTCATTCTATACATGACTGTGTTGGATGAGTCGATGGGATGTATGCTGGGGAAACATGACAAGTCTGGGAAGAAAGAAAGGTTTGTCTACTACTTAAGCAAGAAGTTCACGGCTTGTGAGATGAACTTCTCTTTGCTTGAAAGGACATGTTGTGCCTTTGTATGGGCAGCCCATTGTCTAAGGCAGTACATGCTGAGCTACACCACTTGGTTGGTATCCAAGATGGATTTGGTCAAGTACATTTTCAAAAAGCCTGCTCTCACTGGATGGATCACTCAGTGGCAAGTTCTACTATCAGAGTTCGACATTGTTTATGTCACTCAAAAGGCGATAAAGGGAAGCACCTTGGCAGATTACCTAGCTTAACAGTCGATTAATGACTACCAACCTATGCATCCAGAATTCCCAGATGAGGACATTATGACCTTATTTGAGGATGAGGTGGACGATGAAGATAAAGGCAAATGGATAGTATGGTTTGATGGTGCATCCAACGCACTAGGCCATGGAGTAGGGGTGGTGTTGCTTACCCCCGAAAATTAATGCATCCCCTTCACAGCTAGATTGGGCTTTGACTGCATGAACAATATGGCCGAGTATGAGGCATGCGCCCTTGGAATCCAAGCAGCAATCGACTTCAAGGTCAAGCTGCTCAAAGTGTATGGAGACTCAGCCTTGGTAATTCACCAGTTTAGAGGAGAATGGGAGACTAGGGATCATAAGCTGATACCCTACCAGGCCTACATCAAGAAGCTGACAGAGTTCTTCGATGACATATCCTTCTACCATATTCATAGGGAGGAGGATCAAATGGCCGATGCGCTTGCCACTCTGGCCTCTATGTTTCAGTAGACTCTGCATGGAGACTTGTTGTACATTGAGTTCAGATGTCGCGGCAAGCCTGCACATTGTTGCTTGATAGAAGAGGAGCAAGATGGTAAACCCTGGTACTTCGATATCAAGCGTTACGTGGAAGACAAGAAGTACCCAAAGGAGGCTTTCGACAACGACAAGAGAACGTTGCAGAGGTTAGCAGCCGGTTTCTTCCTGAGCAAAGGTATCTTGTACAAGAGGAACCATGATATGGTACTGCTCCAATGTGTGGATGCCAGGGGGGCTGAGCAAATGCTCGTAGAGGTGCATGAGGAGTCCTTTGGGACGCATGACATGGCCCGAAAGATTCTAAGGTTAGGGTATTACTAGCCCATCATGGAAAACGACTGTTTTATCCATGTGAGAAAATGCCACAACTGTCAGGCATTCGTGGATAATGTCAATGATCCACCCATGCCTTTGAACGTATTGGCAGCACCATGGCCCTTCTCTATGTGGGGAATAAACGTGATTGGAGCTATTGAGCCCAAGGCTTCGAATGGAGATCGCTTCATCTTGGTCGCCATTGACTACTTCACCAAATGGGTTGAAGCGGCTTTAGACGCCAGTGTAACAAAGAGCGTGGTGGTTAGGTTCATCAAGAGATAATCTGCCGATACGGGTTGCCCAAGAAGATTATCACTAACAATGCCACCAATCTGAACAACAAAATGATGAAAAAAATGTGTGAGGATTTCAAGATCCAACATCACAATTCCACGCCTTATAGACCCAAGATGAATGGGGTAGTTGAGGCTGCAAACAAGAACATCAAGAAGATTGTTCAGAAAATGACCGTGTTATACAAAGATTGGCACGAGATGCTCCCTTTCACCTTGCATGGTTATCGGACCTCAGTGCACACATCAACTGGGGCAACTCTGTTCTCCTTGGTATATGGGATGGAGGTCGTGTTGCCGTTCGAAGAAGAGGTCCCCTCTTTGAGAATTATGGCCGAGTCGGGGTTGAAAGAGTCAGAGTGAGCCCAAGCACACTTTGATTAGCTCAACCTCATAGAAGGTAAGAGATTGGCCGCCATGAGCCATGGACGGTTGTATCAAAGCTGGGTGAAGAAAGCTTGCAAAAAGAAGGTACGCCCATGCAAGTTCAACGAAGGGGATCTCGTCTTGAAGAAAGTATCCCGAGCCCAAAAAGATCATAGGGGAAAATGGGCTCCGAACTATGAAGGACCTTTCATTGTGAAGAAAGCATTCTCGGGAGGAGCATTGGTGCTTGCCAGCATGGACGATGAAGGGTTTCCTTCGCCCGTGAATTCTGATATCGTCAAACGATATTATGCTTAAATACTTAGGGCAGCTTGAGGGTTCAATGCATGATTGTTCTCCAAAGACTCATTGGAATCTCCAAAGTCGTCCAATCCTTTGTAAACCACGATCGCAACATTAATAAACATTGGATTGATGATTTGCATTTCAAATTCTTGTGTTGTGTCTTTTATTTCTTTAGAGTACACACTCTCGATCTTGAATCCGGAGCCATTTGGCTCCATCAATGGGGTGCAATAAGTGTTTAAGTAAAATTGAACATAATAACACTTGTTTAATTGTTGCACTTCCTAAGCATAAGCATGCATGCATTTGATTTTGTCATCCTGCGAATTGGGGGATAAATGAAGGTTTCGTTTTGAGTAGTGACCAATGTCGCACCAAAATCAAGACAAAGGAAAGGCAATATCGGTATTTTGTGGTGTTGTTTCACATTATACTGTGTGATGCCATTTCCTTTATTCAAAGCTTAGGGGCAGGTACGAGCAGGTGCTAGGCCCGTGATCAATCAACCATCATCCCGCGTCCGGCTCAAGACGTTAAAGAAGCGCTACTAGGAGGCAGCCTAGTACCTTTAAAATTTTTTCTTTTCATTCATTTGTCTATTTTCTTAAGTTGTATATTGAATATGCCTACTTTATTTGCAATCCTAGGAATTAAGAAAATATACAAGCATAACAAGGGGATATTTAAATTCTTGCAAAAAAAAGGGAGTTAGCTTGCCTGGGCAAGTAGGACTGGGTGCAGAGACGTTAAAAGGGGGAGAGGTGAAGCTTCTTCACCCCATTTTCTCCCCCCCCCCCCCCCCAAATTCTAAAAAATACCAAGGCTCACGAAATTCATGGTTTTGCAGCCCTAAGTCACCATTTTTTGCGTTTTTGTTTCCATTTTGGCACTCTTGTTCACTCCCTACAAGTAAGTACACTATTCTTTGGTTCTTTGGCTTTCCATTGATGCATTTTAGTGCTCTAAATTGTCTATGTTTGGCCAAATTCCTGATGCAATTCATGAATTCATGCAAAATCTATTTTAGATCCGGCAACTAGTGCTCTTCCTATCTATTTAGATCTGGCAAAATCTGAATCTGAGTATCCTATTAAATTGCATAAAGAATTTTTAGGGTACCATAATCCTAAGTTAACTGTTCCTAAGATATATCTTATGATTCTTTTTACTACAGTTAGATGTGAATACTTTGGATTTGATTGGAATCTTGCACACATGCACACAATAAACATAATATCTGGCCTACTTGCAAATAAGTAAAGTAGAGATCCAATCATACCTCTATATTGCTTTTCATCAACGGGTTGAGTGGACTCATCTTTGTCAAGGTAGCAACTAGTGCTCATTGGAGTAGCCATGTGTTTTGACTTTTCCATTCCGAATCTCTTGATGAGTTCCTTGCAATATTTTGCTTGGTTGACAAAGATCCCATCATTTGTTTGTTTGATTTGTAGTCCAAGAAAGTAATTTAACTCACCCATCATGGACATCTCAAAATCATTTTGCATATCAATAGAAAAATCCTTGCACATAGATTGATTAGTAGATCCAAAGATTATATCATCAACATAAATTTGTACCAATAAGATATCATTATCCTTCTTCTTTATGAATAAGGTGGTATCTACCTTCCCTCGAGGGAAATTTTTTACTAATAGGAATTTACTAAATCTTTCATACCAAGCCCTAGGTGCTTGTTTTAACCCATAAAGTGCTTTCTTTAATCTATAGACATGGTCTAATTTTTGTGAGTCTTCAAACCCAGGAGGTTGTTCTACATATACCTCCTCTTGGATTAGACCATTTAAGAAGGCACTCTTGACATCCATTTGATATAGTTTAAAGTTCATAATAGATGCATAAGCTAAAAGCATCCTAATGGCTTCTAATCTAGCAACGGGTGCAAAGGTTTGTTCATAGTCTATACCTTCTTCTTGGTTGTACCCTTTTGCAACTAGTCTAGCTTTATTTCTAATTACTATACCATTTTCATCTAGTTTGTTTCTAAATACCCATTTTGTTCCTATAATGGGGTAGTTATGTGGTTTCTCAACTAGTTGCCAAACATTATTTCTCTCAAATTGATTTAACTCTTCTTGCATAGCAACTATCCATTGATAATTTATTATGGCTTCTTTAAAGTTTTTAGGTTCTATCATGGAAAAAAATGCCATGTTATTGCATAAATCTTTGAGAGAGTGTCTAGTTGTTACCTCTTTTGAGATATCTCTGATGATATTGTCAAGAGGATGATTTCTTGAGGTTTTCCATTCTTTGGGAAGATCATCATTTTCTTGGGCTATGTCATCTTGAACATCCTTGTTTTCTTCATTTCTCTTCCTTTTTAGATTCCTTTCTTGATTGTGCATGTCTTCCAAAGAATCTGCAATATCATTAAGAAACTCCTTTCTCGGAGAGGTAATATTAGTTTCATCAAAAGAAACATGTATTGATTCCTCAATTGTCATGGTTCTTTTGTTGTATATCCTAAAGGCTTTGTTATGTAGGGAATAACCAATTAAGATGCCCTCATCCACCTTAGCATCAAATTTACATAGGCTTTCTTTACCATTGTTTAGGACAAAACATTTATATCCAAAAACATGTAAATGAGCAATGTTTGGTTTTCTATTGTTAAACAGTTCATATGGGGTTTTCTTAAGAATGGGTCTTATTAAGGCTCTATTCATAATATAACATGCGGTGTTGACAGCTTCAGCCCAAAAATATTTTGGAAGCGGAGTGTCATTTAAGAGAGTTCTAGCTATTTCTTCTAAGGATCTATTTTTCCTTTCTACTACACCGTTTTGTTGGGGTGTCCTAGGTGCAGAAAAGTTGTGTTCTATGCCATGTTCATCGCTGTCGCAACATGCCCTTTCGCGGGTGAGCGAAGGCGAGGCTCACGGGTGCGCTTTCCAAAGGAGGAAAGATGCGCGAAGTCGCCACCAACGTTTATTTGTGGGAAACGTCGGAAAAAACCAAAGGAAACCGGTCAAAATGAAAATTCTAAGTTCGGGAGTTGTATTTACGTTTGAGGAAGGTATTAGCACCTCTCACGTTTGTCTCAAAGGACAACAACCTATTTTTTAGAATTGTGGAAATTGTGTTATCTTAACTTTTAGTTTTTTATTTTTTGAGGTCGACAAAAGCGGGGCTTTTGCTCCTACGTACCCTCCATCGAAGAGGAAATCAGACCTACGTAGTTCTTTCTTAAGAGTGAATCAAGTGATTCTTTTTACTTGGAAAGGTGATCATTTTAAGGCATTGGACCTTAAAAATGATCCATTTATTTGATAAGGAAAACTGAAATGATAAACTTTCAAACCCCATTTAATGACCTTTTTTTGTGGACAAGCTTGACTAGGCGAGTTGATTTTAGCCTTAGTTTCACTTTAGTTATTAGTCAATTCGATTAAGAATGAGAAATCCCAAAGAGAAAACGTCCGATTGATTTTTCGCTTTATTTTACTAAAAGGTATTTTTTTGATTATTATATTATTATTTTACTTCTTTTTTGATTTCCAACGTGGTTACGGCACAACCGAACGGTCGGAATTCATTTTAACAGAAATTAACGGATGATACAATTCAAATGATCGGTGGAAATTTATTTTAATTTTAGATTAGGCGAGAAACGACTTAAATAAATGACTGAAGCATGTCAAAAGGGGGTATAGAAAGCGAATGAAAACGAGAATAAAAGTACATGAAACAAAATATGGACCACCACGGGTACATAGAATGAATTGAAACGCTCGGTTTGAGGTACTTACCAGTTGAAGACTGAAGAAAACGTAGAACGAACGATGAATGTCGAAGAACGGTTGAAAATCTTCGCATAATTACTCACGGAATAGTTACGGAAACGTTACGGAAGCGCCTCGGCTTGGATTTTCTTCACGGAAACAATTTTCCTCAGCAATTTCGAGAGAATAAGAAGTGCCAAGAAGGCTGAACGCTTTTCTTCTTCACTCCTCCCCCTATTTATAGCAAAATAGGGGAGGAGCTTGCCACCCAACTCACCCAGGCGAGCAAGGTTGCTTCCTCTAGAAGCAACCGCCTTCTGGAGGAAGAAACTGGATGGCCCAAGTGGGCCTGATTGCTATTTGTACCCCCTTTTTACTAAATGCACCCCCTTTACCTTTTTTGGTAATTCTTTTTCCGTAACGTTACGAAACTTTACGAATTTCGTAACGATACTTATTTTCATTCCGCAAGGTTACGAATCCTTATAGATTATGTACTCACTCTTTTTTAGCTTTCGAAGAAGTTACAGAAACTCACGGATTGCGCAAAAACACCTCCTTTTGATTTCCGTCACATTACGGAATTTCATGGATCACGTAAGCCTGCTTCCTTTTGATTTCCGGCACGTCTCGGGACTTCACATATTGTGCAACAAAGGGTGCCAAGTATCTCGAAGCGGCCAATCAAAGGTTGCATATCATCAAATAATAATCCCCAGACAAAATTATGGTATGACAGTTGCCCCTCTTTACTTACCTCTCATCGGAAATAAGAGGAAAGCAAAGATAAGACACTGATTTCGTCCGTCCTGCCCTTTCCATGATTAGTCTATAACGACTCTCATCTCTCCTTCTTCTTTCTCTGCACAACACAAAACAAAATACAAACAACAACAAGAACAACAAATATAATATACATATACACTTATACACATGTTTGGCGAAGGAACCGATCCGAAAAATAACAAAAAACATATTTCCCAGTCACTAGAGGCTCCGTGCTTGATAACGAAGGACACATGAACAGCGCTAGGCAATGAATTCATGGGTCTCCGAAAGATTGAGAATGGAGAATTGGCGAATAGCGCTAGGCAATGAATTCGCGGGTCTTCGAAAGATTGAGAATGGAGAATTGGCGAACAGCGCTAGGAAATGAATTCGCGGGGCTCCAGACTCGATGGTGGAGGACACATGAACAGCGCTAGGCAATGAATTCATGGGTCTCCGAATAAGAGTGGAGAATGGAGAATTGGCGAACAACGCTAGGCAATAAATTCGCAGGGCTCCAGACTCGTGGGTGGAGAATGCATGAACAGCGCTAGGGAATAAATTCATGGGGCTCCGAAAAAAGTGGAGAATGGAGAATTGGCGAACAACGCTAGGCAATAAATTCGCGGGGCTCCAGACTCGTGGGTGGAGGATGCATGAACAGCGCTAGGCAATAAATTCATGGGGCTCCGGATAAAAATGGAGAATGGAGAATTGGCGAACAGCGCTAGGCAATAAATTCGCGGGGCTCCAGACTCATTGGTGGATGATGGATGAACAGCGCTAGGCAATAAATTCATGGGGCTCCGAAAAAAGTGGAGAATGGAGAATTGGAGAACAGCGCTAGGCAATAAATTCGCGGGGCTCCAGACTCGTTGGTGGAGGATGCACGAACAGCGCTAGGCAATAAATTCATGGGGCTCCGGATAAAAGTGGAGAATGGAGAATTGGCGAACAGCGCTAGGCAATAAATTCGCGGGGCTCCAGACTCGTGGTTGGAGGATGCATGAACAGCGCTGGCAATAAATTCACGGGGCTCCGAAAAAAGTGGAGAATGGAGAATTGGTTAACAGCGCTAGGCCATAAATTCGCGGGGCTCCAGACTCGTGGGTGGAGGATGCACGAACAGCGCTAAGCAATAAATTCATGGGGCTCTGAAAAAAGTGGAGAATGGAGAATTGGCGAACAGCGCTAGGCAATAAATTCGCGGGGCTCCAGACTCGTTGGTGGAGGATTCATGAACAGCTCTAGGCAATAAATTCATGGGGCTCCGAAAAAAGTGGTAGGACCGAATGGTCCACCGGGTTTTTTCCACCAAAAAAAGGCAAACATGCTTTTTGCAAAGAAAAATAAATCATTCGCGAGAGCACCATATCTTAGAGACACAATGTACTTGTGCCAAGGGTAATCTTCCTTGTAACCGAAAATGAAGGGCAGGATGTCAACATTTATCTTTTAAATGAACATGCAGGGGAAACATCGGGCTAAGCTGAAAATAAATCACTCATAGTGTATAAAACTCACACAGGCAAGTGTTTCACCCTATTCCCAAACCATAACTGCACCATGACTTTATTTTGCACACGATTTCTTATCGAATTAGAGATCACACGTACGATCACGGATCAATAGGATTTTCTCGAGGGTAGTGTTTTTGGAGAGGAATCTGGGTGTTTCGGTCTCTTCCTCTTTGTTCATGTGGGGTGGGTTATCGCCAGTCGAGAACGACCTTGAATGGCAATTCGAAAGGAAGAGACACCAAAAATGGGCTTTCCTTTGCCGGCAGTCACTTAGTTTGCCGAAAATTTTATCTGGTCCGAAGATTTTCCGTTCCCTTTCTTTCATTGATCGAGAATTATTCTGTTTTCCTCCGATCTTTTCCATTTTCACTTCCTTTCGATCTTCGATCGGGAATCCTTCTTTTTCTTTCTTTTTTATTGTTCTTTTTCTTTCTTTTCTTTTCATTTCTTCCTTTTCTTCCCACTTCCTCCTTTCCTTTCTTTGGGAAATCGGGTTTTAGCATTCTATTTGCTCTCCCTTGAGGAGATTCTGCTGTCCTTTGCTTCGGGGGAAAGAATGAGGATTCTTTTGATAGGCCAAGGTTCAAAAAAGTCTAAGGTTGTGTTCCAATGGGGTCTTTTATCGTGGGAACCCAATCTTGATATCTGGGGTATAACAAATTTGGGTGTCAAGGTGTCGGTCTCGGGGCCGAACTCCCATATCACTCCATAAGGCACGCGTGACAATGATAATTTGAAAACAACGTGCAAAATTAGTCATGGCTACAGCCAGGTGGGCACTCAAGCATCCCGTTTTTGGCATTGTGATACTACGGTTGGGAATTTACACAAACAGACCCAACGTTTCCAAGTTATGTTCTTTCATCAGTTCAATGAATTCATCCATTCTTATCTCGGTTATTCCGGAAAATAAACTCTTAGCATCAGTCCCTTGTTTCCAGAAGATATGTTTGCTCTTTACGAATGATTTATACTTCTTAACTATAACATGTCGACCTTCGCGGTCTTTCTTTCTTTTTCCTTTTTGTTTCATTTTTATATATTCACAAAATTATACACCTATGGTCCTCTATGAAGAAATTTTTCTTTGTATATCTACACTCTTATACATGACAAACTTTTTCTGTATATGCATTGGAACTCTTTCTCTTTACGTCACATGGTCAAACCCTATTTACATTCAAAGCTCTTTTTTGTTTTTCTCCAACGCACACCTATGGTTCATACAAAGGTTTCTTTATATACACTCGTTCACACACACATGAATCCCTCTACACGTATTTCTTATAAAAACCCTTCTATGCACATTTTCCTTTTTCTTTATATACGCAGACATTTTATTCACTACACTTCTCTTTTTTTTTTATCATGATTTTGGTTCATTTTAATTTTAGGACGATGTTCCTAAATGAAAAAAATTCTATGCGATTCCGGAATTTCTACAAACACTATTGACAATAACGAAACAAGTACTAACGTAACGACTCAAACGATATGTATGTACAAAACAAAAGTCAATCAACACGAAACAAACGTTAGTCCCTTAGTTAAACAAAAATAAGATGATATGTAACAGGAAAAAATGGAAACATAAACATAACATAAAAAGAAATACGGATCTAGGGATCTCCCAATCATGTGGCTCCGCTCCCTCCTAAGAAATCAAGCAAATCGGTCATCTCCTCGTCCTCGCGGGCCTCATCTGCCTCGTCGGGAGCCTCTCCTGGTGCCTCTCCTGCCCGGGCCTCAGGCCAATCTCCGGGCCATGCGACCTCTACCCTAAACTGATCCGAAGTAGGGCATGGAAAAGAAGTAAAACCCTGGCTCTGCAGGCTGAGGCTCAACTGGTAAAGGCAATCATGGGTCTGTACATGCGCCCAATGGTTGGCCGCCTGCTGGCGAACCAAATGTCGTAAATACTGCTCCGTATCAAATGATCCAGCTGGGCCAGCCTGATGAGGTGGCGACGCGTCTGCGGCCTGCGGAGCATCCCCCTGGGCCTATCTCTGCGTGCAATACTTCTCAATAAAAGCTCGGGTGATGGGCGGCCAAATCACCTTGCTAGGTGCGACGGGGACTCTGAATGACTGGCAGAGTCCTGTGATCAAAGCGGGAAATCCCAGGGCCCTGTTGGACTTATCCGGGTTCAGAGGGTGCCTGGTAGGCGCCATACCTGCAAATAGATAGATGACATCAGTGATTAACTGAGCCACGTGAATGCTCATCTGTGTCAGGATGGCGTACACCAGCTGACACTTCGGCAGGGGGAGGTCAGAATTATGATCGCTAGGCTGGATGTTGTTGAGCAGCAAAGTCATCCAGATCTGAGTCAGGGTGGTCATGTTGGTGCGCATGATCCGCACCCGTCTTCCAGCAGCAGTCTGGGCAAAATCCTGCCCCGGTATACACAGCAATTGGGCGATGGCCTCCTCATCAAACCCATCGGCCCGGTTCCTCCTCTGGCCATACTCCCACTCCTGGCCCTTTTCCAGCACTAAAGGATATCCCAGGAACTGACTGGGAGCATCCGCATCGAACGGGATCCACTGACCCCTCACCCAGGATTGCATATCTCGCACGCCCTCCTCTGTAGGCCAAGCATTGGCATAAAACTCGAGGACTATGTCTGGGTCGAATTTGGCCATGGGGGTAATCAGTGATGCCCACCGCCGGCGAACTATCTCCTCCTGGAAGTCGGTATACTCGTCGTCCCTGAGCTGGACGCGTCACTCCCAGAGAAATGACCATCCCTTGATGGCCTCGAAGCGCTGCTGGTGCTCAGCGCTCCTAAAATGTTGGCTGTCATATTCGGGAGCGGAACTGGTTCCTTCAGCCGCTTTATCCTTCCTGGATCTCTTTGAGGCAAGCTTCCTCGGGGCCATTTCCTACGAGAACAAACATTTAGAAGTTAGTTTTACAAGACAATGCTTATCTTAATGCAAAAAATGTCATGCTAATCCCTCTGATTTTAGAACGAACGCATGTAATCTATTTATGCACACGCGTATGTGTGGAATATCCTACTATTTATATCAACATAGAGGCCATCCAACACATTCTAATTGTCATACATATATATGCATTTGAAAAGAACATACATTCTCACACCCAAGGCATTACGTCAAAACTCACACTTAATTATATCCTAAACATTTGCTATCACAAACTACCTACACACATTTGAAATATATATCATACAAATTTTATTGTTTCTGCATATTGGAAAGCTAATTACATCCTGCACACACTTGCATTCAAAAGGGAATTCCATGCTATCATACATCCATTTAGGAAAATAATCATTCACACTTGGCAAGGAATTTCATGCCCCACATATATCCACATACCATTGAAAAGCATTTCCCACTTTACTTAGGTGAAAAGTATCAATCATGGGGCAGCCCAAATTCGAGTAAAAACTCTCACAAGCAAGTACTAATTTTCATGCTTTTCTAACTCTAAAACCAAATTTTGGATTCCTAGCCATGAGTATGTCTTCTTGCATTGAAGCTAAAAAGTTTGGGTTCCTAAGCTTGAAATTGCATTTGGGCACCTATTTTGAATCTCCTATGCTGTCTCTACATATATAAAACAGTCCCACCCTCCCAATTTTGCAAAATCATATTCATATATCATTGGGGCATTTCACCGAGCACTTTGGGGGCGCACGTTTGGACACAAATTGCAAGAGAATGGGGACAATGTGGCATGCCTCATTGCTTCAGAATACAACATAGGCCTAATGCCTCCTCACACAAACCCTCAACTCAACAAAACAAGCATGGATTCAGATGCGAATTGCTTCACGAATTTTGCAAAAAATGAGCAACTAAAGCACCAAAACACATCAATGGAGAGCCAAATAACCAAGGGAAATTGCACTTACTTGTGGGGAGTGAATTAAAGCGTGAAAAGGGAAGCAAAAACTCAACAATGGAAGCTTGAGGGCTGTTGTTCTCGTAGCTCCCGTGAGCTTGGGGGTTTTTGAAGTGAGGGGGAAAAGTTTTGGGTGAAGAAAACATTCCCCCTCCACCCCTTTATATTTTCGTACAGGGGTTGCTCGCCCAGGCGAGCTAAACTGTACCCTTTTTTTTTTTTTTGGGAAACATTAACCATGCCTTCCCTCCTTACGGGCTAGCGTTTGCCTACTCGAACCTACTTAAGTTAGAATCAGGCGTCGATTACTTTATTTAAAACAAATAATAGTAATAAATACTGTGAATTCAAAGGATACTGGGCTGCCTTGCATCGACGTTCTCTGCTTGTCTAGCACCGGGAAGGGACAACGATCGGTCGGTCGTCACCCTATCCCCCACTTGCATTCGTACCTATGTACCTGCAAGTAGGAAACAAACAATATGCGGCCAATCGTGACTGGTCATTGTCTTACCTTGGTTGATTTCCGCCGTCAACTTGTCTTGATTTCTGACCGTGGCCTAAGATGATCCTGCCCCAGTTACCACAAGATATGCATGTGTATGGGCATGTATGAATGTTCCTAATGCGATGATTTTCTTAGTGAAGGCTAGTTAGATTCAATTTTAAATAAGCGTTTTGGGCACCCCATGAACTGAGCGAAGAGGGCTCAGGTTATAACAAAACTAAGACACAAGGTTTGAAACCAAAGGGAGGACTGAAACCTCGCCCATCTTTTCTTTTCAAAGAAACGAGACAAATACAGTGAATGGGAATCCCTAGAGGAAACCAAGAAGACGAGAAAAACTCAGAAATAAAAACATGCAATGACCCTCTTGATTGCCCCAGACTTCAAGCATAATATCGTTTAACTACATCGGAGTTCACGGGTGAGGACAGCTCCTCGCCATCCATGTGGGTGAGTATGAGAGCACCCCCAGAAAAAGCTCTTTTCACCACGAAAGGTCCTTCATAATTCGGGGCCCACTTGCCTCGATTATCCTTAACACCGTGGGACATCTTCTTCAGCACGAGGTCCCCCTCGTTGAACTTGCGCGGGAGTACCTTCTTGTCGAATGCGTTCTTTATCCTTCGTTGATACAGACGCCTATGGCTCATGGCTGTCAAACGCTTACCTTCAATAAGGCTGAGTTGGTCGTAGCGTGCTTGAGCCCATTCAGACTCTTTTAGGCCTGATTCCGCTATTATCCTCTAAGAAGGAACCTCTACCTCAAATGCGAGTACTGCTTCCATCCCATAAACCAAGGAATACGGCGTTGCCCCAGTAGAAGTTCGTACCGAGGTTCTATATCCGTACAGGGCGAAAGGCAACATCTCATGCCAATCTTTGTATGACACTGTCATCTTCTGAACAATCTTCTTAATATTTTTATTCGCAACCTCTACAGTCTCATTCATCTTTGGCCGATAAGGGGTGGAGTTATGATGCTGGATCTTGAAATCCTCACACATTTCCTGCATCATCTTGTTGTTCAGATTGGTGCCATTGTCAGTGATGATCTTCCTAGGGAGTCCGTGTCGACAAATTAGCTCCCTCTTGATGAATCTGACTACCACACTCCTCGTGACATTAGTATAAGAAGTCGTTTCGACCCATTTGGTGAAGTAATCTATCGCCACAAGAATGAAGCGGTGACCGTTCGAAGCCTTGGGCTCGATGGCCCCAATAACGTCTATCCCCCACATTGAAAAAGGCCAAGGGGCGGACATAACATTCAGAGGATGTGGCGGAACATTGACATTGTCCGCGTATGCCTGACATTTATGACACTTCCTTACATAGGTGCAGCAATCGCTTTCCATAGTGAGCCAGTAATAACCGGCCCTAAGGATCTTTCTGGCCATAGCATGCCCATTGGCATGTGTCCCAAATGAACCCTCATGGATCTCCTCAATCATGAAGTTCGCCTCTTTGGCATCTATGCATCGTAGGAGGGTCATGTCGTAGTTCCGTTTGTACAGGATGGTACCACTTACAAAGAAACCAGTAGCCAATCTCCTCAACGTCCTTTTGTCATTGTCAGAAATCCCTGGTGGGTATTCTTTGTTCTCAACATATTGTTTGATGTCGAAATACCACGGTTTCCCATCCCGCTCTTCCTCTATTGCATAACAATATGCCGGCCTGCCCTGAGATTTGAATTCGATGTACAACAGATCCCTGTGTGGGGCAAGTTGAAACATGGATGCCAGGGTAGCTAATGCATCAGCCATTTGATTCTCTTCCCGAGGTATGTGGTGGAAAGAAATGTCGTCAAAGTACTTGGCTAACCTCAAGATGTGAGTTTGATAGGGTACCAACTTCGGATCCCTAGTTTCCCATTCTCCTTTCAATTGGCGTATCACCAAAGTTGAGTCTCCATAGACCTTGAGTAGTTTTACATCAAAATCAATGGCCGCCTGAACCCCGAGGGCGCATGCTTCGTACTCGGCCATATTGTTGGTACAATCAAAACCTAGCCTAGCCGTGAAAGGAATACACTGATCATCCGGGGATACAAGGACTGCCCCTACTCCGTGGCCCAAAGCATTAGATGCCCCATCGAAGCAAACAGTCCATTTGTCTATGTCCTCGTGCGTCTGCTACTCTTCGAACAGGGCCATGATATCTTCATCTGGGAACTCAGGGTGCATCGGCCGATAATCCTGAAGGGGTTGTTGGGCCAAATAATCTGCCAAGGCGCTTCCCTTTACCGCCTTTTGGGTGACGTAAACGATATCAAATTCAGATAGTAGTACCTGCCACCTAGCGATTCGTCCCGTGAGGGCCGGTTTCTCAAAGATGTATTTCACGGGATCCATTTTGGAGATAAGCCACGTGGTATGGCTGAGCATGTACTGCCTAAGCCGATGTGATTCCCATACCAGAGCACAACACGTCCTTTCCAACATTGAGTAATTCATCTCACATGCGGTAAACTTCTTGCTTAGATAGTAAATGGCTTGCTCCTTTTTCCCAGAATCATCGTGCTGACCCAACACGCACCCCATAGACTCGTCCAACATGGTCATGTACAGGAAAAGTGGTCTTCCTGTTACAGGTGGCATGAGCACCGGGGGGTTTGCGAGACTCCGTTTGATCTTCTCGAAGGCCTCTTGGCAGTCGCCATTCCACAGGACTGTTTGATTCTTACGTAATAGCTTGAAAATGGGCTCACTGGTAGGGGTGAGTTGCGAGATAAATCTCGCGATATAATTCAACCTGCCCAAGAACCCCCGAACCTGCTTCTCCGTGCGTGGTTCCGGCATTTCAAGGATGGCCTTCACTTTCTCGGGATCTATCTCTACCCCTTTCTGACTTACGATAAATCCTAATAACTTCCCCGACTTTACCCCGAAGGTGCATTTGGTTGGGTTTAGTTTTAGTTGGTATTTTCGCAACCTTCCAAACAGCTTACGCAGATTGACAAGGTGTTCGTCCTCGGTCTGAGACTTGGCAATCATGTCATCTACGTAGACCTCTATTTCCTTATGCATCATGTCATGGAACAACGCCACCATGGCACGCTGATAGGTTGCCCCAGCATTCTTCAACCCGAAGGCCATCACTTTATAGCAGAACGTTCCCCATAGGGTGACGAAAGTGGTCTTCTCTACATCTTTGGGTGCCATCTTTATTTGATTATACCCTGAGAAACCATCCATAAATGAGAAAAGGGCGAACTTGGCTGTATTATCTACCAATATATCAATGTGTGGCAGGGGAAAATTGTCTTTAGGACTGGCTCGGTTCAAGTCCCGGTAGTCTACACACATTCGATCGAAATTGATTGTCAAACCCTCGTTGTTAGGATCCTCAAAGAATCGACCCTCATATCTATACCAAACAAGACAAAAGAAACAAAAACATGCAAAATGATATGAGAAAAGGTGGAATTGCAAGAACAGATGAAACAAGATCTCTTTGTTTTATTTAATAAGGTAGGTTTCACAAAACAAAAGAGAAAGGAAATCTATAGGCTCTAATTACATTGAATCAGCAGTATAGACTTCCGACTGGCTTATCACGCGCCAGTTCCCCACTTGAGAATCGGGATGGCATGGTTGCACAAAACTTGGCGGGTCTTGAGGGAACTCCTCTTCTATTGCGGCCACCTCCTCCTTGGACACCATTCCGGCACTGGTGAAACACTGGCTAATACGGCCGAGCCATACCTTATCCCCCCAAAGTCTTGACGGCACATTCCTCCTCCCCGGCATCCTGGGTTCATACCCCAATCCATACTTGTGTGGATTTCCCTTAATATTGACTACATCGGCATTCCCAAGGCCGTCCTTGCCTAGACCCATTCCGGGCTCAAATCCGTTCCTGAGCATAACTCGTGCCACCATTATGGCCACGTTGGAGAGAGAAGGCAGCAACGGACTTGGTTCCACAGAGGCGCAGCTCACCACCTCGAAGGATTGGAAAGCTGTTTCCAATGATTCTTCCGCCACTTCTACGTATGGGGCGGAGGAGGGGCAGCTCACCAACATGTCCTCTTCACCCGATACTATCACCAAAAGTCCACCCAATGCGAACTTTAATTTCTGGTGAAGATTTGAAGGGACCACTCCCAGCGCATGAATCCAAGGTCTTCCCAAGGGGCAGCTATAGGCGGGATTTATATCCATTACTTGAAACACCACATTGCAAGTGTGGGGGCCTATCTGAATGGGAATGTCAATTTCCCCCATCACTTCCCGCCGAGTACCATCAAAGGCTCGCACCACCATCGAGCTCGGTTTTAAACGTGATGCACTAAAAGGAAGCTTTTCCAAAGTGGTCTTCGGCATCACATTCAAACTTGATCCGTTGTTGATAAGTACCTTTGCGACAACATGGTCCATACATCTCACCGACACATGTAAAGCCTTGTTGTGTCCTCTCCCCTCAACGGGAATCTCTTCTTCCGAGAACGCAATAAAATTATTGGTGGTTATATGATTAACGATTCCTTCAAAACCCTCCACTAAGATATCATGGGCTACATGGGCCTCGTTGAGGACCTTTATTAATAGCGCACGATGAGGCTCAGAGTTTATGAGTAGTTCAAGCAATGAGATCCTTGCTGGAGTTTTATTCAGTTGCTCGACTACCTTAAACTCGCTTTTTTGGATGAGGCGAAGGAACTCATGAGCTTCTTCCAAAGCCACTATCTTTCCTTGGAGACCCTCTTTCTTTTCAGTCCCTCTTACTACCGGAGGATCCACTTCTTTCGAGGGGGTAGCTATATCTGTGGGCTCTTGGACCATGGGCGCTTTTCCCTTGGAGGGCAACTCCGCCGAGCGAGGGTAAGTGAACACCCGGCCACTGCGGGTCACGCCACTGAGGCCGGTGATGTTGGTCACCTTAGCTGACAGGGAGTCAACTTCGGTTGCAACTCTTTCGCCGGACGTGGGAGGGGTATACCTCCACGGAACGGCTTTATTGCTTTGATATGCAAATGGTGTCGGTTTGGGCGCTGTCTGGGGGTCTATGGGTGTGGATCCGGTCCCCTTCCTAGTAAAACATATTACTAGGGCCTTGGGGGTTAGAGGAACCTTCTTTTCTTCTGACTGCATACAAATTTGTGGTTCTTCCCTCTCTCCTTTGGACACTTCAAGCTGCCCCCAATCCATGAGCCGCTGAAGCAATTCTTCTACCGCGGGACAGGTTTCCATGTCGTGTGACTCCCCGAGGTGAAACAAACACTCGTCCCTTTCGTCTCCGCCACGGGAGACCATACATGCCGCTTGCAGCGATTGGTAGATGAAGCGTCTGGAAGTAGCCACCTTTCCTAATCTCCTTGCCCGCGATGGCCCATCCTCTTGGATGGCGTTTACGTTAGCCTTTCCATGACTAGCTAGCGGGTTAGTTTTAACATTTGGGCCTTCCTCTTGAAACGATAGCCAGCCAGCACTGATTAGGTGCTGCACTTTATACTTGAACAAGCGGCAGGAGTCAATGTTGTGTCCGGGAGCTCCACTATGGTACTCACATTTGGCACCCGGGTCATACCACCTAGGGTAGGGTGGCTGGAAGACCTTCCCGGGTATGGCCACCACCAAATGATTCTCCAATAATGAAGGCCATAATTCGGAGTATGCCATGGGAATAGGAGAGAAGTTATCTTTCAGGAGTGGGCTCTATGCATTATTATAGCTCGTGCCGGGGGCTGTATTGTTGACTAGCCGGGGCGTGGCTGGAGCTGTGCGTTGGGCCGGCGTTCTCTTTTCCGAGGGCGGTCCTTTTACTTGAGTCGGGAGGGAACTCCTGGCTCGGATTGAAAAATTCGGGGGATTGGGCTGGTATGAGCTTTGGATATTTTGGGGTGCTTTCATCCATGTCGGGGCGATGGGGATCGCGTGGGCATCTCCTTCTTTTTTCCTCGCGCCCACTACTGGGGCTCTTCTATTGTTGTTGGAGGCCACATTGGAAGCATATTTGAACTTGCCTTTTCGTAGTCCGGATTCAATCCTTTCTCCGACGAAGACAAGATCCGCAAAGTTAACTAGCATGTAGCCTATCAGCTTTTCATAGTAGAACGTGGGTAACGTATCTACCATAATCGTGATCATCTCCCTCTCCGTCATGGGCGGTACGACTTGGGCTGTGAGATCTCTCCATCTTTGGGCATATTCCTTAATGGACTCATGCTCTCGCTTAGTCATACTCCGAAGTTGGTTCCGATCAGGAGCCATATCCGTATGGTACTGGTACTGCCTAATGAAGGAAGTTGCCAAGTCCTTCCATGATCGGATCTGGGAAGCTTCCAGATTGGTATACCATGCTACAGCTGCTCCAGCCAAGCTATCTTGAAAGAAATGGACCAACAACATTTCTTCCGCAAAATACGCCCCTATCTTTCGGCAATACATCCGAAGATGCCCTTTCGGACATGTCGTTCCTTTGTACTTATCAAAGTCCGGTACTTTGAACTTGGGAGGAATGACAATATTGGGTACGAGACATAAGTCCACTAAATCCAAGAACGGGTAATTGCCGAGGCCCTCGACTGCTCTTAACCTCTCTTCAATCGCCTCAATCTTTCCTTTATCTTCCGCGAAGGGAACAGATTCTTTTACGGGTGCGGGTGAAGCCGGGACATGGCGGACTATGTTTCGTTGGGGTAGTTCATGGGGGGACGGATCTTTGAGGTGGAGCAGGGGGCCGAGGTGGGTATCTCCTTCCTCATCGTCTTGCACGGGATAGTCGTCATAAGGTGGGAGTTGCCCCTCGAAGGTAGGGGCTTGGCTTAAATCTTCTGGGGCGGCACGGGGAGCGAAGTCCGGAGGCAAGCCATAGGGGTAAGCTTGCGGGCTATACCTCCGACCAAACACTGCTGTGTTTCTGTCTCGGCCCAGATTTAAGGCAGGCTGTAGCACCGGCTCCGCTTCCCTAACTGTACTGGAGGCGGTTGCCGTGGCTTTATCCTCTATAGTTTTCTGGAGTTTTAGCATGACCTTTGAGATGGAAGCCATTTGATCTTTTAAGGCCGATAGATCGGCCTTCATCTGTTCCTGCATGCCCTCTTCATTATCCATTTTTCTGGATCGAGTGTTATAGGGGTGCCTTTGTGCTTTCTTAGTTATGATGAAATTCCTAAAGGAATAAACAACGGTGAGTATGCCACCAAAACATGAATATGCAAATGAATGATCGAAGCACTTGGATCCACCCCAAGGTTTTTTAGATAACGTGATGAGTTCAGAACTTCTTATTTTATAAAAAGAACAAAGCTTTAAACTAGCCAAGATTATACAAAGGTGTTACAAGAGAACCTAACGGTTTCTAATTATATAGGCCATCAAATCTATCATGTGTTGACAGTAATTGATTAGCCCATGAATCTCCTTGGGGGCCGTACACACTTCGGCCATGGCTTTTGCTTTGGCTAATAGACGCGGGAGGTCTTGACTTCCATTCAAGGTCAAGGCGAACCTATCCATCCACATAGTCGCTTCTTGATGCAATGCATCAATCACCCTCCCTCTTGCTTCTTTTTCGGCGTACACTTGTGCAAAATCCTCCGCTAGCTTTTGTTCATGGGTCACAGACTGGTTCAATTCTTCCTTGTATTGCCCTATGATAGCGAGCATGCTTTGCTCTGTGGCTTCCAAGTGTTGAGCCAAACTCCTTTTGGACCTTGCGCAAGCAGCTAACTCTTCTTTTAAGATCATGCCATGCACCCGTGACCGGTCTCTTTCCTCTCTTAGGATCTTGAGCTCATTGTTTCTACCCCACAATGCTCCTCAGAATTTATTTCGGCCATGTTCCTCCTTGCAGGCCCTTTTCGTTTCTTGTTCAAGGGCTCTTGCAGTGGCCGCGTTTTCCTCTTGTAACTCGGTGCACTCTTTCCGGATGTGTGTAGCGGCTGATTTGAACTTCTCCTTGGCGAGTCTTGCCTTCCCTAGCTCTAATTTTAGAGCTTGGACTTCTTCATCTTCCTCCAGAACTTCGAAGTTCTCCTCATCGATAACTTTCAACTTGGAGAGCCAATCTAACCCTCGCGTGTGAATTCTTAGCCATCCATGATAACCTCCGATGACGCCATTACGGATGCCCCTAAGCTCCTTGTCTTTCCTCAACGGACTCCTCCACGCCTTGTGGATTCTTTGTATAACCTTGAGACCTTGCACGCCTAAATCTTTCACAAGGAAAGGTGAGAGACTCCCTTCCGTTGGCGCTCCCCTCATGGGGTACCCTAGCTGTCTTATGGCGAGTGCGGGATTATAATTAATACAACCCCTAGTCCCTATCAATGGAACATTAGGGTAGTCCCCACACGAGAAAAGAACTCCCTCCTTGCCTTCCTTCCATCGAGGAAACCAACTGATTGCGCTGCCTCCTATCCTAGCCAAATGTTGGTCCCAATCGACTCTTCCTTTTTCGGCGCATGAGCGATAACTTTGAAGCGGACACGGGTGTCTTGTGTCTTGTTGGAATAGGTGTGAAACCAACCACACATAGAGAGCGGGTAAACAACAGACAATCCGTGCACTGTTTTTCTCACACCTCCGGTCAAAGGTGTCAAATAAATCTGCCAAGATAGCCACCACTGGACTCTCCTTGCTATGGTGATATGCGAGGAAAGCATCAATGGCGGCTAAGTCTACCAAACCGTCCACGTTCAGAAAGAGGACAACCCCAAAAATCAACAAAGCTAATATATCCGCAAACGGGCCCCACTTCTCTTGGCTCGCCATATCCCTTGCTTTGCCTTCCAAGTATTTCCGTGGCAGGCCTACTACGCCATTGCGAGTTTGCTTCATGCGATCCAACTCTTTTGTCGAATCCCCAACCACAGCTGCAATCTTGCTCAAGGAGGGAAGAAACCCGGAGAAAAGATACGGTCTTCTTCCTCCAAGAGGGCATCCTAGTATTTCCTCAAACTCTTCAATAGTCGGTACCATTTGGAAGTCCCCAAACGTGAAGCACCTCAACAGCTGGTCATAGTATCGGGCGAGGGATACGATAGCTTCCGTAAATACCTCCGCTGCGGTCAAATCTAGAATCTTCCCGTAAACTTTGTGGAAAGCTTGCCTTTTGAGAGGTCCCATCAATCGACCCAATTCCTTGAGGCTAGTGACATCTAGACTTTTAACCTTGACTTGATCAAACCTTTTGCCGTTTTGATTTGTCCCCATCATTTACCTAAAAAAGGGGTGGATCAAGACTCCGACATGAATGATGCAATGCATATGCATGAAACGGAAAGAAAACAAAACAAAGGGGTAACTCACACATACGAGACCGCAAAGATCCAATTTTAATGCTACGTTTTGGGCATGATGACGCCTCAACGTAGTATTAAAAAGTTACGTATTACTCTAAAGAAACCAAATATCACTAGCAAAACTATAAACTAGTGCTATTCACCAAAAATGCATGAAAACAAAATGGCGCGGAGCGTGTTTGCTCTTTGCCCCTATTTGGAACATATAGGACAACATCTAGGGGTCTCTAATAACTACCCTCAACAATTCATAACTCACATGGCTGTTTTCTAGAGGTATCATCACTCAAGATAATAATATTGTGGCGGTATGGAATACCAGCGACAACACATTATAAAGAGAGAAAGCTCTAGACGAGGTTTCACTATTATCAAGCAAGTCGGAGACCTAGCATGATGATAGATTCACATCCACTCCTTAAATTCCCATGAACCTGGGTGTAGGGCCCATTTTTTACTCAAACCCGTGGGTGCTTAGAATGCAGTGTAAAGAATGCGAAATAGACAACAATTATTTACATTTTACACAGTTCAACAAATGCACACACAAAGTTTCACAAATCCACAATTCCTTAAAATAGGCCTAACTCACAAAAAGATCCCTAGTGGAGTCGTCAACTGTCGCAACGTGCCCTTTCGCTTTTGCTCCTACGTACCCTTCATCGAAGAGGAAATCAGACCTACGTAGTTCTTTCTTAAGAGTGAATCAAGTGATTCTTTTTACTTTGAAAGGTGATCATTTTAAGGCGTTGGACCTTAAAAATGATCCATTTATTTGATAAGGAAAACTGAAATGATAAACTTTCAAACCCCATTTAATGAACTTTTTTGTGGACGAGCTTGACTAGGCGAGTTGATTTTAGCCTTAGTTTCACTTTGGTTATTAGTCAATTCGATTAAGAATGAGAAATCCCAAAGAGAAAACGTCCGATTGATTTTTCGCTTTATTTTACTAAAAGGTATTTTTTGATTATTATATTATTATTTTACTTCTTTTTTGATTTCCAACGTGGTTACGGCACGACCGAACGGTCGGAATTCATTTTAACAGAAATTAACGGATGATACAATTCAAATGATCGGTGGAAATTTATTTTATTTTTAGATTAGGCGAGAAATGACTTAAATAAATGACTGAAGCACGTCAAAAGGGGGTATAGAAAGCGAATGAAAACGAGAATAAAAGTACATGAAACAAAATATGGACCACCACGGGTACATAGAATGAATTAAAAAGCTCGGTTTGAGGTACTTACCAGTTGAAGACTGAAGAAAACGAAGAACGAACGATGAATGTCGAAGAACGGTTGAAAATCTTCGCGTAATTACTCACGGAAACGTTACGGAAATGTTACGGAAGCGCCTCGTCTTGTATTTTCTTCACGGAAACAATTTTCCTCAGCAATTTCGAGAGAATAAGAAGTGCCAAGAAGGCTGAACCCTTTTCTTCTTCACTCCTCCCCCTATTTGTAGCAAAATAGGGGAGGAGCTCGCCACCCAGCTCGCCCAGGCGAGCAAGGTTGCTTCCTCCAGAAGCAACCGCCTTCTGGAGGAAGAAACTGGAAGGCCCAAGTGGGCCTGATTGCTATTTGTACCCCCCTTTTTACTAAATGCACCCCCTTTACATTTTTTTGGTAATTCTTTTTCAGTAACGTTACGTAACTTTACGAATTTCGTAACGATACTTATTTTCCTTCCGCAAGGTTACGAATCCTTACGGATTATGCACTCACTCTTTTTTAGCTTTCGAAGAAGTTACGGAAACTCACGGATTGCGCAAAAACACCTCCTTTTGATTTCCGTCACATTACGGAATTTCACGGATCGCGTAAGCCTGCTTCCTTTTGATTTTCGGCACGTCTCGGGACTTCACATATTGTGCAAAAAAGGGTGCCAAGTATCTCGAAGCGGCCAATCAAAGGTTGCATATCATCAAATAATAATCCCCGAACGAAATTAGGGTATGACAATCGCAAAACATTTCAAAATCCTTGTTTTCAAATTCACCTCCATGATCATTTCTAATGGAGATGATTTTGAGACTTTTCTTGTTCTGGATGATTTCAGCAAGTCTCCTAAATGCATGAAATGCATCATTTTTGTGAGTAAGAAATAAAGTCCAAGTATACCTAGAATAGTCATCAACAATTACTAATGCATAGTAACTACCACCAAAACTCATGACCCTTGAGGGTCCAAACAAATCCATGTGCAGTAATTGTAATGGTTGAGTGGTAGAGACAATATTTTTAGATTTAAAAGATGCTCTTGTTTGTTAACCTTTTTGGCATGCATCACATAATTTATCTTTTTCAAACTTTAATTTTTGTAAACCAACAACTAGATCTTTTGAGATTAATCTATTTAGATGATCCATGTTAATGTGAGCAATTCTCTTATGCCATAACCAAGGATCACTATCTTTACTTAGAAAGCATTTATAATTTTCAGATTTTTGTTTCAAATTAATCATGTAAACATTATTTTCTCTGAAACCTATATGCTCAATATATTTGTTATGCTCATGCTTGATCACATATTTTTCAGAATCAAAAGATACTTTATATCCTCTATCACATAATTGACTAACAATTCATAGGCTATGTGTCATACCCTAATTTCGTCTGGGGACTATTGCTTGATGGCATGCAAACTTTGATTGACCGCTTCGAAGTACTTAGCACCCTTTATTGCACAATATGTGAAGTCCCGAGACGCGCCGGAAATCAAAAGAAAGCATGGTCACGCGATCCGTGAAATTTCGTAATGTGGCGGAAACCAAAACGAAGTATTATTACGCAATCCGTGAGTTTTCGTAACTTATTCAAAAGCTAAAAAAGAGTAAATATATGATTCATAAGGTTCCGTAGCCTTACGGAAAGAAAATAAGTATCGTTACGAAATTCGTAAAGTTTCGTAACGTTACGGAAAAAGAATCACAAAAAAAGCAAACGGAGTGCATTTAGTAAAAAAAGGGGTGTAAATAGCAATCAGGCCCACTTGGGCCTTCCAGTTTCTTCCTCCAGAAGGCGGTTGCTTCTGGAGGAAGCAACCTGGCTCGCCTGGGCGAGCTGGGTGGTAAGCTTCTCCCCTATTTTGCTATAAATAGGGGGAGGAATGAAGAAGGAAGGGGTTCAGCCTTCTTGGCACTTCGTATTCTCTTAAAAATTTTGAGGAAAATTGTTTCTGTGAAGAAAATCCAAGCCAAGGCGCTTCCATAACGTTTCCGTAACGTTTCCGTGGGTAATTACGCGAAGATTTTCAACCGTTCTTCGACATTCATCGTTCATTCTTCGTTTTCTTCGGTCTTCAACTGGTAAGTACCCCAAAACCGAGATTTTCAATTCATTCTACGTACCCGTGGTGGTCCCCATTTGTTTCATGTACTTTTATTCTCGTCTTCATTTACTTTCCGTACCCCTTTTTGACGTGCTTCAGTCATCTATTTAAGTCATTTCTCGCCTAATCAAAAAATAAAATAAATTTCCACCGATCATTTGGTTTGTAATATCCGTTAATTTCTGTTAAAATGAATTCCAACCGTTCGGTCGTGCCGTAATCACGTTGGAAATCAAAAAAGAGGTAACATAATAATATAATAATCAAAAAATACCTTTTAGTAAAATGAAGCGAAAAAATCAATCAGACGTTTTCTCTTTGGGATTTCTCATTCTTAATTGAATTGACTAATAACTAAAGTGAAACTAAGGCTAAAATCAACTCGGAAAGTCAAGCTCGTCCGCAAAAAATCACCAAAAAAAGGATTTTAAGATTCAATACCTCAGCTTTTCTTACCAAGTAAAAAGGATCATTTTTAAGGTCCAACGCCTTAAAATGACCACCTTCCAAGTAAAAAGAATCGTTTGATTCACCCTTGAAAAAAAACTACGTAGGTCTAATTTCCTCTTCGATGGAGGGTACGTAGGAGCAAGAGCCCCGCTTTTGTCGACCTCAAAAATAAAAAGAAAATAAAAGTTAAGGTAACACAATTTCTACAATTCTAAAAATAAGGTTGTTGTCCTTTGAGACAAACGTAAGAGGTGCTAATACCTTCCTCAAACGTAAATACAACTCCCGAACTTAGAATTTTCGTTTTGACCGGTTTCCTTCGGTTTTTCCGACGTTTTCCACAAATAAACGTTGGTGGTGACTCTGCGCATCTTTCCTCCTTTGGAAAGCGCACCCGTGAGTCTTGCCTCGCACGCCCGCAAAAAGGCATGTTGCGACAGTTGGCGACTCCACTGGGGACTTTTTGTGAGTTAGGCCTATTTTAAGGAATTGTGGAAATTGTGAAACTTTGTGTGTGCATTTGTTGAACTGTGTAAAATGTAAATAACTGTTGTCTATTTCACATTTTTTACACTGCATTCTAAGCACCCACGGGTTTGAGTAAAAAATGGGCCTTATACCCGGGTTCATGGGAATCTAAGGAGTGGAGGTGAATCTATGATCATGCTAGGTCTCCGACTTGCTTGATAATAGTGAAACCTTGTCTAGAGCTTTCTCTCTTTATAATATGTTGTCGCTGGTATTCCATACCGCCACAATATTATTATCTTGAGTGATGATACCTCTAGAAAACAGCCATGTGAGTTATGAATCATTGGGAGTAGTTATTAGAGACCCCTAGATATGATCCTATAGGTCCCTAAAATAGGGGCACGAAGCGAACACGCTGCGGGCCTTTTAAACACTGTCATGCATATAACCTAAAGGTCATGTACGCCTTTGTTGTATGATTATTTGAGGATATTGCCATGCTATGTAAATCCCCCTGTTACGCTTTTGCGCATCTGCATCATGCCGTCACACATGCATTGTATGTAGGTCTCGTCTTTTGTCGTGGGAAGTTGGAAGATCTATGTCATCTTCTTAACTGCACACATGGGGCACTGCGCCCCCAAATGCGCAAGTAAGGAGAGATGATTTTCCGGGCTCTCATGTCCGTAAATGCATTCATATCATGCGTCGCATAAACATCTCTTCAGCAGCATAATGAACATATCGTTCCTGCATTTGTCCGTTATCACATTCCAGCCTCACATTTTGCATGAGTCATTGCATCATCGTGCATATGCATTCAACATACTTTTTGTTCTACATGTTCGCTCATACATGATCCTTGTGTTTTCCTCTACAAAACAAAAACAAAAAAGGAAGCATGAAAATTCATGATGCATTCTTAGTTGCATATATTCGGTACCATGAGCCAACCATGTTGGGATCATAAACCCATTTCACTTAAAAACAAAATGATTGAACATGGTACCTAATGCATGGTTAACTAAGAAAGGATGTTTCTTCAGGCATCTCAATCTCATAATTACATTTTCCATGCATAGCATGCGTATTCCCGAGTCTTTCATCCCTATGAGATATTGATGAAGTATTCGCGATCAAAATTGCCATTCCCTGGGTTATGGGGTTGAACTAAGCTCGTGCTTTTACGAAAAGGTTCATCGAGTCAAGTTGAAGTATGGAAGTAACCATCTTGCAAAAAATTGGGGCAAAAGATGGATCGTGTTACATCGCTGCTTCGTCTACTGCCATACACATTAAGGGCTGTCGATGTCCCTGTTACTTCCAGTTTCACCTTGACGAAGATGTCATGGACCATGTTGAAAATCTAAATTGATTCAACCCCATATCCTGTGTAAAAATTCATAATACTTCAACTGTGCATCATTCGCATACATCCATGCTTTTCATTGGTTGCATTGTTCATTGCATTCTTTCCTTAAAAAAAAAGAGAGAGAGAAAACTTAATCATTGTTATAAAAAAGAAAAGAACCCGCTTTACAGCGCCCTTACCAAACCTGTGCTAGAGCTAGAGTAATGGGTAAAGTAGAGGAGGTGCAAGAGAAGGTGAAGGCCGACATGGAGGCCATGAAAGAGAAAATGGCCACAATGATGGAGGCCATGATGAGCAAGAAGAAGATAATGGAAGCCAATACGGTTACAATTTTCGCTACCAACACTGTTGCTAAGGTGAACCCGATGCCCCCATCTGGCCTCAACCAAATGAATCATCCAACCTTAGATATGGTAGGCAAAGATTTGGGAAGAACGGGTGGCCCCCATGATGTGTAAATTCAAAACGAGCATGCGTTCCCGCAATATGGCTTGCCTCCCAACTATACGCCACCCAATGTGGCGTACACTCCCAATAAGAATGTCAATAACTTCACTCCTATACCCATTGAGAGCCAACAACCCCAAACTGATCATGCACATGTCTCTTAAACCGTGGGGGAGACACATGAAATTCCCTACCACAATCTAGCCGACTTCGAGCCTTGCCTCGGATATGCCACTGAAGGGCTAGCAGTTGGTGGTATACGCCTACAAAACCCTTTGGAGGGCCCCCAGTATCATCCCCAGCTACACCTCTTGCATTCCACAACAAGTAAAAACCCTCATGCTATGGCAGAAATGGGAAAGTTGGATCATCTAGAGGAAAGGCTCAGGGCCATTGAAGGAGGTGAAGATTATGCCTTTGCTAACCTAGAAGAGTTGTTCCTAGTACCCAATATCATCACCCCTCCCAAGTTCAAGGTGTTGGACTTTGACAAGTACAAGGGGACTACTTGCCCCAAGAATCATCTAAAGATGTATTATCAGAAGATGGGGGCATACGAAAAGATGAGGAATTGCTGATACATTCCTTCCAAGAAAGTCTTACTCGGGTAGCTGTTACCTGGTACACTAACTTGGAACCTTCCCGAGTCCATTCTTGGAAGGACCTAGTGGTTGCCTTCGTTAGGTAGTGTCAGTATGATGTCTTCGGATAGGATGCAACTACAGAACATGTGCGAAAAGGGGGCACAAATCTTTTAAAAGAATACGCCCAAAGGTGGAGAGACCTAGCAGTTCAAGTGGCACCTCAATGACGGAGAAAAAAATGATGACAATGATAGTAGACACATTACCAGTATGAAAAGATATGGTCTTCATCGACAAAAGGATCAAAGTAGGTCTAAAAAGAGGCAAATCTGATCATCATGCTTTGATAAATGCCAAAAGAAACTAGGGCAAATGAAGAGGGTGAGAATGAGGGAGAAGCCCATGATGTGACTGCCATTCCTATACAGCCAAGTTTCCCACCAACCCAACAATGTCATTACTCAGCCAATGACAAACCTTCTCCTTACTCACTGCCTAGTTATCCACAAAGGCAATCCCTAAATCAACCACAAAGTCAGTCTACCGCACTTCCAATGATGAACACCATCTTTAGCACAAACCAAAAACACCAACCATGAAATGAATTTTGCAGCGAGAAAGCCTGTAGAATTCACCCCAATTCCAGTGTCCTATGCTTACTTGCTCCCATATCTACTTGATAATTCAATGGTAGCCATAACCCTAGTCAAGGTTCATCAACCTCCATTTCTCCGAGAATACGACTCGAACGCAATGTGTGCTTGTCACGAAGAAGCCCCGGGGCGTTCCTTTGAGCATTGTAGGGCTCTGAAGCGTAAGGTGCAAGGTCTAATTGATGCGGGTTGGCTGAAATTTGAGGAGAATCGTGTGTAAATCCTGACATTGATGCCACACATGGGGCAATTTTGAAAGCTGTTGTTAGATGTCTATAATGACTCATCAGGATTTTCAAGTTTGTACCATTATTGTAAACCACAGTTACAATGTTAAATGAAATGGATAAAGTTGATATCTTTGTCCCTCATCCTCTCACAAACGCATCTTTGCTTATTCAACTTTCATCGGAATGTGGGTGCAAGCCATTGGTCTGTTTGCTCAAGCGACCTGCGCTCTTGAGTGTTGAATTCCAAGACCATTCAATCAGAGATTACTCGTCTTGCACGTTGGTGGGGGTGCCGTAAAACAACGAGTAAAGTTCAAAACAAATAAGTTTCAAAATAAAAATAAAAAAATAAAAAAGAGTTCAAAAAGAAAAAAAAAAGCATTTGATTGGCTATGTTTTCAAGACGTTTATGTGTCCTCATTTTATCATTTCGGAAAGTTTGTCTTTTTAGAGAGAAGTGAGTTATCAAGAATAGGATGTTGGACAAATGGCCTCAGTTACCTTAAGAAAAAAGGGGGTTGAATTAAGATACGAAGACTATTCCCCAATTAAACTTTCACTCTCTCTTTTCGAATTAACAATGCACCCTTAACATGAATTACTCAAAAGACAATTCAAAATAAACTTCTTTAAAGCAAAAGATAAATAGCAATAAATAAAAGAAGTTTAAGGGAAGAGAGGAATACAAACTTGATTTATACTGGTTCGGCCACTTCCCGTGCCTACGTCCAGTCCTCAAGCAACCCACTTGAGATTTTCCACTCTCTTTGTAAAATTCCTTTTACAAAGTCTGAACCACACAGGGACAACCCTTCCCTTGTGTTCAAGAATCCTCTACAACAAGAAACCCATGGTCTCTTAATCCCTTTTCAGAAGAGAAGAAGAGATCTCTCTTAAAAAAGATAGTTTGTACAATGAAGATCAATCAAAATTCCTTATTAAATATGCAAGTGGTTGACCAAGGAATCTTTTTGAGAGGATAAGACATTTCAGTTCAGAAAAACTCTCTTAATCTTTTGAGAGGATAAAACCTTTTTGGGCAATGAAAACTCTCTTTAAATTCGTGTTTCCATGTCACATATAAATAGACCTTTGATGGCCATTCATAAACCATTTGAATAGATGTGACTCTTGGAAATTATATTCTGAAAAATCCCCTCTGGTAATCAATTACAAGACTTGTGTAATCGATTACAGGTTTTAAAAATTTGAATTAAAACGTTCAATAAACTGCTGGTAATCAATTTCCATCCATGTGTAATCAATTACACGTTATAAATTTTGAATTCAAATTTCTAGTGACTGTTATAAACATTTTCAGCTGCTGGTAATCGATTACCAGAGAGAAAATCTCAATTTGAAATGATAGAATTCTTTGGTCAAACCTTTTGTTTTTTCAATTTGGAAACTTCTTCCTAAAGATTCTAGAGATCAACTTGATCATATATCTTGATTTTCTTGGATTCTTGTCTTGAATAAAACTTAGAAGCACTTGATCCTTTAGCATCATCAAGACATCAAAACATCTTGCTTTTACATAGGAGTCATTTGACTTAATCCATCAACTGAAAAATCCTTCAACTATTTCTCGTCCTTGGAAAATTCTTTTTGCAAGAATCAACTGCTTCTTTCATTCTCCCTCACTATGAGGTTGTGAAAACAAGACAACAATTGATACCTCTAAGCCCTACACTGGGGCAATGAAAGGCACCATGCATAAACCTCAAACAAACCTAGGGGTAGATTAGAAGTTCTCACCCAATAGGTTCCTTGCTACAAGGTCATGACGAAAGACAACGATTGTACCTCAAAGCCTTACACTGGGGCAACGAAAGGCACCATGCAAAAACCTCAAGCGAACCTAAGGGCAGATTAGAAGTTCTCACCCAATAGGTTCCCAGCTACAAGGTCATGACGAGCGATAACAATTGGTATCTCAAAGCCTTACACTGGGGCAATAAGGGGCATCGTGCATGAGCCTCAAGTGAACATAGGGGCAGATCAAAAGTTCTCACCCATCGATGTTTTTAAACAAGAAAAAAAAGGGGGAGACAAACCCTGGAATTTCAATAGATTGATTAAACGTCAAATGGCTCCATTGCCGACACTCCAAAATGGTCAAGTGACTAAATCAAACAGAACATACACTCTGAGGGAATTCCCGGAGAGATTTGCAAAAGATAGGATAAGGTTGCATGAATTATCACCTTTTTCAAAAGGACAGTCAATATGTGTTTTCCAAAAAAATTAAATCAAAATCAAAATCACAAAATAAGGAAAGAATGTCATGAACATTGTACAACTTTCCATTGCATTGCATTGTTTCATGTGAGGTCAGCATTACCAAATTTCACGACAAAAGGTTGCATGCGTCTGCATCCCTAAAAATCATGTTAACTGCATAGATTTCCTACATCTCGTGTCCAATCTTTTTGGATGACCGGCCCTCTGGATGAGTCGATCTCTTGCTTTCTCATAAAGGTGGACCCTTAGGTACTAGTACCTATCACCTTTAGAGGACTATATGTCCTCGCCATCAGAGGACTGCACATCCTCACCTGCAGAGGGCTGCATGCCCTCGCCTTTTGAGGGCTACGCGTCCTCATTTTCAGTGTGCTCCATATCCTCACCTTAAGAAAATCTAAGGTCATTTGCCCTTAGATGCTTAACTGAGACTTGCGCTCCCGGTTAAGGGGCCAATAGTTTCCTTTTATCAGTTCCTGGGCCACCCCCAGATATTGGAGGGCGACCAACTATGCGAGCACATCCAGAGGGGGAGGCTATCACGCATCTACTATGCATACCGGGGCAAGATTTCACCCGTGCCGCTGCAAAAAGACGAGTACGGATCATGCGCACCAACATGACCACTCTTACATGGATATGGATGACGTTGCTATTTAGAAACATTCTGCTCAGCGACCACAATGCCAATCTCCCCCTACAGATGTATCAATTGGGATCGCGCCCACAAGACGCCCAGTGGACCCGACGAAGTCCAACAGGGCCTTGGGGTTTCCAGCTCTGGTTACAGGCCTCTGTCAGTCCTACAGGGTGCCCGTCCCCCCAGTGAGGTCATGCCATCGTGACATAGGTAAGTATACATATGGTTCAACTGATTTCTGATACCGTCTATTGTTTGCAGGAATCGCACCCACAAAGACACCCAGTGGACCCGGAGAAGTCCAACAGGGCCCTGAGGTTTCCAACTCTGGTTACGGGCCTCTGTAGTCCTACAGGGTTCCCGTTCCCCCCGGCAAGGTCACGTCATCATGACATAGGTAAGTATGCACATCGCTCAACTGATTTCTGATTTCATCTATTGTTTGCAGGGATCACGCCCGCAAGACACCCAGTCGACCCGAAGAAGTCCAACAGGGTCTTGGAGTTGCCAAGCTCTAATTACGGGCCTCTGTCAGTTCCACGGAGTGCCTGTCGCCCCCAGCAAGGTCATCAGGCCCCCTACTTATCGAGCTTTCATCAAGATGTACTGCGTCCCCAGGCCGGCGCAGGCAGAAACACCACAGCAGCTTAGGGATGGCCGGCAGCGGGCAACAGACGCACCGCCATCACCTCTAGAGTTCACCTCAGCTCATCCACAAAAAGGATAGAGCGTTGCTTACGACCCATGGCCGACCAATAGGCGACCAAGTCCAAAGCCAAAGGTAAGAAAAGTACTAGGTCCGTGACCGACAAGCCATCACGCGTCCAGCTCAAGACGTTCAAGAAGCGCTACTAGGAGGCAACCTAGTACCCTTTAAATCTATGGTTGTTATTTGATCAATTTTGTTTCTCAAGTCATAGCAGGACACACCTAGTTGCTCATGATCCTAGGAATTTAAATAAAACAAGCACAAGCTCGGAAGGTAGTCATACCTCACAAAAAAAAATACATATATATATATATATATATATATATATATATATATATATGTATGTATGTTTAGGTAGAAAGATACCTTGGATATTCACGTATGTAGCAAAAAATACTTCACAAAATATATATATGTATGTTTAGGTAGAAAGATACCTTGGATATGCATGTATGTAGCAAAAGTACTTCACAAAATATATATATGTATGTTTAGGTAGCAAGATACCTTGGATATGCATGTATATAGCAAAAATATCTCACAAAACATATATATGTATGTTTAGGTAGCAAGATACCTTGGACACGCATGCATATAGCAAAATACCTCACAAAAATATACGTATGTTTAGGTAGCAAAATACCTCATTAAAAAAAGAGAGCGAGCAAGAAAATAATAAGAAGGGAAAAAAAAGAAAAAAAGAAGGTTGTCTAGCTAAAAAACAACATGCTTGTGAAAAGAGATAATTTCCAACTTTTCTTTGAAAGATTTTACTGATCTTAACTAGTTTTTAAAAAAATGTGTATACACCTGAAGGTTGAATGCTGTGAAAATTTTCCCAAACACCCAAAATGGACTCGGATGAATGCATGATTTGATAAAAGAACATATTTTGGAAACACTGGGTTGACTTAAATAGGGAAAATGAATCCTGAACCCTAGTGTGACATGACCATAAAAACTTGATGCTTGAGTGTCCACATGGGTGCATGCATGACCAGTTTTGCATAAAATTTCCTAATCATCATTGTTGCATGTATATCATGGAAATAATGTGGGACATCCCCTTTATCCCCGAACCGCTGGCCAAACCCTGACATATATCATGACCAGCCGTTCTACAAGCCTTGAGCCAAAATCCCAACTTATCATAAACCTTGACCCAGGGTGAGAATGTCAATCCTTGCCCTCGGAAGAAAACAAAAAAAAAAGAAAGAAAGAAAATTCCCAATCAAAGAGGGGGAGGAAACAAAAAAAAAGGAAAGAAAATTCCCGATCAAGGATCAGAAGAAAATAAAAGAAACATCCAGAAAGGTCTTTGGACCAGACAACATCTGAACAATACAAAATTATCACCAAGTAAACAAGAAAAAGGAAACCACGACCTAAAGTGGTCCTCTCCCTTTGATTGCCGACAAAATACTGTGCGCTAGCGACTTTCTCGCCACGCACTAAACAAAAACAAAAGAGGAAAAGGCAAAAACACTCAAAGCCAAATTCCCCACCTAAAAACCATTCCCAAAATAAGTCCTATTGATCCATGATCATGCATGTAATCTTTGATTTGATAGGAAATGATTTGCAAAATCAAGTCATGACACATCTATGGTTCGGAATTAGGATAAAACACTTATCTGCGTGAGATTGATACACTTTGAGTGATTTTCTCCTATCTTTGTTGGACCCAATGTTTCCTCTAAATGGTCGTTTAGAAACGAAATGCTAACCTCCAAAATCTCATTTATGGTTATGAGAAAATTTCATCAGCATACTCTCCTTCCCCAATAGACACATCATTTTTCAAAAAAAAAAGCATATGTTGCTCTGATCAGTTGTAAGTTTTGTCTCTTTACTAAAGCATGTTTGCATTTTAGTGAAGAAAACACCGAGACTATTTTTAGTCTCACAAATAGCAAGAACTACGTAGGTCTAAGTTCCTCATCACAAATTGAGGATACGTAGGAGCAAAAGCTCTGCTTTTGTCGACCACCCCACTTTTTGTTACCGTGACCCAAGAGTCTGGTGGCATGCGGAGCCACATGATTGGGAGATCCCTAGATCCATATTCTCTTTTATGTTTCCTCTTTTATCTATTACGTATCATTTTATTTTTGTTTAACTAAGGGACTAACGTTTGTTTCGTTTTGGTTGACTTTTGTTTTGTGCATACATGTCGTTTGAACTGTTACGTTAGTATTTACTTCGTTTTTGTCAATAGTGTCTGTTGAAATTCCGGAATCACGTAGAATTTTTTTCATTTTTTAGGAACGTCGTCCAAAATAAAAATAAAATGAACCAAAATCATGATAAAAAGAAAGAAGCGTTGTGAATAAAATGTCTACGTATATAAAGAAAAAGAAAAAAATGTTTTTAAAAGGAAAATGCGTATAAAAGGATTTTTGTGTGTAAATGATGCGTGGAAAGGAATTCTTGTGTGTGTGAGCAACGAGTGTATGTAAAGAAACTTTTGTATGAACCACAGGTGTATGTTGGGAAAAATGAAAAATCTTTGAACAAAAATAGGGTTTCTATATAGACTGTGTGACATAAAGAAAAAGAGTTCTAATGTGAATACAAAAAAAGGTTCGTCATGTATAGCAATGAATGTGTACAAAGAAAAGCCTTCTCACAAATAGAAATGGGTGTATATTCTAGTGAATATAAAAATGAAACAAAAAGGAAAAAGAAAGAAAGACCTCGAAGGTCGACATGTTATGGTTAGGAAGAATAAATCATTCGTAGAGAGCAAACGTATCTTTTGGAAACAAGGGACTGACGCTAAGAGTTTATTTTCCTGAATAACCGAGATAAGAATGGATGAATTCGTTGAACTGATGAAAGAACATAATTGGGAAACGTTGGGTCTATTTGTGTAAATTCCCAACCGTAGTATCACAATGCCATGAACGGGATGCTTGAGTGCCCACCTGGCTGTGGCCATGACTAATTTTGCACGTTGTTTCCAAATCATCATTATTGCACGTGCCTTGTGGAATAATATGGAAGTTCGGCCCGAGACCGACACCTTGACATGCGAATTTGTTTTGGCCCAGATATCAAGATCGGGCTCCCACGATAAAAGACCCTATTGAGACACAACCTTAGACTATTTTGAACCTTGGCCTACAAAAAAGAATCCTCATCCTTTCCCCCAAAGCAAAGGACAACGAAATCTCCTCAAGGGAGAGCAAATAGAATACTAAAACCCGATTTCCCAAAGAAGGGAATGAAAAAGGAAAAAAATGAAAAGGAAGAAAAGAAAAAAAATGAAAAGAAAGGAAAAGAAGGATTCCCGATCAAAGATCGGAAGAAAGTAAAAAGGAAAAGATCAGAGGAAAATAGAGTAATTCTCGATCAATGAAAGAAAGAGAACAAAAAATCTTCAGACCAGATAAATTTTCGGCAAGGTAAGTGACTACCGGCAAAGGAAAACCCATTTTTTGGTGGTTCTTCCTTTCAGATTCCCACTCAAGGGCATTCTCGATTGGCGATATCCCACCCCACATAAACAAAGAGGAAAAGACCGAAACACCCAGCTTCCTCTCCAAAAATACTACCCTCGAGAAAATCCCATTGATCTGTGATCATACGTGTTGATCTTTGATTCGATAGGAAATCGTGTGCAAAATAAAGTCATGGTGTAGTTAGGGTTTGGGATTAGGGTAAAACACTTGCTTGTGTGAGCTTTTTATACACTATGAGTGATTTATTCCCAGTTTCAGCTTAACCCGATGTTTCCCCTGAATGTTCATTTAAAAGCTAAATGTTGACATCCTGCCATTCAATTTCGATTACAAGGAAGATTACCATTGGCATGAGTATATTGTTTCTCTAAGATATGGTGCTCTCGCGAATGATTTATTTTTCTTTGCAGAAAGCATGTTTGCCTTCTTAGGTGGAAACAAAAAAAAAACCCGGTGGACCATTCGGTCCTGCCAACACTCTTATTCGGAGCCCCATAAATTGATTTTCGTTCATGCATCCTCCACCCATGAGTCTGGAGCCATGCGTAGTGATTGCCTAGTGCAATTCTCCATTCTCCACTTTTATTCGGAGCCCCATGAATTGATTGTCGTTCATGCATCCTTCACCAATGAGTCTGGAGCCATGCGTAGTGATTGCCTAGTGCAATTCTCCATTCTCCACTTTTATGCGGAGCCCCATGAATTGATTGTCGTTCATGCATCCTCCACCAATGGGTCTGGAGCCAGGCGTAGTGATTGCCTAGTGCAATTCTCCATTCTCCACTTTTATTCGGAGCCCCATGAATTGATTGTCGTTCATGCATCCTCCACCAATGAGTTTGGAGCCATGCGTAGTGATTGCCTAGTGCAATTCTCCATTCTCCACTTTTATTCGGAGCCCCATGAATTGATTGTCGTTCATGCATCCTCCACCAATGAGTCTGGAGCCATGCGTAGTGATTGCCTAGTGCAATTCTCCATTCTCCACTTTTATTCGGAGCCCCATGAATTGATTGTCGTTCATGCATCCTCCACCAATGGGTCTGGAGCCATGCGTAGTGATTGCCTAGTGCAATTCTCCATTCTCCCCTTTTATTCGGAGCCCCATGAATTGATTGTCGTTCATGCATCCTCCACCAATGAGTCTGGAGCCACGCAAAGTGATTGCCTAGTGCAATTCTCCATTCTCCCCTTTTGTTCGGAGACCCATGAGTTAATTTCCTAGTGTTGTTCATGTGTCCTCCACCATCAAGTGCGGAGCCTCTGGTGACTGGGAAATGTGATTTTTGTTATTTTCCCGATTGGTTCCATCGCCAAACATGTGTATATACGTATATTATGTTATTGTTGTTTTTGTTGTTGTTTGTATTTTGTTTTGTGTTGTGCAGAAAAAAGAAGAAGTAAAGATGAGAGTCGTCATAGACTAATCACAGAAAGGGCAAAGATGGACAAAATCAGTGTTTTTATCTTTACTTTCCTCTTATCTCCGATAAAAGGTAAGTAAAGAGGGGCAACTGTCATACCCTAATTTCCTCCAGGGATTATTGCTTGATGGCATGCAACCTTTGATTGACCGCTTCGAAGTACTTAGCACCCTTTGTTGCACAATATGTGAAGTCCCGAGACGCGCCGGAAATCAAAAGAAAGCATGGTTACGCGATCCGTGAAATTCCGTAATGTGGCGGAAGCAAAAAGGAAGTATTGTTATGCAATTTGTGAGTTTCCGTAACTTCTTCGAAAGATAAAAAAGAGTAAATATATGATTCATAAGGTTCCGTAGCCTTACGGAAAGAAAATAAGTATCGTTACGAAATTTTTAAAGTTTCATAACGCTACGGAAAAAGAATCACAAAAAAAGCAAAGGGGGTGCATTTATTAAAAAAGGGGGTGTAAATAGCAATCAAGCCCACTTGGGCCTTCCAGTTTCTTCCTCTAAAAGGCGGTTGCTTCTGGAGGAAGCAACCTGGCTCGCCTGGGCGAGGCGAGCTGGGTGGCAAGCTCCTCCCCTATTTTGCTATAAATAGGGGGAGGAATGAAGAAGGAAGGGGTTCAGCCTTCTTGGCACTTCGTATTCTCTTAAATTTTCTGAGGAAAATTGTTTATGTGATGAAAATCCAAGCCGAGGCACTTTCGTAACGTTTCTGTGGGTAATTACGCGAAGATTTTCAACCGTTCTTCGACATTCATTGTTCGTTCTTCGTTTTCTTTGGTCTTCAACTGGTAAGTACCCGAAAACCGAGCTTTTCAATTCATTCTATGTACCCGTGGTGGTCCCCATTTGTTTTATGTACTCTTATTCTCATTTTCATTTACTTTTCGTACCCCCTTTTGACGTGCTTCAGTCTTCTATTTTAGTCATTTCTCGCCTAATCAAAAAATAAAATAAATTTCCACCGATCATTTGGTTTGTAATATCCGTTGAATTTTGTTAAAATGAATTCCGACCGTTTGGTCGTGCCGTAACCACGTTGGAAATCAAAAAAGAGGTAACATAATAATATAATAATCAAAAAATACCTTTTAGTAAAATGAAGCGAAAAAATCAATCGGACGTTTTCTCTTTGGGATTTCTCATTCTTAATTGAATTGACTAGTAACTAAAGTGAAACTAAGGCTAAAATCAACTCGCAAAGTCAAGTTCGTCCGCACAAAATCACCAAAAAAAGGATTTTAAGATTCAATACCTCAGTTTTTCTTACCAAGTAAAAAGGATCATTTTTAAGGTCCAACGCCTTAAAATGACCACCTTCCAAGTAAAAAAAATCGTTTGATTCACCCTTGAAAAAGATTTACGTAGGTCTGATTTCCTCTTCGATGGAGGGTACGTAGGAGCAAGAGCCCCGCTTTTTCGACCTAAAAAATAAAAAGAAAATAAAAGTTAAGGTAACACAATTTCCACAATTCTAAAAAATAGGTTGTTGTCCTTTGAGACAAACGTGAGAGGTGCTAATACCTTCCTCAAACGTAAATACAACTCCCGAACTTAGAATTTTCGTTTTGACCGGTTTCCTTCGGTTTTTCCGACGTTTTCCACAAATAAACGTTGGTGGCGACTCCACGCATCTTTCCTCATTTGGAAAGCACACCCGTGAGCCTTGCCTCGCACGCCCGCAAAAGGGCATGTTGCGACACTATGCTTTAAACCTTCTACAAGTAATACATTTTCAATGGGAGTAGAGGAACTCGTACCTATTTTGCCGACTCCAATGATTTTTCCTTTGTTGTTGTTGTGGTATGTAACATGTCCACTTTTCTTGGGGGAAATGGTTGTAAACTTGGATACATCTCCCGTCATATGCTTGGAACATCCACTATCGATGTACCACTTCTTCCTTACAAATTTTTCCTTGTTGTTCTCATGAGATTTTGTCATGAGACATAAGTTGGCTTGGTCTTCATTATGATCTTGAAATGATTTGAGATTTGATCTATGCCTAAAATTACTTTCGGAAAACAGAGAATTTAAAGAGGCCATTTATATTGAAGTTGTGAAACTTTTCTCAAGATACCTGCTCTGATACCACTTGTTAGATCAACTGGCCTTGGAATAATTAAGAAAGGGGGGTTGAATTAATTATTAATGTGTCTTGACAAATTAAAATTTATCCTTCTTAATATTACTAGATTCAATTAGGCTTTACTACTAAGTTATGAGAAAGTAAAGAACAGAAACAATAACTTAGACAAAAGTAAAGCGGAAATAAAAAGTGCACAGCGGAAAAGTAAAGAGTGTAGGGAATAAGAAAGCAAACACAAGATTTATACTGGTTCAGCCACAACCCATGCCTACATCTAGTCCTCAAGCAACCCACGGTTCTTGAGATTTCCAATAACCTTGTAAAATCCTTTACAAGCAAAGAGTCATAAAGGATGTACCCTCCCTTGTTCTCTTTGAACAACCAAGTAGATGTACCCTCTACTTGAAACGAACCACAAAGGATGTACCCTCCCTTGTGTTCACTATTACAACCAAGAAGCTATCCGCTTCTTACACAGAATTCTCAAACTAGTCACTTTAAAAGTTGTGACTCTCTTGAAAACTAGTCACTTAAAAAGTTGTGACTCTTTTGAAAACTAATCACTTTAAAAGTTATGACTCTTGAAAAAAAATATTCAGAAACTAGTCACTTTAAAAATTGTGACTTTTGGCAATTTATTTTTCAAAATCAGTCACTAGTAATCAATTACCATTCTAGTGTAATCGATTACACATCAATAGATGTGACTCTTCATGTTTAAATTTGAAAAAATCTTTTTATACTTATCTTGATGCTTTTCTTGAAGTTCTTGCATATCTTGAGTCTTCTCTTGAATCTTCACTTGTATCTTGATTCTTGATTGAATGACTCTTTGATTCTTGAAACTTGTTTGACTCTTAATTCTTGACTTGAGTCTTTGGCATCATCAAAATAAACTTGGAAAGCTTTGCTTCCACATTGTGTATAAAACCTGTGTAAATTGTATCAAACTCCTCCAAATTATGGTTATTTTGTAGTGTTGTAATTACTTTTTGTTAAAGATTGGTAATAAACACTTAGTACTCCCATTTTGTGTATTTAATAATCATTTTCTCTCAATTTCAGGTTAATTAGGAAAGTTTATGAAGTGCTGATTTTCATCCGCTCGCTAAGCCAATCTGCTTGCTTAGCGACCCATCCACTGAGCGCACCACTCCTTTGGCTGAGCATGAGGAAGAATCTGGAAGAAAGATGAGCTGTACATTTTCGCTGAGCGACGGATCATCCTACTAAACGCACCGCTTGAGTCCATCCGCTGAGCGAGAAGATGCGCGCTAAGTGAGCCAGAGTTACGCTAAGCGCGCAAGCACCAACAAGGCCACCTATTTAAGCCTAAAATCAGAAATAGAGAGAGTTTGGGCAATTCTCAAAGCTTTTGCATGTTTAGAGATTTCTAGAGAGAGAAAGGTCCAAGTTCTAGAGAGTTTTGAGAGCTTTTGTTGTGTGAAAACTGGGAGAGAACTAAGAGCATGAGATGAGTTTGTGAGTGATTGTGGGGTTCTAGAGGTAGAGGAGACATCCCCACTACTTGTATTTCTTCAATCCTTCATTTTTCTCTTCTCTTTGTTGTAACGGAAGCTTCCTAGATATGGAGAGCTAAATCCTCTGTTAGTTCTTCCTTGTAGGTACTTGATGTAAATACTTGTATATCTATTTAATGATGTTTTATATGTTCTTTGTGCTATCAGTATATCATTTTAGTGTGCTTTTTCCTTGATCACGTAGATGCATGCTTTGTTAGGATCATTCAACAGTGGAAACTGGTCTGATTCTTAGAACTTGATAGGACGGGGCTAGTTTATCGTATTATCACGAGGGATCGGGGTACGGTAACCTAGTTGTTGTATGTTTGTCTTAATGCGGTTTTGGTCGAGTTTAGTCCAACAAGAGGAATCTGAGGATGATGCTTGATCAGGATTAGGCTAGACTATCATGAGAAATCGGGGTTTAGCATTTCAGGAGACACCATAGAACACATGAGCATTGTTAAGTAAAGAATATCCTTATAACGTCAGGCACCTAATAGGAAGACCAACATGTTGTCTACTTGTCTTTACACATCATTACTCACGTGATTCTCCTTTTAATAGTTGATTTTCCTTTTAATAGTTAGTTTACATACCTATTCATAGTCCACACATATCATTTCAGACTAGACACCTATTCACTGAATATAGCTTTACCAAGTAACACAAGTTCCCTAAGAGTTTGATACTCGGTTCTTATCGTTTTATACTACTTGCATGATCCGATGCACTTGCCGGGTTTGAACAAGTTTTTGGCGCCATTGCCAGGGAACTTCTTTCTATTTGGAAAGTTAGTTCAGTCCTAGGTGTCAATTCTTTATTCTTTGATAAACTGTGAATATTTACTTTCTATTTATATTTGTTTTCCTCTTGAACATGACAACAGCTGTCTCCCACGGGCAATTTAGTTCCTCTAGACTTGTAGAATGAAGCTATATGGAGAAGGAACAGAGCCGAGAGGAGAAGAAAATTACTGCAAGACAGGTTAGTAGCATCCATTCTTGAGGAAGAAAATCATTTTTCTGATTCTACATCATTCGACTCACCAACATCAAGAGAATCCGCGACCTATTTACCAGAAGCCGTTTCCATGGCTGATGAACACCAACAAAGAGTTACCCTTCAGGACTATTCAAGCAATTTAGTGCTGTGATTCTTTACCAGTATTGCATGTGCTGAAGTGCAAGCTTACAACATAAACTACCCTCATTCTTTGATTCATTTAAGACAAGGGAATTTATTCCAAGGATTATCAAATGAGGACCCCTATGCACATTTGGCAACATTCATTGAAATCTGTAACACTGTAAAGATTGTAGGCATGCCAGATGAAGCCATTAGACTCAGTCTATTTTCATTTTCCATGGCAGGAGAAGCCAAGAGGTGGCTACACTCATTTAAGGGTAATAGTCTGAAAACATGGGAAGAAGTTGCAGAAAAGTTTCTGAAGAAATATTTTCCAAAGCCAAAGAATGCGGAAGGGAAAGCTGCAATCTCTTCATTTCATCAGTTCCCTGACGAGTCCTTGAGTGAAGTGTTGGAGAGGTTTAGAGGTTTATTAAGAAAAACTCCCACCCATGGGTTCTCTGAGCCAATTCAATTGAATATGTTTATAGATGGGTTGAGACCACAAATCAAGCAACTGCTAGATGCTTCAACAGGGGGAAAAATAAAGCTAAAGACCCCTAAAGAGGCAACTGAGCTGATTGAAAAAATGTCAGCCAGCGATCATGCCATTCTGCGCGATAGAGTTCATCAACCCACAAAGAAAAGATTATTAGAAATATCATCACATGACGCTTTATTGGCATAGAATAAGTTTCTTTCTAGGCAACTTGAGATTTTAACAGAAACACTTGGTAGGTTGCCAACTAAACTGTCTATTGATCAACCTACACATTCTTCTGTTTTACAGGTTACAGGTTGTACCATCAGTGGTGAGGCTCATGAAACAGGCCAATGTATTCCGATTGAAGAAAATACTCAAGAAGTTCACTATATGGGAAATCAACAGAGACAAGGATATACTCAAGGAGGATTCTCAAGCTTCCAGCAGGGTCCTTATAACCAACAAGGACAATTGAGATCACACCCTGGCAATCAATTCATCAAGGACCAGGGTGGACCTTCCAATAGGCCAATTCAACAAGGGCCTAACATCTTTCAGAGGACTACTAAGCTGGAGGAGACTTCGACTCAGTTTATGCAAGTAACAATGTCAAATCATAAAAGCATTGAGTCAGCACTGAAAAACCTTGAGGTCCAGGTGGGACAACTGGCCAAGCAGATAGCTGACAAGTCATCCAATAGTTTTGTGGCGAATACAGAAAAGAATCCCAAGGAGGAATGCAAAGTTGTGATGACAAGGAGTAAGAGGTTTGTGGAGGCGGAGAATGAGGATAGTGTTGTATCCAAGAAGAAAGCTGTTGAAAAGAAAGGTACTGATGGAAAGAAAGATGATGTGAGAGGTGAAAGCAATCAGGAAAAAGAAAAACAAATAATGGTCAAGAAAAAAGAATTAAATGACCAAGAAAAAGAAAAAGAAGTAGAAAAAGAATAAGAAAATGAAAAAAATGAAAAAAAAATAAGAATGACAAAAGGAGTAGAAGTGAACAAGTTAGAGAGAAGAAAAGAGAAAAAGTTGTGAATGAAGGTGCGGAAGTACCATATCCTGTGGTACCTTCCAAGTAGGAGAAGGACCGGCATTTGGCGAGATTCTTATATATTTTCAGGAAACTGGAAATAACCATGCCCTTCGGAGAAGCTTTACAGCAAATGTCACTCTACTCCAAGTTTTTAAAGGACATGTTAACAAGGAAACACAAGTATATTCACCAAGAAAACATTGTTGTGGAAGGAAATTGTAGGACTGTGATTCAAAAGATCCTTCCACCTAAGCATTAAGACCCTGGGAGTGTAACCATTCCTTGTTCAATTGGAGAAGTCACAACGGGAAAGGCTCTTATTGATCTGGGAGCCAGTATTAACTTAATGCCACTCTCCATGTGCATAAGGTTGGGAGAGTTGTAGATCATGCCCACTAGGATGACTTTACAACTTGATGACCGCTCCATTACTAGACCATATGGAGTAATTGAAGATGTGCTAGTCAGAGTAAAACATTTTATCTTCCTGAAAGACATTGTGGTAATGGATATCTGTGAAGAAAATGACATTCCTGTAATATTGGGAAGGCCATTCATGTTAACTGCAAGCTGCATAGTTTATATAGGGAGAAAGAAGCTGGAGCTGGGCTTTGAAGATCAGAAAATTGATTTTGATTTATTTGTTGAAGACAAGCCTGCTCCAAAACAAAATTTTTGCTTACAGGTAATGGAAGTGGGTAAGGAGGTTCCGGAAGTACGAACCAAAACGTGAACACCCATTGTGGTAAAAGCGTCAAGCTAATGACGTTAAAGAAGCGCTTCCTGGGAGGCAACCCAATTCTAATTTCTGATTTTCTTTTCTTTTATGTATTGTATAATGTGGAACTTGCTTCATAATCATTACATTGGGGTATATCAGCTTATTTTGAAGGATAGATATAAAGGTTTCAATTTCTTGAGGAAAGGACTGAAAAATAACTTAGAATTTTTTTTTAGAAAATCAGTTCTTTCGCTAAGCGCATCTTTTGTCATGCGATAAGCGGAGAGTCTCTAGCGCTTAGCGCTCAACCCTTGCATCTCAGGCTGATTTGGCCCACTAAGATGGCCAAGGCTGAGCTCAGCCCATTTCACTTCGATCTGAATTTGGCTAAGCAATGGCCTGCTCGCTAAGCGCATCATATTCAATGGCTAAGCGTGACAAGTCGCTGCTAAGCTCATTTCCTTGCGGCCAGAACTGGGTTTGATTGAGCTAAGCACCACTCATGCCAACTAAGCGTAATTCCTTGCGGCCATGTCAGCGCTAAGCGATTCATCTTTCGCTAAGCGCATGCCCCTCTGTATTCAAGATGCATTATTTTAGCTAAGTTGTCCCAGAGCCAGGCTTAGCCAGAGTTGCAAGTTTTACGATCTGTAGAATTTGCTAAGCGCCCGTTCTGTGTGCTAAGCCTAGTTAAAAGAAAAAAAAACATATAAAAAAATTTTAAAAAATAAAAAATAAAAATAATCAGATTTTGAATTTCAAACTTCTGCTAAGCGAACCGCTCTGACAAACCAAATGTCTCTCTGGCTCGCTTAACGTTGCGGTTCGCTAAGCGAGAGTGTTGAAAATTGCTTAAGTGAGTGTAACGTTAGTTACACTCACATTTGCCCAGAATTCACTGGACATTGCCTGTATCTTCTATCTGACACCCAAACTCATGCATTCTTGCTTTCTTTGCACATCTTCACACATCGTCAGCTATTAAAGATCCAAGTAAGTTCCTCATTCCTTTTCTTTCTCTTTTATTTTGTTGAACCTTAGGTTAGAAAACCATAGATTTAGATTTTGATTGCTAGGGTTTGAATGATTTTAGATTAGTGAGAGATTAGGATTTTGTGAATGATTATGTTGTGTAGATAGTTTTGGCTGATTTGCATGTTTGATATGCCTTTTAGAGGCTCAAAAATGGAAGAAAACAAACTGCTTTTTTTGCGTTTTTTTTTTGGAAAACGCGATGAACTCGCTAAGCGAGCATGTTGTGCTAAGCGAGTTCATCGAAAATTCATTGAATATATGCATTTTCAGATGAACTCGCTAAGCGCGCCTACCGTGCTAAGCGAGTTCATCTTGTGAGGATGAACACTCATCCTCCTTTTGAGATACCTGTGGCTAAGCGAGGCTGATTCGCTAAGCCCAGGTAACTTTGTCAAATTTTTTTTTGTTGATAGTCGTGCACTAAGCCGAGCCTATCAGGGCTTAGCACATTTCATTGCAGAAGACATTGGGCTAAGCGAGCCTTGCTTGCTAAGCTCCCATACTTAGTGAATTTTATGAAATTCATGGGCCGCTAAGTGCAACCCTTTTGAGCTTAGCGCATATCTGTTGCGGCTATCTTTGGGCTTAGCGGGCAGTTGCTCGGTAAGCCGATTATGCAGCAGCAAAATTTTCTGCAACATCTGCTAAGCAGTCCCACGTGTCGCTAAGTGTTCACAACCGACAAGTATACCGGATCGCACAAGTAGTATAAAGCGGTAAGAATCGAGTATCGAACTCTTGGGGAACTTGTGTTATCTGACAAGTTATTTCGACAAATAGGTGTCTGGTATGAAAATATGATTGCGGTTATGAACAAGTATTTAAACTCTTTAGGCAAAAAGAAAGAAAATCACGCAAGAGAAATACTATGTAAAAACAAGTAGAGAATGCGTTGGTCATCCTAATAGGTTCCTGATGCTAAAAAGGATGTTCTATATCTAACATTGCTCATGTGTTCCTATGATGTCTCCTAGACTGCTAGACCTTGATTCCTCATGATAGCCTAGCCTAGTCCTGATCAAGCCTCGCCCGCAGATTCCTCTTGTAAGACTAAACTCAACCAAGACAGCATTAAGACACATATACACAACTAAGTTCTTGTACCCCGATCCCTCGTGATAGCACAACAACTTAGTCCCATACTATCAATGACTTTAGAATCAGACCAGTTCCCACCATTGAATGACCCTAACAAAGCATGCATCTACATGATCAAGGTAAAAGCACAATGGAATGAAAAGCAGATAGCACAAAGAACACACAAAACATCATTACATAGATAGAAATATATTTACATCAGGTACCTACAGGAAGATCCAACAAAGGATTTAGCTTTCCATAGTCCAGAAACCTCCTTTACAACAAAGAGAAGAACAAGATGAAAGACTGCAAAAACACAAGTGGTTAGGATGTCTCATTCACCTCTAGGATTTCACAATCACTCACAAACTCATCTCAAGCTCTTAGAACGGCTTTCGCTTTGAACTCGCGTCTCTGCAGATCTTCACATAGCAAAATCTCTCAAAACTCTCTGGAACTTGGACCTTTCTCTCTCTAGAACTTCCTAAACATGAAAAAGCTTCAAGCCAAGGCCAAACTCTTGTGCATGCAGAGGCTTCTTCAAGAAAAATGCCAAACTCTCGTTGCAAATCTGATTTCAGGCTTAAATAGGTGGCCTTGTTCGTGCTTGTGTGCTTAGCACAGATATGGATCGTTTAGCGTGCATAAGTGGATTCTGGCTTAGCGCACTTGTTTCGCTTAGCGGATGAGCTGAAGCGGTGTGCTTGATGACTTGGAGCGGTACGCTTAGCAAACTTGACAACTCATCTTCTTCTGGATTCTTCCTCGCGCTTAGCCACTGAAGGTTGCGCCTAGCCACTGGAGGTTGCGCTTAGCGAATTCTCGCTAAGCTAGCAGCTTGGCTTAGCGAAAGATTGAAAAACAACACTTTGCCAAAGTTGCCTATTTAACCAGAAATTGAGAGAAATTGATTATTAAATGCACAAAACAAAAGTATAAATTATCTATTACCTATATTTAACAAAAAGTACTTATAGTATTACAAAACAACCAGAAATTGGGAAAGTTTGATACAATATACACAGGTTTTATACACAAAAGTTAGTCGCATTCATCGACTAACAACTCCCTCAAATTTATAGTTTTGCTTGTCCTCAAGCAATCAAGAACAACTCACTTGTCCTCAAGTGGTAAAACATGCAGTGTTTATGTACAAAGGTGTATGCAACAAAGGTTACTGATTGCACAATAAGAGAATTGAGTAAAATGCCCTTATCACTTGTCTTTCACAAGGTATGCAGTTATCCAAAGAGAAGAATGAAATGTAACCTAAACAAATAGATGGAGTTAGGCATAAGACAGATATCAAGGAAAGTTGCTTAAACCACAGTCTCACGGCTACTGTTTCACTCAAGCACAAGTGTTTAAGCTATTCATTAATAACAAGTAGCAAGAGGTCCAATCTTTGAATTTCATCTCATGCCATAAAGTCAGAAATGTATAAACAGAATCAGAAGGACTTCTTCAGGCTTGTACTGAGGCTTATATTCTAAGAGAGCACAAATCCTAGACTTATCCCAATGGTCTTTTTCGTGCGCTTAGCTTGCTCACCAGCTTTTCGCTTTCATTTGCTTTTGACCTTGTTACATCAACACACTTTATTCTTTTCTTTTCTTCTCTTTTTTTTAACATACACTTTATTTGTTGTATGTGTTGATGCTTTCTCTTTTTCTTTGCATCCCAATTAGTTCCACTCCCCCAAATTTGGGGTAAATTTTCCTTGAACCATATGCTCTCCTAGAATCTAAGCAAGGTATCAGGAGATATTTATTTAAGTTCAGGGTTCAAATTTTTGACAATATCATTCAACTCAAAAAGGGTGCAAAGGATATAATTATCATTCAAGGTAAGCTTTTTGGTCAAAAGGCTTGTGTATGTACAATCGTGGCCTTCATCATGTTCTCATTTATACATTTCATTCTAAAATTCAGAGATTCATGCAAAGATTATTACTCACAGCTAATCGTTCACTCACAGTTTAAGGTCACACTCTCACCGGTTTTTGGTTCAAGCTTTTCTTTCACAATCAATCTGTCTACTGACTAACAATTCTAAGTGCAAGTTCATATTCTTGTTCTTTCTTTGTCTAACATACACATTTGCTCAACTCATGAAAAGAAACAAAAACTCCATCCAAATCATGCACTCAATTCAAAATAAAGACATACACCCATTTTAATAAGTCAATAAAAGTGCTTCATTGCCATGTCATCAAAACAAGTTAAACTGTTCAGAATGCTTCAGGAAGAGCAAACCAACTATTTATAAATAAAACTAGCAGTGCATATAAATATAAGGGAAATATTGTACGAAAACCATAATTATAATAATAACCCAAAAAGAAAAAAGTGACATTAAGAATCAACAATGTCAAAAGTGTTTAAACTGGGGAGTCAGTGAGAGCAACAACTTCTCCAGATGATGAATCAGAAAGATCAACAATTCCTCCAATTGGGGAAACAGGGGGGTCAGCTATTTTTGCAACTGGTGAATCAGGAGGGGCAGCCGCTTCATCTGATGATGCGTCAAAAAAGACAATCAGAGGAGGGGATGGCGAAACTACTTCAAGCTCAGGTGAAGAAGGTGGATTCACCACTGGAGATTGAGGGTCAGCTGGCTCTGAATTGACCTGCACAGGTGTGGGCTCAGGCGGAGCATCCTCGTTGGGTCTCACCAGTGGAAGTTGAGCTTCAGGCCAGGCTACTTGCTCAAGAAAATACTCCATAGATATGATTGGCCTATTGTGAGCCAACTCTTGCAGGATGTGCATGATAATGAACTATCGTCGGAATAAGCTTTGTAGCATAGGAACTAAAGTTGGTGAGCTTTGGACGTCCTGTCCTCCAGTTATTGACGGAGGAGCTGGAGTGGATGACGAAGGGATGTCCTCTTTTCTAGCTCTTTTTCTGGGTTCCATCTTTAACTAGAAAGAACTCAAAATTCCTTAGACCAAAATCGTTCAAGTTAAACAACAACAATAAAGGCTAAAATTAACAATAGGCGCTTAGCAGGATATAGCTCGCTCAGCGCGCCCTGAGAAACATAACATGTCGGCTTAGCTGAAGCTAAGCTCGCTTAGCCTATTTCGCAACGTGCCCTTCGCGGGCGAGCGAGGGCGAGGCTCACGGGTGCGCTTCCTAAAGGAGGAAAGATGCGCGGAGTCGCCACCAACGTTTATTTGTGGAAAACGTCAGGACAACCGAAGGAAACCGGTCAAAATGAAAATTCTAAGTTCGGGAGTTGTATTTATGCTTGAGGAAGGTATTAGCACCTCTCACATTTGTCTCAAAGGACAAAAGCCTATTTTTTAGAATTGTGGAATTGTGTTATCTTAACTTTTATTTCTTTTTATTTTTTGAGGTCGACAAAAGCGGGGCTCTTGCTCCTACGTACCCTCCATCAAAGAGGAAATCAGACCTACGTAGTTCATCCTTATGCATAGATCAAGTGATTCTCTTTACTTGAAAGGTGATCATTTTAAGGCGTTGGACCTTAAAAATGTTCCTTTTTACTTGGTAAGAAACTGAAATGATAAACTTCCAAAAACCTATTTTTGTGGACGAGCTTGACTAGGCGAGTTTGATTTTAGCCTTAGTTTCACTTTAGTTATTAGTCAATTCAATTAAGAATGAGAAATCCCAAAGAGAAAACGTCCGATTGATTTTTTCGCTTTATTTTACTAAATGACATTTTTTGATTATTATATTATTATTTTACCTCTTTTTTGATTTCCAACGTGGTTACGGCACGACCGAACGGTCGGAATTCATTTCAAACGAAAGTAACGGATGATACAATTCAAACGATCGGTGGAAATTTATTTTATTTTTAGATTAGGCGAGAAATGACTTAAATAAATGGCTTAAGCACGTCAAAGGGGGGTATAAAAAGTAAATGAAAACGAGAATGAAAATACATGAAACAAAATGTGGACCACCACGGGTACATAGAATGAATTGAAAAGCTTGGTTTGAGGTACTTACCTGTTGAAGACTGAAGAAAACGAAGAACGAACGATGAATCTTTGAAGAACGGTCGAGAATCTTCGCGTAATTACTCACGGAAACGGTACGGAAGCGCCTCGGCCTGGATTTTCTTCACGGAACTAATTTTCCTCAGCTATTTCGAGAGAGAGAGAAGTGCCTAAGGGGCTGAACCCTTTTCTTCTTCACTTCTCCGCCTATTTATAGCAAAATAGGGGAGAAGCTTGCCGCCCAACTCGCCCAGGCGAGCAAGGTTGCTTCCTCCAGAAGCAACAACCTTCTGGAGGAATCTTCTGGAGGGCCCAAGTGGGCCTGGTTGCTATTTCACCCCCCTGTTTACTAAATGCACCCCCCCTTTCCATTTTTTTGTAATTCTTTTTCCGTAACGTTACGAAACTTTACGAATTTCGTAACGATACTTATTTTTCTTCCGCAAGGTTACGAATCCTTAAGGATTATGTATTTACTCTTTTTTAGCTTTCGAAGAAGTTACGGAAACTCACGGATTGCGCAAAAACACCTCTTTTCGATTTCCGCCACACTACGGAATTTCACGAATCACGCAAGCCTGCTTCCTTTCGATTTTTGAGACGTCTCGGGACTTCATTTATTGCATGTCATCAAGTAATAATCCCCGGACGAAATTAGGGTATGACAGTTGCCCCTCTTTACTTACCTCTCATCGGAGATAAGAGGAAAGCAAAGATAGGACACTTATTTCGTCCGTCCTGCCCTTTCTATGATGACGACTCTTGTCTCCACTCCTTCTTTTTTTCTTCTGCACAAAACAAAATACAAACAACAACAAAGAACAACGAACATAATATACACATATACACATACACATATTTGACGAAGGAACCGATCCGGAAAACAACAGAATAACGTGTTTCCCTGTCACCAGAGACTTCGCGCTTGACAAGGGAGGACACATGAACAGCGCTAGGCAATAACATTCATGTGGCTCCGGAACAAAGGTGGAGTATGGAGGATTGCCTTGAGGGTCCGCACTTAGGCAATCATGAAACTCAGCTCCAAACTCGAAAGTGGAGGACACATGAACAGCCCCAAGCAATAACATTCATGTGGCTCCGGAAAAGGGTGAGAATGGAGGATTGCCTTGAGGGTCCTCTCTTAGGCAATTATGAAACTCAACTCCAAACTCGAAAGTGGAGAACACATGAACAGCCCTAAGCAATAACATTCATGTGGCTCCGGAAAAGGGTGAGAATGGAGGATTGCCTTGAGGGTCCTCTCTTAGGCAATCATAGAACACAACTCCAAACTCGAAAATGGAGGACACATGAATGACAATGCAATTCATTCATGTGGCTCCGGAAAAGGATGAGAATGGAGGATTGCCTTGAGGGTCCTCTCTTAGGCAATCATGAAACACAGCTCCAAACTCAAAAGCGGAGGACACATGAACAGCCCTAAGCAATAACATTCATGTGGCTCCGGAAAAGGGTGAGAAAGGAGGATTGCCTTGAGGGTCCTCTCTTAGGCAATCATGGATCACAGCTCCAAACTCGAAAATGGAGGACACATGAATGACAACGCAATTCATTCATGTGGCTCCGGAAAAGGATGAGAATGGAGGATTGCCTTGAGGGTCCTCTCTTAGGCAATCATGAAACACAACTCCAAACTCAAAAGCGGAGGACACATGAACAACCCTAAGCAATAACATTCATGTGGCTCCGGAAAAGGGTGAGAAAGGAGGATTGCCTTGAGGGTCGTCACTTAGGCAATCATGAAACTCAGCTCCAAACTCGAAAATGGAGGACACATGAACAGCCCTAAGCAATAACATTCATGTGGCTCCGAAAAATGGTGAGGCGGGACCGAACAGTCCACCGGGTTTTTCCACCTAAAAGGATAACATGCTTTTTGCAAAGAAAAATAAATCATTCGCGAGAGCACAACATCTTAGAGAAACAATATACTTGTGCCAAGGGTAATCTTCCTTGTAACCGAGAATGAAGGGTAGGATGTCAACTTCTAGCTTTCAAATGAACACGCAGGGGAAACATCGGGCTTAGCTGAAAATAAATCACTCATAGTGTATAAAACTCACAAGGCAAGTGTTTTATCCTATTCCCAAACCATAACTGCACCATGACTCTATTTTGCACACGATTTCCTATCAAATCAATGATCAAACGTACGATCACGGACCAATAGGATTTTCTCGAGGGTGGTGTTTTTGGAGAGGAAGCTTGGTGTTTCGGTCTTTTCTTCTTTGTTCATGTGGGGTGGAATATTGCCAGTCAAGAATGATTCTGAGTGGCAATCTGGCTTTGAAGAATTTTTGTCCTCTTTCTTTCATTAATTGAGAAGTTCTTCTTTTCCCTTTTCACTTCTTTTCGACCTTTGATCGGGAATCCTTCTTTCCTTTCTTCTTTTCTTTTCTTGATTTTTATTTTTCTTTTTTCTTTCTTTCCATTTCTTCCTTCTCTTTCTCTTCACTTTTCCTTCCCCATCCCTTTCTTTGGGAAATCAGGTTTTAGCATTCCATTCGCTCTCCCTTGAGGAGATTTCACAGTCCTTTGCTTCGGGGGAAAGGAGGAGGATTCTCTTGATAGGCCAAGGTTCAAAAAAAAGTCCAAGGTTGTGTTTCAATGGGGTCTTTTATCGTGGGAACCCCAATCTTGATATCTGGGGCAAGACAAATTTGGGTGTCAAGGTGTCACTCTCGGCCTGAACTTCCGTATTATTCCATAAGGCACGCGTGACAATGATGATTTGAAAATAACGTGCAAAATTAGTCATGGCTACAACCAGGGGGGCACTCAAGCATCCCGTTTATGGCATTGTGACACTACGGTTGGGAATTTACACAGACAAACCCAACGTTTCCAAATTATGTTCTTTCATCAGTTCAATGCATTCATCCATCCTTATCTCGGTTCATTCCGGAAAATAAACTCTTATCATCGGTCCCTTGTTTCTAGAATATGCGTTTGCTCTTTACGAATGATTCATACTTCTTAACTACAACATGTCGATCTTTGCGGTCTTTCTTTCTCTTTACTTTTTGTTTTATTTTTAAATATGTTCACTAAAACTATACACTTGTGGTTCTTTATGAGGAAAATCTTTCTTTATACATCTATGACAAACTTCTTCGGTACACGCATTAGAACTCTTCTTCTTACGTCACACGGTCTATATACAAACCCTATTTACATTCAAAGATTTTCATTTTTCCCAACACACCCTTATGGTTCACACAAAGGTTTCTTCATGTACACTCGTTGCTCACACACACAAGAATTCCTTTCCACGCATCATTTACACACAAGAATCCTTCTATACACATTTCCTTTTACATACATGTATAAATAAAAACCTTTTTCTTTTCTTTATGAACATGACTTTTATTCACAGCGCTTCTTTCTTTTTATTAGGATTTTTGGTTCATTTTATTTTATTATTTTTAGGACGACGTTCCTGAATGAAAAAAACTCTACGCAGTTCCAGCATTTCAACAAACATTATTGACAACAACGAAACAAATACCGACGTAACAACTCAAGTGGTATGTATGCACAAAACAAAAGTCAAAACATGAAACAAACGTCAGTCCCTTAATCAAACACAAAATAAGATGATATGTAACAGAAAAAAAAAACAAATGGAAACAACAAGAAATATGGATCAAGAGATCTCCCAATCATGTGGCATCGCTCCCTCCTAAGAAATCAAGTAAATCGGTCATCTCTTCGCCCTCGCGGGCCTCATCTGCCTCGTCGGGAGCCTCTGCTGGTGCCCCTGCTGGTGACTCTCCTGCCTGGGCCTCAGGCCAATCTCCAGGCCATGCGACTTCTGCCTTGAACTGGTCCGGAGTAGAGCACGGAAAAGAAGTAAAGCCCTGGCTCTGCAGGCTGAGACTCATATGATAAAGACAATCATGGGTTTGTACATATGCCCGGTGGTTGGCCGCCTGCTGGCGAACCAAATGCCGCAAATACTGCTCCGTATCAAACAATCCGGCTGGACCAGCCTGATGAGGTGGCGGCGCGTCCGCGGCCTGTGGTGCGTCACCCTGGACCTCGATCGGCGTCATCCGATGATGCTTCTTTTTAGACCTCGATCGGTCATCTTTCCTGGCCGACGTCGACTGTCATTTTTTTTTATCAATATTGGTGAATAATATTTTTTTGCTTAGTTGGGCTAATGTTTTCCTGGCCGAATAAATAGGAAAGGCCAGTTTTGGCCGTAACAAAACGTCGGTTGAGCTCGCACAAAAAAACCTAGCCGATCTACATTGTAAATTTTTTATGAAACACCAAAACAAGAAAACTTCCTCTGCCGTAAAAAAACATTATCTGCCAGCGAGCGTTTTTTACGCGAACCTGAGTAGGAGCGGATCGTTTGATACAGGCTACGGAGGTTTTGGATGACGCCACTTCCAGTGAAGGAAGATAAGTCAGGGTAGACGCCACAAGGATTACCTTGATAAGTCTGATAATTGGTTCAACAAGGAACCCGGAGAGAAACTCTCACCAAATTTTATCAAAATGCCAAAAGTTGCTTTATTGAAAACAAAAACAAATACTTAAAGTGTATCTGAACAAAAGGATAAAAATAGACATGGGCCTTCTAAAACAGTTTGGGCCAAAATTACAATAAAAATAAATTATAACTAAAAACTTATTTAACTTGGGCCTTCAAGTTAGTTTGGGCCTTCAGCAACAATTAGTAGTCTTGGTAGTGCCTCTGCCTCTGGGCCTTCATCTTTCTCCACTTGGGCCTTCAATCATCATCAATGACAGCTATACAAATGACCAGCCTTGTCTCTATGATGTGTTGGGCTTGTTTAAGTCTGCCTCTGGTCATGGGACCTTCAAGTGCTTCATGGTCCTTGCCCTTGGTTATGTCCTCATCACTCCCTCCTTCTTGAAAAGGATTTGTCCTCAAATCCAAGGCTCCTCCATCTGCATCAAAAAGAGATAGATCAGACACATTGAAAGTGGCACTTACATTATACTCACTAGGCAAGTCAATCTTGTAGGCATTGTCGTTGATCTTCTCCAACACTTGGAATGGTTCGTCTCCTCTAGGTTGAAGCTTGGACTTCCTATGTTTTGGGAACCTCTCCTTCCTCAGGTGTACCCAAACCCAATCACCTGGTTCAAGCACGACTTTCTTTCTGCTTTTGTTGGCTTGCCTTGCATAGCTCGCATTTTTGTTTTCAATTTGAGCCTTCACTCGCTCATGCAACTTCTTCACATACTCAGCTTTAGCCTGTGCATCCTTATGCTTAAACATAGCAATGTTAGGCATAGGCAACAAATCAAGAGGAGTCAAAGGATTAAATCCATACACTATCTCAAATGGTGAACAATTAGTTGTGCTATGGACAGCCCGATTATAAGCAAACTCAACATGAGGCAAACAGGCTTCCCAAGATTTAAGATTTTTCTTTAAAACAGTCCTAAGCAGTGTGCCTAAAGTCCTATTGACTACCTCAGTTTGGCCATCAGTTTGTGGGTGACAAGTAGTAGAAAACAACAATTTAGTACCAATCTTACCCCACAAGGTCCTCCAAAAGTGACTAAGGAATTTTGCATCCCTATCACTGACAATGCTCCTCGGTAATCCATGAAGCCGCACTATTTCTTTGAAAAACAAATCAGCCACATGACAAGCGTCATCCACTTTCTTGCAAGGGATGAAGTGTGCCATCTTAGAAAACCTGTCAACAACAACAAACACAGAATCCTTTCCATTCTTGGTTTTGGGCAGCCCCAAAACAAAGTCCATAGATATGTCAGTCCAAGGATATTCAGGAACAGGCAAAGGAGTATACAATCCATGAGGTTTAACCTTAGATTTAGCTTGTTTACACACAATGCAATGACCACAAAACTTATGCACATCACGTCGGGAAATTCCAGGGCCCTGTTGGACTTATCTGGGTCCAGAGGGTGCCTGGTAGGCGTCATACCTGCAAATATATAGATGGCATCAGCGATTAGCTGAGCCACATGAATGCTCATCTGCGTCAGGACGGCGTACACCAGCTGACACTTCGGCAGGGGGAGGTCAGAATTATGGTCACTGGGCAGGATGTTACTCAGCAACAAAGTCATCCATATCTGAGTCAGGGTGGTCATGTTGGTGCGCATGATCCGCACCCGTCTCCCGGCAGCAGTCCGAGCAAAATCTTGCCCCGGTATACATAGCAACTGGGCGATGGCCTCCTCATCGAACCCATCGGACTGGTTCCTCCTCTGGCCATACTCGCACTCCTGGCCCTCTTCCAGCACTAAAGGATATCCCAGGAGCTGCCCGATAGCATCTGCATCAAACAGGATCCACTGACCCCTCACCCAGGACCTCATATCATGCACGCCCTCCTCTGTTGGCCAAGCATTGGCGTAAAATTCGAGGACTATGTCTAGATCGAACTTGGCCATGGGGGTGACCAGTGATGCCCATCGCCAGCGACCTATTTCTTCCTGGAAATCGGTATACTCATCGTCCCTAAGCTGGACGCGTCGCTCCCGGAGAAATGACCATCCCTTGATGGCCTCGAAGCGCTGCTAGTGTTTAGCGCTCCTAAAGCGGTGGCTGTCATATTCGGGAGCACAACTGGTTCCTTCAGCCGCCTTATCCTTCCTGGATCTCTTTGAGGCAAGTTTCCTCAAGGCCATTTCCTGAGAGAACAAACATTTAGAAGTTAATTTTACAAGATAACACTTATCTTAACGCACAGAGGTCGTGCTAATCCCTCTGATGGAGAACGGACTCATGTAATCCATTTATGCACACGTGTATGTGTAGAAAATATCCTATTATTTATATCAACATAGAAAGATATTCAAAACATTCTAGTTACCACACATATATTTTTGGAAAGAATACTTACACGCATGCTCAAGGTATTGTGCCAAAAGTTACATATGTTCATATCCTAACTATTTTGCTACCACAAACTACCCACACACATTTGAAGTATTAACATACAAATTTTTGTTGTTCCATTCATATTTATTTATACATATATGCACATTGGAGAGCCAATCTCACGTCACGCACACACTTGCATTTGAAAAGGAACTTTCATGCCATCTATCTACACTTGAGGAGCAATTCCACATCATATATTCATTTGGGAAGCATTCTTGTGCCATTTTTGGCATGGGTACATTTTTTTTTGAAAGGCTTCTTATGCTACCTATCCACAAATATACATATTTTAAAAGGTATTTTTACGCTACCTATCCACAAATATACATTTTTGAAATGCATTATTTACTATTCATTCACTTTGCAAGGTATTTTCATGCCATATATTCACATATATACATATTTTTATGCCATATATATTTACGCACATATCTACACACCATTGAAAAGCATCTCCCACGTTACTTAGGTGCAAAGTGCCAATCATGGGGCAGCCCAAATTCTTACAAACAAATCCCTATTTTCATGCTTTTCTAATCCTAAAACAAAATTTTGGATTCCTAGCCATAAGCATGTTTCCTTGCATTGAAGCTACAAGTTTGGGTTCCTAAGCTTGGAATTGCATTTGGACACCTATTTTGAATCTCCTATGCTGTACCTACATACATAAAAACAGCCCCACCATCCCAATTTTTACAAAATCATATTCATACACCATTGGGGCATTTCACCGAGCACTTGGTGAGCGCATGTTTGAACATGAATTGCAAGAGAATGGGAGCAATGTGGCATGCCCCATTGTTTCAGAATACAACCTAGGCCTAAGGCCTTTTCATTCAAATCCTCAATTCAAGAAAACAACCACCAAAGCAAACCAAAACTGCCTCACAAATATAAGCATGTTCTCACAATTTAAGGCACCAAAAGATGAAGAAAACACATCAATGGGAAGCAAAAACATCAAGGATGGAATACTTACTTGTTGGAGTGAATTGAAACACCACAAATGAAAGCAAAAGGCAACCAAAAGTGGCTTGAGGGGGCAAGAACCGCAAGCCTTCGTGTTCTTTCTTTCTTGAATGAAGGGGGGAAAGTTTTTGGATACAAAAATGTTCCCCTCCTTCGTTTTTATATTTTGAGTGCAGGGGTTGCTCGCCCAGGCGAGCTAACCTGCTACTTTTTTTTTTGGTGTGCGTTTTGCCTAACTTGAACTTACTTAAGTTAGAATTAGGCGTCGATTACCTATTTAAAACAAACAATAGTAAAAGAAACTGCGAACACAAAGGATACTGGGCTGCCTTGCAGCGACGTTCTCTGCTTGTTTAGCGCCGGGAAGGGGCAATGATCGGTCGGTCATGACTCTAGCCCCGCTTGCATCCGTCCCTATGTACCTGCAAGTAAGAGCCAAACGATATGCGACCGATCGTGAGCGGTCATCATCTTACCTTGGTTGATTTCTGCCATTGACTTGCCTTGACTTCTGACCGTGGCCTGAGACGATTCTGCTCCTTGCTACCACAAGATATGCATGTGCATGTGCATGTATGAATGTTTCTAATGCGATGATTTTATTTTAGTGAAGGTTGGTTAGGTTCAATTTTAAATAAGCGTTTGGGGCACCCCATACACCGAGCGAAGAGGGCTCAAGTTATAACAAATCTAAAACACAAAGTTTGAAACACCAAAGGGGGGACTAAAACCTCGCCTATCTTTTCCCTTTTTTAAAAGAACAAGAACAAATACAGAGGAAGGGAATCCCTGGAGGAAACCAGGAAGAACAAAAACTCAAAATTACAAGAACATGCAACGGTGCCCTCGATTGCCCCAGATTTCAAGCGTAATATCGTTTAACTACATCGGAGTTCACAGGCGAGGGCAACTCTTCGCCATCCATGTGGGTGAGTATCAGAGCACCCCAGAAAAGGCTCTTTTCACCACGAAAGGTCCTTCATAATTCGGGGCCCACTTGCCTCGGTTATCTTTAACAGCGTGGGACATCTTCTTTAGCACGAGGTCCCCCTCGTTGAACTTGCGCGGGCGTACCTTCTTGTCGAATGCATTTTTTATCCTTCGTTGATATAAACGCCCATGGATCATGGCGGCCAAACGCTTACCTTCAATAAGGTTAAGTTGGTCGTAGCGTGCTTGAGCCCACTCTGACTCTTCTAGGCCTGACTCCGCCATTATCCTCTGAGAAGGAACCTCTACCTCAAATGGAGCACTGCTTCCATCCCATAAACCAAGGAATACGGCGTTGCCCAAGTAGAAGTTCGCACCGAGGTTCTGTATCCATGCAGGGCGAAAGGCAACATCTCATGCCAATCTTTGTATGACACTGTCATCTTTTGAACAATCTTCTTAATATTCTTATTCGCAGCCTCTACAGCCTCATTCATCTTTGGCCGATAAGGGGTAGAGTTATGATGCTGGATCTTGAAGTCTTCGCACATCTCCTGCATCATCTTATTGTTCAGATTGGTGCTATTGTCAGTAATGATCTTCCTGGGGAGTCGGTATCGACAAATCAACTCCTTCTTTATGAATCTAACTACCACATTCCTTGTGACGTTAGTATAAGAGGCTGCTTCAACCCATTTGGTGAAGTAATCTATCGCCACAAGAATGAAGCGGTGACCATTCGACGATTTGGGTTCTATGGCCCCAATGACATCTATTCCCCACATAGAAAAAGGCCAAGGGGCGGACATAACATTCAGAGGATGTGGCGGAACATTGACGTTGTCCGCATATGCCTGACATTTATGACATTTCCTGACATGAGCGCAGCAATCGCTTTCCATGGTGAGCCAATAATAGCCGGCCTTGAGGATTTTTCTGGCCATAGCATGCCCATTGGCATGTGTCCTAAAGGAACCCTCATGGATCTCCTCAATCATGAAGTTCGCCTCTTTGGCATCTACGCATCGTAGGAGGGTCATGTCGTGGTTTCGTTTGTAAAGGATAGTACCACTTACAAAGAAACCAGTAGCCAATCTCCTCAACGTCCTTTTGTCATTGTCAGAAATCCCTGGTGGGTATTCTTTGTTCTCGACACGGTTTCCCATCCCGCTCTTCCTCTATTGCATAACAATATGTCGGCCTGCCTTGAGATTTGAATTCGATGTATGCCAGATCCCCGTGTGGGGCAAGTTGAAACATGGATGCCAGGGTGGCTAGTGCATCAGCCATTTGATTCTCTTCCCGAGGTATGTGGTGGAAGGAAATGTCATCAAAGTACTTGGCTAACCTCAAGATATGAGTTTGATAGGGTATCAACTTCGAATCCCTAGTTTCCAATTCTCCTTTCAACTGGCGTATCACCAAAGCTGAGTCTCCATACACCTTGAGTAGTTTTACATCAAAATCAATGGCCGCCTGAACCCCGAGGGCGCATGCTTCGCACTCGGCCATATTGTTGGTACAATCAAAACCTAGCCTAGCCGTGAAAGGAATACACTGATCATCCGGGGATACAAGGACTGCCCCTACTCCGTGGCCCAAAGCATTTGATGCCCCATTGAAGCAAACAATCCATTTGTCTAGGTCTTCATGCGTCCGCTTCTCTTCAAATAGGGCCATGATATCTTCATCTGGGAACTCGGGGTGCATCGGTCGATAATCCTGGAGGGGTTGCTGGGCCAAATAATCTGCTAAGGCACTTCCCTTTACCGCCTTTTGGGTGACGTAAACGATATCGAATTCAGACAATAGTACCTGCCACCTAGCGATTCGTCCCGTGAGGGCTGGTTTTTCAAAGATGTATTTCACGGGATCCATTTTGGAAATAAGCCACGTGGTATGGCTGAGCATGTACTGCCTAAGCCGATGTGATGCCCATACCAGCGCACAATATGTCCTTTCCAGCATTGAATAATTCATCTCTCATGCGGTAAAGTTCTTGCTCATATAGTAGATGGCTTGTTCCTTTTTCCCAGAATCATCATGCTGACCGAATACGCACCCCATAGATTCGTCCAACATGGTCATGTACAGGAAAAGAGGTCTTCCCGTTACAGGGGGATTTGTGAGACTCTGTTTGATTTTCTCGAAGGCCTCTTGGCAGTCATTATTCCACAGGACCGCCTGGTTCTTACGTAATAGCTTAAAAATGGGTTCACAGGTAGGGGTGAGTTGCGAGATAAATCTCGCGATATAATTCAACCTGCCCAAAAAACCCCGAACCTGCTTCTCCGTGCGTGGTTCCGACATTTCAAGGATAGCCTTCACTTTCTCGGGATCTATCTCTATCCCTTTCTGACTTACGATAAATCCTAGCAGCTTCCCCGACTTCACCCCAAAGGTGCACTTGGTTGGGTTCAGTTTTAATTGGTATTTCCGCAACCTTCCAAACACGTTACAGAGATTGACAAGGTGTTCGTCCTCAGTCCGAGACTTGGCAATCATGTCATCTACGTAGACCTCTATTTCCTTATGCATCATGTCATGGAACAATGCCACCATGGCACGTTGATAGGTTGCCCCAGCGTTTTTCAACCCGAAGGCCATCACTTTATAGCAGAATGTCCCCCATAGGGTGAGGAAAGTGGTCTTCTCTACATCTTCGGGTGCCATCTTTATTTAATTATACCCCGAGAAACCATCCATAAATGAGAAAAGGGCGAATTTGGCTATATTAACTACCAATATGTCAATGTTTGGCAGAGGAAAATTGTCTTTTGGACTAGCCCGGTTCAAGTCCCGGTAGTCTACACACATTCGAACCTTGCCATCCTTTTTCGGGACTGGGACAATGTTGGCCACCCACTCCGGGTACCGCGCCACAGCTAAGAAACCTGCATCAAACTGCTTCCTTACTTCTTCTTTAATTTTTAAGGGCATCTCGGGTTTCATTCTTCGTAACTTTTGCTTAACCGGGGAAGATCCAGGATTCAACGGCAACTTATGCTGCACAATGTCGGAATCCAGACCGGGCATGTTTTGATACGACCACGCAAAGACATCTTGATACTCTTCAAGAAGGATTATCAAGCCTTGGCGGATAGGCGTGGTCATACCGGTTCCTACCTTTACCTCTTTCTTTTCCTTCGGGGTCCCCAAGTTTACCAATTCGGTTTCTTGTTGGTGAGGCTTTATTTCACGTTCTTCCTGAGCGACCAACCTCTCCAACTCTGGTGACAGGACGTCCTCTTCCTCTTCCTCGTTTATCGTTTGGCTTATATCTCGATCGAAATCGATTGTCAAACCCTCGTTGTTAGGATCCTCAACGAATCGACCCTCATATCTATACCAAACAAGACAAAAGAAACAAAAACATGCAAAATGATATGAGAAAAGGTGGAACCGCTAGAACAGATGAAACAAGATCTCTTTGATTATTTAATAAGGTAGGTTTCACAAAACAAAAGAGAAAAGAAATCTATAGGCTCTAATTACATTGAATCAGCGGTATAGACTTCTGACTGACTTATCACACACCAGTTCCCCACTTGGGAATCGGGGTGGCATGGTTGCACAAAACTTGGTGGGTCTTGAGGGAACTCCTCTTCTATTGCAGCCACCTCCTCCTCGGGCACCATTCCAGCGCTGGTGAAACACTGGCTAATACGGCCGGGCCATACCCTATCCGCCCGAAATCTTGACAGCACGTTCCTCCTCCCCGGTATCCCGGGTTCATACCCTAATCCATACATGTATGGATTTCCCTTGATATCGACCACGTCGGCATTCCCGAGGCAGTCCATGCCTAGACCCATTCCGGGCTCAAATCCGTTCCTGAGCATAACACGCGCCACCATTATGGCCGCTTTGGAGAGAGAAGGTAGCGATGGACTCGGTTCCACAGAGGCGCAGCTCACCACCTCAAAGGATTGGAAAGCCGTTTCCAATGATTCTTCCGCCGCTTCTACGTACGGTGCGGAGGAGGGGCAGCTCACTAACATATCCTCTTCACCCGACACTATCACTAAAAGTCCACCCACTGCGAACTTCAATTTCTGGTGAAGCGTTGAAGGGACCACTCCCAGGGCATGAATCCACGGTCTTCCCAAGAGGCAGCTATAGGCAGGATTTATATCCATTACTTGAAACACCACATTGCAAGTGTGGGGGCCTATCTGAATGGGAATTTCGATTTCCCCCATTACTTCCCGTCGAGTACCATCAAAGGCCCGCACCACCATCGAGCTCGGTTTTAAATGTGACGCACTAAAAGGAAGCTTTTCCAAAGTGGTCTTCGACATTACATTTAAACTCGATCCGTTGTCGATAAGTACCTTTGCGACAACGTGGTCCATACATCTCACCAACACATGTAGAGCCTTGTTGTGTCCTCTCCCCTCAACGGGAATCTCTTCTTCCGCAAACGTGATATAATTGTTGGTGGTTATATGGTTAACGATGCCTTCGAAACCCTCCACTGAGATATCATGTGCTACATGGGCATCGTTAAGGACCTTCATCAACAGCGCACGATGAGGCTCGGAGTTTATGAGTAGTTCAAGCAAGGAGATCCTTGCTGGAGTTTTATTCAGTTGCTCGACGACCTTAAACTCGCTTTGTTGGATGAGGCGGAGGAACTCATGGGCCTCTTCCAAAGTCACTATTTTTCCTTGAAGTCCCTCTTTCTTTTCGGCTCCTCTTGCCACGGGAGGATCTACTTCTTTCAAGGGGGTGGCTATATCTGTGGGCTCTTGGACCATGGGCGCCTTCCCTTTAGAGGGCAATTCCGCCGGGTGAGGGGAAGCGAACACCCGACCATTGTGGGTTACGCCACTGAGGCCGGTGATGTTGGTTACCTTAGCTGATAGGGAGTCAACTTCAGTTGCAACTCTTTCGCTGGACGCGGGAGGGGTATGCTTCCACGGAACGGCCTTATCACTTTGATATGCAAATGGCGTTGGCTTGGGTGCCGCCCGCGGGTATATGGGTGTGGAGCCGGTCCCTTTCCTAGTAAAACATATCACTAGGGCCTTGGGGGTTAGAGGAACCTTCTTCTCTTCCGACTGCATGCAAATTTGTGGTTCTTCCTTCCCTCCTATGAACACTTCAAGCTGCCCGCAATCCAGGAGCCGCTGAAGCAATTCTTCCACCACAGGACAGGTTTCCATGTCATGCGACTCCCCGAGGTGAAACAAACATTCATCCCTTTCATCTCCACCTCGGGAGACCATGCACGCCGCTTGCAGTGATTGATAGATGAAGCGTCTAGAAGTAGCCACGTCTCCTAACCTCTTTGTCCGTGATGGCCCGTCCTCTTCGACGGCGTTCACGCTAGCACCTCCATGACTAGCTAGCGGGTTGGTTTTAACATTTGGGCGTTCTTCCTGAAACACTAGCTAGCCGGCACTAATCAGATGTTGCACTTTATACTTGAACGGGATGCAGGAGTCAATATTGTGTTCGGGAACTCCACTATGGTACACACACTTGGCACCCAGATCATACCACTTAGGGTAGGGTGGCTGGAGAACCTTCCCGGGTATGGCCACCACCAAGTGATTCTCCAATAATGAAGGCCATAACTCGGAATATGCCATGGGAGTAGGAGGGAAGTTGTCTTTCGGGTGCTGTGCATATTTATAGGTCACGCCGGGGGCTGTATTATTAATTGGCCGGGGTGCGGCTGGAGCTGTGTGTTGGGCTGGTGCTCTTTTTGCTGCGGGTGGTCCTTTTACTTGAGTCAGGAAGCAGTTCCCGGCTCGGATTAAAAAATTTGGGGATTGGGCTGGTATGAGCTTCGAACATTTTGGGGTGCTTTCATCCATGTTGGGGCGGTGGTGACCGAGTGGGCGTCTCCTTCCTTTTTCCTCGCGCCCACTGCTGGGGCTCTTCTGTTGTTGTTGGGGGCCATATTGGCAGCATATTGAAACTTGCCTTTTCATAGCCCGGATTCAATCCTTTCTCCGGCGAAGACGAGATCCGCAAAGTTAGCTGGCATGTAGCCTATCAGCTTTTCATAGTAGAACGTGGGTAACGTATCTACCATAATTGTGATCATCTCCCTTTCCGTCATGGGCGGTACGACTTGGGCTGCGAGATCTCTCCATCTCTAGGCATATTCCTTAATAGACTCATGCTCTCGTTTAGTCATACCCTAAAGTTGTTTCCGATCGGGAGCCATGTCCGTATTGTACTGGTACTGCCTAATGAAGGCAGTTGCCAAGTCCTTCCATGATCGGATCTGGGAAGCTTCCAGATTGGTATACCATGCTACAGCTGCCCCGACCAAGCTGTCTTGAAAGAAATGGACCAACAACTTTTCGTCCGCAGAATACGCCCCCATCTTCCGGCAATACATCCGGAGATGCCCCTTTGGACATGTCGTCCCTTTGTACTTATCAAAGTCTGGTACTTTGAACTTGGGAGGGATGACGATGTTGGGCACAAGACATAAATCTGCCAAATCCGAGAATGGGTAATTACCGAGGCCCTCGACTGCTCTTAACCTCTCTTTAAGCGCCTCAATCTTTCCCTTATCTTCCGCAAAGGGAACAGATTCTTTTACGGGTGTGGGTGAGGCCGGGATATGGCGGACTATGTTCGGCTGGGGTAGTTCATGCGAGGATGGATCTTCGAGGTGCAGCAGGGGGCCAAGATGGGTATCTCCTTCCCCATCGTCTTGCCCGGGATAGTCTTCATAAGGTGGGAGTTGCCCCTCGAAAGTAGGGGCTTGGCTTAAATCTTCCGGGGTGGCACGGGGGGTGAAGTCCGGAGGCAGGCCATAAGGATAAGCTTGCGGACTATACCTTCGACCGAACACAGCCGTGTTTCTATCTAGGCCTGGATTCAAGGCGGGCTGCAGCACCGGCTCCGATTCCCTAACTGTACTGGAGGCGGTTGCGGTGGCTTTATCCTCTATGGTTTTCTGGAGTTTTAACATGACCTCCGAGATGGAAGCCATTTGATCTTTTAAGGCCGATAGATCGGCCTTCATCTATTCCTGCACGCCCTCTTCATTATCCATTTTTCTGGATCGAGTGTTATAGGGGTGCCTTGGTGTTTTCTTAGTTATGATGAAATTCCTAAAGAAATAAACAACGGTGAGTATGCCACCAAAACATGAGTATGCAAATGGATGATCGGAGCACTTGGATCCACCCCAAGATTTTTAGATAACGTAATGAGTCCAGAACTTCTCATTTTATAAAAAGAACAAAGCTTTCATCTAGCCAAGATTATACAAAGGTGTTACAAAAGAACCTAACGATTCCTAATTATATGGGCCATCAAATCTATCATGTGCTGACAGTAATTGATTAGCCCATGAATTTCCTCGGGGGCAGTACACACTTCGGCCATGGCCTTCGCTTTGGCTAACAGACGCGGGAGGTCTTGACTTCCATTCAAGGTCAAGGCGAATCTATCCATCCACACAGTCGCTTCTTGGTGCAGCGCATTAATCACCCTCCCTCTTGCTTCTTTCTCGGCATACACTTGTGCAAAATCCTCGACTAACTTTTGTTCATGGGCCATGGACTGGTTCAATTCTTCCTTGTATTGCCCTATGATAGCTAGCATGCTTTGCTCCGTGGCTTCCAAGTGTTGAGCCAAACTCCTTTGGGACCTCGCGCAAGCAACTAACTCTTCTTTTAAGATCATGCCATGCACCCGTGACCGATCTCTCTCCTCTCTTCGGAGCTTGAGCTCATTGTTGCTACCCCACAATGCTCCTCGGAATTTCTCTCGGCCATATTCCTCCTTGCGGGCCCTCTTGGTTTCTTGTTCAAGGGCTCTTGCAGTGGCCACGTTTTCCTCTTGTAACTCGGTGCACTCCTTCCGGATGTGTGTAGCAGCTGATTTGAACATCTCCTTGGCGAGTCTTGCCTTCCCTAGCTCCAATTTTAGAACTCGGACTTCTTCATCTTCCTCCGGAGCTTCGAAGTTCTCCTCATCGACAACTTTCAATTTGGAGAGCCAACCTAAGCCCCGCGTGTGAATTCTTAGCCATCCATGATAACCTCCGATCACGCCATTTCGGATGCCTCTAAGCTCCTTGTCTTTCCTCAACGGACTCCTCCACGCCTTGTGGATTCTTTGTATAACCTTGAGACCTTGCGCGCCTAGATCCCTCATAAGGAAAGGGGAGAGACTTTCTTCGGTCGGCGCTCCCCTCATGGGATATCCTAGCTGTGTTATGCCGAGTGTGGGATTATAATTAATACAACCCCTAGTCCCAATCAATAGAACATTAGGGTAGTCCCCACACGAGAAAAGAACTCCTTCCTTGCCTTCCTTCCAACGAGGAAACCAATTGATCGTCCTGCCCCCTATCCCAGCCAAATGTTGGTCCCAATCGACTCTTCCTTTTTCGGCGCATGAGCGATAGCTTTGAAGCGGACACGGGTGTCTCGTGTCTTGTCGGAATAGGTGTGAAATCAACCACACACAGAGAGCGGGTAAACAACAGACAATCCGTGCACTGTTTTTCTCACACCTCCGGTCAAAGGTGTCGAACAAATCTGCCAAGATAGCTACCACTGGACTTTCCTTGCTATGGTGATATGCGAGGAAAGCATCAATGGCGGCTAAGTCTATCAAACCGTCCATGTTCGGAAAGAGGACAACCCCAAAAATCAGCAAAGCTAAAATATCCGCTAACGGGCCCCACTTCTCTTGGCTCGCCATATCCCTTGCCTTGCCTTCCAAGTATTTACGTGGCAGGCCCACTATTCCATTCTGAATTTGCTTCATGCGATCCAACTCTTTTGCTGAAACCCCAATCACAGCTGCAATTTTGCTCAAGGAAGGAGGAAAGCCGGAGAAAAGATACGGTTTTCTCCCCCTGAGAGGGCATCCTAATATCTCTTCAAACTCTTCAATAGTTGGTACTATTTGGAAGTCCCCAAACGTGAAACACCTCAACGGCTGGTCATAGTATTGGGTGAGGGATACGACAGCTTCCGTAAATACCTCCGCTACGGTCAAATCTAGAATCTTCCTGTACACTTTGCGGAAGGCTTGCCTTTGGAGAGGTCCCATCAATCGTCCTAATTCCTTGAGGCTAGTGACATCTAGACCTTTAACCTTGACTTGATAAAACCTTTTGCCGTTTTGATTTGTCCCCATCATTTTACCTAAAAAAGGGGGTGGATCAAGACTCCGACATGAATGATGCAATGCGTATGCATGAAACGGAAAGAAAACAACACAAAGGGGTAATTCACACATACGAGACCGCAGAGATCCAATTTTAATGCTACGTTTCGGGCATGACGGCGCCTCAACGTAGCATTAAATAGGTTACGTATTACTCCAAAGAAACCAAACATCACTAGCAAAACTATAAACTAGTGCTATTTACCAAAAATGCATGAGAACGAATGGCACGGAGCGTGTTTGCTCTTTGCCCCTATTTGGGAACCTAGGACAATATCTAGGGGTCTCTAATAACTGCTCCCCAACAATTCATAACTCACATGGCTGTTTTCTAGAAGTATCATCACTCAAGATAATAATGTTGTGGCGGTATGGAATACCAGCGACAACACATTATAAAGAGAGAAAGCTCTAGACGAGGTTTCACTATTATCAAGCAAGTCGGAGACCTAGCATGATGATAGATTCACCTCCACTCCTTAAATTCCCATGAACCCGGGTGTAGGGCCCCTTTTTTACTCAAACTCGTGGGTGCTTAGAGTGCAGTGTAAAGAATGCGAAATAGACAACAATTATTTACATTTTACACAGTTCAATAAAAGCACACCCAAAGTTTCACAATTCCACAATCCCTAAAATAGGCCTAACTCACAAAAAGGTCCCCAGTGGAGTCGCCAACTGTCGCAACTTGCCCTTCGCGGGCGAGCGAGGGCGAGGCTCACGGGTGCGCTTCCCAAAGGAGGAAAACGTCGGGAAAACCGAAGGAAACCGGTCAAAATGAAAATTCTAAGTTCGGGAGTTGTATTTACGCTTGAGGAAGGTATTAGCACCTCTCACGTTTGTCTCAAAGGACAACAGCCTATTTTTTAGAATTGTGGAATTGTGTTATCTTAACTTTTATTTCTTTTTATTTTTTGAGGTCGACAAAAGCGGGGCTCTTGCTCCTACGTACCCTCCATCAAAGAGGAAATCAGACCTACGTAGTTCTTCCTTATGCATAGATCAAGTGATTCTCTTTACTTGAAAGGTGATCATTTTAAGGCGTTGGACCTTAAAAATGATCCTTTTTACTTGGTAAGAAACTGAAATGATAAACTTCCAAAAACCTATTTTTGTGGACGAGCTTGACTAGGCGAGTTTGATTTTAGCCTTAGTTTCACTTTAGTTATTAGTCAATTCAATTAAGAATGAGAAATCCCAAAGAGAAAACGTCCGATTGATTTTTTCGCTTTATTTTACTAAAAGACATTTTTTGATTATTATATTATTATTTTACCTCTTTTTTGATTTCCAACGTGGTTACGGCACGACCGAACGGTAGGAATTCATTTCAAACGAAAGTAACGGATGATACAATTCAAACGGTCGGTGGAAATTTATTTTATTTTTAGATTAGGCGAGAAATGACTTAAATAAATGGCTTAAGCACGTCAAAAGGGGGTATAAAAAGTAAATGAAAACGAGAATAAAAATACATGAAACAAAATGTGGACCACCACGGGTACATAGAATGAATTGAAAAGCTTGGTTTGAGGTACTTACTCGTTGAAGACTGAAGAAAACGAAGAACGAATGATGAATCTTTGAAGAACGGTCAGGAATCTTCGCGTAATTACTCACGAAAACGTTACGGAAGCGCCTCGGCTTGGATTTTCTTCACGGAACTAATTTTCCTCAGCTATTTCGAGAGAGAGAGAAGTGCCTAAGGGGCTGAACCCTTTTCTTCTTCACTTCTCCCCCTATTTATAGCAAAATAGGGGAGAAGCATGCCGCCCAGCTCGCCTAGGCGAGCAAGGTTGCTTCCTCCAGAAGCAACAGCCTTCTGGAGGGCTCAAGTGGGCCTGGTTGCTATTTGCACCCCTCCTGTTTACTAAATGCACCCCCCTTTCCATTTTTTTGTAATTCTTTTTCCGTAACGTTACGAAACTTTACGAATTTCGTAACAATACTTATTTTCCTTCCGCAAGGTTACGAATCCTTACGGATTATGTATTTACTCTTTTTTAGCTTTCGAAGAAGTTACGGAAACTCACGGATTGCGCAAAAACACCTCTTTTCGATTTCCGCCACATTACGGAATTTCACGAATCACGCAAGCCTGCTTCCTTTCGATTTTTGAGACGTCTCGGGACTTCATTTATTGCATGTCATCAAGTAATAATCCCCAGACAAAATTAGGGTATGACAGCCTAAAAGTTGATTTTATGCTTTTGAACGGTCCATGTTAACCGATAAAAGCAAAGAGGACCGTTTAAGGCGTTGGACCTTAAAATGGTTTTAAGTGACTTATGCGGACAAAGCTTGATTTGTGAGTTGATTTCAGCTTTAGTTTCACTTTGGTTATTAGTTCATTCATTCAAGGAAACATCCAAAGAAAAACGTCTGATTGATTTTTTTGATTATTTTATTCAAATATATTTTGATTATTTTATTATTATATTTTCTAGATATTTTGATTATTTTATTATCATTTTGCTTTTTTTGGTTTAACCAAGGTTACAGTGTGAATGATCAGTTAGATTTTGCTTTAACAATGATTAAACGACATTACAACACAAATGATCGGTTGAAATTCAATTTATCATTTATTAGGCAAGATAACGGCTTAAATAAATGGTTAAAGCACGATAAAAATGAAAGAAAAGAAAATTGAAAGTGAACGAGATGAAGATGAAAGAAAACAAAACAAGAAATGAATTGAAAGTCTCGAATTCGAACACTTACTGGATGAAGAATGAAGAACGGTGAAGAACGGAGGAAAATCTTCACAGATTTGCTCACGGAAACGTCTTGGAAGCGTTACGGAAGCACTTCGCCTCGAATCTTCTTCACGAAAACGTGTTTTTTACCCAAAATAGCCGAAATGCATAGCCTAGGGGTCATGAACATTTTTGAAACAGCCCCCCTCCCCTACTTATAGGGATAAAGGGAGGTGCTTGCCGCCCAGAGGCTTCTTGAGGAAGATTCCTAAGCGTGCCCCAATTACTAAGTTCACCCCCCTTTTCGTACTTTACGGAAAAGTTACGGAAGTGTTTCGGATTTGATTTTCATCTTTTTTCCTGTTCCCTTTCACCAATATTAAGTGAAATATGCTTACCCAAGGTTTTCGAAAATTTTACGGAAGCATGATGGAAGCCACGGAAGCCCTAGAAACCATTTTTCAACAAAACATGGAGGAGCTTGCCACCCAGTTGCTTCCTCCTTAAGCAACCCAACTTCCAAAATGTTTCGAAGGGACTAGATTCAAATTTCTATTTACACCCTATCTTGATAAGTTCACCCCCTCGTTTTTATGTTTTTGGCTGTTTTCTTTCCGAAATCTCACGAAACTTTACGGATTCCACCGTGATGAGTGTTAAGCCTTCCGAAGCAATCAACAATGGTCCTCGGATGAAATTATAGTGTAAAAATTTATTTACACACACCCCACTTTGCTAAATACACTCCCGCTTTCGTGTTTTTGACCGATTTCTTCCCGAAACATTTTGGAACTTTACAGATTCCACAACGATGGGTATTAAACATTTTGAGGTGGTCAAACGAAGGTCGCATGCCGACAAACAATGGTCCTCGGATGAAATTAGGGTCTGACAGTTGCCCTTCTTTACTTATCATTTATCGGAGATAAAAGGGAAGTAAAGATAAGACACTCATTTCGTTCGAGCGGATCCTCACTCGGGCGATCAATTGCCCAACCAGCGAAATGCATCATCGGACATGGAAATCTCTGGATGGCAAAGGAAAAAAATTGGGAAAACCTGCAAAAATCTTCAAAATGATTAGAAATGGCTGACCATCATCATTCTGATGTCATTGGACTTGTTTGTCTCTAGATGATAATGATGTGGATAACCATGAGGTATATCCACGTGCTACTGGACCCTTGAGTCTGACGAATAGCAAAATGATACTTTTTCGCAGTCTCGGCCGGAAGACGCTGACATCTTCGGAAAAGGTGCAGATGATGACGTTAGTCACTGCATGCTATCGGGCTTTGAGTCTTACGGATAGCAAATGAGACTTTTTCACGGTCTCGGCCGGAAGACGCTGACATCTCCGGGGAAGGTGAAGATGACGACGTTAGTCACTGCATGCTATCGAGCTTTGAGTCTTGTGGATAGCAAATGAGACTTTTTCATAGTCTCGACCGGAAGACGCTGACATCTCCGGGAAAGGTGCAGATGACGATGTTAGTCACTGCATGCTATCGGGCTTTGAGTCTTACGGATAGAAAATGAGATTTTTTCGCAGTCTCGGTCGGAAGACGCTGACATCTCCAGGGAAGGTGTGTAGATGACGACGTTAGTCACTGCATGCTATCGGGCTTTGAGTCTTACGGATAGCAAATGAGTGTGTGTGGGTTACCGTATAGGGCGTCTCTGCATGCCTACGGACTCAAAGGTCACGATAGTAAAAAGTGGGGTGGTTGACAAAAGCGAGGCTTTTGCTCCTACGTATCCTCAATTTGTGATGAGGAACTCAGACCTATGTAGTTCTTGACTTTGTGTGAGACTAAAATAGTCTCGGTGTTGTTTCGCTAAAATGCGAACATGCTTTAGCAAAGAAACAGAACCTCCAATTGATCAGCGCAACATATAGTTTTTGGAGAAAAACAAACGTCTCTACCAGGGGGAAGGAGGGTATGCTGATAAAATTTTGTTGTAAACCGCCAATGAGATTTTGGACGTTAGCGTTTCATTTCTAAACAACCATTTAGAGGAAACACTGGGTCCAACAAAAAAGAAGAAAAATCACTCTAAGTGTATCAATCTCACACAGGTAAGTGTTTTATCCTAATTCCGAACCATAGATATGTCATGACTTGATTTTGCAAATTAGTTCCTATCAAATCAAAGATTACACGCGTGATCATGGATCAATAGGACTTTTTTGGGAATGGTGTTTTGGTGGGAAATTCGGCTCTGAGTGTTTGGGCATTTTCCTTTTCTGTTTTTATTTAGTGCGGGGCGAGGACCACTTCTAGCCGTGGTTTCCTTCCTTTTCTTCGTTTCCTTTTCTTTCGATCTTTGATCGGGAACTTCTTTTTTTTTCTCTTTTTTTTTTCTTTTCTTTTTCTTTTCTTTCGAGGGAAAAGATGGACATTCTCACCCTGGGTCAATGATTATGGTGAGTTGGTATTTTTGGCTCGGAGCTTGTAGAACTACTGGACATGATATATGTCAGGGTGTTGGTTTGGTCAGCAGTCCAGGGGTAAAGGGATGTCCCACATTATTTCCATGACACGCGCGCAACAATGATGATTCAGAAATTGTATGCAAAACTGGTCACGCATGCACCTATGTGGACACTCAAGCATCAAGTTTTTGTGGTCACGTGACACTAGGGCTCAGGATTCATCATTTTTCCTATTTAAGTCAACCCAGTGTTTCCAAAATATGCTCCTTTATCAATTCATACATTTATCCGAGTCTATCCTTGGCGTTTGGGAAAATTTTCACAGCATTTACCCTTCAAGTGCTTTCACACATTTTTTTTTTTAAACAAAGCCTTTGTGTCACGATCACTAAATCTTTTCTTTCAAAGAAAAGCCAGAAGTTATTTTTTTCCAAAGCATGTTGGCTTTTTAGTTAACCAATTTATTTTTATTTTGTTTTTCTTTTTGACAAAGTTGATATCTGCGATTACATATGTTTTTTTTTCTTTTCTGAAAAGTCATGCGAACGAGGGTACGCAAGGCCTACCTACGTCAAAATCCAACGTCAAGATAACCGAAGAAAATGCAATTATAAGTCGCAATAAAAAAACAATGACAGAACAAATTGAGAGTCGTAATGTCGGACCACGGTGGGAGCAAACACAACAACTGAAAGCAGCAGTGTTAGATCACAATGGAAACCAAAACAATAACTGAAAGCAGTAATGGAAACAAAAACAATAACTAAAAGCAGTAATGGAAACAAAAATAATAACTGCAAGCAGTGATGTTAGACGATAATGGAATCACAAGTGTGGTGACCTTGGTCATGTGGCTCCGCCCTCTCCCAGGTAACTGAGCAGGCCGGTCATATCCTCATCCATGTGGGCTTCCTCCGCTTCGCCCGGGGATCCTACGGGTCCAGTTCCCACCTCAGTGGGCCAATCTCCAAGCCACGCGACCTCAGCCCTGAACTGCTCTGGGGTAGGGCATACAAAAGGAGTGAAAATCTACCCCTGCTGGCTAAGGCTAAAACGGTAGAAGCACTCATGCAACTGCAGCTGCCCACAGTGGTTGGCCGTCTGCTGGCAAACCATATGTAGAAGCAAGGCTTCATGGTGAATGTGATTCAAAGGTGTTTTGATGATAACAATGATGACAACAAAAGATGATGACAAAGGTGATGAACAAAAAGCTCAAAGATCAAAGAACAACTCAAGTGAATCAAAGAACACCTCAAGTGAATCAAGAACAAGTCAAGAGTTCAAGAATAAAGAAGAATTCAAGACTCAAGAAGAAATCCTAGAATCAAGAATCAAGATTCAAGATTCAAGATCTCAAGAATCAAGATCAAGATTCAAGACTCAAGATTCAAGAATGAAGAAAAGACTCAATCAAGATAAGTATTAAAAAGTTTTTTCAAAACTTTGAATAACACATGGTTTTTTGACAAAACCCTTACCAAAGAGTTTTTACTCTCTGGTAATCGATTACCATATTGTTGTAATCGATTACCAGTAGCAAAATGAGTTTGAAAAAGTTTTCAAACTGAGTTTACAACGTTCCAATTATTTTCAAAAGGCTGTAATCGATTACAATGTATTGGTAATCGATTACCAGTGCCCTTGAACGTTGAAATTCAAATTTAAATGTGAAGAGTCACATCCTTTCACTCAAAAGCTTTGTGTAATCCATTACACTTATTTGGTAATCGATTACCAGTGACTGTTTCTGAAAAAATAAAAAGATGTAACTCTTCAAAAAGGTTTTGACTTTTTCAAATGGGTTTTAAGTTTTTCTAAAAGTTATAACTCTTCAAAATGGTTCTCTTGACCAGACATGAAGAGTCTATAAAAGCAAGGATTTGTTTTGTATTTTCAATCAATCTTTCTAAGCAATCTTTCTAATCAATTCATTCATTCTATCAATCAATCTTTTCCAATTCATTCTTTACACAAGCAAGTTTTCCACATTGATTTCTGAGTCTCTTTGAACTTCTTCTTCTTCTTCTTCCTTTTGCCAAAAGCTTTCCAAAGTTTTCTGGTTTTTCTAAACCTTGAAAACTTGTGCTATTCATCTTTTTCATTCTCTTCTCCCTTTGCCAAAAAGAATTCGCCAAGGACTAACCGCCTGAATTCTTTTTGTGTCTCTCTTCTCCCTTTTCCAAAAGAACAAAGGACTAATCGCCTGAATTCTTTTGTGTCTCCCTTCTCCCTTGTCAAAGAATTCAAAACGACACAGTCTGAGAATTCTTTTGATTCTTCCCTTTCCCAAATACAAAAGTGTTCAAAGGACTAACCGCCTGAGAAATCTTTTGTATCCCCATTCACAAAGTATCAAAGGTTTAACAGCCTGAGATCTTTGTCTTAACACATTGGAGGGTACATCCTTTGTGGTACAAGTAGAGGGTACATCTACTAGGGTTTGACTGAGAACAAGAGAGGGTGCATCTCTTGTGGATCAGTTCTAGTGGAGGGTACATCCACTAGGTTCAAAGAGAACAAGGGAGGGTACATCCCTTGTGGATCTTTGCTTGTAAATGGATTTTTACAAGGTTGAAAGAAATCTCAAGGACCGCAGGTCGCTTGGGGACTGCATGTAGGCACATGTTGTTGTCGAACCAGTATAAAAACTCTTGTGTGTTTGTTTCGTTCTTCCCTACTCTTTTACTTTTCGCTGTGCATTTAATTTATGCTTTTACTTTCTGTTAAGTTTCTCTTCTACTCCATATTCTCTTAACAAAATAAGTAAAAGCCTCATAAGAGTAATTTTTAACTAGTAAAGGTTTAGGAATAATTAATTCAACCCCCTCTTCTTAATTATTCTGAGGCCACTCGATCCAACACCATATGCTATAGATACTGCTCCACGCTCTGTGGTATAATCGGATCGGGCTGCTGAGGTGGTGGTGCATCCACAGCCTGCTGTGCATCCCCCTGCGCCTGCCTAAGGGTGCAATATTTCTCGATGAAAGCTCGGGTAATCGGTGGCCAGATTACCTTGCTGGGGATGACAGGTATCGCGTAGAACTAGCAGAGGCCCGTGATCAAGGCCGGAAATCCCAGGGCCCTGTTGGACCTCTCCGGGTCAAAAGGGTGCCTAGTGGGTGCCGCCCCTGCAAACAAATAAATGGCGTCAGCAATTATCTGGGCCACGTGAAAAGTCATCCATGTCAGGATGGCGTACACCAGCTGGCACTTAGGCAGAGGTAGGTCAGAATTATGGTCGTTGGGCAGGATGTTGCTGAGTAGCAGCGTCATCCATATCTGAGTCAGAGTAGTCATGGTGCGCATAATCAACACCCGCCTCCCCACAGCGGTTCGGGCAAAGTCTTGCCCCGGTATACACAACAGCTGGACAATGGCCTCCTCGTCAAAGCCAGAGGCCTGGTCCCTCCTCTGGCTGAATTCGCACCGCTAGTCCTCCTCCAAGATCAGTGGGTGGCCCAGGAACTGGCTGTGGGCATCTGCGCCAAACGGAATCCACTGACCCCTTACCTATGAGCGCATATCCCGAACTCCCTCCTCTGTGGGCTAGGCATTAGCGTAGAACTCTAGGACTATCTCAGGGTCGAACTTGGCCATGAGAGTCACTAGAGGTGTCCAATGCCTGCATGCTATCTCCTCCTGGAAGTCCGAGTACTCATCCTCTCTGAGCTGGACGCGCTTCTCCCTGTGGAATGACCATCCCTTGATGGCCTCAAAACGCTGTTGGTGTTCGGCACTCCGGAACCTGTGACTGTCGAACTCCATGGGGGCACTGGAGCTTTCCACTTGGGCGTCCCTCCTGGACCTCTTTGTGGAGAGCTTCTTCGGAGCCATCTCTTGTTGGGGATGAATAACAATGCAAAATGGAATCAAAAAACGCTGAGAAATGGTGACCTAAGGCTAGAAATCTGAGGGATCCCGTGAGCTTACGTTTTTTGGATGAGAGGAAGAAGTTTTTGGTGAAAAACTCACCCCTTCCCTCTCCTTTTAACCTTTCTCGTGTAGGGGGTGCTCGCCCAGGCGAGCTAACCTTGCCCAGGCGAGCTAACCCTGTGCATACCCCCCCCCCCTTTTCAAAGTAGAAAATCGCGCGTTCCCCTATGGGTCCGTGCTCGTTTGCTTAGAGTCCATAGGATAAGTTAGGCATATAAAAAGACACAAGCTTTATAGGATACTAGGTTGTCTCCTAGTAGGGCCTCCTCAACGTGCGGAGCTAGTCGAGGGATGATGATCTGCTGACCACCAGCCTAATGCCTGCTCGTACCCGTCCCCGAGCATCTGAAAGCGGGAAATGGCATTTATGCAGTGAAAATATGGCCACGCTACCACTTACCTTGGTTCATCCCTGTCTAGGATTTGATGTTGTATTAACCACCTCTCGAAATGATCATGTCCTTGTCTACCGATTCACAAGGTCCAAAATGCATGTGCCTGCGTATGCATGAAAAGTTTCAAACGCAATAATTCTTTAGCAAAAACCCATTGGGTTCAGTTTTAAATAAGCGCTTAGGGCATCCCTATGGGTCGAGCGAAAAGGATCGGATCATTTAAAAAGAATATGCTCCTTAAAGGAACAAAACGAGGGTCAAAACAACGAATCATCAATCTTGCGCTCTTTAAATGATTTTGACGACAATTTACAGAGGACCAAAATCCCTGGGAGAAACCAACAAAAAATTAAACATGCAACGACTCTCCTAATTCCCCCAAGTATCAAGCGTAGTATCGCTTGATGACATCGGCATTTACAGGTGAAGGTAGTTCCTCGTCATCCATGTTAGTGAGCACAAGGGCCCCTCCGAAGAAAGCCCTTTTTTACCACGAAGGGCCCTTCATAGTTCGGGGCCCACTTTCCCCTATTGTTTCTCAGGGCTTGGGAGACATTCTTCAGCACCAGGTCCCATTCGTTGAACCTACACAGGCGTACCTTCTTATCGAAAGCATTCTTCACCCGTCTCTGGTACAAACACCCGTGGCTCATAGCGGTCAGACGCTTGCCTTCTGTGAGATTGAGCTGATCGAAACACGCTTGGGCCCACTACAACTCCTTTAATCCGGACTCTGCCAAGATTCTTAATGACAGGATCTCCACCTCAAATGGCAGAATGGCTTCCATTCCGTATACCAATGAAAATGGCGTTGCCATGGTCGAAGTGCGCATCGAAGTTCGGTAACCATGTAGCACAAAAGGGAGCATCTCGTGCTAGTCCTTGTATGACATGGTCATCTTCTGAATAATCTTCTTGATATTCTTGTTGGCTACCTCCACCGCTCCGCTCATCTTGGTCCTGTAGGGTGTGGAATTATGGTGTTGGATCTTAAATTATTCGCACATTTCCCCCATCATTTTATTATTCAAATTGGTGCCGTTGTCTATGATAATCTTCCTTGGCAAACCATAATGGCAGATTATCTCCCTCTTGATGAACCTAACCACCACACTCCTTGTGACACTAGCATATGAGGCAGCTTCGACCCACTTGGTGAAGTAATCGATTGCCACCAAGATGAAACGATGTCCATTCGTAGCCTTGGGCTCTATGGCCTCGATCACATCTATCCCCCACATGGAAAAGAGCCACGGTGCAGCCAATACATTCAATGGTAGGGGCAGAGCGTTGACATTGTCCGCAAACGTCTGGCATTTGTGACACTTCCTTACATAGAGGCAACAATCGCTTTCCATGGTGAGCCAATAATAGCCCGCCCTCAGGATCTTCCTAGCCATGGCGTGCCCGTTAGTGTGCGTACCGAAAGAGCCCTCATGGACCTCCTCCAGCATGCGTCCAGCTTCCTTAGCGTTCATGCATCGGAGCAACACCATGTCATGGTTTCTCTTGTATAGTATGCCTCCGCTTAAAAAGAAACTGGCCGCCAACCTCCTTAACATCCCATTGTCGTTGTCGGAAGCTTCCGGTGGGTACTCCTTGCTTTCAACGTATCGCTTGATGTCAAAATACCAAGGTTTATCGTCCTGCTCCTCCTCTACCAAACAACAATATGTGGGCCTGCCACGACACCTGAACTCAATGCATGGCAGGTCTCCGTGCAGTGTCAGCTGGAACATGGACGCTAAAGTGGCGAGCTCATCAAAGAACTCAGCCAGCTCCTTGATGTAGGCCTGGTAGGGTATTAGCTTGTGATCCCTAGTTTCCCATTCTCCTCTTAACTGGTGAATCACCGGCGCCGAGTCTCCGTACACCTTGAGTAGTTTGGCGTTGAAGTCAATTGCTGCCTGGACACCCAGGGCGCATGCTTCGTATTCAGCCATGTTATTGGTGTAGTCAAAACCAAGTCTGGCTGTGAAAAGGTATGCATTGATTGTCTGGACAGACCAATGCCACCCCAACGCCATGGCCCACAAAGTTAGATGCTCCATCGAACCACACGATCCACTTGTCCCTGTCCTTTTCTAGCTTCTCTTCAAATAAGGCCATGATGTCCTCATCTGTGAACTCGGGATGCATGGGTTGATAATCATTGAGAGGCTGCTGAGCCAAATAGTCCGCCAAGGCGCTTCCCTTTATCGCTTTTTGGGTTACGTAGACTATGTCGAACTCGGATAGCGAAACTGGCCACCAAGCAATTCGCCTTGTGAGAGCGGGCTTCTCAAAGATGTACTTGATTGGGTCCATCTTGGATACCATCCAGGTGGTATGGCTCAGCATGTACTGTCTTTGTCGGTGGGACGCCCATATCAAAGTGCAACATGTCCTTTCCAGCAGGGAGTAGTTCATCTCACAGGCCGTGAACTTCTTACTTAAGTAGTAGACGACTCACTCTCTTTTTCCTGACTCATCATGCTGCCCCAGCATGCACCCCATCGACTTGTCCAAAACTGTCATGTACATGATGAGAGGTCTCCCGGGCACCGGCGGCATAAGTATGGGAGAGTTCATGAGGCGCCATTTAATCTTTTCAAACGCCTCTTGACAGTCCTTGTCCCAGTGGACGGACTGGTTCTTGCGTAAGAGTTTGAAAAGCGGCTCATAGGTAGCTGTGAGCTGTGATATGAATCTGGAAATGTAGTTTAAACGCCTCAGGAAACCTTGGACCTGCTTCTCGGTACGGGGTTCCAGCATCTTAAGGATGGCTTTTACTCTTTCGGGGTCCACCTCTATTCCCTTCTAACTTACGATGAAACCCAACAACTTTCCCAACTTGACCCCGAAGGTGCACTTAGCGGGGTTTAACCTCAATTGATACCTCCTAAACCTCTTGAACAAACTCTACAAGTTGACGAGGTATTCCTCCTCAGTTTTGAACTTGGCAATCATGTTGTCTACGTAGATTTCGATTTCTCGGTGCATCATGTCGTGGAACAAAGCCCCAGTGTTCTTGAGCCCAAAGGACATCACCTTATAGCAGAACGTTCCCCACAGGGTAACGAACGTGGTCTTTTCCATATCTTCTGGCACCATCTTTATTTGATTGTAGCCTGAGAAACCGTCCATGAAGAAAAACAAAGCAAAATTGGTTGTGTTGTCCACGTGGACATTGATGTGTGGCACAGGAAACTTATCTTTGGGACTTGCCCGATTCAGGTCCCGATAGTCCACACACATCCGTACCTTCCCATCTTTCTTAGGGACCGGCACAATGTTGGCCACCCACTCAGGGTATCGAGCCACCGCCAAGAAACCGGCGTCGAACTGCTTTTTCACCTCCTCCTTGATCTTCAGCAACATCCTGGGTTTCATTCTCCTTAGCTTTTGCTTCACCAGAGAATAACCGGAGTTCAAAGGCAACCTATGTTTCACGATGTCGTGACTTAAACTAGGCATATCTTGGTACAACCAAGCAAAGGCGTCATGGTAGTCCCTCGGCAGGGCCACGAATTCCTCACGGATGGGGGGGGGGGGGGTCATACCTATGCCTACTTTCACTTCCTTCCTTTCACTGCCAGCACCTAAGTCTACAAGCTCCGTCTCTTCTTGATGTGGCCTCATCTCTCGATCCTCCTGAGCAATTATCCTCTCTAGCTCTAGGGGAAGTCCTACGTCTTCGTCTTCTTCACCCTCTGTCTGACTCGTTTCTTGCTTGGTCCATGTTAACCGATAAAAGCAAAGAGGACCGTTTAAGGCGTTGGACCTTAAAACGGTTTTAAGTGACTTTTGTGAACAAAGCTTGATTTGTCAGTTGATTTTAGCCTTAGTTTCACTTTGGTTATTAGTCAATTCATTCAAGGAAACATCCAAAGAAAAACGTCCGATTGATTTTTTTGATTATTTTATTCAAAGATATTTTGATTATTTTATTATTATTTTTTCAAGATAATTTGATTATTTTATTATTATTTTGCTTTTTTTGGTTTAACCAAGGTTACAACTTGAACGATCGGTTAGATTTTGCTTTAACATTGATTAAACAACATTACAACACAAATGATCGGTTGAAATTCATTTTATCATTTATTAGACGAGATAACGACTTAAATAAACGGTTAAAGTACGTTAAAAACGGAAGAAAAGAAAATCAAAAGTGAACAAGATGAAGATGAAAGCAAACAAAACATGAAATGAATTGAAAGTCTCAAATTCGAACACTTATCGGTTGAAGAACGAAGAACGGTGAAGAACGGAGGAAAATCTTCACAAATTTGTTCACGAAAACTTCTCGAAAGCGTTACGGAAGCACTTCGACTCGATTCTTCTTCATGGAAACGTGTTTTTTTACCCAAAAAAGCCAAAATGCATAGCCTAGGGGTCATGAACATTTTTGAAACAGCCCCCCCTCCCCTATTTATAGGGAAAAAGGGAGGTGCCTGCCGCCCAGAGGCTTCTTGAGGAAGATTTCTAAGCGCACCCCAATTACTAAGTTCACCCCCCTTTTCGTACTTTACGGAAAAGTCACGGAAGTCTTATGGAAATGTTTCGGATTTGATTTTCACCTTTTTTTTCTCTTCCCTTTCACCAATATTAAGTGAAATATGCTTACCCAAGGTATTCGGAAATTTTACGGAAGCATTACGAAAGCCACGGAAACCATTTTTCAACAAAACATGGAGGAGCTTGCCGCCCAATTGCTTCCTCCTTAAGCAACCCAACTTGCAAAATGTTTTGGAAGGGCCTAGATTCGAATTTCTATTTACACCCCTATCTTGATAAGTTCACCCCCCGCTTTTGTGTTTTTGGCTATTTTCTTTCCGAAATCTCACGAAACTTTACGGATTCCACCGCGATGAGTGTTAAGCCTTCTGAAGCGATCAACAATGGTCCTCGGATGAAATTATAGTGTAAGCATTTATTTACACACACCCCACTTTTCTAAATACACTCTCATTTTCGTGTTTTTGACCGGTTTCTTCCCGAAACATCTCAGAACTTTATGGATTCCACAACGACGAGTGTTAAAAATTTTGAGGTGGTCAAACAAAGGTCACATGCTGACAAATAGTGATCCCCAGACGAAATTAGGGTATGACAATAGTCCACACATATCTTTTGAGACGAAATTGGTTTTTCTAGTAAACTAACTTTACAAATGTGTCCAAGCAGGAGATGGCTCCAAAGAAACTCTCGACCAAGAGGTCTAGGAAGGATGCCACTGGAGAGGGTTCCAGTGTGGCCCCACAAGCAGATATGGATTTTGATAGACACCGGTTCTGGAGTACGGAACACCAGCAATGGTTTGAGGCCATCAAAGGCTGGTCATTCCTCAGAGAGAGGCGAGTCCAGCTAAGGGACAAGGAGTATGTGGAGTTCCAAGAGGAGATAGCCCGAAGACAATGGGCTCAGCTCGTATCACCCATGGCTAAGTTTGATCCTGAGATAGTCATAGCCTACAGACGAAGGAGCCAAAGACATGCGCTCCTGGGTGAGGGGCCAGTGGATTCCCTTTGATGGAGATGCCATCAATCAGTTTCTGGGGCATTTGCTGGTTTTGGAGGAAGGCCAGCGCTGTGAGTTCTCCCAAAGGAGGAGTCAGGCCTCCGACTTCGAGTGCGGATCATGCGCACCAGCATGACCACCATCACACAGATATGGATGACGTTGCTGCTTAGCAACATTTTCCCCAGCAACCATAACTCGAACCTCCCCCTGCCGAAGTGTCAATTGGTTTACGCCATCCTAATTCAGGTGAGTGTCCACATTGCCCAATTGATCTCTGATGTTATTTACCAGTTTGCAGGGATTACGCCTCTGAGATACCCAGTGGACCCGAAGGGTTTCTTGCTCTCATCACAGGCCTCTGTCAGTTCTATGGAATGGAGGTCACCCCCACCAAGCTCATTCAACCTCCTATTAACAGGACTTTCATTGAGAAGTACTGTGTGCCCAGGAAGGTGTCGGGTCAGGCACCCCAGCAGCCAAAGGAATACCAGCAGCAGCTGCAGTAGATGCGCCACCGCCGCCTCTAGAGGAGGTATCATCTCTGAAGTCCATCTCTGATCACCTGCGAAGGATAGAATTTTAGATGCACAGGTACATGCATCACATGACTAGCCAGCAAGCGGCTAATCACAGAGGACAGGTGCAGCTGAATGAGACATTCTACCGTTACAACATGCACCAGTAGAGTCAGGACCTCAGTCCTTTCCCTTGGCCTACCCCCGAGCAGTTTGAGGCCACGGTGGCCTGGCCTGGGGACAAGACTGATTTCAAGACACAGGCAGGACCTACAGGAGCTCTGGGGATGACGAAGGAGCTCAGGAGGATAACAACATGGCTAACGTGTTGGACTTCGTCACTTGATAAGGCTGAGTTGCACGACTGAGATCGCCAAAAATTGTGATTTTGTCTTTATTTGATTTTATTGCTTTCAGTTGTTATTTCATTAATAAAACTGAACTTTGTGTTATTTTCTTTCAGTTGTTATTTCATTATGATAAAACCGAGCTTGATAATATTGTTGTTAGTCATTTGTTGTTTTGTTTTGACTAATTTCACCGCTTCTAGCATATTGTCGTATGTACTTTGTGATGGTTTGTTTTAAATGCCAAAAAATAGGGAGTCTTGTGTATTTTCATTCGTACGCCTTTATCTCTTTTTGATAAAGTATAATCTCGATCACCAACTTTGCCCGGGTTACAAACCTTTTCTAAAAAAAATTTGATTCAAAGAAAAAGCTAAAAGAAAAAAAAGAGGCTAAGAGACAACAAGCTTTTGAAAGAAAATAACCGCCATTTTTCTTGGGAAAATTCACGGGTCGGAACATAAAAATATTTTTAAAAAACAATGTGTGCGCCAGAAGGGTGAATGCAATGAAGATTTTTCCCGAAGCCCTGAATGGACTCGGATGTGTGCGAAACTTGATAAAAGTGTGAATGTATGTATACATGATTTTGATTATGTCAAAAGAAGAATCAAACAAGGCTCATTTTGCTTCAAGATTAATACAAGATTGTTTCAACAAACAAAGCCTTGATTCAAGATTTCTTCAAGATCAAGCCTTGCCTCACAATGAAAGGTTTCAAGTCATTCAAGGCACATGTAATCGATTACCAATACATGTAATCGATTACCAATGGTTTGAAAGTGTGTAATCGATTACACATCATATGTAATCGATTACCAAAGACTCTGAATGTTGGGAATTCAAATTTTAAATGAAGGGTCACAACTGTTCAAGAAAAACAACTGTGTAATCGATTACACTAATTCTGTAATCGATTACCAGAGAGGATTTTCAAGGAATATCGCCAACAGTCACATCTTATCATTTGGATTTTGAATGGCCATCAAAGGCCTATATATATGTGTGACTTGGGACGAAATTGAAGAGAGAGTTTTGCTTGGCAAAAATGTCTTATCCTCTCAAAAGACAATGAGAGAGATTCCAAAAGAACTTCGTTTTCAAATGCTCTCTCAAAAGAAATCCTTGACCAAACACTTGCAAAATCTATAAGGATTCTTACATGATCTTCATTGTAATATTCTTCTCTTGAACAGAGAATTCTTCTTCCATTCTTCTTATTCAATGAGATTGGTTAAGAGACTGTAAGTCTCTTGTTGTAAAGCATCTGAACACAAGGGATGGGTTGTCCCTGTGTGGTTCAGACTTTGTAATGAATTATACAAAGATAGTGAAAATCTCAAGTGGGTTGCTTGGGGACTGGACGTAGACACAAGGGTGTGGCCGAACCAGTACAAAACTATGTTTGCATTCTCTCTTCCCTGATCTCATTTATTTTATTGCAATCAATTTTGCCTTGCATGTTTAAAGAACATTGTTACATTGATTGTTGTTGCTTCTTCTGCATTCTAAGCCTATCCCTCTTAAGTTATTAAGGCCACAAGGTCTAACAAAAAGTGCATTATTTAGAAACACTGGGTTGATTTGAATGGGGAAAAACAAACCCTAAGCCTTAGTGTTTATATGGCCACAAAGCTTTATGTATGACTATCTAGAGATACAAGAGATGCAAGAGAAGGCCATAGGGTTCTCATGAGCCTTAGGGTAGATTTGGGGCCCATGGGCTAAGTATGAGCCCACTTATCTTTGTACATATTAGATTAAGGTTTCATTATTTTTTGGCCTTGTATTTAGGACTCCATAATATAGGTAAGGTACCCTAGAAATGTAGGATTTTTCAGCCCTTGTATTTTAGGGCACCTAGACTAGTTTTTGTGTTAGGGGTAGTTTTGTAATTTCATATACATTAAGTGAATATTTGATGTGTGTGGTTGGAAATAAATTTAATTGAATTGGGAGAAACCAAATACAATTAAATTTTAGAGGGGGAGGTGAGCATTTGCTTGCTACACCCCATTGTCACATCATATAGTCACACTTTGTGCATGTCCTTCATGCTTTACATGCCTCATGACACCTAAGCACAATTAGTGAAGAATCTTGGACTTGATCTTGGATTAGTGGGTTGAACCATAGCGAAAATTCACTAATCATAATTAGTAAAATTTTGGCTCCAAAATTTGGCTCTACAAATTCAAGTGAAATTTGAATCGAAATTCAAATTTCCCTCCAATTTTGTGTGACACTTAGGCTATAAATAGAGGCCATGTGTGTGCATTTTTTTGAACTTTGATCATTTGAGAATTACACTTCAAAGTTCATATCTCTTTTGAGGCACAAATTTCGTGCTTCCTCTCTCCTTCTCCCTCCATTCTTCTTCTCCTACCTCCAAGCTCTTATCCATGGCTTCCTATGGTGGTGAGCTTCTTCTTGACTCATCTTCTCCTTGAAGTGGCATCTCTTCTCAAGTCATCTTCTTCTCCATTTCACTGCCATTAATCTTCAAGAAGCAAATGACTCTATTGATGAAGAAGATCTATGGTTTCGTGAGTCTGTTTTTTTAGGTTTTGTACTCTACTCTAGAGCCATTCTAGGTTTCTCTTTGAGTCCTAGCTTTCTTTTATGTGCTTTTCATTGCTTTAGTTGTTGAATAATCCTTGAAAATTTGTCGTGTTAAAACTATATTGGTTTAGCTTTCATTTTATTTTTTTTTTGGTCTTTGGTTTTTGCTTGTCTCTTTGTTTCCTTGTTTGTGAGTGCAATATAGGTAATTGGAAAGGAGGATTGGTGCCATCCCTTGAAGAATTTGAGTCAAGAAGCAAGGGGCCAACCACCTTAAGAGCTATTGGACTAAGAAGCACTCCAATTTGAGTGAATCACCAAAGAGACAACAACCACCAAAATTGAGGACCTTTTTGTAATTTTGTAATTGGCAATTTACTTACCTTCATTGGTTTCAAATTTTGCAACAAAAAGGCCTTTCATTGGAAGTGTGTTGGGAGCCTCCAATAGGTTACCAAACTTCCATTTGTGTGTAATAATTTTAGGCAATTTTCCCTTAGGATAGTAAATGTTTTGTTGGGAACCTTAAATGTGGTCATCCAAACACTCTTATGACTCGCCTAGTTTACATTTCTTGCTTACTTTCATAGCTTATTTTCTTTACTAGTCACACCTAGTTTATCTTGTTATTGCATAATACTTTCTTCTTGCTTATCACTCTTATCTTGAGTTCTTTTGAACCCTAGCTTTTACCTTTTACAAACCCCCAATAAGAAAGAACCACAACTTAGGAACCAACATGAGTCATCATTCATCTAGTGTTAATGGTAAGGGTACTAGTCATAAAGACCCTTTATCTAGAATCTTAGATGAGTTGAGTTCCCTCAAGTTATGGAAAGAAAAAATAGAAAGAAAAGAAAAAAGAAAAGAGAGGGTAGAAATAAATCAAGATGAGAGGGAACAAATAAGGGAAGAAGAAAGAAGGAAAATAAAAGAGTTAAGAACAGAAAAGCATGCTCCTATTGTAGTCATGACTTTTGCAAGAGCCTAAGTGAAGAACTTCGTGACTATTATAAAGGAAGGCATAAGTCACATCTTAGACCTCACTCCCATGGGAGAGGAAAGGAAAGAAAGCCTCAAGAGGCTAACATTAACCTCCATACTTCCATGGGAAGGATAATGCAGAGGCTTACTTAGATTGGGAAATAAGGGTAAGCAACAAGTCTACTTCAAAATCTTGTGGCTCTCACTCTTATCCAAAGAAAGACCAAGGTCAAGGAATCTTAGAGGCGGCACCTTCTAGGCCCAAAGATGATAAGGGGAAGACAATAGAAAAACAACCCCCTAAGGCTAGTATGCAAGAGAAGACTAGCTCTATAAAGTGCTTTAAATGTCTTGGAAGAGGACACATTACTTCTCAATGCCCCACCAAGAAAACCATGATTATGAGGGGCCAAGACATTTATAGTAGCTAAGATGAAGCTACTACTTCACCTTCCTCTAGTGAAAGTGAAGAAGCAAAAGGGGAAGAATCTAGTGAAGAAATCTACCCCCAAAGAAGAAGGACAACCTTTAATGGTTAAGGAGGAGTGTAAAGAGGTAAGTGTCTCCTCCAAGAGGTTAGCTAAGAAGTAAAGTCATTTTGAAATAAAGACAAACATTAAAGAAACTTCCCCTCTTAGACAACCTCCACATCTTCTCCTTTTTAAAAAGACACTTGTTAGTACTGCCACACCACTTGGGCTTGAGGTTATTCGTCAAGTAAAGGAGCTGTTGGATGAGGGTTTGGTTCGTAAGAGCTTAAATCCTTGTGCTCTGTTGGTGCCTAAAATAGGTATTATTAGGCACCAAATCCCTAAAATAGGTCACATGATGAATGTGTTGAGTGGTGCAACCCTCTTTTGTAAAATCACTCATGTACCCAACATCTTCATGATTCATGTACATAGGGACTCATTAAGTAGGTTTGTTCTTATTTTTGGTTTCAATACAAACCTAGGTGCTCATATGGGACACCTTAGGTTTGTAGTACCTTTTTTTAGGAATAATCAACATGAAAATACAGAAAAAGGTATGTTTTATTGCATTACTTTTCTTAATTTTTTAAATAGTGATCAAGGGGTTTCCACGAACCCTAAGAGAATAAAGGTCATTCCTGAGTGGCCCACCCCACCAAGTATAATGAAAATTTGGGGCTTTCATGACTTAACAAACTTTTACAAAAGATTTGTCCCATATTTTTCTATACTTGTAGCACCACTCATTGAGTTGGTGAGGAACCATGTTCCCTCATGGGAAGATGCCCAGGAAAAGGATTTTCAAACCTTACCCTACTCCAACATGCCAAACACCACTAATATATATGTTTTTATTCTTATTATAGATGTTGAGGGAAGAAGCCCAGAGTTTTAAGAACCTCTGGATTTAAGTTCAAATCCTTTTCAAGGGGGAGGGAATGATGCAATCCTACCCCGCAAGGGCATTGGATAGAAGACTCCAAGAAGATTAGGCCAGAGATGCAGGAGAAGGCCCTAGGATTCTCATGAGCCTTAGGGTAGATTTTTGGCCCATAAGCTCAGTATGAGTCCACTTATCTTCGTACATATTAGATTAAGGTTTCATTATTTTTTTGCCTTGCATTTAGGGCCCCATAGTGTAGGGAGGGTACCCTAGTAATATAGGATTTTTCAGCCCTTGTATTTTAGGGCACTTAGACTAGTTTTTGTATTAGGGGTAGCTTTGTAATTTCACATGCATTAAGTGCACTATTTGATGTGTGTGTATTGGGAGATAAATTTCATTGAATTGGGAGAAGCCCAATCCAATTAAATTTTGGACCATCTTAAGGGGGAGGTGAGCATTTTCTTGCTATACCCCACTGTCACATCATATAGTCACATTTTGTGCATGTCCTTCGTGCTTTACATGCCTCATGACACCTAAGCACACTTAGTGGCCTGAACCATAACTAAAATTCACTAATCATAATTAGTGAAATTTTGGCTCCAAATTTGGCTCCACCAATTCAAATTCAAATTCAAGTGAAATTTGAATAGAAATTCAAATTTTCCTCCAATTTTATGTGACACTTAGGTTATAAATAGAGGCCTTGTATGTGCATTTTATCAACTTTGATCATTTGAGAATTATACCTCAAAGTTCAGACCTCATTTGAGGCATAAAATTTTATGCTCCTTCTTTTCTTCTCCATCCACTCATCTTCTACTACCTTCAAGCTCTTATCCATGGCTTCCTATGGTGGTGAGTTTGTTCTTGACTCATATTCTCCTTGAAGTGGCGTCTCCTCTCAAGTCTTCTTCTTCTCCATTCTGCTGCCATTAATCTTCAAGAAGCAAAGGACTCTATTGATGAAGAAGATCTATGGCCTACAAGCTCCACATGGAGCTACATCAGTGAGGGATCCCAAGGTGTGTTCAAAGATTGTAAAGGAATTACAAGGATAGTGGAAAATCTCAAGTGGTTTACTTGGACATGGACACGAGAAGTGGTTGAACTAGTATAAATCGAGTTTGCAATTCTCTCTTCCCTTATCTCGTTTATTTTATTGCAATTTACTTTGTCTTGCACATTTAAAGAACATTGTGAAATTGATTGTTGCTTCTTCTTCTACATTCTAAATCTATCACATATAATTTAAAGGGGGATTAAAACTTGTTAGTCGAAAAATTCTTAAGATTTAATTCACCCCCCTCTTAAGTTATTGAGGCCACTTTTTCAATAAAGATGAAAGTCAAAAGTTGAACTTTGGTGATCAACATGAAAGTCCTTGAGTTAGTTGTGAATTGAGTAAAACACATACCCAAAGGTAAGTCAAAAGCTTATGAGTGAAACACTTATTGTGAGGATAAGTTGCTATGGCATTAAATTTGATTGCCATTCTTGTTGCATATTTCTAACCTTGCATTTGATTTAGTTGAGCCAAAAAGTTGAATGCGGGCACCATACTTAGTTGATTGAAGCACATGAACAAAAAAATTATTGAATAAAGGGGATTGCAAGAAGAGTGTGTATGTAAATTGTCATTGTGTATCTTTAGTCTTTAGTTTTAATTTGTCTTTTGCTTTTGAGTCTTAGTTTAATTTTGTTTTTGAGTCCTTATTTTTTTTAAGTAGTTCTTACTATTTTAATTCAGTTTTTAATTTGTCTTAGGTAGAATTTTATGTTTTAGTTATTTTGATGAATTTTGATAGTTTTTTTTTTTTTTTACCAAAAATAGGTCATTTTGGCAAGAGCTCTAGAGGCCAAAAATCAGCAGAAAGTTCTAGAAGGAGAAATTGTGGAAATTGAAGATAAAAGCTAGGAAAATCAAGAGTAAGATATTTTTCAAGGATAAATCAGCTGAAAAATAAGAAGATAATTACTTGAATTAATTAGAAATATTATTTGCTTGTAATTTCTTGTAATTATCTCCTTAATTAAACCTAGCTACAATTTTGTAAATAGGAGGCTAGGCATTCATTGTAACGGTATAGAAGTCTAGAACAATTCTTAGAATTATTTTTTAGACATCCACCTACTAGATGAATGTAGGAATTGACTTGCACTTTGGCGAGCCTTGTTGAAACCCGAACATGAATCAAGTACTTAATTGAGATTATCTCTAGGGATAGAACAATCATGGTTAAGCCTTGCTAATTCTCGACCATTAATGTTGATTGCGTGTGTCGTTATGTCCAAGGGATTGGGTATCAGACAAGTAGTTTAGAATTTGTGAATATGCAGGAGCTAGGGTAGAATACATCAGTGAATTGGGCATGGGTAGAGAATTGTGAAGTTATAGTGGATCAAGTGAATTCCAAGTCCAAACCTAAACATTCATTCATCAAGATCGACATCACCATCCAAGGGTGTTTCCCTCGCTCCTACGTATCCTCAATTGCAATGAAGAAATTAGACCTATGTAATTCTTTTAGAACTAAACGTTGGTTAAGTTGTTTTGATCTTTTTCCACAAGATCGATTTTAATCGCACAAAAAATCGTTTAAGGCGTTCGACCATTAAAAGATCTTTTGATTCTTTTGAAAGGAGAGAAACGTTAAGGTGTTGGACCATTAACGATCTCTTGTTTTAGAAACGTTAAGGCATTGGACCATTAACGATCTCTTGTTTTTGAAAGGAGAGAAACGTTAAGGCGTTAGACCATTAACGATCTCTTGGGGTGGTCGACAAAAGCGGGAATTTTGCTCCTACGTATGCTCAATTGCGATGAGAAAATCAAACCTACGTAGTTCTTGCAAAAGCGGTAAAGTTATGGGTTGATTTTATGCTTTTGAACGGTCCATGTTAATAGATAAAAGCAACGAGGATCGTTTAAGGCGTTGGACCTTAAAATGATTTGAAGAATGAAGAACGAAGAACGGAGGAAAATCTTCACAGATTTGCTCACGGAAACGTCTTGGAAGCGTTACGGAAGCACTTTGACTTGATTCTTCTTCACGGAAACGTGTTTTTTACCCAAAATAGCTTAAATGCATAGCCCAAGGGTCATGAACATTTTTGAAACAGGCCCCCCTCCCCTATTTATAGGGAAAAAGGGAGGTGCTTGCCACCCAGAGGCTTCTTGAGGAAGATTTCTAAGCGCACCCCAATTACTAAGTTCACCCCCATTTTCGTACTTTACGGAAAAGTTATGGAAGCCTTACGGAAGTGTTTCAGATTTGATTTTTGTCTTTGTTTTCTCTTCCCTTTCACCAACATTAACTGAAATATGCTTACCCAAGGTTTTCAGGAATTTTACGGAAGCATTACAGAAGCCATGGAAGCCACGGAAGCCCCAAAAACCATTTTTCAACAAAACGTGGAGGAGCTTGCCGCCTAGTTGCTTCCTCCTTAAGCAACCCAACTTCCAAAATATTCTGGAAGTGCCTAGATTTGAATTTCTATTTACATCGCTATCTTGATAAGTTCACCCCCCCAATTTTTATGTTTTTGGCTGTTTTCTTTCCGAAATCTCACGAAACTTTACGGATTCCACAACGATGAGTGTTAAGCCTTCCGAAGCAATCAACAATGGTCCTCAGATGAAATTATAGTGTAACAATTTATTTACACACACCCCACTTTACGAAATAGCCCAACCAGCGAAACGCATCATCGGACTTGGAAATCTCTGGATGGCAAAGGAAAAAATTTGGGAAAACCTGCAAAAATCTTCAAAATGATTAGAAATGGCTGACCATCATCATTCTGATGTCATCAGACTTGTTTGTCTCTAGATGATAAAGATGTGGATGACCACGAGGTATATCCACGTGCAACTGGACCCTTGAGTCTGACGAATAGCAAAATGATATTTTTTCGCAGTCTCGGCCGAAAGACGCTGACATCTCCGGAAAAGGTGCAGATGATGACGTTAGTCATTGCATGCTATCGGGCTTTGAGTGTTACGGATAGCAAATGAGACTTTTTCACAGTCTCGGCCGGAAGACACTGACATCTCCGGGGAAGGTGAAGATGATGACGTTAGTCACTGCATGCTATCGAGCTTTGAGTCTTGTGGATAGCAAATGAGACTTTTTCGTAGTCTCGACTGGAAGACGCTGACATCTCCGGGAAAGGTGCAGATGACGATGTTAGTCACTGCATGCTATCGGGCTTTGAGTCTTACGGATAGAAAATGAGATTTTTTCGCAGTCTCGGCCGGAAGACGCTAACATCTTCGAGGAAGGTGCAGATGACGACGTTAGTCACTGCATGCTATCATTCTTTGAGTCTTACAGATAACAAATGAGACTTTTTCACAGTCTTGGCCAGAAGACGTCGACCTCTCTGGGGAAGGTGCAAATGACGATGTTAGTCACTGTATGCTATCGGGCTTTTAGTCTTATGGATAACGAATGAGAATTTTTTGTAGTCTCGGTCGGAAGACGCTGACATCTCCGGGGAAGGTGCAGATGCTGACGTTAGTCACTGCATGCTATCGGACTTTGAGTCTTACGGATAGCAAATGAGACTTTTCCGCAGTCTCGGCCAGAAGACGCTAACATCTCTGGGAAAGGTGCAGATGACGACGTTATTCACTGCATGCTATCGGGCTTTGAGTCTTACGGATAGCAAAATGAGACTTTTTCGCAGTCTCGGCCGGAAGACGCTGACATCTCTGGAAAAGGTGCAGATGACGACGTTAGTCACTGCATGCTATCAGGCTTTGAGTCTTACGGATAGCAAAATGAGACTTTTTCGTAGTCTCGGCCGGAAGACGCTGACATCTCCGGGGAAGGTGCAGATGACGACGTTAGTCACTGCATGCTATCGGGCTTTGAGTCTTATGGATAACAAATAAGACCTTTTCACAGTCTCGGCCGTAAGATGTTGACATCTCTGGGGAAGGTGCAGATGACGATGTTAGTCACTGCATGCTATCAGGTTTTGAGTCTTACGGATAGCAAATGATACTTTTTCGCAATCTCGGTCGGAAGACGCCGACATCTCCAAGGAAGGTGCAGATGACGATGTTAGTCACTGCATGCTATCGTTCTTTGAGTCATACGGATAGCAAATGAGACTTTTTCCCAATCTCGACCGGAAGACGCTGACATCTCCGGGGAAGGTTCAGATGATGATGTTAGTCACTGAATGCTCTCGGGCTTTGAGTCTTACGGATAGCAAATGTGTGTGTTCGGGTTACCGTATAGGGCGTCTCCGCGTGCCAATGGACTCACAGGTCACGATAGCAAAAAGTGGGGTGGTCGACAAGAGCGAGGCTTTTGCTCCTACATATCCTTAATTTGTGATGAGGAACTCAGACCTACGTAGTTCTTGATTTTGTGTGAGACTAAAATAGTCTCGGTGTTCTTTTGCTAAAATGCGAACACGCTTTAGCAAAGAAACAGAACCTCCAATTGATCAGAGCAACATATAGTTCTTGTAAATCGCTGATCGAGGTCGTACCCGAATCAAATAAACATTAAAATGTAGTAACTAGGAAGTCATCCTAGGTCGTTTCCCAACAAGCAATGTAAACCAAATGTTCATAATAGACAGTAGGAAATAATAACAAATTGGGGGGGGGGGGGGGGTTGTTTGCTTTTGTAAATTAAACAACGAGTAACATTGAATTAGAAAATATCCGAATTAAAGTACGCTGCTTCCCCTTGATTCATAAGCAAGTCTCTTATCCTAGGTTACGAGAGTTTATCCTTTATCAGTTCAACCACTTAATCCAACCCTAAATTAAATTACTAAGCGAAATTTAACATAAGGCATTCATTATGTGATTAAGCAACACATACACCAATTAATCATAAACGATCATTAAGCATGAACGTAAATTAAGCGCATAGACAATTAATCAAACACTAAGCATTCATGAATTAATAGCAACAAATACAAAGTAATTAGTTAAGAGGAAAAACTTATTAGATTTTAATAGTAATAATAGAACCTCAAAGAGAACTATGCTTGATCCTTAAGAGAAAACAACGCTGGAGACTTAGCCTTCCATTAATCAATAGAGAATGAAATTATAGATTGAAGAACAAAATTTTATTGCTGAAACGGAAAGTAAAAACTGGAATTGCAAAACAAAAATAATGTCTAAAAGAAGAAAAGCCTAAAACTAAAACGAAAATAGGAGAGAGAGAAGAGAGGGCCTGATGTAGGCTCCATTGGAGCTTGTAGGCCTAGGATCTTCTTCATCAATGGATTCCTTTGCTTCTTGGAAGATGAATGGCAGCGGAATGGAGAATGAAGAGAGAGAGGAGACGCCACTTCAAGGAGAAGATGAGTCTAGAAGAAGCTCACCACCATAGGAGGCCATGGGTAAGAACTTGGAGGAAGAAGGAGATGAATGAAGGGAGAGGGAGAGAAGAGCACTAAATTTTGTGCTCTAAAAGAGCTCTGAAATATGAAGTTAATATTCAAATGATAAAAGTTAAAAAAATGCACACACATGGATTTGACCTCAAATCCAGAGGTTCTTGAAACTCATGGATTCTTTCCTCAACACCTGTAAAAAGAATGAAAACATATGTATTAGTGATGTTGGGTATGTTAGAGTATGGTAAGGACTGAAAACCCCTTTCCTGGCCATCTTCCCATGAGAGAATATAGTTCCTCACCAACTCAATGAGTGGTGCTACAAGTATAGAAAAATATGGGACAAACCTTTTGTAAAAGTTTGTTAAGATATTGAAGCCCCAAATTTCCCTTATACTTGGTGGAGTAGGTCACTCAAGAATGACCTTTATTCTCTTAGGGTCCATAAGAAGCCCTTGATCACTATTTAAAAAGTTAAGGAAAGCAATGGAATAATACATACCTTTTTCTTTATTTTTATGTTGATTATTCCTAAAAAAAATTACTACAAACTTAAGGTGTCCCACATGAGCACCTAGGTTAGCATTGAAACAAAAAATAAGAACAAACCTACCTAATGAGTCCCTATGTACACAAATCATGAAGATGTTGGGTGCATGAGTGATTTTACAAAAGAGTGTTGCACCACTCAACACATTCATTATACCACCTATCATAGGGATTTGGTGCCTAATAATACCTATTTTAGGCACCAACAAAGCACGAGGATTTAAGCTCTTGCGAACCAAACCCTCATCCAACAACTCCTTTACTTGAGGAATAACCTCAAGCTCAAGAGGTATGGCGGTGCTAAGGGATGTTTCCCTTGATAGGAGAAGGTAGAAAGATTGTTTAAGAAGGAGTGCTATTTTAATATCACATTTTGTTGCAAAATGATTTTCCTTGTTAACAATCTTCTTGGAGGAATCCTTTTCCTCCTTTTCCTTCCCCTTGGCCTTTGAACACAAGGCCTTACTATCCTTCTTTTTCTTTTGTTTTTCTAGTTTTTCTTCCTCATCCCTCTTATCTTTCATAGTTAGTTGATATTTGGCCATCTGTGAAGGTGTTTGAGGATGCAACACAAATTTAGTGTCAAGATGGGTGAGGGTAATTTAATTAGTTAGGCCATTGTAAATGATCTTCCTATCAAATTGCCATGGCCTTCCTAAAAGAATATGTCCTGCCTCCATGGGAACTATATCACAATTAACTTCATCCTTATATGTCCCAATGGAGAAAGGTACCTTCACTTGTTGGTTAACTATCATTTCCCTTGCTCATTGAGCCATTGAAGTGTATAAGGTTTTGGGTGAGGAATGATAGTGAGGTTCAACTTGGAAACTAATCTTGTGCTACAACAATTGCAACAAGATCCACTATCCACAATGAGAGAACAGGTTTTATCTAAAATTTTGCATCTTGTATGAAAGATGTTCTCTCTTTGGGATTGAGATAGATCACAAGATTGACCTCCAAGGAGCCTTCTAACCATTAAGAGGTCACCTTCTTCATGGGTGTAGACTTCCTCACTAGACTCTTCACCCCTTACTTCATCTTCACTTCCACTAGAGGAAGGGGAAGAAGTAGTCTCCTCTTCACTACTATAAATGTCTTGACCCCTCATAATCATGGTTTTCTTTGTGGGGCATTGAGAGGCAATGTGACCTCTCCCAAGACATTTGAAACATTTAATGTTGCTAGTCCTTTCTTGGGAACTAGTCTTAGGGGTGTATTTCTCTATGGTCTTACCCTTATCTTCCTTGGGTTTTGAAGGTGCAGCCTCTAAAATTCCATGGGCATGGTCCTTCCTTGAATAAGAGTGAGAGCCATAAGATTTTGAAGAAGGCTTTCTTTTAAGTTGTTGCTCCACTCTTATACAAAGTTGGACTAGCTCATCTAGGTCCCTATATGGAAGGAGTTCAACCTTATCCCTCACTTCCATATTAAGCCCACTAAGGAACCTAGCTATGCTTGTCCTTTCCTCCTCCCTAAGTCCAGCTCTTAAAAGGAGTAGTTCCATTTGTTGTCTATATTCTTCAATACTCATACTCCCTTGTCTAAGCCTTTGGAGCTTGTCCATAAGCTCCCTTTCATAGTAGGAGGGAATGTGCCTCTCCCTAAGGGCACTCTTAAGATCATTCCAATACTCTACTGGAGGATCCCCATGAATCCTTCGTTCCCTAACAAGGGAAGTCCACCAATAGAGGGCATACCCTTGAAAGCTAAGGGTAGCCAATGGAACTTTTCTCTCTTTGCTAATATGATGGCAAGCAAAGAGTTGTTCAACCATCATTTCCCAATCTAAGTAAGCCTCAACATTATCTTTTCCATGGAAATATGGGAGGCTAATGTTAACCTCTTGAGGCCTTCTATCCTTTTCTCTTCTTTGGGAGTGATGTTAAGTATGTGAACTATGACGCCCTCTATAATAGTCGCTAAGTTCATCACTTAAACTCTTGCAAGAGTCATGACTACTATAGGAGGCATGTTTTTCTCTTTTCATTTCTTTCATTAATTTTCTTCTTTCTTCCTCTCTTATTTTCTCTCTTTCATCTTGACTTATTTCTTCCACTCTTTTTTACCTTTTTCTTTTCTCTCTTATTTTTCTTTCCACAACTTAAGGGATCTCAACTCATCTAATATCTTATACAAGGGGTCCTTAGGAGTAGAACCTTCACCATTAACACTAGATGAAGAATGAAGACTCATGTTGGTTCCTAAGTTATGGTTCTTTCTTGTTGGGGGTTTGAAAAAAAGGTAAAAGAAACTATGGTTGAAACTAGCCAAAATAAACACTAAAAGTGGTGTGAAATATAAGGTAAAAACTAATTGGTAAAAGGCAAGCTATCTAGGCGGTTTGACAATGGAGGGTAAAGGAAATAAGCTATGAAAGTAAGCAAGAAATTAAAGTGCAAGAAATGCAAACTAGGTGGATCCTAAGAGTGTTTGGATGACCTCATTTAAGGTTCCCAACAAAACACTCACTATCCTAAGGGAAAATTGCCTAAAATTATTACACACAAATGGAAGTAGGGTGACCTATTGGAGGCTCCCAACTTACTTCCAATGAAAGGCCTTTTTGTTACAAAATTTGAAAGCAAAACCAATTGCCAATTACAAAATTACAAAAAAAAAGTCCTCAATTGTGGTGGCTATTCTCTCTTTAGTATTTCACTCAATTTGGAGTGCTTCTTAGTCCAATAGCTCTTAAGGTGGTTGGCCCCTTGCTTCTTGACTCAAATTCTTCAAGATATGGCACCAATCCTCCTTTCCAATTCCCTATATGGCAACTCACATGCAAGTAAACAAAGAGACAAGCAATAACCAAAGACCAAAAAAAATGAAATGAAAGCTAAACCAATAGAGTTTTAACAAGACAATTTTTCAAGGATTATTCAACACTTAAAGCAATGAAAAGCACAAAAAAGCAAGCTAGGACTCAAAGAGAAACCTAGAATGGCTCTAAAGTAGAGTAGAAAAACACTTAAAAAAAAGACTCAAGAAACCACTAGTTTTGGCACTTCTTTTCACAATAATTTTCAATTGAAATTTCAGAACTAGGATTGGTGTAAAATAGGCATCAATTATAGAACAAATTTTGAGCCAAAACAACAAGCACACTTTCCTTTCACTTTTTTTTTCCTGGACACTGATTTTTCTGCAAACTTGTGGGATTTTTATTATTTTTTCCTTTAATTCAAATCGCTTGGTTCTTTTTTTATAATTTTGGTCCAGATGTCTAGAAAATTCAGTAAAACTTTCAGCTCAAAAAACGTAGTGACCAATTCCCAGTAATTTATACAAGTTCATATGTTCAAGCTGCCAGCACCAGCGATTTTAACCTAGAAATCAAGAGTAGTGTTTATGTTGCTTAATGCTTGGATAGTTACAATTTGTGTTTGCTTATGGTCAATTATGTTGAATAACACAATTCAAGAGAGCTTAAGACTTATTTTGATTCACAAATCCAGCCACAAATCAGCACCACAACTCAACTTCATCATAGGCATCATGTAGGAAACTTAGAAAACAAAAAAAAGTTCAAGAATAAGACTACTTCTAGGAATTGATTTAGAACATGTTATGAACTAAATAACATGTATGAATTAGACTCAAAATTCAAAAGATAGGCTAAGAATGACAAGAATACATGAACAAATGTATCTAGAATTCAATCAACAAAATAAAATTCAACACAAACTTAGAACATAATGTGAGAATTACTATGACTAAACATGACTCTAAGACAACATGGATTAAGTGATTTACACTTAGATTTTTGTGTTTTTTTTAATCAATATTTTGGAAGAACATTTAGATCTAAGGTTCCGCACAAGAATATTATGAATGAAAAATGATAGAACCTAAAATCAACACAAAAACAAGATTCAAGAGTAGATCTACAAAATTTGAACCATAGAAATGCAAGAACAAGTGTAGATCTAAGATTTAATCGGTTTATTTTTTTTGAATCTACTCTAAACAGCACCAAACCACAAGACAATGGATGATATACATGGAGAATAAGATGAAGCACAAGGAATTAAAGAGAATTCACCGAACAAAAAGATAGAGGAAGCAAAAGAACATCACCTAGATGAAGATGCTCTTGATACCACATGATGTAGGCTCCATTGGAGCTTGTAGGCCTAGGATCTTCTTCATCAATGGATTCCTTTGCTTCTTGGAAGATGAATGGCATCGGAATGGAGAAGGAAGATAGAGAGGAGATGCCACTTCAAGGAGAAGATGAGTCTAGAAGAAGCTCACCACCGTAAGAGGCCATGGATAAGAGCTTGGAGGAAGAAGGAGATGAATTAAGGGAGAGGGAGAGAAGAACATGAAATTTTGTGCTCTAAAAGAGCTCTGAAATCTGAAGTTAATATTCAAATGATCAAAGTTAAAAAAATGCTCATACATGACCTGTATTTATAGCCTAAGTGTCACACAAAATTGGAGGGAAATTTGAATTTCAATTCAAATTTTACTTGAATTTGCAATTGAATTTGTGGAGCCAAACTTTGGAGCCAAAATTTCACTAATTATGATTAGTGAATTTTAGTTATGGTTCATCCCACTAATCCAAGATCAATTCCAAGATTCTCCACTAAGTGTGCTTAGGTGTCTTGAGGCATGTAAAGCATGAAGGACATGCACAAAGTGTGACTATATGATATGGCAATGGGGTGTAGTAAGCAAATGGCTCACCTCCCCCTCTATAATTTAATTGGATTGGGCTTCTACCAATTCAATTAAATTTATTTCCAACCACACACATCAAATATTCACTTAGTGCATGTGAAATCACAAAACTACCCCTAATACAAAAACTAGTCTAGGTGCCCTAAAATACAAGGGCTGAAAAGTCTTATATTTCTAGGGTAACCTACCTACATTTTGGAGCCCTAAATACAAGGCCCAAAATTAATGAAACCTTTATCTAATATGTACAAAGATAAGTGGGCTCATACTTAGCCCATGAGCCTGAAATCTACCCTAAGGCTCATGAGAACCCTAGGGCCTTCTCTTACATTTTTGGCCCAATCTTCTTGGAGTCTTCTATCCAATGCCCTTGGGAGGTAGGATTGCATCAGGGCCTAAACTAGAACCTTGGTGTTGTTATATAGTTTTCTAGCCCCAAAGCTTACAAATCTGTTTTAAATCCAAGCCCATAAATAAAATAAAATCAAATCTAGATAAGATGAGATCTAGATGAAATAATATCTAGATAAGATCAAATCTAAATATTATCTAGATAAGATAAAGTCTAGATAAGGTAAAATTTTGTAGAATAAAATAGTCTGCCCTCTTCAAGTCCAAACTCAATTCTGGATTCAAGCCCAATGTTTCATTAATTCCGGAAATTAGATTAAAAACATCAAATTAGCTTAATGGGCCCAAATAATAAAACTGCCTAATTAATTTGGCAATTAAGATTAATCAGTACTTAAAATGGTGCATAAAGGGTTAAGAAATAGGAGAAAATAATGGCACATCAAAACCCCCCATACTTAGCCGTTTGCACTCCTGGGCAAAATGAAATAAAGAACAAAATCCAAGGATATCAAAGAGAGACAAACAAAAACATTTACATATTTCTCAATGAACATCAAGGAATGAAAGGAATGGGTAACATCTAACATGAAGAGATCCAAAGAGTCAAGAACTTCGTGAAAATCATCCAAGCAACCCAATCATGGCAAAATAGTTAATCAGCTCAAGAATGAAAAATGATTAAGCCTCACAAGATATACACTCTATCTCTCAAGTGTCAAGGCTACTGTTTACTCTCGAAGCACCCATGAAAACAAAATTGCCTAAATCATTTCCAAATATGCATGTGAATTAGGAAGCATCAACAAGAATCAAGCCAAGGCTATTGTGCAAGCAATTAATGGGGCAAAACACACCAAAAGATTATGATGATGGATGGCTCAAATTATCACAAAGCTAAACATATCACTTTCAAAACTATCATGACATGTAGAGGAAAAACAAGGATTTCAAATCACAAAATGTCAAGAGACTTTTATTTTCAGAACAATTGCCCATTTCTTGAACATATCCTATAATTCAAAGAAAAATATGCAAAGTTGTACATGCAAACAGAATTGACCTAAAATATTAAACTAGAAACCCACCAAAACTAACAAAACTAACAAATTTAACACTAACAAAACTAGCAAAACCAAAACCAAAGAACACTACACTCCCCCCCATACTTAAACAACTCATTGTCCTCAATGTAGCACAATTAAAAGATTAAAATCAATTAAACCATCAAATAGAATCGGACAAATGTAATAAAAGTAAAGAAGAAGATAGGAAAAGAAAAGCTCCCTAAGTCATGGTGGAGGAAGAGTAGGGTGGAGTAAGGAAGTCTCTTCCACCACGACGTCCACTAAAGAAGGGTTTGTGAGGAATGACTTAAGTCGGTGTCCCTTGACCTTGAAGCTCTTGTTTGTGGAGTCACTTTTGATCTCAATTGTACCATAAGGAAAAACATTAGTAACAACAAAAGGACCAATCCACTTAGACCTCAACTTACCACTCATGAGTCCAAGCTTAGAATTATACAATAACACTTTTCGCCCAACCATGAAGTCCTTCTTAATTATCATGCTATCATGGAACTTCTTGGTCTTTTCTTTGTAGAACTTGGCATTCTCATACGCTTCTAGGCGGATCTCATCTAACTCACTCAGTTGCAACTTTCTTTCATCACCAGCTTGATCCATAGAGAAGTTGCAGGTCTTCACTACCCAATATGCTTTGTGCTCAATCTCAACTGGAAGATGACATGCCTTTCCAAAGGCAACCCGATAAGGAGACATTCCTATGGGTGCTTTGTAGGTAGTCCTATGTGCCCAAAGAGCATCATCAAGCCTGGTACTCCAATCTTTCCTGCTTGGCTGCACAATCTTCTCTAAAATTCTCTTGATCTCCCTGTTAGAAATTTCTTGCTTGTCCATTGGTTTGGGGGTGGTATAGTGTGGATACCTTGTGTACAACCCTGTACTTTTTAAGCAAGGCAAGCATTGATTTGTTGCAAAAATGGGTTCCTTGATCAATAACGATTGCTTTAGGTACTCCAAACCTGCAAAACAGATTACATCTGACAAAATCTACAACAACCTTAGCATCATTAGTTCTAATGGGCTTGGCTTCCACCCATTTTGAAACATAATCAACTGCAAGGATAATGTAAACATAACCAAAAGATACAGGAAAAGGGCCCATGAAATCTATACCCCAGACATCAAACACCTCCCAAAATAGCATAGGTTGCTGATGCATTTGCTGTCACCATGTAAGTGCACTTCCTGCTCTCTGACATTGCTCACAAGTGCTACAAATCTTCCACGCATCTTTAAAGATGGTGGGCCAATAAAAGCCACAGTCAAGCACTTTGTGAGCTGTCCTTTGAACACCCAGATGACCTCCCGATGCGGAAGAATGACAGAACCGCAGGACTGAGTCAGTCTCATGATCTGGAATGCATCGTCTAATGACCTGATCATTGCACAATTTCCACAAGTAGGGGTCATCGCAAATAAAATGCTTAGCATCACTTTTAATTTTATCTTTTTAAGCCTTAGATGCTAAGGGAGGAAAAACAGAAGCAACTAAATAATTGACAATGTTAGCAAACCATGGAGTAGAAAGATAATCAGAAATACTATACAATATATATAAATGATCATCCAGGAAATCATCCCGAATGGGTGAGTCCTCATCAGACACATGTTCGATCCGACTCAAATGATCAGCAACCAAATTTTCTGCTCCACTCCTATCACGGATCTCCAAGTCAAATTCTTGGAGCTAGAGCATCCATCGAATCAACCTAGGCTTTGAATCAGCCTTCTTCAACAAGTACTTTAAAGCTGCATGGTCAGTATAAACAATAATGCGAGTGCCAAGCAAATAAGAACGAAATTTTTCAAGAGCAAAAACTATGGCAAGTAGCTCTTTCTCAGTAGTAGTATAATTTTCTTGGGCAACATCTAAAGTCCTAGAAGCATAATATATCACCCTAGGCAATTTATCAATTTTCTGAGCAAGGACAGCCCCCAATGCATAATTGGATACATCACACATAAGCTCAAAAGGGACTGTCCAGTCGGGTGCCTGGATGATGGGGGTGGTAGTCTGTGCTCTTTTGAGGCAATCAAAAGCCTCTTTGCATTTATCATTAAAGTCAAACTCCACCTCATTTTGCAACATGTTGGATAGTGGAAGGGCTACCTTGATAAAATCTCTTATAAAGCGCCTGTAGAATCCTGCATGACCAAGAAAAGATCGCACCTCTTGCACGCAAGAGGGGTAAGGCAATTGTGAAATAACAATTTTTTTTGCAGGATCTACTTCAATGCCCTTATTGGAAATAATGTGGCCTCAAACTATACCTTGCTCAACCATAAAATGGCATTTTTCAAAATTTAGAACAAGGTTAGTTTCAGTGCATTTATTCAAAACCTTTTCTAGACTATCCAAACAAACATCAAAAGAGGATCCATACATAGTGAAATCATTCATAAACACCTCTACGCATTCATAAACACCTCTACGCATCCATAGGGGCATCCACAAGGTTAGTACCAGGGACATTGCACAGGCCGAAAGGCATCCTCCTATAGGCAAAAGTGCCAAAGGGGCATGTGAATGTGGTCTTTTCCTGATCCTCAGGAGCAATAGTGATTTGTATATAACCAGAAAAACCATCAAGGAAACAGTAGTGAGATTTACCTGCTAGGCGTTCAAGCATTTGGTCAATGAATGCCAGTGGAAAATGGTCCTTTTTGGTAACCTGGTTCAGCCTCCTATAGTCGATGCAGACTCTCCAATTGTTCTGCACCCGAGTAGGAATCAGCTCCTCCTTCTCATTTTTGGTTACCTCCTTCTTTACTACATCAAGAATCACCGGGTTGAGTCTTCTCTGTGGTTGTCTTACTCGTTCAGCCCCATCTTCTAAATTTATTCGATGCATACATGTGGATGGGCTAATACTAGGAATGTCCGCCAGGGTCCAGCCTATAGCCTTCTTATGCTTCTTGAGAACTGATAACAGCTTCTCTGCTTGCTCATCAGCAAGGGAGGCATATATAATTACTGGAAAACTTTTGCTATCATCCAAGTAAGCATATTTTAAATTTTGATGGTAGAGGCTTCAATTCTGGTGTGGCCGACTGGATAGTGGTAGAAAGAGATGGTTTCTCAGCCTGTACCTCATAAAGAAAGTCAGAAGTATGTGTACTTTCTGAAGCATGGTTAGTTCTATCTGACTTTATAAAATCAATCTCAAGAGGTAAAACATCACCAAGCATGTAATCAATATCAATTTCAGATTCACTGTCAGCATCGAATTCAGTCATATGATCATGTACAAGTTCAGATTCAATGCATGAAGAGTGACAGGCAAGCAGATTAGAATGAAGATCAGTCATGTATTCATCAACAATATGGTCAATTATTTCAACACGAAATATAGAAAGATCTTCGGATGGGTGTTTCATAGCATCAAGAATATTAAAATGAACAGTTATATCACCAAACTCCATAGATAGTGTGCCTGCATATACATCTATCTTAGTTCTAGCAGTTTTCATAAAAGGTCTACCTAGAATGGTGGGGACTGATCCTTTAGAAAATCCCTCCTCCATATTCAAAATATAAAAATCAATAGGGAAAATCAGTTCACCAACTCTAACTAAGACATCCTCTATGAAACCAGCAGGATAGGCAACACTTTTATTAGCTAAATGAATTACCACATCAGTTGGCTGCAAGGGACCAAGAGATAGAGAATTAAAAAATAGACAGAGGCATAACACTAACAGAAGCTCCTAAATCTAGCATGGCATTGTCAAACTTACTGTTCCCTATAATACAAGGTATGTTGAATGTACCTGGATCTTTACATTTTTCAGGGATTTCGGGAACAAATTTAACAATCAATGCGGAGACATTTCTGCCCATACTAATTCTTTCACTTCCTTTAAGCTTCCACTTATTAGTGCATAACTCCTTCAAGAATTTAGCATATCTTGGAATTTTCTTTATTGCATCCAGCAGAGTTATGTTTACCTCTACTTTTCTAAATGTTTCCAAGATCTCCTTCTCTGCCTCTTCCATTTTTTTTGTTGGAAATTGCTCTTGGAGGGAATGGAAGAGGGATATGCTGCTTCTGTAAATCAGAATTACCAGTGGAAGATTCACCTGCATAGAAATTGTTTGGTAACTTACTCTTTAAATTTTTGTCATCATCTTTTTCTGGAGTAGAGTGAGGTTGGGCAGGTTCATTTGCGGACGAGGAAGGTGCTACTGGTTGAGGTCCTTGACACTGCTTTCCCGACCTCAATGAAATGGCACTCACATTTTTGGGATTCTAGACAGATTGAGAAGGCAATTTGTCAGAATTCTAGGACTGTTGTTGATTTAACTGTGTAGCCAATTGTCCCATCTGATTAGTTAAGCTCTGAATGGAGGCTCTGGTCTCTTGTTGAAACTGCATGTTTTGCATAGTCATTTGCCTCACAAGTTCTTCAAGGGAAGGTTGCGGAGGAGCCTCAACTATTTGTTGTTTCTGGGGCTGTTGCTGTTGTTGTTGCTGGATTGGTGGAGGAACGTATGGTCTGCTTAGGCCAGCAGCATTTTGAAAATAAGGTTGTTGTTGCTGCTGTTGTGAAGGATTCGACCATCTAAGGTTGGGATGATTCCTCCACCCGGGATTGTACCTGTTGCTGGAGAGGTCATAATTGTTCTGTTCTGGCTGATTTTGCTGTTGAGGTTGAGGAGGTTTGTTGTAGATGTTTGCAGCATAAGCTTCAGGCTGTTCAATTGCTTTAGATTGTTGCACAGAAGGACAAAGATCTGTATGGTGATCTGCAGAAGAACATAGATCATAAACTCTCTCAACACGTGTAGATTTCTGATTCATGGCAAGCTGAGTTACTAGGTTGACAAAGGCATCAAGTTTTCCTTCAAGCTTTTTATTTTCAATATATGAAGATGAATATGTGGCCACCTCATGGATTCCTCTAAGAACAATAGCATCATTTCTTGCACTGAATTGTTGGGAGTTGGAAGCCATCTTCTCAATCAAATTCCTAGCCTCAGTAGGGGTCATATCACCAAGAGCTCCACCACTGGCAGCATCAATCATACTTCTCTCCATGTTACTGAGTCTTTCATAAAAATATTGGAGGAGAAGTTGCTCAGAAATCTGGTGGTGAGGGAAACTGGCCCATAGTTTCTTAAATCTCTCCTAGTATTCATATAAGCTCTCTCCACTGAGTTTTCTAATGCTTGAAATATCCTTTCTGATGGCCATAGTCCTAGAAGCAAGGAAATTTTTTTCTAAGAATACTCTCTTGAGGTCATCCCATCTCGTGATAGACCGTGGAGCAAGGTAATAAAGCCAGTCCTTTGCCCCTCCCTCTAAAGAATGAGGAAAAGCCTTCAGAAATATGTGATCCTCCTAGACATCTGGGGGTTTCATGGTGGAGCAGACAATATGGAATTCTTTCAGATGTTTGTGTAGGTCTTCACCTGCAAGGCCATGAAACTTTGGAAGCAAATGGTTCAGTCCAGTTTTAAGAACATATGGGACATCCTCATTAGGATATTGAATGCACAAGCTTTCATAAGTGAAATCAGGTGCAGCCATCTCCCTAAGAGTCCTCTCACGAGGTGGAGGTTGAGCCATGTTCTCAGTATAAAATTAGTAGTGGAATGCTCAAAATCAGAATATTCAGAATCACTAGCAATAGAATACTCAGAATGCTCAAAATGTACAGAATGATCAGGATGCACACTATGCCTAACTAATCTATGAAAGGTTCTATCTATTTCAGGATCAAAGGGTTGTAAATTGCCTGGATTGCCCCTAGTCATGCACTATATGCAGCAAATAATGTGTTTTTCAACAAGCACCTAACAAGGGGGTAAAACTACAACTATACTCAAATGATATCAAAATGAGCTGAGATTTTGTGAGGAACACCCTAAAATCATGAAAATATAGCACAAAAATTTTCAGACAAAAATTCAAAGTCTAACTATGAAAACTACCTAAGCAAAGTTTAGAAAAATAGGACAATAATACTTACAAAATAAAAAAAATCTAAGTAAACGGCTGATTTTTGGAGTTTGGGAGTCCCCAACCGGCTTCAATGGGTTGCCACAATATGGGAAATTTTTTTCTACCCCAAATGCATATTTAATAATAGTTATTCTGATACCCGTAGCACAATGGGTTGCCACAAGTTATTTTGCTAAAACACAAGTTCACAATTTTTTTAAATCTCTCAAATCCAACCACACTCAGTGTTCCTGGTATTTTTCACATAAAATATGAATCAAAAGAACCTACCACACAAAAATTCAGCCAAAATAACAACCCTAACCATCAAAACAAAAATTGCCAATAAAATTATAAACAGCTGTCGCTAATGTAATGCTATGTGAACAGTAACACAGAATCAGTCTCTAATTTCATCGATAAGCACTATTCACAGCAAAACATAAAACTGAAACAGGGGAAACGCTGAACAAGGGGTACTACTAAATTGCAAAACAGGACATCAAATAAAACAGAACAATGCACTAACACAACACACTAATACCACACTAACACGACAGAAACACACTAAACAAAAGAAGTAAACGTAAAACAACTAAACATAAAACACGAATCACTAGCTATTATGAACCTTTGGACCACTGCTCCCCGGCAACGGCGCCAAATTTGATCGAGGCCGTACCCAAATCAAATAAACATTAAAATGTAGTAACTAGGAAGTGATCCTAGGTCATTTCCCAACAAGCAATGATAAACCAAATGTTCATAACAGATAGTAGAAAATAGTAACAAATTGGGGGGGGAGGGGGGGGTTGTTTGCTTTTGTAAATTAAACAGCGAGTAAATTGAATTAGAAAATATCATAATTCAAGTACGTTGCTTCCCCTTGATTCACAAGCAAGTCTCTTATCATAGGTTACGAGAGTTTATCCTTTACCAGTTCAACCACTTAATCCAACCCTAAATTAAATTACTAAGCGAAATTTAACATAAGGCATTCATTATGTGATTAAGCAACACATACACCAATTAATCATAAACGATCATTAAGCATGAATGTAAATTAAGCACAGAGATAATTAATCAAGCACTAAGCATGCATGAATTAATAGCAACAAATACAGAGTAATTAGTGAAGAGGAAAAACTGATCAAATTTTAATAGTAATAATATAACCTCAAAGAGAACTGTGCTTGGTCCTCAAGAGAAAACAACGCTGGAGACTTAGCCTTCCATTAATCAATAGAGAACGAAATTATAGATTGAAGAACGAAATTTTTGTTGCTAAAACAAAAAGTAAAAGCTGGAATTGCAAAACGAAAATGATGTCTAAAAGAAGAAAAGCCTAAAACTAAAATGAAAATAGGAGAGAGAGAAGAGAGGGCCTAAACTAGAACCTTGGTGCTGTTATATAGTTTTCCAGCCCCAAAGCTTACAAATCTATTTTAAATCCAAGCCTATAAATAAAATAAAATCAAATCTAGATAAGATAAGATAAGATATGATCTAGATGAAATAATATCTAGATGAGATCAATTCTAAATAATATCTAGATAAGATAAAGTCTAGATAAGATAAAATTTTGTAGAATAAAATAGTCTACCCTCTTCAAGTCCAAGCCCAATTCTGGATTCAAGCCCAATGCTTCATTAATTCCTGAAATTAGATTAAAAACATCAAATTAGCTGAATGGGCCCATATAATAAAACCGCCTAATTAATTTGACAATTAAGATTAATCAATACTTAAAATGGTGCAAAAAGGGTTAAGAAATAGGAGAAAATAATGGCACATCAACGGAGTTCCGGAATCTCAAGGATAGCTTTTACTTTTTCGGGGTCCACCTCTATTCCCTTCTAACTTACGATGAAACCCAACAGCTTTCCCGACTTGACCCCGAAGGTGCACTTAGCGGGGTTTAACCTCAATTGATACCTCCTAAGCCTCTCGAACAACCTCCGCAAGTTGACGAGGTGTTCCTCCTCAGTTTTGGACTTGGCAATCATGTCGTCTACGTAGACTTCGATTTCTCGGTGTATCATGTCGTGGAACAAAGTCACCATAGCCCGTTGATAGGTTGCCCCGACATTCTTGAGCCCAAAGGACATCACCTTATAGTAGAACATTCCCTACAGGGTAACGAACGTGGTCTTTTCCATATCTTCTAGCGCCATCTTTATTTGATTGTAGCCTGAGAAACCGTCCATGAAGGAAAACAAAGCAAAATTGGTTGTGTTGTCCACGAGGACATCGATGTGTGGCAGAGGAAAATTATCTTTGGGACTGGCCACACACATTCGTACCTTCCCATGTTTCTTAGGGACCCGCACAATGTTGGCCACCCAATCGGGGTATCGAGCCACCACCAAGAAACTGGCGTCGAATTGCTTTTCAACCTCCTCCTTGATCTTCAGCGACATCTCGGGTTTCATTCTCCTTAGATTTTGCTTCACCGGAGAATAACTGGAGTTCAAAGGCAACATGTGCTGCATGATGTCGTGACTTAAACCAGTCATGTCTTGGTACGACTAAGCAAAGATGTCTTGGTAGTCCCTTAGCAGGGCCACTAATTCCTTCCTTTCACTGCCGACACCTAAGTCTACAAGCTCCGTCCCTTCTTGATGCGGCCTCATCTCTCGATCCTCCTGAGCAATTATCCTCTTTGAGCAATTATCTCCTTCTTCTTCATCCTTCGTCTGACTCATTTCTTGCTCAAAATCGAAGGCCGGGTCCCCGGTATCAGCACCTTCATGGGACTCGTCGTTGGATCTGCCTCGTTTAAGCGTAACAAGGACATAAACATGCAAATGAATGAGAACAGGTGGAGGCGCAAGAATAGATGAAGAAAGGTCTTTATATGATAAACTTTCAAGAACAAAAGACATAATGCCTTAACAAAAGGAAACCCTAAAGCCTAGGCTCAACCGTAGGGTTTGAAGCTAAAAAATTACATTATGCTTGTCGTGTAAACCTCCGAGCGTTCCTCCACCCGCCAGTTCCCTAGATGGAAACCGGGAGGGCATGGTTGTACCAAATTCGACATCCTTGGGGAATCTTCATCGCATATCGCGATGATTTGTCCTACGCGTCTAAAACCCGCACTCACAAAGCTTTTACTGATATGCCACGACGGGACCTCGTTGGCTTGTTGTCCTGACCGCGGGCCTTGGCCTTTGTTCTTCCTCTCCGAGATATCTTTCCTCACGTAAGCTTGTGTAGGTTTATATCCTAACCCGAATTTTCCACGATTTCCTTTGACACTTACTAGGTCAGCCTTGCCACCGTTATCCTTGCCCAAACCCATTCCAGGCTCGTAGTCGTGCCCCAACATCACCCGAGCTACCATCATTGCCGCGCCAGACAGGCGAAGCTGTCTTGGGGGGGAATCTACAGAGGCGTTGCTTACCACCTCAAAGGATTGGAAAGCCGCTTCGAACGACTCCTCCGCGGCTTCTACATATGGCATAGAGGTAGAACAAATTACCAGGAGATCTTCCTCGCCTGATACTATGACCAAATGTCCTTCCACTACAAACTTCTGCTTTTGGTGGAGTGTGGAGGGGACGACTCCAACTAAGTGGATCCATGGACGCCCCAACAGACAGTTGTAAGCCGGATTGATATCCATCACTTGGAATGTAACTCGGTAGGTGTGAGGTCATATTTGTACTAGGAGGTCGATCTCTCCCCTTACCTCTCGGTGGCTGCCATCGAAAGCGCAGACCACCATAGAACTCGGCCTCAGGTGGGAGGCGTTGAACGACAACTTCTCCAACATTCTCTTGGGCATCACATTCATGCTTAAGCCGTTATCGATGAGTACTTTTGCCATAATGTGTTCCATGCATTTGATCGACACATGTAAAGCCCTATTATGTCCTCTCCCCTCAGCGGGGATTTCCTCCTCGGCGAAGGTGAGGTAGTTGTTGGCTATAATGTTATTGACAATCCCCTCAAAGCCTTCTATGGAGATGTCTTGGGCTACGTGAGCTTCATTCAAAACTTTCACCAACAATGCTCGGTGAGGCTCAGAGCTCATGAGCAATTCCAGAAGGGAGACCCTGGCCGGGGTTTTGTCGAGATGTTCAATGATTTTGAATTTGCTTTGTTGGATAATGCGAAGGAACTCCCTGACCTCCTCCAATGATACCTACTTCTTGCCAAGGCCCTTTCTTCCCACGACGAACCTCCTTGTCAGAACATCCTCGTTCGGTGTAGGGATCACTTTGATGTTCGGTTCTTCGATCACTTTAGCTTTCCCTTTAGCGTTCGCGGGCTGCACTGGTAGGTGGGGGGGTGCGAATATGTGACTGCGGTGGGTTACGCCGCTCAAACCGGTAATGTTGGTTATTTTGGCCGATGGTGAGCCGATGTTGGTAGCTTCCTCCTTCCCATTGCCCGGAGGGGCATACTTCCACGGGACTACGCGGCTCTTCTTTTAAGGGAGAGGAATAGGTCTAAGACTTGATACCGCTGAGGGGTGTCGGGGCCTTTGGGGAGCCTTGTCCCTGGTGAAGTGTATCACCAAGGGTTTAGGCTTTTTAGGACCTTCCCTATCTGCGGATTGCATGCATATATGTTGTTCCTCTTCTCCCTCACTACTGACTTCAGGCCGGCCTTGGTCTATCATTTGTTGCAATAGGCTTCCTACCGCCGAACACGCTTCCATGTTATGCGGCGCGCCAGGATGCATCAATCAGGAATCCTTCTTATGTCCACTGCAGGGAATGACGCCCATCTTTTGTAGGGTTTCGTAGATAAACCTTTTGGAGGTCATTACATCCTTCAAATGTTTGGGCCCGTGCGACCTACTCGCCTCGATGGCATTAATAGCTCCCCCTCCCTGATTGGCAAGCGCGGGTTTGTCTTTATGTTTGGCCCATCCTCTTGAAATGTCAACGATCCGGCTTCTATCAAACTTTGGACCTTGCGCTTGAGGGCCATGCTGATCGAGGCCGTATCCGAATCAAATAAACATTTAAAATGCAATATCTAGGAAGTGATCCTAGGTCGTCTCCCAACGAGCAATGGTCAACCAAATGTTTATAACAGATAGTAATAAAACAGTAACGAATTGGGGGGGGGGGTTGTTTATTTTTGTAATTTAAACAGCAAGCAAATTTTAAGTAGAAAATAACAGAATTAAAACATGTTGTTTTCCCTTGATTCACAAGCAAGTCTCTTATCCTAGGTTATGAGAAATTATCCTTTATCAGTTCAACCACTTAATCCAACCCTAAATTAAATTACTAAGTGAAATTTAACATAAGGTTGTCATTGTGTGATTAAGTAACACATACACCAATTAATCATGAACGAAACTGATCATTAAGCATGAACGTAAATTAAGCGCAAAGACAATTAATCAAGCATTAAGCATGCATGGATTAATAGCAACAAATGCAGAGTAATTGGTGAAGAGGAAAAATTGATAAGAATTCAATAGTAATAATAAAACCTCAAAGACAGTTGTGCTTGATCCTCAAGAGAAAACAACGCTGCAGACTTAGCCTTCCATTAATCAATAGAAAATGAAATTGTAGATTGAAGCATAAAACGAATTTTATTGCTACGTGAATAGTATGCATGAACAGTAAAAACTGGAATTGCAAAACCTCAAATTATTCTCTCTCCAAATGAAAAAACTCCCTAAACTAAAACCTTGGTGTTGTTATATAGGTTCTTAGCCCCAAAGCCTTACAAATTTGTTTTAAGTCCAGACCCATAAATAAAATCTGGGCAAGAGAAGATAAGATTTGATAAAATAAAATCTAGATAGGATAAGATAAGATAAAATCTAGATGAAATAATATCTAGATGAGATAAAATCTGGATAAGATAAGATTTGATAAAATAAAATCTAGATAGGATAAGATAAGATAAAATCTAGATGAAATAATATCTAGATGAGATAAAATCTGGATAAGATAAGATTTGATAAAATAAAATTGTCTTCTCTCTTCAAGTCCAAGCCCAATTCTGGATTCAAGCCCAATTGCTTATAATTTTCCTGAAATTAAATTAAAACACAAAATTAGTCCAGTAGGCCCAAATGATAAAACTGCATAATTAATTTGACAATTAAGGCTAATCAGTAATTAAAATGGTGACAAAAAGGGTTAAGAAATAGGAGAAAATGATGACACATCAAATCCCCTCACACTTAGCCTTTTGCACTCCTGGGCAAAATCAAAAAGCAAAGCAAGTAACAAATCCAGAGACATTAATGAGAAATAAATAGACACAAAAATAATTACATATTCCTCAATGAATCTCAAGGTATGAAAAGAATGGGTAACATCCAACACGTAAAGAGTTAAAGAATCAAGGTCGTCATGAAAATCATCCAAGCATCTCAAACATGGCAAGATAGTCAATCAGCTCAAGAATGAAAAGTGATAAAGCCTCACAAGATATGCACTCTATCTCTCAAGTTTCTAGGCTACTGTTTACTCTCAAAGCACCCATGAAAACAAACACCACATAGACTTGGCAAGACTCTAAAATTGACAACCACATCACAAGCACATGCATATGAGGATCAAAAGGTCTTTTAAGGTTGTAATGGGGCCAAGGACACGGTAGATGAAAGTATGGGATAGTAGCTAAAACTCAAAGTAATAGAGGAGCAATGGGGAATAAGTGGGAAGTAAGAAAAAGTAGTAAATCCCAAAACCAAAATTATAAATTAAGCTTTAAAAAGTAAACCCAAAACTAAATCAACCAAGTCTTCAACCAATCCAAGTCTTCAAACCAAGACCTCATTTATTCAACTTCATTTTTTTTTTGTGTGTATATATATATATATATATATATATATATATATATATATATATATATATATATATATATATATATTGTATTTTTTTATATTTTTTTTTGAACGTGAACAATAGCAATTGAAAGCATTTGAAAAATAAAGCAACAATTAGGCAATATATGTATACATCATCAAGCATGGCCAATAAAAACATATCATCCAATGAAACATACCACCCCTCACACTTATTCCCAAAACAATATCAAAGCTCCAAAATTCCTTAAGCGTAGGGTTAGATCATGGTTTTTCACTTATGGCTTGTAATGAGCTTCAAAACAAGGAAAGGGGAACATAGGCTCAAAGGGGCTATCAAAGGAATTAATTCAAGGTAGGCTCATTTGGCTAGAGGCTTATAAGAACAAAATGCCTAAATCATCTCCCAACATGCATGTGAAGCAAGAAGTATCAACAAGAGTCAAGCCAAGGCTATTGTGCAAGCAATCAATGTGGCAAAACACACCGAATAAAATCAATGATGATGGCTCAAATTCTCACCAAGGGTAAATCTATCACTTCCAATTCGAACTTTCAAAACTTACTTGACATGCAGAGAAAAACAAGGATTTCAATTCACAAAATGCCAAGAAACTCATATTTCAAAAACAATTACCCATTACGTGTACATAACCCAAAATTCAAAGAGGAACATGCAATGTTGTACACAAAACATAAAACCAAAATAATAAAATTAACCTAGAAAAAACCTAGTAAAATTAAACTAGCTAGAATACCCAACAAAATTAAAGAACAATCTCCCCCCCCCCCCCTCACACTTAAACAACACATTGTCCTCAATGTAGCACAATCATAAGATCAAGAACAATCAAAACAATCAATAAATTTGGACAAGTGCAATAAAAGTAAAGAAGGAGACAGAAAAAGAAAACTCCCTAAGTCATGGCGGAAGAGAAGTAGGGTGAAGTAAGGAGGTCTCCTCCACCACTACATCCACTCAGCAGGGATTTGTCAGGAATGGTTTCAGCCGGTGTCCATTGACCTTGAAGCTCTTATCTGTGGATTCACTTTTGATCTTAATTATACCATAAGGAAAAACATTAGTCACCACAAAAGGACCAATCCACTTTGACCTCAACTTACCACTCTTGAGTCCGAGCCTAGAGTTATACAATAAAACTTTCTGTCCAACCACGAAGTCCTTCTTAGCTATCATGCTGTCATGGAACTTCTTGGTCTTCTCCTTGTAGAATTTGGAATTCTCATAGGCTTCTAACCGGATCTCATCTAGCTCACTTAGTTGCAACTTCCTTTCCTCTCCATCCTCATCAATAGAGAAGTTGCAGGTCTTTACAGCCCAGTAGGCTTTGTGCTCCATCTCTATAGGAAGATGACATGCCTTGCCAAAGACAACCCGATAAGGAGACATTCCTATGGGTGCTTTGTAGGCAGTCCTATGCGCCCAAAGAGCATCATCTAGCCTGGTGCTCCAATCTTTTCTGTTCGGCTGCACAATCTTCTCCAAGATCTTTTTTATCTCCCTGTTTGAAATCTCAGCCAGCCCATTAGTTTGGGGGTGGTATGGTGTGGAAATTATGTGCACGACCCCATACTTTTTGAGCAAGGCATACATGGATCTATTACAAAAATGGGTGCCTTGATCACTAACGATGACTCTAGAGACTCCAAACCTGAAAAACTGATTAGATCTAACAAAATCCACAATGACCTTAGCATCGTTAGTTCTGGTGGGTTTGGCTTCCACCCATTTGGAAACATAATCAACAGCAAGAAAAATATAAATAAAACCAAAAGAGACAGGGAAAGGCCCCATAAAATCTATACCCCAGACATCAAACACCTCACAGAATAACATGAGTTGTTGAGGCATTTGCTGTCTCCATGAAGGTGAGCCGCCAGCTCTCTGACAAGGCTCACAAGTGCTACAGATTCTCCATGCATCCTTGAAGATGGTGGGCCAATAGAAACCGCAGTCAAGCACCTTGCGAGCTGTCCTCTGTATGCCAAGATGGACACCTGGTGCAGAAGAATGACAGAATTGCAGGACCGAGTCGATCTCATGGTCTGGAATACATCTCCTAATAACCCAGTCACTGCACAACTTCCACAAATAGTGGTCATTCCAAATATAATGCTTAGCATCGCACTTAATTTTATCAATTTGAGCTTTAGATGCTAAGGGAGGAAAAATAGAAGCAACCAAATAATTCACAATATTAGCAAACCAAGGAGTAGGGAAGGAATCAGAAATACTATACAGAATGTACAAATGGTCATCCGGAAAATCATCCCGAATGGGTGAGTCCTCAGACACACACTCAATCCTACTCAGATGGCCAGCCACGAGGTTCTGTGCACCACTCCGATCACGGATCTCCAAATCAAACTCTTGGAGCCAAAGCATCCACCTGATCAATCTAGGCTTTGATTCAGCCTTCTTCAATAGGTACTTTAGAGCTACATGGTCAGTATAAACAAAAATACGAGTATCAAGCAGATATGAATGAGATTTTTTAAGACCAAAAGCTATTGCTAATAGCTCCTTCTCTGTGGTAGTGTAATTTGCTTGAGCAGCATCCAAAGTTCTGGAAGCGTAGTAGATCACCCGAGGCAGCTTATCAATCTTTTGAGCAAGGACAACCCCCAATGCATAATTGGATGCATCGCACGTTAGCTCAAACGGGGCTATCCAATTAGGTGCCTGAATGATAGGGGTAGTAGTCACCGCACGCTTGAGGAAATCAAAAGCCCCTTTGCATTGGTCATGAAAATCAAACTCCACCTCTTTTTGCAGCATATTGGATAGTGGAAGGGCCACTTTGCTAAAATCCTTGATAAAGCGCCTATAAAACCCTGCATGACCAAGAAAAGAACGAACCTCTCGCACGCAAGAGGGGTAAGGCAATTATGAAATAACATCTATTTTTGCAGGGTCTACCTCTATGCCCCTATTCGAAATGATATGCCCTAAAACCATACCTTGTTCTACCATGAAGTGACATTTTTCAAAATTCAGCACAAGGTTAGTTTCAATGCATCTACTAAGAACTCTATCCAGACTATCCAAACATGCATCAAAAGAGGATCCATAAATAGTAAAATCATCCATAAACACCTCTATGCAAGTCTCTAAAAAATCACTGAAAATGCTAAGCATACACCGCTGGAAGGTACCAGGGGCGTTGCATAGGCCAAAGGGCATCCTCCTATAGGCAAAAGTGCCAAAGAGACAGGTGAATGTGGTCTTTTCTTGATCATCAGGAGCAATATGAATTTGTAAATAACCAGAAAAACCATCAAGAAAATAGTAATGAGATTTACCTGCCAAGCGCTCAAGCATTTGATCAATGAATGGCAGGGGAAAATGATATTTTCTGGTTACCTGGTTCAGCCTCCTATAATCAATGCAAACTTGTCAGTTGTTCTGCACTCTTGTGGGGATAAGCTCATCCTTTTCATTCTTGATCACTGTGAGGCTTGTCTTCTTAGGAACCACTTGGACTGGACTCACCCACTGGCTGTCAGAAATGGGGTAGATGATTCCAGCTTGTAAGAGCTTGGTCACTTCCTTTTTCACCACATCTAGAATGACGAGGTTGAGTCGCCGCTGTGGTTGCCTTACTGGCTTAACTCCATCCTCTTAAAGTATCCCATGCATGCAGGTAGATGGGCTAATACCAAGAATGTCTACTAAAGTCCATCCAATGGCTTTCTTGCGCTTCTTGAGAACTAGCAACAACTTCTCCTCTTGCTCAACAGCAAGGGAGGCAGAGATGATCACTAGAAATTTTTCCTTGTCCTCCAAGTAAGCATATTTGAGGTTTTCTGGTAAGGGCTTCAACTCTGGTGTGGGTGGTGGCTGAACAGTAGGAGGAACCATGGTAGGAGAAGAAGAAGGTGCCTCAGCTTGTACCTCATAAAGCAAGTCAGAAGTATATGTACTTCCTGCAACATGGTTAGTGCATTCTGACTCTAAAAAATCAACATCAAGAGGTACAACACCAGAATCAAATTCAGATTCATTTTCAGCATAAAAATCGGATACAGGATCAAATTCAAACTCAGATTCAGATTTAATGCATAAGGAATGACAAGTATGCAGATCAGATAAAAATGGATGATTCCTACCATTAAGAATAGAATCAAAATCAAACATATAATCATAAACAATCTGATCAATTATCTAAGCACGAAAAATAGAATGATCCTCAGATGGATGTTTCATGGCATCAACAATGTTAAAATGAACAACAATATCACCAAATTCTGTAGACAATGTGTCAGCATAAACATCTATCTTGGTTCAGGTTGTTTTCATAAATGGCCTACCTAAAATAATTGGAACTGAACCATGGGAAAATCCCTCTTCCATATTAAGAACATAAAAATCAACAGGAAAAATAAGTTCACCAACCCGAACTAGCACATCCTCTATGAAACCTGTGGGGTAAGCAACACTTCTATTTGCCAAATGAATCACCACATTTGAAGATTACAAAGGTCCAAGAGATAAAGAATTGAAAAGGGACATAGGCATGACACTAACCGATGCTCCTAGATCTAGCATGGCTTCAGGTTGCTCATTGACTCCAAATTGCTGCAAAGAAGGACAAAGATCTGTATGGTGATCTGCGGAAGAACATAGACCACAGACTCTTACAACAGGTGCAAATTTCTTATTCATGGCAAGCTGAGTTACTAGGTTGACCAAGGCATCAAGTTTTCCCTCAAGCTTTTTATTTTTAGTAGATGAAGATGAATTTGTGACCACCTCATGGACTCCTCTATGGACAATAGCATCATTTCTTGTACTGAATTGTTGGGAGTTGGAAGCCATCTTTTCAATCAAATTCCTAGCCTCAGCAGGGGTCATATCACCAAGGGCTCCACCATTGGCAGCATCAATCATACTCCTCTCCATGTTGCTAAGTCCTTCATAGAAATATTAAAGAAGGAGTTGCTCAGAAATCTGGTGGTGAGGACAACTTGCACACAATTTCTTGAATCTTTCTCAATACTCATACAGGCTTTCTCCACTAAGTTTTCTGATGCCTAAAATGTCTTTTCTGATTGCAGTGGTCCTAGATGCAAGGAAGAATTTCTCCAAGAACACCCTCTTAAGGTCATCCCAGCTGAAAATAGACCAGGGAGCAAGGTAGTATAGCCAATCTTTTGCCACTCCCTCCAGAGAATGAGGAAAAGCCTTTAGAAAGATATGATCTTCTTAGACATCAGGGGGCTTCATGGTGGAACAAACAATATGGAACTCCTTAAGATGCTTATGAGGATCTTCACCAGCAAGACCATGAAACTTGGGCAGCAAATGTATCAGTCCAATCTTGAGAACATATGGAACACCCTCATCAGGACATTGAATGCACAAGCTTTCATAAGTGAAATCAGGTGCAGACATCTCCCTAAGAGTCCTCTCACGAGGTGGAGGTTGAGCCATGTTCTCAGTATGAAAGTTAGTAGTGGAATGTTCAAAATCAGAATATTCAGACTCACCCTCAACAGAATGCTCAAAATGCTCAAAATGCACAGAATGATCAGGATGCACACTATGCACAGAATGATTTTTGGAGTTTGGGAGACCCCAACCGTCTTCAGCAAGCTAATATAGTATAGGAAATTTTTTTCTACCCCAAATGCATATATAATAAAAGTTATTCTGATACCCGGAGCAAAAGTTATGGCCATTTTAAGTTTTGCTAAAAACAAGTTCCCAAAATTTTTGTCTCTCTCAAATACTGCCACACCAAGTGCTCCTAGTATTTTTCACACAAAATATGGATCAAAAGAAGCTACCACACAAAAAATCAGCCAAAAATAACAACTCTAACTATCAAAACAAAAATTGCTAATTAAATTACAAAATCAGTCGCTAATTACTATTCAGCATTGTTCACAGCAAAACACAAAGCTGAATCAGTCGCTGAATCGGTCGCTAAAAACAATCGCTAAACAGGGAATGCAACTGTAAAGCAAAACAGAACGCTACACAAAATAAGATAACTAAACACTACTATGAACCTTAGGCCCACTACTCCCCGGCAACGACGCCAAATTTGATCGAGGTCGTACTCGAATCAAATAAACATTAAAAATGCAGTATCTAGGAAGCGATCCTAGGTCGTCTCCCAACGAGCAATGGTCAACCAAACGTTCATAACAGATAGTAATAAAATAGTAACGAATTGGGGGGGTTGTTTATTTTTGTAATTTAAACAGCAAGCAAATTTTAAGTAGAAAATAACAGAATTAAAACATGTTGTTTCCCCTTGATTCACAAGCAAGTCTCTTATCCTAGGTTATGAGAAATTATCCTTTATCAGTTCAACCACTTAATTCAACCCTAAATTAAATTACTAAGCGAAATTTAACATAAGGCTATCATTATGTGATTAAGCAACACATACACTAATTAATCATGAACAAAACTAATCATTAAGCAAGAACTTAAATTTAGCGTTGAGACAATTAATCAAGCATTAAGCATGCATGGATTAATAGCAACAAATACAGAGTAACTGGTGAAGAGGAAAAACTAATCGGAATTCAATAGTAATAATAAAACCTCAAAGAGAGCAGTGCTTGATCCTTAAGAGAAAACAACGCTGGAGACTTAGCCTTCTACTAATCAGTAGAAAACAAAATTGCAGATTGAAGCATAAAACAAAATTGTAGATTGAAGCAGAAAATGAATTTTATTGCTACGTGAATAGTATGCATGAACAGTAAAAACTGGAATTGCAAAAACTCAAATTATTCTCTCTCCAAACGAAAAAACTCCCTAAACTAAAACCTTAGTGCTGTTATATAGGTTCTCAGCCCCAAAGCCTTACAAATCTATTTTAAGTCCAGGCCTATAGATAAAATCTAGGCAAGATAAGATAAGATTTGATAAAATAAAATCTAGATAAGATAAGATAAGATAAAATCTAGATGAAATAATATCTAGATGAGATAAAATCTGGATAAGACAAGATTTGATAAAATAAAATTGTCTGTTCTCTTCAAGTTCAAGCCCAATTATGGATTCAAGCCCAATTGCTTATAATTCTCCTGAAATTAAATCAAAAACACCAAATTAGTCCAGTTGGCCCAGATGATAAAACTGCATAATTAATTTGACAATTAAGACTAATTAGTAATTAAAATGGTGACAAAAAGGGTTAAGAAATAGGAGAAAATGATGACACATCACATGCACTGTTCGGTTGAGTGGCCTGGGGTTCCCCCATGGTATGCGTAGGTTGCGCTAGGGTTATACCACTTCGGGAATGGAGGCTGGAAGTTCTTTTCGGGAGACACCATGACCATCTGGTTTACGATGAGGAATGGCAAGAGGTCCCCGTACGTCATTGGGATCGGGGCGAATTCCTGAGCCGGCCTTGGCGGAAAGTTCCTCGCCGTGTTGGAATGATGCAGTCCTACCCCGCAAGGACATTGGATAGAAGACTCCAAGAAGATTGGGCCAGAGATGCAAGAGAAGGCCTTAGGGTTCTCATGAGCCTTAGGGTTGATTTTAGGCCCATGGGCTAAGTATGAGCCTGCTTATCTTTGTACTTATTAGATTAAGGTTTCATTATTTTTGGGCCTTATATTTAGGGATCCATAATATAGGTAAGGTACCCTAGAAATGTAGGATTTTTCAGCCCTTGTATTTTAGGGCACCTAGACTAGTTTTTGTATTAGGGGTAGTTTTGTAATTTCACATTCATTAAATGAATATTTGATATGTGTGGTTGGAAATAAATTTATCTCTTCCTTTCATGATTATTTTTTGTGGTTTGTTTTATCTTTTATGTTACATTGTTTGAAGAGGTAATTTGATTTTTCTTAATTGAAAATTAATTATATATGTGTATGCTTTGTAATTAAAGTTACCACAAACAAAGAACAATGCTTTGAAGTTTCTTTATTTGGTTGAAGTTGAAAAACTCTCTTTTGCTCTAGAAGCCCATTAAGTTTAATTTTAGAGAAAAAAATGTTAAATGTGTACTTGAAATATAGTCAAATATAATTCTATTAATGTTTCTCAAGCTTTTAAGAAGAAACAAAATATTATAAGTTGGATTGGATTTATCCAAATTAGTAACAAGTTCACAAGAGAACAAGTATGAGGAAAAAGAGTATACTGATACAAGCTAAAAATTTTAATATGAGAAAGCTAAGGTGAAAAATGATATTTTGGAGGTATTATGTATTCATATTAGGTATCCCTTTTGTAGGTTATTATGCCCACTTGCCTCCACAGTTTGCACTAGAAATAAAATATGCTTCTATAGATTATTACGCATCCACAGTTTTATTGTATTGCAAAGAATTGCTTGATATAGAGTCAATTTATGATCCAAATGATGTCCTTCAACGTACAAAAGATGGTTTTGACCAGTTCCATTGACACAAGATGCATAATGTTGTCTTTCTATTAATTTGTCTGAAACAAAATCACATATAAATCATAATTTCAGCAAGATCAACTTGATTAACTTGGCTTTTTGGGTATAGATTTCGTTGACAATTGATTTCCCTTTCATGTTGTCATTACACCACATTCTTTATCCTTGGCATGGAACACATGTACATGAAAGGAGATGATCAATTGCGAGAAAGGTTTGAACTCATGTGCTCATTGTTGACCATAAAATATTATATTTGCTTACTAACATTTCGTGTTTGAAATTCATTTATTTTATGTACCTGAAATTAAATACTAGACTATTTATCCCTTAAAAAAATTATCTTTTGCATCCACTGTTTAATTTCTCAACAACCCCTACCTCTAACAAATTATATGTTGTTTTGATATTTTAATGAAAGTCAGGACTATGCAAAAAAATCAAAATATATAAAACCAATCCATATTCAATCACCTTTAAATCCATTTAAATGGACTAGTTTCACATCCAAATCCAATCCAATTAATTGGATATGGATTAGATATTTGTTTTATTTTTATATCCAATCCAATTTTTCAGACGATGACGACTATGATTTTTTTGGCCAACTTAGGTAGGGGCTATTTTTGGTCTATTTCATCTAGAGTTTTTTAAAGTAACATTAGTTGATGATGTTTTTAAGCCATCATCAAACGAGACTATTTTTTGATTAAAGTCAGCAAGGGTATTTTTCGATCAATATTTGTCAGGACTATTTTTTGGTTGATGTTGTCCAAAGTTTTTTTTGGATGACACCAATTGATGCTATTTGTCGGTCGACGCCAGCTAGGGTCCGGTTTTTCTATCGATGTTTGTCAAGGTTATTTTTGGTTGACGCCAGGTGTCGCAACGTGCCCTTCGCGGGCGAGCGAGGGCGAGGCTCACGGGTGCGCTTACCAAAGGAGGAAAGATGTGCAGAGTCGTCACCAACGTTTATTTGTGGGAAACATCAGAAAAACTGAAGGAAACCGGTCAAAATGAAAATTCTAAGTTCGGGAGTTGTATTTACGCTTGAGGAAGGTATTAACACCTCTTACGTTTGTCTCGAAAGACAACAACCTATTTTTTTTAGAATTGTGGAATTGTGTTATCTTAACTTTTATTTCTTTTTATTTTTTGAGGTCGACAAAAGCGGGGCTTTTGCTCCTACGTACCCTCCTTTGGAGAGGAAATCAGACCTACGTAGTTCTTTCTTATGCGTGCATCAAGTGATTCTTTTAACTTGAAAGGTGATCATTTTAAGGTGTTGGACCTTAAAAATGATCCATTTTACTTGGTAAGAAACTGAAATGATAAACTTTCAAAACCCTATTTTTGTGGACGAGCTTGACTAGGTGAGTTGATTTTAGCCTTAGTTTCACTTTAGTTATTAGTCAATTCAATTAAGAATGAGAAGTCCCAAAGAGAAAACGTCCGATTGATCTTTCGCCTTTATTTTACTAAGAGGTATTTTTTTATTATTATATTATTATTTTACCTCTTTTTTTTTATTTCCAACGTGGTTACGGCACGACCGAACGGTCGGAATTCATTTGAATCGAAATTAACGGATGATGCAATTCAAACGATCGGTGGAAATTTATTTTATTTTTAGATTAAGCGAGAAATGACTTAAATAAATGGCTTAAGGACGTCAAAAGTGGGTATAAAAAGCAAATGAAAACGAGAATAAAAATACATGAAACAAAAAGTGGACCACCACGAGTACATAGATTGAATTGGAAAGCTCGGTTTGAGGTACTTACCCGTTGAAGACTGAAGAAAAAGAAGAACGAACGATGAATCTTTGAAGAACGGTCGAGAATCTTCGTGTAATTACTCACGGAAACGTTACGGAAGCGCCTCGGCTTGGATTTTCTTCACGGAAATAATTTTCCTCAGCAATTTCGAGAGAGAGAGAAGTGCCTAAGAGGCTGAACCCTTTTCTTCTTCACTTCACTCCCTATTTATAGAAAAATAGGGGAGAAGCTTGCTGCCCAGCTCGCCCAGGCGAGCAAGGTTGCTTCCTCCAGAAGCAACAACCTTCTAGAGGAATCTTCTAGAGGGCCCAAGTGGGCCTGGTTGCTATTTGCACCCCCCTTTTTACTAAATGCACCCCCTTCTATTTTTTTGTAATTCTTTTTCCGTAACGTTACGAAACATTGCGAATTTCGTAACGATACTTATTTTCCTTCCACAAGGTTACGAATCCTTACGGATTATGTATTTACTCTTTTTTAGCTTTCGGAGAAGTTACGGAAACTCACGGATTGCGCAAAAACACCTCTTTTCGATTTCCGCCACATTACGGAATTTCACGGATCGCGCAAGCCTGCTTCCTTTTGATTTCTGACACGTCTCAGGACTTCATTTATTGTGCAACAAAGGACGCCTAGTATCTCAAAGCGGCTAACCAAAGGTTGCATGTCATCAAGTAATAATCCCCGGACGAAATTAGGGTATGACAGTTGCCCCTCTTTACTTACCTCTCATCGGAGATAAGAGGAAAGCAAAGATAGGACACTGATTTCGTCCTTCCTGCCCTTTCCGTGATGACGACTCTCGTCTCTACTCCTTCTTTTTTTTTCTTCTGCACAAAACAAAATACAAACAACAACAAGAACAACGAACATAATATACATATACACATATTTGGCGAAGGAACCGATCCGGAAAACAACAGAATAACGTGTTTCCCAGTCACCAGAGACTTCGCGCTTGATAAGGGAGGACACATGAATAGCGCTAGGCAATAACATTCATGGGGCTCCGCAAAAGGAGAGAATAGAGGATTGCCTTGAGGGTCCGCACTTAGGCAATCATGAAACACAGCTCCAAACTCGAAAGTGGGGGACACATGAACAGCGCTAGGCAATAACATTCATGGGGCTCCGAAAAAGGGTGAGAATGGAGGATTGCCTCGAGGGTCCTCACTTAGGCAATCATGAAACTCAGCTCGAAACTCGAAAGTGGAGGACACATGAACAGCCCTAGACAATAACATTCATGTGGCTCCGAAAAAGGGTGAGAATGGAGGATTGCCTTGAGGGTCCTCATTTAGGCAATCATGAAACTCAGCTCCAAACTTGAAAGTGGAGGACACATGAACAGCCCTAAGCAATAACATTCATGTGGCTCCGAAAAAGGGTGAGAATGGAGGATTGCCTTGAGGGTCCTCACTTAGGCAATCATGAAACTCAACTCCAAACTCTAAAATGGAGAACACATGAACAACCCTAAGCAATAACATTCATGTGGCTCCGAAAAAGGGTGAGAATGGAGGATTGCCTTGAGGGTCCTCACTTAGGCAATCATGAAACTCAGCTCCAAACTCGAAAATGGAGAACACATGAACAACCTTAAGCAATAACATTCATGTGGCTCCGAAAAAGGGTGAGAATGGAGGATTGCCTTGAGAATCCTCACTTAGGCAATCATGAAACTCAGCTCCAAACTCGAAAATGGAGAACACATGAACAGCCCTAAGCAATAACATTCATGTGGCTCCGAAAAAGGGGTTGGCGGGACCGAACGGTCCACCGGGTTTTTCCACCTAAAAGGGAAAACATGCTTTTTGCAAAGAAAAATAAATCATTCGCGAGAGCACCACATCTTAAAGAAACAATATACTTGTGCCAAGGGTAATCTTCCTTGCAACCGAGAATGAAGGGTAGGATATCAACTTCTAGCTTTCAAATGAACACGCAGGGGAAACATCGGGCTAAGCTGAAAATAAATCACTCATAGTGTATAAAACTCACAAGGCAAGTGTCTTATCCTATTCCCAAACCATAACTGCACCAAGACTCTATTTTGCACGTGACTTCCTATCGAATCATAGATCAAACGTACGATCACAGACCAATAGGATTTTCTCGAGGTCAGCGTTTTTGGAGAGGAAGCTGGGTGTTTCGGTCTTTTCCTCTTTATTCATGTGGGGTGGGATATTGCTAGTCAAGAATGATTCTGAGTGGCAATCTGGCTTTGAAGAATTTCTGTCCTCTTTCCTTCATTGATCGAGAATTGCTTTTTTTCTTTTTCACTTCTTTTCGATCCTTGATCGGGAACCCTTCTTTCCTTTCTTCTGTTCTTTTCTTTATTTTTCTTTTTCTTTTTTTTTTCCTTCTTTCCATTTCTTCTTCTCTCTCTTTTCACTTTTCCTTCCCCATCCCTTTCTTTGGGAAATCGGGTTTTAGCATTCTATTTTCTCTCCCTTGAGGAGATTCCGCTGTCCTTTGCTTCGGGGGAAAGTATGAGGATTCCTTTATTATAGGCCAAGGTTCAAAGAGGTCTAAGGTTGTGTCTCAATGGGATCTTTTATCGTGGGAACCCCAATCTTGATATCTGGGGCGAGACAAATTTGGGTGTCAAGGCGTCGATTTCGCGCCGAACTTCCGTATTATTCCATAAGGCACGCGTGACAATGATGATTTGAAAATAACGTGCAAAATTAGTCATGGCTACAGCCAGGTGGGCACTCAAGCATCCCGTTTATGGCATTGTGATACTACGGTTGGGAATTTATACAAGCAGACCCAACGTTTCCAAATTATGTTCTTTCATCAGTTCAATGCATTCATCTATCCTTATCTCGGTTCATTCCGGAAAATAAACTCTTAGCATCAGTCCCTTGTTTCCAGAAGATGCGTTTGCTCTTTACGAATGATTTATACTTCTTAACTATAACATGTCGATCTTCGCGGTCTTTCTTTCTTTTTACTTTTTTTGCTTTATTTTTATATACGTTCACTAAAACTATACACCTGTGGTCCTTTATGAGAAAAATCTTTCTTTATACATCTATATTTTTATACATGACAAACTTTTTCTGTACACGCATTAGAACTCTTCTTTTTACGTCACACGGTCTATATACAAACCCTATTTACATTCAAAGATTTTTCATTTTTCCCAACACACACTTATGGTTCACACAAAGGTTTCTTCATATACACTCGTTGCTCACACACACAAGAATTCCTTTCCACGCATCATTTACACACACAAAGAACTTCTATACACATTTTCCTTTTACATACATGTATATATACAAAAACATTTTTTCTTTTCCTTTATATATGTAGACATTTTATTCACAACACTTCTTTCCTTTTTTATCATGATTTTGGTTCATTTTATTTTTAGGACGACGTTCCTAAATGGAAAGCTCCACACGACTCCGTAATTTCAAAAAACACTATTGACAACAATGAAATAAATACTAACGTAACAGTTCAAACGACATGTATGCACAAAACAAAAGTCAATCAAAACGAAACAAACGTTAGTCCCTCAGTTAAACAAAAGATAGCATACAAATGATAAATGATGGAACATACGAATTTGGGGATCCCACGGTCATGTGGCTCCGCATGCCACCGGGCTCTTGGGTCACGGTAACAAAAAGTGGGGTGGTCGACAAAAGCAGGGCTTTTGCTCCTACGTATCCTCAATTTGTGATGAGGAACTCAGACCTACGTAGTTCTTGCTAACTGTGAGACTAAAATAGTCTCGACGTTTTCTTCACTAAAATGCGAACATGCTCTAGTAAAGAGACAAAACTTCCAACTAGTCAGAGCAACATATGTTTTTTGGATGAAAAACAATGTGTCTATCGAGCACTGGGTGTTAGCATTTGAATGACAAATTTTCTCATGACCGTAAATGAGCTTTTGGATGTTAGCATTTCGTTTCTAAATGACCATTTAGAGGAAGCACTGGGTTCAACAAAAATTGAAGAAAATCACTCAAAGTGTATCAATCTCACACAGGTAAGTGTTTTATCCTAATTCCAAACCATAGATATGTCATGACTTGATTTTGCAAATCATTTCCTATCAAATCAAAGATAACATGCGTGATCATGGGTCAATAGGATTTTTTCTTGGGAATGGTTTGTTTTTCTTGGTGGGAAATTTGGCTTTGAGTGTTTCTGCCTTTTCCTTTTCTATTTTTGTTTAGTGCGAGGCGAGAAAGTCGCTAGCGCACATGATTTTGGTTGGCAATCAAAGGGAAAGGGCCACTTTGGGTCATGGTTTCCTTTTTTGTTTACTTGGTGACAATTCTGTATTGTTCAGATATTATCTGGTCCAAAGACCTTTCTGCATATTTCTTTTTCTTTCGATCCTTGATCGAGAATTTTTCTTTCTTTTTTTTTGCTTTCTCCCACTCTTTTATTGGGAATTTTCTTTCTTCTTTTTTTTTGTGTGTCTCCTCCTATTCTTGGTTTGGGAATATTCTTTTCTTTTTGTGTCTTCTCCCTTTCTTGGATTGGGAATTTTCCTTCTCTTTGCGTTTTCTTCCGAGGGCAAGGATTGACATTCTCACCCTGGGTCAAGGTTTATGGTAAGTTGGGATTTTGGCTCAAGGCTTGTAGAACGGCTGGTCATGATATATGTCAAGGTTTGGCCAACGGTTCGGGGATAAAGGGGATGTCCTACATTATTTCCATGATACACATGCAACAATGATGATTAGGAAATTTTATGCAAAACTGGTCACGCATGCACCCATGTGGACACTCAAGCATCAAGTTTTTATGGTCATGTGACACTAGGGCTCAGGATTCGTTTTCCCTATTTTAAGTCAACCCAGTGTTTCCCAAAATATGTTCTTTTATCAATTTGTGCATTCATTCGAATCCATTTTGGGCGTTCGGGAAAATTTTTCACAGCATTTACCCTTCAAATGTGTACACACATTTTTTTCAAAAACTAGTTATGATCAGCAAATCTTTCCAAGAAAAGTTGGAAATTATCTCTTTTCACAAGCATGTTGTTTTTTAGCTAGACAACTTTTTATTATTATTTTTTTTCTTATTCTTTTCTTGCTCGCTCTCTTTTTGCTTTCTTTTTTTCATGGGGTATTTTGCTACCTAAACATACGTATATTTTTGTGAGGTATTTTGCTATATACATGCATATCCAAGGTATCTTGTTACCTAAACATACATATATACATTTTGTGAAGTATTTTTGCTACATACATGCATATTCAAGGTATCTTTCCACCTAAACATACATATATATATTTCTTTTTGTGAGGTATGACTACCTTCTGAGCTTGTGCTTGTTTTATTTAAATTCCTAGGATCATGAGCAACTAGGTGTGTCCTGCTATGACTTGAGAAACAAAAGTGATCAAATAAAAAGCAGAGATTTAAAAGGTACTAGGTTGCCTCCTAGTAGCGCTTCTTTAACGTCTTGAGTCGGACGCGTGATGGCTTGTCGGTCACGGACCTAATACTTTGCTTACCTTTGGCTTTGGACTTGGTCGCCTATTGGTCGGCCATGGGTCATAAGCAATGCTCTAACCTTTTTGTGGATGAGCTGAGATGAACTCTAGAGGTGATGGCGGTGCATCTGTTGCCCGCTGCCGGCCATCCCCAGGCTGTTGTGGTGTTTCGCCCTGCGCCTGCCTGGAGACGCAGCACTTCTTGATGAAAGCTCGATTAGTAGGGGGCCTGATGCCCTTGCTAGAGGTGATAGGTACTCCGTAGAACTGACAGAGTCCCGTAATTAGAGCTTGAAAACTTCAAGACCCTGTTGGACTTCTTCGGGTCCACTGGGTGTCTTGTAGGCGTGATCCCTGCAAACAATAGATGAAATCAGAAATCAATTGAGCGATGTGCATACTTACCTATGTCATGACGTGACCTTGCCGGGGGAAACGGGCACCCTGTAGGACTACAGAGGCCCGTAACCAGAGCTGGAAACCCCAGGGCCCTGTTGGACTTCTTCGGGTCCACTTGGTGTCTTTGTGGGTGCGATTCCTGCAAACAATAGATGGTATCAAAAATCAGTTGAACCATATGTATACTTACCTATGTCACGATGGCATGACCTCGCTAGGGGAACGGGCACCCTGTAGGACTACAGAGGCCCGTAACCAGAGCTGGAAACCCCAGGGCCCTGTTGGACTTCTTCGGGCCCACTGGGCGACTTGTGGGCGCGATCCCTGCAAACAAATAGATGACATCAGAAATCAATTGAACCATGTGCATACTTACCTATGTCATGACGGCAAAGACCAACCGATACATCTGCAGGGGGAGATTGGCATTGTGGTCGTCGGGCAGAATGTTACTAAATAGCAACGTCATCCATATCCATGTAAAAGTGGTCATGTTGGTGCGCATGATCCACACTCGTCTTTTTGCAGCGGCACGGGTGAAATCTTGCCCCGGTATGCATAGTAGATGCGTGATAGCCTCCCTCTCTGGATGTGCTCGCACAGTTGGTCGCCCTCTAATATCAGGGGATGACCCAGGAACTGATAAAAGGAAACTACTGGCCCCTTAACCGGGAGCACAAGTCTCGGTTAAGCATCTAAGGGCAAAGGACCTTATATTCTCTTAAGGTGTGGATATGGAGCACACTGAAAATGAGGATGCGTAGCCCTCTAAAGGCGAGGGCATGCAGCCCTCTACAGGCGAGGACATATAGTCCTCTAAAGGTGATAGGTACTAGTACCCAAGGGTCCACCTTTATGAGAAATCAAGAGATCGACTCATCGGGAGGGCAGGTCATCCAAAAAGATTGGACACGAGATGTAGGAAATCTATGCAGTTAACATGATTTTTAGCGATGCAGACGCATGCAACCTTTGTTGTGAAATTTGGTAATGCTGACCGCACATGAAACAATGCAATGCAATGGAAAGTTGTACAATGTTCATGACATTCTTTCCCTATTTCGTGATTTTGATTTTGATTTAATCTTTTTGAAAAACATAGATTGACTGTCCTTTTGAAAAAGGTGATAATTCATGCAACCCTATCCTATCTTTTGCAAATCTCTCCGGGAACTCCCTCAGAGTGTATGTTCTGTTTGATTTAATCACTTGACCATTTTGGAGTGACGAGAATGGAGCCGTTTGACGTTTAATCAATCTATTGAAATTCCAGGGCTTGTCTCCCTTTTTTTCTTGTTTAAAAACATCGACGGGTGAGAACTTTTGATCTGCCCTTATGTTCACTTGAGGCTCATGCACGATGCCCCTCATTGCCCCAGCGTAAGGCTTTGAGGTACCAATTGTTATCTTTTGTCATGACCTTGTAGTTGGGAACCTATTGGGTGAAAACTTCTAATCTGCCCCTAGGTTCGCTTGAGGTTTTTGCATGGTGCCTTTCGTTGCCCCAGTGTAGGGCTTAGAGGTACCAATTGTTGTCTTGTTTTCACAACCTCGTAGCAAGGAACCTATTGGGTGAGAACTTCTAATCTGCCCCTAGGTTTGTTTGAGGTTTATGCATGGGGCCTTTCATTGCCCTAGTGTAGGGCTTAGAGGTACCAATTGTTGTCTTGTTTTCACAACCTCGCAGTGAGGAAGAACGAAAGATGCAGTTGATTCTTGCAAAAAGAATTTTCCAAGGACGAGAAATAGTTGAAGGATCTTTCAGTTGATGGATTAAGTCAAATGACTCCTATGTAGAAGCAAGATGTTTTGATGTCTTGATGATGCTAAAGGATCAAGTGCTTCTAAGTTTTACTAAGACAAGAATCCAAGAAAATCAAGATATATGATCAAGTTGATCTCTAGAATCTTTAGGAAGAAGTTTCCAAATTGAAAATACAAAAGGTTTGACCAAAGAATTCTATCATTTCAAATTGAGATTTGCTCTCTAGTAATCGATTACCAGCAGTTGAAAATGTTTTAATTCAAATTTTTAAAACCTGTAATCAATTACACAAGTCTTGTAATTGATTACCAGAGGGGATTTTCAGAATATAATTCCCAAGAGTCACATCTATTCAAATGGTTTATGAATGGCCATCAAAGGTCTATTTACATGTGACTTGGAAACACAAATTTAAAGAGAGTTTCCAAAAAGTTTTATCCTCTTAAGAGTTTTTCTGAACTGTCTTATCCTCTCAAAAAGATCCCTTGGTCAACCACTTGCATATTTAATAAGGAATTTTGATTGATCTTCATTGTACAATCTATCTCTTTTAAGAGAGATCTCTTCTTCTCTTCTTCTTATTTCTGAAAAGGGATTAAGAGATTGTGGGTCTCTTGTTGTAGACGATTCTTGAACACAAGGGAAGGGTTGTCCCTGTGTGGTTCAGACTTTGTAAAAAGAGTTTTTACAAAGAGAATGGAAAATCTCAAGTGGGTTGCTTGAGGACTGGACATAGGCACGGGAAGTGGCTGAACTAGTATAAATCAAGTTTGCATTCCTCTCTTCCCTTAAACTTCTTTTATTTATTGCTATTTATTTTTTGCTTTAAAGAAGTTTACTTTGAATTGTCTTTTGAGTAATTCATGTTAAGGGTGCATTGTTAATCCAAAAAGAGAGAGTGAAAGTTTAATTGGGGAATAGCCTTTGTATCTTAATTCAAACCCTTTTTTTCTTAAGGTAACTGAGGCCATTTGTCCAACATCCTATTCTTGATAACTCACATCTCTCTAAAAGAGAGACTTTCTGGAATGATAAAATGAGGTCACATGAACGTCTTGAAAACACAGTCAATCAAATGCTTTCTTCTTTTTTTTTTTTTGAAACTTATTTGTTTTGAACTTTACTCATTGTTTTACGGCACCCCCACCAACGGTCTTGGAAGTCCCAAACTCAGGAGCATAGGTCGCTTGAGCAAACTGACCAATGGCTTTCACCCACTTCCAGTGAAAGTTGAAAATCCTGATGAGTCATCAGAGACATCTAACAACAGCTTTCAAAATTGCCCCATGTGTGGCATCTCTTGTCAATGTCAGGATTTACACGCGATTCTCCTCAAATTTCAGCCAGCCCATATCAATTAGACCTTGTACCTTACGCTTCAGAGCCCTACAATGCTCAATGGAACGCCCCAGGGCTTCTCCGTGATAAGCACACGTTGCGTTCGAGTCGTATTCTCGGAAAAATGGAGGTTGATGAACCTTGGTTGGGGTTATGGCTACCATTGAATTATCAAGTAGACATGGGAGCAAGTCAGCATAAGACACTGGAATTGGGGTGAATTCTACAGGCTTTCTCGCTGCAAAATTCATTTCTTGGTTGGTGTTTTTGGATTGTGCTAAAGGTGATGTTCATCATTGGAAGTGCGGTAGACAGACTTTGTGGTTGATTTAGGGATGACCTTTGTGGATAACTGGGCGGTGGGCAAGGAGAAGGTTTGTTATTGGCTGAGTAATGACATTGTTGGGTTGGTGGGAAACTTGGCTTTATTGGAATGGCAGTTGTGACATCCTGGAAATTTCTACCCGGAATTTTTGGAAACGATGTATTCTGAATGATTATATATATATATATATATATATATATATATATATATATATATATATATATATATATATATATATAAGTATTATTCAGTGTATATGCCTATATGTTATTGGTAGAAGTAGGAACAATGGGGGCTAGATATGCGGGTTAGGCTGATTAAGGAAGAGAAATCCATAACTGGAAGACTATAGGTAAATTCTTAATTAATTAGTCTAAAAATCATCGTTTTGCGTGCGCCTTAAAATTTAACAAAACCAAACTCTGAACCACGCTCGGGGTCTTATTCTGAGCATTTTGATATATACATTGATTACTTTCGAAAACTGGCCCCGACAGACGCAGAGAAACGCGAGGAATTGGAACCAGAGAAACGGCATGCAAATCGAGGCAGGATTTTAGCGTTTCAAAGGTCAGATTTTTCTCACTTTTGTGGCTGAGTATGGGTCACAATCAAAAGAGAAAGTGGGTCCTTTTGCTCCACTCAAATGGAGACATGTGGCATAGCTTAAATAAAATAATAGAAAAAGAGAAAACTTTTTTTTAAAACCAAAAAGCAACTCTCTCTCTCCTCACTCAGCCCCACATTTTCAGAAGCTCTCTCTCCCTCTCCCTCACGTTGCTTTTCTTTCTCCCTCATTCTCCATTGAAGCTCCAAACAAAGCATCAACCTTTGGTGCCCATTTCTGCTCCAAATCGCGAAAGGAGGGCATTTTCAGAGTCGTGAAGCGCGTCTCTACGTGTGGGACTTCGAAATTTCAGGTTTGGGTGGACTTCTTTCTCCTTTGATTTTCGTGGGTATGGGGTTTTGGGAGATATGATGGGTAGTCTTGCTAGGTTTCTGCTTTATGATGATTATTTGTGAAGAAATTTGTGGAAAGCATGTTGAACTTGCCATGTTTGGATGAGTTAAACATACCCATTCTGTTTTAGGGTTTTTATGATGATGCTTGTGATGTTAATGTGCTGAGATTGCTTATGGAAAACTGTTAGAGATGAAGGGTAGAGTTAACCTAGGGTTAGAAGGTGAGAGTATGGTGTTGTGAGTGGAAAAAGAGTGAGACCTTGAGAGTTGGAAGGTTAAATCTGGATTCTGTGGTATTTGGAGGTTAGAGTGAGTTAATCCTAGCTCAAAATGTCTTTTAGGACTTATGAGAAAGCTTGGGCTGTGCTAGAGAGAAAAACAAATGACCAAAGTGAACAAAGAGCCATTTCTAGGGTAAAATTGGGTGTTGAGGAGTCAAATTTTGATTCGATGAAATTTTAGGTGTAACTCCAGTTTGAACAAGTTTAAATTGATGTTATAGACTTGTGTGAGGTGAGAGTTTGCTTCAAATTTACCTCATCCTCAATTTCACTTCTCAAACCTAGAAAATCCATTAAATTGAGGGGTTTTGGACACCTAGATTTTGTGTTGCTGTGTTTTGAAGCTTGACTTTGGGTTAAACATGATTGATACATGATTTGGGACTTGTAGGAATTGATTTGGGCAAGATTGGATGAGGGGAAGTGTGATTTTCGAAATCTGCACTTATGCAGAATTTTGCTGTCAAATAGGTGCAGCAGGATTTTGGCTTTGTGCAGAAAAATGCTTGTGTGTGGTTGGCTGTGGAAAGGGTAGTGCAGAATGAGTTCTGAATGTTTGCTAGCAGATCCCAACGGTCAAAATGTAGGCTTATGTACTAGAGACTTCCAGTAAAATTTGCGAGTCGATCCAACGGTTAACGAACTGGAACAAAGGAATTATTATTGGGGTCTTTAAGTGAGAAAAGCTGTGATTTTGGTTGGTGTTTTGGGCAGAGTTTTCTGCCTTTGCCCTGTTTTCTTGGCTGTGATAGTTTGTGCTGTTTGAATGTTGAATTACTTGGATGTTTGGGAAGCTTGGGAGGATTGATGGGGACCCGATGTTGAGAGAAACGAGGATATGGGCTACGTGGGAGTACGTGAGCTCAGTTGGAGGTGGGCAACAGGGGATGGTGGGTTTATGCGCGATTTGTGGATGTGGAAAACTTGTGGTGCACCATCGCCCGACCGCCACCTAGTACCACATGTGATGGGTACCCCATAATCCTGCAAGCTTGAGATGAGGAAGTGTAGAAGGGTGAAACTTCCTGCTTTTATTCGTTGACCACAGAGTGGTACCTGGAGATATGTCGCGGGGGTCAGGAGACCTTGGGGACGTCAGGTGGGGTGCTATTGCCCAAAACCAAGCTTGACCAATCCTGACCCAACCCGGGCATAGTCAGTCAGTGAGAACCTGTGATGTACCTAAGCAGGCGAGCTCCTGGTAGTCAACAGATAAAAGGAACAAAGACCACAAAGCAAGGAGGCTTGTGGTGGCTGGCCAGCTGTGAATCTTGTGTGATATATGGGTTATGGCCTCTGGTAATCGATTACCAAGGGTGGGTAATCGATTACAAGGCTTAAAAATGAAGACAAGAGGCTAAGATGGTCTCTGGTAATCGATTACCAAGGGGTGTAATCGATTACCAGGCTTGAAAACGAGGTCAGGAAGCTAGGAGATCTTCTGGTAATCGATTACCAAGGGTGTGTAATCGATTACTAGGCTTAAAAAGGGAACTGGAAGACTATGGAGGCCTCTAGTAATCGATTACCAGACTGTGTAATCGATTACACAGAGGAATGGGTCACTGGTAATCGATTACCAGGTATGTGTAATCGATTACACAGTGCCTTATTCAATTTTTCATATCCTGAAGCTGTGTGATTCGAGTTGGGCCTCTGGTAATCGATTACCAAGGCTGTGTAATCGATTACCAGAGATGAAAAGCCTAAAGATACCCTTTTTTCTTGCATGTAATGGTTATGAGAAGCATTGTGTTGCGGCATGGTTAGATTCTTGTGAAAGAGTCTACCCCTTTCTTTTCTTCCTTGTAGATCGTGATGGCGGCGCAGCTAATCCATGATCGAGTAGAGATGGAGTGCCTAGAGGGAGCCTGGGAGACCCTCGAAGGCAACACGAGGTGCCGATTTCGGGGCACTATTCGATTTACGGCGACTTTTTTGGTGCATCCAGATGAACCCGTGCGCACGCTTCAGCGCACTGTGGAGTTGATACTACCCACGCCTACACCATATCGTCTAGTGGAGCCAGTCCAAGTGATCGAGGTGACGTCATCCGAGGAAGACCCTGAGGAGGATCCCGAGGAGCTACCTCCTGAGCCTGCTGTGGATGCTCTTGACTTTCTAGAGAGTGATGAGGACCCACTTCCTGAGGTGGATTCTCCTGAGGAAGTCATGTCGGCATCTGAGGCAGACTCTACGGAGGATAGTGGCCCGAGAGAAATGGCGACCAGTGGAGGCTCTTCATCATAGTGGACAGTTCCATGGACTAGTTTTATATGCTTTTTGAGGGTGGGTGTATCTAGGACTGACTGTTAGGTTTACTCTTTGGTTTTGTATGGGTAGACCTGTTGTATAGGAATTTGATGATTGTATACATGTGGCTGAAGCCACCACTATGGACACCTTTGCTCTGGATGACACTGTGTATTTTGTAAAACTCCCATATTTTGGACAACTTTAAATGATGAATGCATTTATGATCAATCTTGTTATTTGAAAAGAAAGCATTAGCAAATTTATTTGTAAAAGATTTTATCGACCTTATTTTATTCTTTTATTTTCACGTGACGACCTAAAGTAATGGTTGGTACATTTTTCCTTTTGAAACAGCAAAATAGTTTAGAGATGATGAGCGGTAAGAAAGAAATGACTCCGAATAGAGTTGTGAATTGGCCATTCAGGACTCTATAGTGAGGATTTTCCTTCTAAACCTAGTTATGGTGAAAAGAGAAAGAAATGAAAAAGAAAAAGAAGAAAAAAAAATTACTATGGTTTTTTTTTATTTAAATCATTACTATCAAACCAGTCATTAATTTAGGGACGCCACAGCAGTTACAGCACGGGCTTCTCCTTCATCCTCATCCTCTTCATTTGCCCCAGTTTTCTCATTCGTCCAAGCAGGATGACTAAATTTGCCTTTTTTTAGACCCACATTGATCCTTTCACTGGCAAAGACCAAATCTGCAAAGCTTTGAAGGTGCGTAGCCCACCATTTCCCATAGTAGAATACTGGTAATGTGTCTACTATCATTGTCATCGTTTTTTTGTCATTGAGGTGCCACTTGAGCTGCCAGGTTCTCCACCTTTGGGCGTATTCTTTGAAAGATCCGTGCCCCCTTTTTTGCACATGTTTTTGTAGTTGCATCCTATCCGAAGCCATTATACCGACCCTGCCTAACGAAGGCAACCATTAGGTCCTCCCAGGAATGGACTCGGGAAGGTTCCAAGTTAGTGTACCAGGTAACAACTACCCCAGTAAGACTTTCTTGGAAGGAATGTATCAACAATTCCTCATCTTTTGCGTATGCCCCCATCTTCTGACAATACATCTTTAGATGGTTCTTTGGGGCAAGTAATCCCCTTGTACTTGTCAAAGTCCAGCACCTTGAACTTGAGAGGGGTGATGATATTGGTTACTAGGAACAACTATTCTAGGTTAGCAAAAGCATAATCTTCACCTCCTTCAATGGCCATGAGCCTTTCCTCTAGATGATCCAGCTTTCCCATTTCTGCCATAGCATGAGGGTTTTTACTTATCGTGGAATGCAAGAGGTGTAGTTGTGGGTGATACTGAGGACCTTCCAAAGTGTTTTCAAGGGGTATACCACCAACTGCTTGCCCTTCAGTGGCCTGTTCGAGGCAAGGCTCGAGGTCGGCTAGATTGTGGTGGGAAATTTCATGTGTCTCCCCCACGGTTTAAGAGACATGTGCATGATTAGTTTGGGGTTTGTTGGCTCTCAATGGGTATAGGAGTGGAGTTATCGACATTCTCACTGGGAGTGTACGCTACATTGGATGGTGTATAGTTGGGAGGCAAGCCATATGGTGGGAAGGCATGCTTGTTTTGACTTTGCGCATAATGGGGGCCGCCCGTACTTCCCAAATCTTTGCCTACCATATCTGAGGTTGGATGATTCATTTGGTTGATGCCGGATGGGGACGTCGGGTTCACCTTAGCAACAACGCTGGTAGCGGCAATTGCAACCGCATCGGCTTCCATTATCTTCTTCACGCTCATCATGGCCTCCATCATTGCGGCCATTTGCTCTTTCATGGCCTCCATGTCGGCCTCCATCTACTCTTGTACCTCCTCCTCTTTACCCATTACTCTAGCTCTAGCACGGGTTCGGTAAGGGCACCGTAAAGCATGTTTTTTTTTATATATAACAATGATTAGGTTCTCTTTTTCTTTTCATGGAAAGAATGCAATGAGCAATGCAACCAATGAAAAACATGGATTTATGTGAATGATGCACAGTTGAAGTATTGCGAATTTTTACACAGGATATGGGGTTGAATCAATTTAGATTTTCAACATGGTCCATGACATCTCCATCAAGGCGAAACTGGAAGTAACAGGGACATTGACAGCCCTAAATGTGTTTGGCAGTAGATGAAGCAACAATGTAACCCGATCCATCTTTTGCCCCAATTTTTGCAAGATGGTTACTTCCATACTTCAACTTGACTCGATGAATCTTTTCGTAAAAGTACGAGCTTGGTTCAACCCCATAACCCAGAGAATGGCAATTTTGATTGCCAATACTTCATCAACAATTCATAGGGATGAAAGACTCGAGAATACGCATGCTATGCATGGAAAATGTAATTATGAGATTGAGATGCCCGAAGAAACATCCTTTCTTAGTTAAACATGCATTAGGTACCATGTTCAATCATTTTGTTTTTAAGTGAAATGAGTTTATGATCCCAACATGGTTGGCTCATGGTACCGAATATATGCAACTAAGAATGCAGCGTGAATTTTCGTGCTTCCCCCTTTTTTTGTTTTTGTTTTGTAGAGGAAAATACAAGGATCATGTATGAGCAAACATGTAGAACAAAAAATATGTTGAACGCATATGCATGATGATGCAATAACTCATGCAAAATGGGAATGTGACAACAGACAAATGCAGGAATGATATGTTTATTATGATGCTGAAGAGATGTTTATGCGGTGCATGATATGAATGCATTTACGGACATGAGGGCCCGGAAAATCATCTCTCCTTATTACGCATTTAGGGGGCGCAGTGCCCCATGTGTGTAGTTAAGAAGACGATATGGATCTTCCAGCTTCCCATGACAAAAGACAAGACCCACATATAACGCATGTGTGACGGTATGATGCAGATGCGCATGCATGAAACGAAAATAAAACAACAAAAAGGGCTAATTCACACATACGAAACTACAGAGATCCAACTTTAACGCTACGTTTTGGGCATGATGGCGCCTCAACGTAGTATTAAAAAGGTTACGCATTACTCTAAAGAAACCAAACATCACTAGCAAAACTATAAACTAGTGCTATTTACCAAAAAATGCATGAGAACGAATGGCATGGAGCGTGTTTGCTCTTTGCCCCTATTCGGGAACCTATAGGACAATATCTAGGGGTCTCTAATAACTACTCCCCAACAATTCATAACTCACACGGCTGTTTTCTAGAGGTATCATCACTCAAGATAATAATATTGTGGCGGTATGTAATACCAGCGACAACACATTATAAAGAGAGAAAGCTCTAGACGAGGTTTCACTATTATCAAGCAAGTTGGAGACCTAGCATGATGATAGATTCACCTCCACTCCTTAAATTCCCATCAACCCGGGTATAGGGCCCCTTTTTTACTCAAACCCGTGGGTGCTTTAGAATGCAGTGTAAAAATGTGGAAAAGACAGTAGTTATTACATTTTACACAATTCAACAAAATGCACACACAAAGTTTCACAATTCCACAATTCCTTAAAATAGGCCTAACTCACAAAAATAGTCCCCAGTGGAGTCGCCAACTGTCGCAACGTGCCCTTCGCGGGCGAGCGAGGGCGAGGCTCACGGGTGTGCTTTCCAAAGGAGGAAAGATGCGCGGAGTCGCCACCAACGTTTATTTGTGGGAAACGTCGGAAAAACCGAAGGAAACCGGTCAAAATGAAAATTCTAAGTTCGGGAGTTGTATTTACGCTTGAGGAAGGTATTAGCACCTCTTACGTTTGTCTCGAAAGACAACAACCTATTTTTTTTAGAATTGTGGAATTGTGTTATCTTAACTTTTATTTCTTTTTATTTTTTGAGGTCGACAAAAGCGGGGCTTTTGCTCCTACGTACCCTCCTTTGGAGAGGAAATCAGACCTACGTAGTTCTTTCTTATGCGTGAATCAAGTGATTCTTTTTACTTGAAAGGTGATCATTTTAAGGTGTTGGACCTTAAAAATGATCCATTTTACTTGGTAAGAAACTGAAATGATAAACTTTCAAAACCCTATTTTTGTGGACGAGCTTGACTAGGTAAGTTGATTTTAGCCTTAGTTTCACTTTAGTTATTAGTCAATTCAATTAAGAATGAGAAGTCCCAAAGAGAAAACGTCCGATTGATCTTTCGCCTTTATTTTACTAAAAGGTATTTTTTGATTATTATAATATTATTTTACCTCTCTTTTTTTGATTTCCAACGTGGTTACGGCACGACCGAACGGTCGGAATTCATTTTAATCGAAATTAACGGATGATACAATTCAAACGATCGGTGGAAATGTATTTTATTTTTAGATTAAGCGAGAAATGACTTAAATAAATGGCTTAAGCACGACAAAAGGGGGTATAAAAAGCAAATGAAAACGAGAATAAAAATGCATGAAACAAAATGTGGACCACCACGGGTACATAGAATGAATTGGAAAGCTCGGTTTGAGGTACTTACCCGTTGAAGACTGAAGAAAACGAAGAACGAACGATGAATCTTGAAGAACGGTCGAGAATCTTCGTGTAATTACTCACGGAAACGTTACGGAAGCGCCTCGGCTTGGATTTTCTTCACGGAAATAATTTTCCTCAGCAATTTCGAGAGAGAGAGAAGTGCCTAAGAGGCTGAACCCTTTTCTTCTTCACTTCTCCCCCTATTTATAGCAAAATAGGGGAGAAGCTTGCCGCCCAGCTCGCCCAGGTGAGCTCAGCTCGCCCAGGCGAGCAAGGTTGCTTCCTCCAGAAGCAACAACCTTCTGGAGGAATCTTCTGGAGGGCCTAAGTGGGCCTGGTTGCTATTTGCACCCCCTTTTTACTAAATGCACCCCCTTCTATTTTTTTTGTAATTCTTTTTCTGTAATGTTACGAAACATTGCGAATTTCATAACGATACTTATTTTCCTTCCGCAAGGTTATGAATCCTTACGGATTATGTATTTACTCTTTTTTAGCTTTCAAAGAAGTTACGGAAACTCAAGGATTGCACAAAAACACCTCTTTTCGATTTCCGCCACATTACGGAATTTCACGGATCGCGCAAGCCTGCTTCCTTTTGATTTCTGACACATCTCGAGACTTCATTTATTGTGCAACAAAGGACGCCAAGTATCTCAAAGCGGCTAACCAAAGGTTGCATGTCATCAAGTAATAATCCTAGGACGAAATTAGGGTATGATACCAGGTAGGTGTTTCAGCCAACATCAGTTGTGGTTTTTTTTGTCGATGTTAAACGAGGCTATTTTTGTCAAAGTTGGCTAGGGTTTTTTGCCCAACATCGACCATCACTATTTTTTGATTGATGTTGGCTTGGATTTTTTTTTTTGTCAATGTCAACTAACAAATAACATCGACCAACATCAACCAAAAAATATTTCCCCAATTGACATCAATAAGAAAAACACTAACTGACGTCAACAAAAAAATTCTAGTCGAGGTCGACCAAAAGAAATACTCATGACCGATGTCGACCAACAAACCCTAGCCGACATCAACAAAAAATAGCCTCAATTGACGTCAATAAAAAAAACCCTAACTGATGCCAAAAAAAGATAGTTTCAACCAATGGCGACAAAAAACCCTAGCCAACATCGACCAAAAAATAGTTGGCTGGTGTTGGCCACAAAACATCACTGACCAACATCGGAAAAAATAAAAATAGTTGATGTCGGCCAAAAAATACCCATGGTCTACGTCAACCAGAAAACCCCTACTTGATGTCGGCCAGAAAATATCATTGATCGAGATTGACCAAAAACCCTTAGCCGAGCTCGACTAAAAATTAACCCTACCTGAGATCGGCCAAAAACATCCTTGACTAGAATCAACTAAAAAATGTATTGATTGACATCAGCCAAAAAATGCCCTGGTCGATAGAAAAATTGCCCCGTTTGAGGTAGGCCGAAAATACTGTAGCGAAGATCGACCGAAAATAGCCTTAACCGAGGTCAATTGAAAATTGATCTAGTCGAAGTCAATCAAAAACTACATCAACCAATGACGATAAAAAACTACCGTAATTAAGTTCAAGAAAAAAGGATTTCTGATTTGAAAACTAGATTTGAAATGGATCCAAAAATTCCAATCCCTATTGATAATGGTTGGTTGAATTTCGAACTTACCTAATAGTTGTGTTGGGTGTTACTAAATTAGAAAACACTCTTTGGGAAGAAAGGGATCCGTGGTGGCAGACATCGGATGCATGCATATAGCTGTTGTTCGGACATGGTAAGTTCAAATCTTCTTCTGTTAAAACAAAAAGAATAACCATCTTATTGTTTATGCAACAATATCTATAGTGTTTTTAGAGTTGTTAACAAAGGACAAAACTATTAAATATATCTTACCCTTTAATTTTTACCTTACAAGTTTATTGAATTATTTTTTCCCTATCCATGTATTTTTTTTATAGTTTGAGTTAAAATTTGGAATATGTTTGAAAACGAACGTCTATTTCTTTTAATTTTAAGGTAAAAAAAATATTTTTTCTAACAATCAAAAAACGTATTTATCTAAACAAAGTAACAAAATCTATATTTAAAAGACTATTAAATACTTTTATAAAAATTAAAATACGTGTTATCTTTAACTTAAAAAAAATAAAAAAATAGAGAAATCTAAGATGATTTTCCTAAAAATTGACTTAGAAAATAAACTTTTTAAGACTATTCTTTGAAAACCCATCTTAGAATGTCGTTTTAAAAAAAATAAAAAAAATTTGAGAATTCTAAGACAGTTTTCTTGGAAATCGTCTTAGAAGGTAGACTTTTTAAGACAGTTTTCTAAAAAATCGGCTTAGAATGTCTTTTTAAAAAAAAAAATAGAGAATTCTAAAATGATTTTTTGAAATTATTGTCTTAAAGAGTTTGGTTTCTAAGACATTTCTCTAAAAAACCGTCTTAGAATGTCTTCTTTTTTAAAAATAAATTTTAAAAAAATTCAGAATTCTAAAACGATATTTCAAAGGAATTTTAAGATAGATTCTAAGACAACATACCTGTACCATCACAAAGGATATTTCTATTCAAAAACTTGTTTTCATTTTACTTATCATTGCAGACAGCCAAACACATAAGTAAGATCCAAAATTTGTACTTCATTATAATCTATTAAACTAACTAGCTCCTACACTTGAGAGCTTCTAGGTAATGCTAGTCTAGCAGCTCTTTTACAGGAACCATAGGTTCACTGCCAAACCAACGGATTTTAGCATAGAAATATCACATCATTTATATAATCATATGGTTAGCTTAAGGAAGTATAAATCACCACCAAATCATCATTTAAAAATTGATTATGGGTAGAAATATACAACAGGATAGTAGTTGTATTACTGTAGTAAAAATAGAGGAATTTTCCAAGCTCATACAATCATAATACGTCATAAGGCTCAATTCACAGCATTTTAACAGGTTAATTTCACAAAAATATGCTTAAACAATGGATTGCAGCAGACTAGCATGAAAAATAATTTGGTTTCCAAATCAAAATTTAAACAAATAAATCATGTTACGAGCAAGCAATCCTGTGCGAGCAAGCAATCCTGTGCAGAGATAAGGGAATTCTCTCAATTCTAACATCCATGACCACTTATATAAGGATATTCTAAGATTGTTTTTATTAAAAGGATTCAGGGGCATTTCTTGAAAGAAGGTTCACTAGTTTAGCTAGGGAATATTATGGAACAAATGCTCATTTGGTACAAGGTAAAATAAAGCTAGGAGTTATGGCTATGATCCTAATGGTCTATTTTCCTTTTTCTGAATTACAATAGCTAGCACAAAGTTTTAGCAATTAAAACTCCTTAGTTGTGTGTAAACTTATTATACATAGAAGTGTGATTTTTCTATACAATAGTAAAGTTTATAATTACAATAATACAATGGGAGCAATGAAGTCGACCCTGAGTTAGTAATACCTAAGTTAGTAATAATGGGGTCAATTTTTCTTATTCATCTCTTATTTGGCATCTCACAAGGTTGAGCCCAACTGTGCAGAAAATCATATGCTTTTAAGCATCAAAGCATCATTATATGCAATCTTTTTTACTTGTCTGATAATTAATAGGAGAGAAACAAATAAAACTAACCAATTCATAGAGATAAAAAAGTTATGTTGTTATGCATGAACTTGCCTGCAATAATGTTACTCATAAAAACTAAAGTCATTGCAATTGAACAAAGATACATGCAGTTAATCAATTTTACAAAAGTCTTCCCCACTATATATAACAATGAAATATGTATTCCTTAGCTGCAAGATACCTCCTATTAGCATTTGTAGCATAACAGGGAATTTTTTTTCCAGAAATTTAAATTGACAGCACTAGTAGCTTGTTCTCTATTCTCAGCATATGATGTCTTAGAAATAAAATGACCTTGGAGAAAAAAGGAAAGAAAGATTTAGCCACATTATGTAGATTCATCCAAGAGAACATGTTAATATCTTCAATATAACAAATTTGTTTTTGAAGTTATCAATGCTGAATGCATAACAAGAAGAGTTAAACTTACTAAAGACTTTAACTGCCGAGAGCCTTTGTTTGGGGTCAGCTCGTAATCTAGCTATAATGTTGTTTCTCTGCCAATTTAGTATCACTCAAATAAATAAATAATAAAAGTGGAGAGACTAACCTTGATACATGACATGTATTTATCACTATCACTAGAATGAATGCTACACTTAGGCAGTTTGTCTCCTGTCTTGGGCTTTTCTGTCACATTAGGCATGTTCTCCAAAGAATCCATCAAATTTCTGGATTTACCTTTAGCAATGCACTTTTCAAGCATCCTGCCAAACATTATTTCATAAACACTTACATTAATTATTAAAAAAGTAAAGGTAGATTTAAAATGAGAACTAAAGAAAGCTTAAAACACATGTATACATACAGCAGGAGATATAAATCAAAATAATGCCAAATAAAAGATACGGTTAAAAGGAAAATAAATACAAAACCAGAGAAAGAAATTTTCCCCTAAATGACTTGGTTCCAATTATAGTTACCAATCAGGTACTAGTTATGTGATCACAACAAAACAAGGACCAAAACTTCAACGTGATGAGTTGCATATATTATTGATTACATTGTAGATCATTGTACACGAGAAATATTCACTAATTATTCCTTAGTGATTTTCTAAAAATCTAGGGTGATCATGTAGGTGACCTTAAGTACAAACTGAGATGCTTTATTCAATATTAAAGAAGAAGTAATATAACCTGTAACAACGACCATGAGCAATAACTCATTAATGGTGATGATATTGAACTAGCTATACAGATGACATTAAACTGTAAAATGTGAAAATTTGAAAAATTATCACCTATTTGGATGGCATTAGTAATCAATTTTGAAGTGCGGAAAATATATTGCCTAGGAAGTTCACTAATTCAAGAAGAAATTTTATTAATCCTGTTTAGCAATCTTGACACATATACAGATATCTTAAATTTCAGTTTCATAACTTTACTAGGAAGATCTTCTACTTTGCTTAAGAGATGGCAAATGGAAGCATTGATAAACCAATATCACTAAAATCATAAAATATTTCAAATTCGGCAAGTTAGTGGTTTGATTTTGATAGATATTGCCGGGTTCAGAGACCCTGCAACTGCAAGTACTAAATATTGCTGATTATAAATTAATTAGCCACCTTTTTTAAAGTTTATCTTCTTTTCTCAATGAGGAAATTTGGTTGTCGCTACTACATGCTTTCTCCTCTGCATCTCAAGAAGCATGAATCAGATGTCCCCGTAACATTCCCATGTGCAGATGAGATATTTATGCTCAAAATCAGCAAAACATAAAATTAAGTTATGATAATCACCAAATTTTTAATAAGAAATGTGTTTAAATTATGTTGAATTATGTAACATCTCATTTTTCGTAGACTAATTTGAAATGAGTTGTTGTAAATAAATAGAGTTTTATAATAAGGTTTTTGTAATTAAATAAATAAAGAGAAATAAGTGTATTAAAATAATTGTTTGAGAGAAAATGAAAAGGTATTTTATTTATGCATTTGATAACAAATAAAATACAGTTTGTTTTTATAAAATAATAAAAATAAAGTAAATAATAAGTTGTAAGTATTCTAGATATAAGTAGAGACGTGTTAGGTCATTTTTCAGACTGACGATGTCTTCTCTTCCCTTCATTTTCGTTTTTCTCTCTTCTCTTGCCAAAACCCTTTCTTTTTTCCGCAGTCCACCAAACCTATCTCAGAAAAACTACGATTTTGGACTCATTCACCGTTGGATCATCGTGACATTTGAGCACCATGTTCTCAACCCTATTCCTAGCATATTCACCGTTGGGAATTGCAAAAACATGTCAGAGATAAGATAAATACCCTTCGCACTGTAGCTTTCTCTTTTCCCGCAAAAACCCAAAATGGTCTCTGTAAAACTATGATCCCGGTTTCTTTAACCGTTGAATTTTCATGAAATTTTGATATGTGGTTAGCAATTTAATTCCGCACATTTGCACCGTTGGGATTTGCGAGATCATATTCATGGAGAGAGAAAAAGGAATCTCACGAAGACAGTAAAAATGGAGGCTTCAATCCCTTCTCCGTCTCTCTGACGTTTGAGAACTTTATCGGAGCAGTCGGAGGAAAAACTAGAGGAATCTTAGGGAACCGCTAGAGATGCCGCTATCGTTGTCGGAAGACATGTGAGTCTGCTTAGAGGTAAGGGATGAGTTATTCACAATTGGGGGTTAGAGAGAACATGTGTAGGGATCCTTTGAGGATTAAATTGGGATTTTATTTTGGGATGTTTATTAAATTGCAATTTTTCCTTTATGATTATAAATAAAATATTAATGTTCTGATGATAATTGCTTGATAAATTATGCTCTTGATATTTGTATATTTTGACCTATGATTTTGATATAATTGTGTAATATTATTGGAGGGGTTTTAGTCCCTAGGTTGTGATAGTCTTTTATATAAATTGTTATGGTTAGGGTATGAAATGATGATTCAAATTGTGAGTATGTGGTGAATTGAATATGTGATGAATGATGGAATACATGTATATTGAGATGTGTATTGTATTGCGAGCTATGAATTGTGCAATCACACAACTGTAAGACCCTTTAAGGGCGACGAGTATTGTGATGGGATCCATTGTGGGAACCCGACGAGTTAAAATGATTTTGAAAATAATTGAGTAGTTGTGTGTATTGCATAGTTCATAGGTAAAGTGAATATGATTCATGAGGTGTGATAAAATGCTATTTTGAGATCGAGTGTATGTGATAAATTGAGTATGCACGTGATTGAGATGTTGTGTGCATTGAGTTGTAAACTGTGGATTGTACAATCACACGACTATAAGACCCTTTAAGGGCGACGAGTTAATGCTAAGTCTGGTTAAGGGCGACGAGTTAATGCTAAGACCCTTAAAGGGTGACAAGTTAAAAATATTTGAGAATAATTGAGGAGTCGTGTGTTTTGTACAGTTCATAGATAGAGTTTGTGTGCTAAAATGTTTTTCTGGGTTGGACCTGAATCAGGAGGGAGAGGCCTTGACGGACTCTTCGGAGTGTAGGCCTTGGGGGTCACCCGATTTGAGTGCTCCTTTAAGCCTGTGCCGATCCCACATGGTAGGAGCATTCTCGCAAAACACTGTGACTCTGACTGGTCTCCCTATGATATTACCTAGTGAGAGTGACTTGACTTGCTAGTGTGTGATTTGTCTTCTCATGTACCACATGGCATATAAGATTGAGTCTTAGTGTATCTGTTGCATAACGCTTGTGTATTATTCTATATTGATTGATTTGATGATATTGTGTTTTGACTATTGAGTACGCGAATGTTGTGGAATTGAATGAGACGTGTGGTGAAATAACGTGAGTTATACTAAGTAAATTGTATTTGACTACTATATGTTGTCTTGTTTCTCTCTAGTAGTTAGGAATGTGAGGGGTAGAGGGTGTCACAAATTAAGTTATGGATAAATGTATAGTTATCCTTAAATTCTACTGATTTAATTATGGACCTATAGTTTTTTAAATTATGGATAAGGAATGTGTTTGATTATAGTTTTTAAAGATTTTATTTGGATTGAGAAATCATATTAATATTTTTTTTAACATTTTCTTATTATTAACTGAATTTATTATAAAAATAAATTTGTGGGTCTCATTTATTATTTAAAAATGAAAAAACAATAATATTTATTTAGAATAATTAATATATTGAAAATGATTATGAAAATTTTTATAATATATCAAAATATCAAACTATTTGAAATAATTTGTTATGGTAATTAATTATGTATCACAATTTGTTAATTTTTGTATTATTGATGTAAGTCATTAAGTCGCAAATGTATTAATACAATTATAGGTCATACAACTTTGTTTCTATAAGTCTAAAGATTTTATGAATATTGTGGTACAAGACTAATATTTTGTTTATAAAAAATAGTTGTGATCATTATTTTTTTAATAGATATTTGAAGTAATAAAAATTAGTTTAGCTTTTGTACCATGTTAAAAAAATTAGGAAAAAAAAATAGTGTAAGTTAGTTTTAATGTTGTATTTAAACGTATGAAATGAGACCAAAAATATATTAACAAGAAATCAATTTCAAAAATTATGTTTTTTAAAAAATAATTAAATAATAGACTCACAATCAATGGTTAAAATATAGAGAGGGGAATGTACAAGTCAATGATGGAGGTGTATATAACAATTTCCTTTCCTTCTAAATACAATAAACAATTAATAAAAGTCCCAAAGCCAGATAGACCCATAAACGTAAGTTCTAAAAATATCTAAACTTGACAATAAATGTTGAGAAAGGTCTCAGTATCAGAAACCTTTCTCCTACCCAACAACTCCCAACCTTTTCCCTGCCCATTGATTTACATTTGAGTTAAAATGGGTCACTGTTCATTTCCGACAAGTGCACCGGATCATACAAGTAGTATAAAACGGTAAGAACCGAGTATCAAACTCTCAGGAAACTTGTGTTACTTGGTAATCTATTTCTGTGAATAGGTGTCTGGTGTGAAAATCTAAGTGTGAATATGAATAGGTATGTAAACTATCTACGCAAAAGGAAAATCACGCGAGAGAAATGATGTGTAAAAACAAGTAGAAAATGCATTGGTCTTCCTAATAGGTGCCTGATGCTAAAAGGATATTTTCTATCTAACAATGCTCATGTGTTCCTATGGTGTCTCCTGAGATGCTAAACCCCGATTCCTCATGATAGTTTAGCCTAATCCTGATCAAGCATTGTCCTCAGATTTCTCTTGTTGGACTAAACTCAACCAGGACCGCATTAAGACAAACATACTACAACTAAATTATCGCACCCCGATTCCTCGTGATAGTACGACAACTTAGCCCTGTCCTATCAAGGTCATCAAAATCAGACCATTTTTCACTGTTGAATGACCCTAATAAAGCATGCATCTACGTGATCAAGGTAAAGGCATACTAGAATGAAAAGCTGATAGTACAGATAACACATAAAACATCATTGAATAGATAGAAAAATATTTACATCAAGTACCTACAGGGAAGATCCAACAGAGGATTTTAGATTTCCATAACCAAGAAGCCTCCTTTACAACAAAGAGAAGAACAAGATGAAAGATTGCAAAAATACAAGTGATGAGGATGTCTCCTTCACCTCTAGGATCTCACAACCACTCACAAACTCGTCTCATGATCTCAGAACAACTTCCTCTTCAAGCTCTGGTCTCTACAGATCTTCACACAGCAAAATCTCTCAAAACTCTCTGGAACTTGGACCTTTCTCTCTCTAGAATCACTAGACATGGAAAGCTTCAGCTCTCAGCCCAAACTCCCTTCACAAAATCTGATTTCAGGCTTAAATAGGTGGCCTTGTTCGTGCTCATGCGCTTAGCGCACTTCAGGACCGTTATTAGTGAATTTCGGCTTAGCACCTGGTTTTCTCGCTTAGCGGATGGACTAAAGCGGTGCGCTTAGTGAGATGAAGCGGTGCGCTCACCAAACCTATATAGCTCATCTTCTTCCAGATTCTTCCTCGCGCTTAGCCAATGAGTGTTACGCTTAGCAGAAGCTCGCTAAGCCAGCGGATTGGCTTAGCAAGAAGGTGAAAAATAGCACTTCAAAACTTGCCTAATTAACCTGAAATTGAGATAAAATGATTATTAAACATGCAAAATAGAATTACGAAGTATTTATTACCTATCTTTAACTAAAAGAACTTATAACACTACAAAATAACCATAAGTTGGAGGAGTTTGATACAATTTACACAAGTTTTATACACAAAAGTTAGTCCTATGCACCGACTAACAACTCCCCCAAATTTACAGTTTTGCTTGTCCTCAAGCAAATAAAGAACAGTTCACTGGTCCCCTAGTGACAATAGCATGCAGTGATTATGTATAAAGGTGTATGCATCAAAATTTACTGATTGAATGATAAGAGAATGAAGTAAAATGCCCTCATCACTTGTCTTTCACAAGGCATGGAGTTATCTAAAGAGAAGAATAAAATGTAACCTAAACAATTAGATGGAGTTAATCATAAGACAAATATTAAGGAAAGTAGCATAAACCACAGTCTCACGGCTACTGTTTCTCTCAAGCACAAGTGTTTAAGCTATTCATTAATAACAACTAGCAAGAGATCCAATCTTTGCACTTCATCTCATGCCATAAAGTCAAAAATGTATAAACAGAATCAGAAGGACTTTCCCAGGCTTGTAGTGAGGCTTGGCTACAAAAATTCATTGGTTTTTCTAGGATTCAAAGGCTTAGATTCTAAGAGAGCACAAATTCTAGATTTATCCAAGTGATCTTTTTCATGCGCTTAGCTTGCTCACTAGCTTTTCACTTTTATTTGCTTTTGACCTTGTTACATCAACACACTTTTCCTAGATTTATCCAACTTATGTGTTGTGTGCGCCGATGCTTTATCTCTTTCTTTGCATCCCAATTAGTTCCACTCCCCCAAATTTGGGGTAAATTTTCCTTGAACCATATGCTCTCCTAGAATCTAAACAAGGTATTAGGAGATAATTATTTTAGTTCAGGGTCCAAATTTTTGACAATATCATTCAGCTCAAAAAGGGTGCAAAGGATACAATTATAATTCAAGGTAAGCTTTTTGGTCAAAAGGCTTGTGTATGTACAATCATGGCCTTCATCATGTCCTCATTTATACATTTCATTCTAAAATTCAGAGATTGATGCAAAGATTATTACTCATAGCTAGTCGTTCACTCATAGTGTAAGATCACACTCTCACGGGGTTTGGTTCAAGCTTTTCTTTCTCAATCAATCTGTCTACTGACTAACAATTCTAAATGCAAGTTCACATTCTTGTTCTTTCTTTGTCTAAAATACACACTTGTTCAAACTAATGAAAAGGAACACAAACTCCATCACAATCATGCATTCAATTCAAAATAAAAGCATACAACCATTTTCGCAAATCAATAAACGTGCTTCACTGCCATATCATTAAAAACCAAGTTAAATTGTTCAAAATGCTTCAGAATAAGCAAACCAACTATCCATAAATAAAACTAGCAGTGTATATAAACATAAAGGAAATACTGTACTAAAACTATAATAATAATAATAATAATAATAATAATAATAATAATCCAAAAAGGAAATCAGCGTCCAAACTGGAGAACCAGTCAGCAGTTCATCCAATCAGAAAAGTCAGAACCATCATCTATGTTGCAAGATGGTGAATCAGGAAGGGCAACATCTTCATCAGATGATTCATCGAGGATGATTATCAGAGGTAGAGATGGAGCTGGCGGAGGAGATAATATTTCAAGCTCAGGAGAAGTAGGTGGATCCACTACTGGAGGTTGTGGTTCAGCTGGTATCGGCTCAGTCCTTGCTAGTACGGGCTCAGGAGGAACAACCTCATGGGATTTCTCCAATGGAAGCTAAGCTTTAGGTCAGGCCACTTTTTCAAGAAAATGCTCCATAGATATGATTGGCCTATTGTGAGCCAACTCCTGCTGGTTATACATGATTATCAACTGCCCCCTAAATAAACTTTGCAACATAGGGATTACAGTATGTGAGTGTTGGACATCTGGTTCCATGGCTGCTGTTGGAGGAGCTGGGTTCGATGATGAAGGAATGTCATCGGTTCTTGCCCTTTTTCTTGATGCCATCTACAAGAAAGGGATCCAAACAACTACAAAAATCAAGTTGGAAGAAAGATAACGACCGCTTAGCGCAAGGATGTGCGCTTAGCTCCTCATAAGTTGCACTTAGTGGCAATAAACAGAATAAAAATTTCACTACATATGGGAGCTTAGTGAACAGGGTCGTTCAGATCAGAAAATGCCGTAACGAATTGCGCTTAGCCTATGGAAGCTCGGCTTAGCATGTGGTTATCAACACAAATATTGACTAAGTTATCTAGGCTTAGCGAATCAGCCTCGCTTAGCCACAAGTATTGTATCAAGAGGATGAATATTCATCCTCAAAAGATAAACTCGCTTAGCGCGATAAGGCACTCAACGAGTTTTTCCAAAAAATACAAATATTCAATGAATATTGATGAACTCACTTAGCACAGCAGCCGCGCTGAACGAGTTCATCGTGTTTTCCAGAAAAAACACAGAAAACACAATGCATTTTCTTCCAATATTGAGGCCTCTAATAGGCATATCACACATGCAAAGTTCTCAACATATTTTACACAAGACAACCTACACAGAGCCCTAAACTCTAACTACTAAAAATATTAATATCCTATAATTCTTAAAGCTAGATTAAGGTTGTCTAACCTAAAGTTTAGCAAAATAGCAGAAAAAAGGTAGTAGGGAACTTACTTGTATTGTTGAAGCTTTGGTTTGACTGAGATAATGCAGTAAGAAAATGCTTGGGCGTGCAGATGTAAGATTGAAAGATTTTGAATGAGAGAGAGAAAAGGGAATGTTTATGCGAAAATGCTTGGGCACGTGTGAGTGTACTGATGTTACACTTCACTAAGCTATTTTCAACTTTATCGCTTAGCAAAATGTTGCGCTAAGTGAATTCGAGAGACGTTTGGTTTCTCAAGGCAAGTCGCTTAGCGAAACCTTGCGCTAAGCTATATATTTTTTTTTTTTATTTTTTTTTATTTTTTTCTCTCTTTCAAATTTAGATTTTGGCTTAGCACGTGTGTCGGACCGCCCAGCGAGATCTGCAGATCAGAAAACTTGCAACTCTCGCTAAGCCGGGATCTAGGCCCGCTTAGCTAAAATCATGCATTTTGGGTGCAGAGGAGTGGAGTTGAGCGGACAATAGTATTGCTCAGCGCTAAGACTACCGCAAGCATTTGAGCTTAGCTGCCATAAATGGTGCTTAGCTCAATCAAATTGAGTTTAGGCAGCAAGAAGGTCAGCTTAGCCACCATGATTGGCGCTCAGCTCCATGAACCTCAGTTCTGGCCGTAAGGAATTTAGCTTGGCGACAATGTGTTGCGCTTACCGCTTACATTGCCACAAGGACTTCAGCTTAGCTGCCGTGACTCGCGCTTAGCTTCATGAACCCCAGTTTTGGCCGCAAATAAATGAGATTGGGGGCAACGACTCGCGCTTAGCCAAAGTGTATGATGGGCTTAGCAATTAGGCTGTAGCTTATCTGAATTCAAATCGAAATGAAGTTGGCTTAGCTCAGCCTTGGCCAGCATAGCGAACCAAATCAGCCTCAGATGCAAGGGTTGGGCGCTAAGTGATTGAAACTTGCGGCTCAGCGCATGAACAAAGATGCGCTTAGCGTGAGACTTGCGCTTAGCAAAAGGACTGTTTTTTTCAGAAAATGTTTTCTAAGTTGTTTTTCAGTCCTTTTTCCAAGAAATTGAAACCCTTATATCTACATTCAAAGATAGGCTGATAAACTCCAAAGTACAGATTAAAAAGCAAGTTCCACATGATATATGCATGAAAAAAAAAGATAGCAAAAATTAAAACTGGGTTGCCTCCCAGGAAGCGCTTCTTTAACGTCATTAGCTTGACGCATTTACCTCACTGGGTGATCTTCTGTTTTGGTTCTTACCTTCAGAACCTCTTGACCTCCTTCCATTACCTGTAAGCAAACATTTTGGTCTAGAGCAAGCTTGTCTTCAAAAATAAATCAAAATCAATTTTCTGATCTTCAAAACCCAACTTTAGCTTCCTCCTACCCATATCAACTATGCAGCTTGCAGTCAACATGAATGGCCTTCCCAATATTATAGGAATGTCAGTATCTTCGCAGATATCCATTACCACAAAATCTGCTGGGAAGATAAAATGTTTCACTCTGACCAACACATCTTCAATTACTCCATATGGCCTGGTAATGGAGCGGTCAACTAGCTGTAAAGTCATTCTAGTGGGCATTATCTCCAACTCTCCCAATCTTCTGCACATGGAGAGTGACATTAGATTAATGTTGGCTCCCAGGTCAATAAGTGCTTTTTCCATAGTGACTTCTCCAATTGAACAAGGAATAGTTACACTCCCAGAATCTTTATGCTTGGGTGGAAGGATCTTTTGAATCACTACACTACAATTTCCTTCCACTATGATGTTTTCCTGGTGAATATACTTATGTTTCCTTGTTAACATATCCTTCAAGAATTTGGAGTAGAGTGGCATTTGCTGAAAAGCTTCTCCAAAGGGCATGGTTATTTCCAATTTCCTAAAAATATCTAAAAATCTCTCCAGATGACGATCTTTTTCCTTCTTGGAAGGTACCACAGGATATGGTACTTTCACACCTTCATCCACAGCTTTTTCACTTCTACTCTTCTTTGCATTCTTGTTTTTTTTTCTTCTTTTTCTTCTTTTTCATTTTTTTCATTTTCTATTTCTTTTTCTACTTCTTTTTCTTTTTCTTGGTCCTTCAATTCTTTATTCTTAACCATTATTTGTTCCTCATTTTCTTGATTGCTTTCACCTCTCACCTCATTTTTCTTAACTTCAGTACCTTTCTTTTTCAACTGCTTTCTCCTTGTGCACAACACTATCCTCATCCTCATCCTCCACAAAACTTTTACTCCTTGTCATCACAACTTTGCATTCCTTCTTGGGATTTTGTTCTATATTTGCCACAAAACTGTTGGATGACTTGTCTGCTATCTGCTTGGCCAATTGTCCCACCTGGACCTCAAGGTTCTTCAGTGCTAACTCAGTGCTTTTATGATTTGACATTGTTACCTACATAAACTGAGTCAAGGTCTCCTCTAGCTTAGTAGTCCTCTGGAATATGTTAGGCCCTTATTGGATTGGCCTGTTTCAAGGCCCACGTTGGTCTTTGTTGAACTGGTTGCTACGATATGTCATCCACTATCCTTGTTGATTATAGGGACCCTGTTGGAAGCCTGAAAATCCTCCTTGAGTATACCCTTGTTGTTGTTGATTTACCATATAATGAATTTCTTGAGTGTTTTCTTCAGTGGGAATACATTGGCCTGTTTCATGAGCCTCACCACAAATGGTACAATCTGTAACCTGCAAAACAGAAGAGTGCATAGGTTGACCAATAGACAACTTAGTTGGCAGCTTACCGAGTGTTTCTGTTAAAATCTCAAGTTGCTTAGAAAGCAACTTGTTCTGAGCCAATAACGCATCATGTGATGATAGCTCTAACAAGCTTTTCTTCGTGGGTTGATGGGTTCTGTCTCATAGAATGGCATGATCACTGGCTAACATGTTCTCAATTAGCTCAGTTGCTTCTTCTAGGGTCTTCAGTTTTATCTTTCCCCCTACAAAAGCATCTAGAAGTTGCTTGGTTTGTGGTCTCATCCCATCTATTAACATATTCAATTGAATTGGCTCGGAAAACCCATGGGTGGGAATTCTTCTCAATAAACCTCTGAACCTCTCTAATGCTTCACTCAGAGATTCATCAGGAAATTGATGAAATGAAGAGATTTCAGTTTTCCCTTCCGCAGTCTTAGACTCTGGGAAGTATTTCTTTAGGAACTTTTCAAAAACTTCTTCCCAGGTTTTCAAACTATTACCTTTAAATGAGTGAAGCCACTTTTTGGCCTCTCCTGCCAATGAGAATGAGAATAGGCTGAGTCTAATAGCTTCATTTGGCACACCGGCAATCTTAACAGTGTTGCATATTTCAATGAACGTTGCCAAATGCGCATAGGGGTCTTCATTAGGTAATCCTTGGAATACATTCCCCTGTATTAAATGAATTAAAGAATGCGGGTAGTTGATGTGGTGAGCTTGCACTTCAGGACGTGCAATGCTAGTAAAGAATTGCGGTACTGAGTGATGTAAGCTCCATTGGAGCTTGTAGGCCTAGGATCTTCTTCATCAATGGATTCCTTTGCTTCTTGGAAGATAAATGGCAGTGGAATGGAGAAGGAAGAGAGAGAGGAGATGCCACTTCAAGGAGAAGATGAGTCAAGAAGAAGCTCACCACCATAGGAGGCCATGGCTAAGAGCTTGGAGGAAGAAGGAGTTGAATGAAGGGAGAGGGAGAGAAGAGCACGAAATTTGGTGCTCTAAAAGAGCTCTGAAATCTGAAGTTAATATTCAAATGATCAAAGTTGAAAAAAATGCACACACATGACCTCTATTTATAGCCTAAGTGTCACACAAAATTGGAGGGAAATTTGAATTTCAATTCAAATTTCACTTGAATTTGAAATTGAATTTGTGGAGCCAATCTTTGGAGCCAAAATTTCACTAATTATGATTAGTGAATTTTAGTTATGGTTCAGCCCACTAATCCAAGATCAATTCCAAGATTCTCCACTAAGTGTGCTTAGGTGTCATGAGACATGTAAAGCATGAAGGACATGCACAAAGTGTGACTATATGATGTGGCAATGGGGTGCAGTAAGCAAATGCTCACCTCCCCCTCTAAAATTTAATTGGATTGGGCTTCTACCAATTCAATTAAATTTATTTCCAACCACACACATCAAATATTCACTTAGTGCATGTGAAATTACAAAACTACCCCTAATACAAAAACTAGTCTAAGTGCTCTAAAATACAAGTGCTGAAAAATCCTATATTTCTAGGGTACCCTACCTACAATATAGAGCCCTAAATAAAATGATCAAATATAATGACATCCTAGTCTAATATGTACAAAGAGAATTGGACCCAAACTTGGCCCATGGGCTTAGAAATCTACCCTGAGGTTCATGAGAACCCTAGGGCCTTCTTCAGCAGCTCTAGCCCAATCCTCTTGGAGCCTCTTGCTCATGACTCTAGTGACTGGTCCTTTCCTAGGGTGGATTGCATCACTGAGCTGCTTGAATAATCCTCAAGGGTGATCTTTTGGTGCTGCTCGAATGTTCCATGCTAGCTGTTTCAGGCAATTGAGTAGCGGATTCCCTTGATGATGGTAAATCAGGTGATAATGAATCAGAAAAATGAGTTTCTTCCTCAAGAATGGATGCAACTGTTCTGTCTTGCAGAAGTGTCATACCTTAATTTCGTCCGGGGACCATTGTTTGTCGGCATGCGACCTTCGTTTGACCACCTCAAAATGTTTAACACCCATCATTGTGGAATCCGTAAAGTTCTGAGATGTTTAAGGAAAAAACCAGTCAAAAACACGACAACGGGAGTGTATTTAGCAAAGTGGGGTGTGTGTAAATAAACTGTTACACTCTAATTTCATCTGAGGACCATTGTTGATCACTTCGGAAGGCTTAACACTCATCGAGGTGGAATCCCAAAAGATTCCTTAACACGTCCTCACCTTCAGAGGGCTACATGTCCTCGCCTTCAGAGGGCTACACGCCCTCGCCTTCAGAGGGCTGCATGCCCTCGTCTCCAGAGGGCTACATGACCTCCCCTTTAGAAGGCTACACGTCCTTGCCTTTAGAGGGCTACATGCCCTCGCCTTCAGAGGACTGCACGTCCTCACCTTCAGAGGACCACACGTCCTCGCCTTCAGAGGGCTACATGCCCTCGCTTTCAGAGGACTACATGTCATCCCCTTCAAAGGACTACACGTGGGCTACATGCTCTTGCCTTCAGAGGACTACACATCGTCGCCATTAGAGGGCTACACGTCCTCACTTTCAAAAGACAACACATCCTCTCCTTCAGAGGATTAAACATTCTAGCCTTCAGAGGGCTGCATGCCCTCACCTTCAGAGGGCTACACACCCTCGCCTTCAGCGAGCTACACACCTCGCCTTCAGAGGACTACATGTCCTCACCTTTAGAGGGCTACGCGCCCTCGCTTTCAGAGGACTACATGTCCTCGCCTTCAGAGGGCTGCACGCCCTTGCCATCAGAGGGATCCACGCCCTCGCCTTTAGAGGACTACACGTCCTCACCTTCAGAGGAATACACACCCTCGCCTTCGGAGGACTACACGTCCTCGCCTTCAGAAGACTACACGTCTTCACCATCAGAGGACTACACGTCGTCGCCTTCAAAGGGCTACATGCCCTCGCTTTTAGAGGACTACACGTCCTCGCCTTCAGAGGGCTACATGCCCTCACTTTTAGAGGACTACACGTCCTCCCCTTCAAAGGACTACACGTGGGCTACATGCCCTTGCCTTCAGAGGACAACACATCGTCGCCTTTAGAGGGCTACACGCCCACACCTTCAAAGGACAACACATCCTCGCCTTCAGAGGACTACACATCCTAGCCTTCAGAGGGCTGCACGCCCTCACCTTCAGAGGGCTACATGCCCTCGCCTTCGGAGGACTACACGTCATCGCCTTCAAAGGACTACACGTCTTCACCTTCAGAGGACTACACGTCCTCGCCTTCAGAGGGCTACATGCGCTCGCTTTCAGAGGACTACACGTCCTCCCCTTCAGAGGGCTACATGCGCTCGATTTCAGAGGACTACAAGTCCTTGCCTTCAGAGGACTGCGCACCCTCGACATCAGAGGACTACACGTCCTCGCCTTCAGAGGGCTGCACGTCGTTGCCTTCAGAGGGATACACGCCCTCGCCTTCAGAGGACTACACGTCCTCACCTTCAGAGGGCTCCACGCCCTCGCCTTCGGAGGACTACACGTCCTCGCCTTCAGAGGACTACACGTCCTCACCTTCAGAGGACTGCACGTCCTCGCCTTCAGAGGGCTACAAGCGCTCGCTTTCAGAGGACTACAAGTCCTCCCCTTCAGAGGACTACACGTCCTCACCTTCAGAGGACTACACGTGGGCTACATGCCCATGCCTTCAGAGGACTACACATCATCGCCTTCAGAGGTCTACACATCCTTGCCTTCAAAGGACAACACATCCTCGCCTTCAGAGGTCTACACATCCTAACTTTCAAAGGGCTGCACGCCCTCACCTTGAGAGGGCTACATGCCCTCGCCTTCACTGGGCTACACGCCCTCGTCTTCAGAGGACTAAACGTCCTTACCTTTAAAGTGCTATGCGCCTTCATCTCCAAAGGACTACACGTCCTCGCCTTCAGAGGGCTGCACGCCCTCGCCTTCAGAGGGCTGCTTGCCCTTTCCTTCAGAGGGATACATGCCCTTGCCTTTAGAGGACTACACGTCTTGACCTTCCGAGGGCTACACGCCCTCGCCTTTGGAGGACTACACGTCCTCATCTTCAGAAGACTACACATCCTCGCCTTTAGAGGACTACACGTCCTCACCTTCATAGGGCTGCACGCCCTCACCTCTAGAGGGCTACACGTCCTCCCCTTCAGAGGACTACACGTCCTCGCCTTTAGAGGGCTGCACGCCCTCGCCTTCAGAGGGCTACATGCCCTCGCTTTCAGAGGACTACACGTCCTCACATTTTGGGTACTAGTACCCTCGCCTTTAGAGGACTACATGTCCTCGCCTTCAGAAGGTTACACGTTCTCACCTTGGATACTTGTACCCTCAACTTCAGAGGGCTACACATCCTCTCCTTCAGAGGACTACACGTCCTCGCCTTTAGAGGGCTGCAGACCCTCACCTTAGAGGACTACACGCCCCCGCCTTCAGAGGGCTACGCGTCTTCACCTTCAGTGGGCTACACGCCCTCGCCTTCAGATGACTACATTCCTCGCCTTCAGAGGGCTACATGTCCTCGCCTTCAGAGGACTACACATCCTCGCCTTCAGAGAGCTGCATGTCCTCGCTTTCAGAGAGCTCCATATTTGCACCTTTAGAGAACTCGAGGTCCTCTACCCTTAATGCTTAACTGAGACTTGCACTCTCGTGTGAGGGGCCAGTAGTTTCCTTTTATCAGTTCCTGGGCCACCCCCGTGATCTCAAAGGAGGGCCAACTGTGCAATGCACAACCAGAGGATGGGGTAGGTCTCCAGCTTTGATGAGGAGACTATCGCACAACTACTATGCATATCAAGGCAAGATTTCACCCAGCCACTGCATGGAGACGAGTGTGGATCATGCGCACCAACATATGGATGACGTTGCTACTTAGCAACCTTCTTCCCAGCAACCACCACTCTGATCTCCCCTTGCCGAAGTGTCAGCTGGTTTATGCCATCATGACATAGGTAAGTATGCACGTGGCTCAACAGGTTTCTGATGCCATCTACTATTTGCAGGGATCGTGCCCGTAAGACACCCAGTGGACCCGAAGAAGTTCAACAGGGTCTTGGGGTTCTAGCTCTAATTATGGGCCTCTGTCAGTTCTACGGAGTGCCCGTCGCCCCCAACAAGGTCATCAGGTCCCCTATTAACCGGGCTTTCATCAAGAAGTATTACGCCCCCAGGCAGGCGCAGGGCGAGGCACCACGGAAGCCTAGGGACGGCCAGCAGCTGGCGGCAGATGCACCACCACCACCTCCAGAATCCACCTCAGCTCATCTACAAAGGCTGGAACATTGCCTATGACACGTGGCCGACCATCGGGCGACCAACCACCCAGGCAGGTATGAGCAAGTACTAGGCCCATCACCAATAAGTCATCATGCGTCCCACTCAAGACGTTAAAGAAGCGCTACTAGGAGGCAACCTAGAATAGGCGACGAAGAAGCTCCCAGCAAAGCGGTCCAGGAAGGGCACCATTAAAGAGGATTCCAGTGTGGCCCCACAAGCTGACACAGGCTTTGACAAACACCGATTCTAGAGCATGGAACATCAATAGCATTTCGAGGCCATCAAAGGATGGTCATTCCTCAGACAGAGAAAGTGGCAGTTGAGGGATGATGAATTTCCGCACTTCTTTGGAGGAGGCGGAGCCATACAATCGGGATCGCCAAACTTGTGATTTATCCTTCATTAATGCTTTCAGTTCTTCTATTATTTTGTTATTTCCCTTGTGATCTGACATTATCTGCTTTTAATTATTATGTCCATTGTGATTAAACTGAACATGCAGTTATCTGTCGCATTGCGAGTAATTTATCACTTTGGGCATATGGTCATACTTACTTTACGACGATTTGTCTGAAACACAAAAAAAATGCGTAGGTCTTGTGAACTTTTGTTCGCACGCCTTTTTCAAAAAGATGTGATCTTGGGCATCAGCCGTGCCCAGGTTTCAAGCTGTTTTTAATCTTTTGAAAAAAAAATAACAACAAAAACAAACAAAAACAAAAAATATATCTTTCGGCTAAAAAGCCAGCACGCTTTTGAAAAGAAATAACTTCCGGCTTTTCTTTGAAAAAGATTCACCGATCAAAACAAAGGGTTTTGTCTAAAAAATATGTATACACCTGAAGGGTGAATGTTGTGAAAATTTTCCCGAACACCCAAAATGGACTCAGATGAATGCATGATTTGATAAAGGAGCATATTTTGGAAACACTGAGTTGACTTAAATAGGAAAAATGATGAATCCTGAGCCCTAGTGTCGCGTGACCACCAAAACTTGATGCTTGAGTGTCCACATAGGTGAATGTGTGACCAGTTTTGCATAAAATTTCTGAATCATCATTGTTGCGCGCGTGTCATGGAAATAATGTGGGACATCCCTTTACCCCTGGACTGCTGACCAAACCAACACCCTGACATATATCATGTCCAGTCATTCTACAAGCTTTGAGCCAAAATCCCAACTCACCATGAACCTTGACCCGAGATGAGAATTTTCGTCCTCGCCCTTGGAAGAAAACAAAAGAAACAAAAAAAGATCGGAAGAAAACAAAAAAAGAGCGAGAGAGGAAAACCCCCGATCAAGATCAGAAGAAAATGAAAGAATTATACAGAAGGGTCTTTAGACCAAACAAATATCCAAAATAGTCACAACCAAATAAGGAAAATAAAGGAAACCATGACTTGAAGTGGTCCTTTCCCTTTGATTGCCAACCAAAATCCTGGGTGCTGGCAACTTTCTCACCTCACACTAAACAAAAATAGAAAGGGAAAAGGCCAAAACATTCAGAGCCAAATTTCTCACCAAAACACCATTCCCGAAAAAGTCCTATTGATCCATGATCGCACATGTAATCTTTGGTTTGATAGGAAATGATTTGCAAAATCAAATCATGACATATCTATAGTTCGAAATTAGGATAAAACACTTACTTGTGTGAGATTGATACACTTCAAGTGATTTTCTTCTATTTTGTTGGACCCTGTGTTTCCTCTAAATGGTCGTTGAGAAATGAAACGCTAACATCCAAAATCTCATTTGTGGTTATGAGAAAATTTCATCAGCAAAAATTCAAGAACTACGTAGGTCTGAGTTCCTCATCAGAAATAGAGAATACGTAGGAGCAAAAGCCTCGCTTTTGTCAACCACCCCACCTTTTGCTATCATGACTTGTGGGTCCGGTGGCTAGCGGAGACGCATTATATGGTAACCCGCACACACTCGTTTGCTATCCGTCAGACTCAAAAGTCCGGTAGCATGCAGTGACTAACATCATCATGTGCACCTTTGTCATCCAGAGACGGCAAGTCCGATGACATGCAGAGATACCTTATGGTTATCTGCACCTTTTATCAGCTAGAGGCAAGCGAGCCCGTTGACACGTAGAGACTAACATCGTCATCTGCACCTTTCCCGGAGATGTCAACGTCTTCCGGTCGAGACTTTGAAAAAGTCTCATTTGCTATCCGTTAGACTCAAGGGTCCAGAGCATGCAGTGACTAACGTCGTCATCTGCACCTTTGTCATCCAGAGACGGAAAGTTCAATGACATGCGAAGACACCTTATGGTTATCCGCCCCTTATGTAAGCTAGAGGCAAGCAAGCCCGTTGGCACGCAGAGACTAACGTCGTCATTTGCACCTTTCTTGGAGATGTCAGTGTCTTTCGGCCGAGACTTTGAAAAAGTCTCATTTGCTATCTGTCAGACTCAAGGGTCCGATAGTTGGCAGTGACTAACATTATCATCTGCACCTTTGCCATCCAGAGATGGCAAGTCCGATGACATGCGGAGATACCTAATGGTTATTCGCACCTTTTTTCAACTAGAGGCAAGCGAGCCCGTTGACACGTAGAGACTAACGTCGACATCTGCACCCTTCCCAGAGAAGTCAGCGTCTTTCGGCCGAGAATGCGAAAAAGTCTCATTTGCTATCCGTCAGACTCAAGGGTCCGGTAGCATGCAGTGACTAACGTCGCCATCTGCACCTTTCCCGAAGATGTCAGCGGCTTCCACTTGAGACTGTGAAAAAGTCTCGTTTGTTATCCGTTAGACTCAAAGGTCCGGTAGCATGCAGTGACTAACATTGTCATCTGCACCTTTCCCGGAGATGTCAGCGTCTTCTGGCCGAGACTGCGAAAAAGTCTCGTTTGCTATCCGTCACACTCAAGGGTCTGGTAGCATACAGTGACTGACATCGCCATCTGCACCTTTCCCGGAGATGTCGGCATTTTTCGGCCGAGACCGCGAAAAAGTCTCATTTCTGCTATCAGACTCAAGGGACCGGTAGCATGCGGAGATACCTTAGGGTTATCCGCACCATTCGTCAGCTAGAGGCAAGCGAGTCTGCTGACACGCAGAGACCAATGTGGTCATCTGCACCCTTCCCGGAGATGTCAGCGTCTTTCGGTCGAGACCGCAAAAAAGTCTCATTTCTGCCGTCAGACTCAAGTGTCCGGTAGCATGCGGAGATGCCCTATACGGTAATCCGCACACATTTCAAAGAAAAAAATGTCATCAGTCATTGCATGCCTTCAATGGTGACAATGTCCGCACACATTTCAAAGATAAAAATGTCTTCAGTGATTGCATGCCTTCAAAGGCGATAATGTCCTCACACATTTCAAAGAAGACAATGTCTTCAGTCATTGCATGCCTTCAAAAGGTGACAATGTCTTCATTTGCATTTTGATGACGACAATTTCTTCACCTCAAAAACTTCAATATCCTTTTCGCCTATGCTTTGTAGGACTCGACGTCATTTGCTTGTACGCTTAAAAAAAAGAGTGAAAATGAAAATGAATTAAATGAGAAAAGAAGGAATTTCAATATCTTCATGCTTTCACGGGTTTTACTGCTTGGATTTGCATTAGTGGCCGGTCGGGTAAAGATTCAGCTTGAACGAAATTGGTGTCTTATCTTTACTTCCCTTTTATCTCCAATAAAAGATAAGTAAAGAGGGGCAACTGTCATACCCTAATTTCGTCTGGGGACCATTGTTTGTCGGCATGCGACCTTTGTTTGACCACCTCAAAATATTTAACACCCATCATTGTGGAATTCATAAAGTTCGGAGATGTTTCGGGAAGAAACTGGTCAAAAACATGAAATTGGGAGTGTATTTAGCAAAGTGGGGTGTGTGTAAATAAATTGTTACACTCTAGTTTCATCCAAGGACCATTGTTGATCGCTTCGGAAGGCTTAACACTCATCGCAATGGAATTCGTAAAGTTTTGTGAGATTTTGGAAAGAAAACAGCCAAACTCACAAAAACGAGGGTGTACTTATCAAGATGGGGTGTAAATAGCAATTCGAATCTACGCCCTTCTGGAACAATTTGGAAGTTGGGTTGCTTAAGGAAGAAGCAACTGGGTGACAAGCTCCTCCATGTTTTGTTGAAAAATGGTTTCCGGGGCTTCCGTGGCTTCCGTAATCCTTCCATAAAATTTCCAAAAACCTTGGGTAAGCATATTTCACTTAACATTGGTGAAAGGGAAGAGAAAAAAGATGAAAATCAAATCCGAAACACTTCCATAAGGCAAGCACCTACCGTGAAGTACGAAAAGGGGGGTGAACTTAGTCATTGGGGTGCACTTAGAAATCTTCCTCAAGAAGCCTCTGGGCGGAAAGCACCTACCTTTTTCCCAATAAATAGGGGAGGGGTGCTGTTTCAAAATATTTCAGACCCCTTGGCTATGCATTTCAGCTGTTTTGGGTGAAAAAATGTGTTTTCATGAAGAAAATCCAAGTCGAGGTGCTTCTGTAATGCTTTTGAGACGTTTCCGTAAGCGATTCTGTGGAAATTCTTCATTGTTCTTCATTGTTCTTCGTTCGTTCTTAGTCGTTCTTCGGTCTTCAACCGGTAAGTTCCTGAAATCGAATCTTTCAATTCATTCTATGCACCCTTAGTGGTCCCTACTTGTTTTGTGTACTTTCACTTTCATTTCGTTTACTTTCAGTTTTCTTTTCTTCTGCTTTAACAAGCTTTTAACCATTTATTTAAGTTGTTTTCTCACCTAATAAATGATAAAATGAATTTCAACCGATCATTTGTGTTGTAATCGCGTTTAATCATTGTTAAAACAAAATCTAACTGATGTAACCTCGGTTAAACCAAAAAAATAATAATAATAAAATAATCAAATTATCTTGAAAAAAATAATAATAAAATAATCAAGAAAAATCAATCGTACATTTTTCTTTGAAAGTTTTCTTGAATTAAATGACTAATAACCAAAGTGAAACCAAGGCTAAAATCAACTCACAAATCAAGCATTGTCCGCAAAAATCACTTGAAACCGTTTTAAGGTCTAGCACCTTAAACGATCCTCTTTGCTTTTATCGGTTAAAATGGACCGTTCAAAAGCATAAAATCAACACATAACTTTACCGCTTATGCAAGAACTACATAGGTCTGAGTTCCTCACCACAAATCGAGGATATGTAGGAGCAAAAGCCCCACATTTGTCGATCACCCCTTTTCGAAAAAGCGAAGAGATCGTTAATGGTCCAATGCCTTAACGTTTCTCTTCTTTCAAAACCAAGAGATCGTTAATGGTCCAACGCCTTAACATTTCTCTCCTTTCAAAACTAAGAGATCGTTAATGGTCCAACGCCTTAACGTTTCTCTCCTTTCAAAATCAAAAGAACGTTTAATGGTCCAACGCCTTAAATGACCTTTGTTCAATTAAAATCTATCTTACGAAAAAAGATAAAAACAACTTAACCAATGTTTAGTTCTGAAAGAACTACGTAGGTTTGATTTTCTCATCGCAATTGAGGAATACGTAGGAGCGAGGGAAACACCCTTGTCGACCACAAAAAGATAAAAAAATATAAAAAGGCCCATAAAAAGCTAAAAAAACATAAAAAGGGGAAAAATACATAATTTTGAAGTTATATTTGCACACTTGATTGAAGGTTGTCGTCCCTTGTGACGGACGCGTGGGGTGCTAATACCTTTCTCATGCGTAAATACAACTCTCAAGCCTTTCACACTTAAAGTTCGTACACCACACCCTTTCGGTTTTTCTGACGTTTTCCTCGAATAAATGTTGGTGGCGACTCCGAGCGCCTTCCTTCCTTGGAAGACGCACCTATAAGCCCTTTCGTTGCCCTCCCGCTGAAGGGTAGGTTACGACAAGAAGCATCCACCGAATCAATCTCAGTTTTGCTTCAGGCTTCTTCAACAGGAACCTCAAGGCTGGATGGTTAGTATAGAAAGTAATATGGGAGCAAAGAAAATAAGATTTGAATTTATCTAATGCAAAAACAACAGCTAAAAGCTCTTTTTTGATGGTGGTGTAGTTGACTTGGGCTGCATCCAAAGTTTGTGAGGCGTAAGCAATGACATGTGATAGTCTATCAACTCTCTGAGACAAAACAGTCCCAAGTGTGATGCAATCCTACCTCGCAATGGCATAAGATAGAAGACTCCAAGAAGATTGGGCCAGAGATGCACGAGAAGGCCCTAGGTGATGCAATCCTACCCCGCAAGGGCATTGGATAGAAGACTCCAAGTAGACTATGCCAGAGATCCAAGGGAAGGCCCTAGGGTTCTCATGAGCCTTAGGGTAGATTTCAAGCCCATGGGCTAAGTATGAGTCTGCTTCTCTTTGTAAATATTAGAATAGGTTTTTCCTTCGTTTGGGCCTTGTATTTTGGCCATTCTAGTAATATGGGGTTTTAGCCTTGTATTTTAGGGCAGTTTGAGTAGTCTTTGTAGTAAGGACTTTTTTGGTATTTTCATGTTTTTTGGCATAGGGGTGAGCTTAGCTATTATAGGGGGGGTGTAGCTAAGCTCTAGCTTCTCATCTCAAGGAGGTGAGCTTAGCTATTAGAGAGGTGTGTGTAGCTAAGCTCTAGCTTCTTTAGGAATCTTCTTAAGCAAGCTTCTCAAGGAGGTGAGCTTAGTTATGAGAGGGTGTGTGTAGCTAAGCTCTAGCTTTTCAAGGAAGTTTTCTCAAAGAAGCTTCTCAAGGAATTTTTCTCAAGAAAGCTTCTCAAGGAAGTTTTCTCAAGAACGCTTCTCAAGCAAGCTACCTTGTCTATAAATAGAAGCATGTGTAACACTTGTTGTAACTTTGATGAATGAGAGTCTTGTGAGACACAACTCAAAGTTCAACTTTTCTCCCTTTTTCTTCCTTCAATTTCGTGCTCCCCCCTCTATCTTTCTCTCCCTCTTTCTTTTCCTCCATTGAAGCATTCTCTCTAAGCTTCTTATCTAAGGCTCATCTTGGTGGTGAAGCTCCTTCTTCCTTGGCTTATTCCCTAGTGGATAGCACCTCCTCTCACCTCTTCTCCTTTGTCTTCTGCTGCATCTCCATGGTGGAAAACCACCATTAAAGGACCTCATTGAAGCTTAAAGATCCAGCCTCCAATGAAGCCCCACAAGCAAGCTTCCATCAAGTGGTATCAAAGCACAAGAGCTTCAAGTAGGTGCTCTTTAAACCTCCATTAATTTTTTGCTTTACCTTCTCTTCCATTGTTTTTTCTTCATTTTTCTCCATGTATCTCCTCACATGTCTTGTGCTAAATGTTGTTAACATGATTCTTTAGAGTTTCCACCGATTAAACTTGCTATAGAAGCTAGATTTGATTTTCTATGGTTCAAATTTCTTGTTCTTGTTCTTAAACCATGAATTGTGTTGAGTTTAGGTTCCTTTGAGTTTTGTCTTGTTATTTTTTGTGGCTGAAACCTAAACCATAAAATTCTTACAAAAATATTAAAGTAGAAGAAAACCTAAAAATCCTAGAGTGACTTGTTCACCTATTGTAGTTTTGTCATAGAAGTCATGTCTAGTCATGAAACTTGTCACATAAGATTTCTTATGTTGTGCTGAATTTTATTTTCTTTTTTCTTTGTCTAACTCATTTGTTCATGAGTGTATGAAATTATTTTAGCCTATTATTTGATTTGAGTCAAATCTTTCATGTTAATTAGTCCTTAACATGTTCATGCAAAATTCTTAGAGAGTCTTTGATTGTGAACCTTTTCTTGAACTTTTAGGTTTCCTTATGATTGTGTCTATTGTGAATTTGAGTTTTGGTGATTGAATTGCTGGCTGAAATGTTGATCCTAAGTGAATATTGAACTCCTAAAACTGTGGAAAACAATCCTAGTGAGTTCAACATACATAGGAAGGTTGAAAGTAAGCCCAAGGAAATCAATATACCATGCTTAAAAAATCGTTGGTGCTGGCAGCTTGGACATACAAACTTGTAAAAATTACTGAGAATTGGTTATTTCAAATTTTGAGCTAAAATTTGTACTGAATTTTTTGGACATCTGAAAAAAAAATTTATAAAACAAGAAACAAGTGATTTGGATAAAAGGAAAAAATAAGAAAAATCACACAAGTTGGCCGAAAAATCAGTATCCAGAAAAAGAAAAATGTGAAAGGGAAGTGTGCTTGTTGTTTTGGCTCAAAATTTATTCTACAATTAGTGCTATTTTATACCAATCTTATTTCAAAAATTTCAATTGAAAATTACTGTGAAAACAAGTGCCAAAGCTAGAGGTTTGTTGAGTCTTTTTTTTTTTGTTTTTTTACTCTACTCTAAAGCCATTTTAAGTTTCTCTTTGAGTCCTAGCTTTCTTCTATGTCCTTTTCATTGCTTTAATTGTTGAATAATCCTTGAAAAAATGTCTTGTTAAAACTCCATTGGTTTAGCTTTCATTTCATTTTTTTTGTCTTTCGTTATTGCTTGTCTCTTTGTTTCCTTGTTTGTGGGTTGCCATATAGGGAATTGGAAGAAGGATTGGTGCCATCCCTTGAAGAATTTGAGTCAAGAAGCAAGGGGCCAACCAAAGAGGTTAGGCAATTTTTGTGAGCCTCCAATAGGTTACCAAACTTCCATTTGTGTGTAATAATTTTAGGCATTTTTGCTTAGAATAGTGAGTGTTTTGTTGGGAACCTTAAATGTGGTCATCCAAACACTCTTAGGATTCTCCTAGTTTACATTTCTTGCTTACTTCCATAGCTTATTTCCTTTACCTTCCATTATCAAACCGCCTAGATAGCTTGCCTTTTACCAATTAGTTTTTTACCTTATCTTTCACACCTTTTTTAGTGTTTATTTTGGCTAGTTTCAACCATAGACTCTTTTACCTTTTGTTTTCAAACCTCCAACAAGAAAGAACCCCAACTTAGGAACCAACATTGATGCAATCCTACCCCCCAAGGGTATTGGATAGAAGAGTCCAAGAGGCTTGGGCAAGAGCTACTAAAGAAGGCCCTAGGGTTCTCATGAACCTTAGGGTAGATTTTTTAGCCCATGGGTCAAGGTTGGATCCATTCTTCTTTGTAAATGTTAGAATTAGTTTTTCCTTCTTTTTGGCCTTGTATTTTGGCCATTCTAGTAGTATAGGATTTTAGCCTTGTATTTCAGGGCATTTTGAGTAGTCTTTGTAATAGGGACTTTTTTTTATATTTTCATGTATTTTGGCATGGGGGTGAGCTTAGCTATTATAGGGGGTGTGTGTAGCTAAGCTCTAGCTTCTTTAGGAATCTTCTCAAGGAAGATTCTCAAGGAGGTGAGCTTAGTTATTATAGGGGTGTGTGTAGCTAAGCTCTAGCTTCTCCAGGAAGTTTTCTCAAAGAAGCTTCTCAAGGAGGTTTTCTCAAGAAAGCTTCTCAAGGAAGCTACCTAGTCTATAAATAGAAGCATGTGTAACACTTGTTGTAACTTTGATGAATGAGAGTCTTGTGAGACATACTTCACAGTTCCACTTCTCTCCCTCTATTATTCCTTCAATTTCGTGCTCCCCCCTCTCTCTTTCTCTCCCTCTTTCTTTTCCTCCATTGAAGCATCCTTCCCAAGCTTTTTATCCAAGGCTCATCTTGGTGGTGAAGCTCCTTCTTCCATGGCTTATTCCCTAGTGGATGGCGCCTCCTCTCACCTCTTCTCCTTTGTCTTCCGCTGCATCTCCATGGTGGAAAATCACCATTAAAGGACCCCATTGAAGCTCAACGATCCAGCCTCCATAGAAGCCCCACAAGCAAGTTTCCATCAAACATGAGTCATCATTCATCTAGTGTTAATGGCGAAGGTACTAGTCATAAAGACCCTTTATCTTGAATCTTAGATGAGTTGAGTTTCCTCAAGTTATGGAAAGAAAAACAAGAGAGAAAAGAAAAAGGAAAAAAAAGAGTGGAAGAAATAAGTCAAGATGAAAGAAAGAAAATAAGAGAGGAAGAAAGAAGAAAAATAATGAAAGAAATGAAAAGAGAAAAATATGTCTCCTATAGTAGTCATAACTCTTGCAAGAGCCTAAGTGAAGAACTTCGTGACTATTACGAAGGAAGGCATAGGTCACATCTTGGACCTCACTCCCATAGGAGAAAAAAGGAAAGAAAGCCTCAAGAGGCTAACATTAACCTCCCATACTTCTATAGGAAGGACAATGTAGAGGCTAACTTAGATTGGGAAATAAGGGTAGAGCAACAACTTAGAAAGAAGTCTACTTCAAAATCTTATGGCTCTCACTCTTATCCAAAGAAAGACCAAGGTTAAGGCATCTTAGGGGTGACACCTTCTAAGCCCAAAGATGATAAGGGGAAGACAATAGAAAAGCAAGCCCCTAAGGCTAGTATGCAAGAGAAAACTAGCTCTATAAAGTGCTTTAAATGTCTTGGAAGAGGACACATTACTTCTCAATGCCCCACCACAAAAACCATGATTATGAGGGGCCAAGACATTTATAGTAGCCAAGATGAGGCTACTACTTCACCTTCCTCTAGTGAAAGTGAAGAAGCAAAAGGGGAAGAATCTAGTGAAGAAATCTACCCCCAAGAAGAAGGACAACCATTAGTGGTTAAAGAGAAGTGTAAGGAGGTAAGTGTCTCCTCCAAGAGTTTAGCTAAGAAGGAAACTCATTTTACAATAAAGACAAACATTAAAGAAACTTTCCCTCTTAGACAACCTCTACATTTTCTCTTTTGTAAAAAGACACTTGCTAGCATTGCCACACCTCTTGGGTTTGAGTTTATTCCTCAAGTAAAGAAGTTGTTGGATAAGGGTTTGGTTTTCAAGAGCTTAAATCCTTGTGCTTTGTTGGTGCCCAAAATAGGTATTATTAGGCACCAAGTCCCTAAAATAGGTGGTATGATGAATGTTTTGAGTGGTGCAACCCTCTTTTGTAAAATCACTCGTACACCTAACATCTTCATGGTGTGTGTACATAGGGACCCATTAGGTAAGTTTGTTCTTATTTTTAGTTTCAATACAAACTTAGGTACTCATATGGGACACCTTAGGTTTGTCATACTTTTTTGTAGGAATAATCAATATGAAAATATAGAAAAAGGTATGTTTTATTGTGTTAGTTTTCTTAATTTTTCAAATAGTGATCAAGGGGTTCCCATGAACCCTAAGAGAATAAAGTTCATTCCTGAGTGGCCCACTCCACCAAGTATAAGAAAAATTTGGGGCTTCCATGACTTAACAAACTTTTACAAAAGGTTTGTCTCATATTTTTCTATACTTGTAGCACCACTCATTGAGTTGATGAGGAACCATGTTCATTCATAGGAAGATGCCCAAGAAATGGGTTTTCAGAACTTACCTTACTTCAACATACCAAACACTACTAATACATATGTTTTTGTTCTTTTTACAGGCGTCTAGGGAAGGAGCCCAAAGTATGAAGAACCTTGGGATTTGAGGTCAAATCCTTTCCAAGGTGGAGGGAATGATGCAATCCTACCCTGCAGGGGCATTGGATAGAAGACTCCAAGTAGATTGTGCCAGAGATCCAAGGGAAGGCCCTAGGGTTCTCATGAGCCTTGGGTAGATTTCAATCCCATGGGCTAAGTGCGAGCCCGCTTCTCTTTGTAAATATTAGAATAGGTTTTTCCTTCGTTTGGGCCTTGTATTTTGGTCATTCTAGTAGTATAGGGTTTTAGCCTTGTATTTTGGGGTAGTTTGAGTAGTCTTTGTAGTAAGGACATTTTTGGTATTTTCATGTTTTTGAGCATAGGGGTGAGCTTAGCTATTATAGGCGGGGTGTAGCTAAGCTCTAGCTTCTCATCTCAAGGAGGTGAGCTTAGCTATTAGAGAGGTGTGTGTAGCTAAGCTCTAGCTTCTTTAGGAATCTTCTTAAGCAAGCTTCTCAATGAGGTGAGCTTAGTTATGAGAGGGTGTGTGTAGCTAAGCTCTAGCTTCTCAAGGAAGTTTTCTCAACGAAGCTTCTCAAGGAAGTTTTCTCAAGAAAGCTTCTCAAGCAAGCTACCTTGTCTATAAATAGAAGCATGTGTAGCACTTGTTGTAATTTGATGAATGAGAATCTTGTGAGACACAACTCAAAGTTCAACTTCTCTCCCTTTTTCTTCCTTCAATTTCATCCTCCCCCTCTCTCTTTCTCTCCCTCTTTCTTTTCTTCCATTGGAGCATCCTTTCCAAGCTTCTTATCCAAGGCTCATCTTGGTGGTAAAGCTCCTTCTTCCATGGCTTATTCCCTAGTGGATGGCGCCTCCTCTCACCTCTTCTCCATTGTCTTCTGCTGCATCTCAATGGTGGAAAACCACCATTAAAGGACCTCATTGAAGCTCAAAGATCCAACCTCCAAAGAAGCCCCACAAGCAAGCTTCCATCACTAGGGTTCTCATGAGCCCTAGGGTAGATTTCAGGCCCATGGGCTAAGTATGAGTCCGCTTATCTTTGTACATAATAGATTAATGTTTCACTATTTTTTGGCCTTGTATTTAGGGCTCGATAATATAGGTAAGGTACCCTAGAAATGTAGGATTTTTCAACCCTTGTATTTTAGGGCACCTAGACTAGTTTTTGTATTAGGGGTAGTTTTGTAATTTCACATGCATTAAGTTAATATTTGATGTGTGTGTTTGAAAATAAATTTAATTGAATTGGGAGAAGCCCAATACAATTAAATTTTAGAGGGGGAGGTGAGCATTTGCTTGCTACACCCCATTGCCACAGCATATAGTCACACTTTATGCATGTCCTTCATGTTTTACATACCTCATGACACCTAAGCAAACTTAGTGGAGAATCTTGGACATGATCTTAGATTAGTGGGCTGAACCATAACTAAAATTCACTAATCATAATTAGTGAAATTTTGGCTCCAAAATTTGGCTCCGCAAATTCAATTTCAAATCCTAGTGAAATTTCCAATTTTGTGTGACACTTAGGGTATAAATAGAGGTCATGTGTGTGTATTTTTTTGAACTTTGATCATTTGAAAATTGAACTTCAGATTTCAGAGCTATTTTAGAGCACAAAATTTCATGCTCTTCTCTTCCTCTCCCTTCATTCATCCCCTTCTTCCTCCAAGCTCGTTCTTATCCATGGCCTCCTATGGTGGTGAGCTTCTTCTAGACTCATCTTCTCCTTGAAGTGGCGTCTCCTCTCTCTCTTCCTTCTCCATTTCGCTGACATTCATCTTCCAAGAAGCAAAGGAATCCATTGATGAAGAAGATCCTAGGCCGACAAGCTCCAATGGAGCTTATATCATGTGGTATCAAGAGCATCTTCATCTAAGCGATGTTCTTTTGCTTCCTCAATCTTTTTGTTCGGTTAATTCTCTTTAATTCCTTGTTCTTCATCTTATTCTACATGTATATCCTCCATTGTCTTGTGGTTTGGTGCTGTTTAGAGTAGATTAAAAAAAAAATAAACCGATTAAATCTTAGATCTACACTTGTTCTTGCATTTCTATGGTTCAAATTTTATAGATCTACTCTTGAATCATGTTTTTGTGTTGATTTTAGGTTCTATCATTTTTTAGTCATAATCTTATTGTGCTTAACCTTTAGATCTAAATTTTCTTCCAAAATATTGATTAGAAAAAAAAAACCACAAAAATCTAAGTGTAAATCACTTAATCCATGTTGTCTTAGAGTCATGTTTAGTCAAAATAATTGTCACATTATGTTCTAAGTTTGTGTTGAATTTTTATTTTCTTGATAGAATTCTAGATACATTTTTTCATGTATTCTTGTCATCCTTAGCCTATCTTTTGAATTTTGAGTCTAATCCATGCATGTTATTAAGTTCATAACATGTTCTAAATCAATTCCTAGAAGTAGTCTTGTTGTTGAACTTAGATTGGGAAGGACAATATAGAGGCTAACATTAACCTCCCATACTTCCATGGGAAGGACAATGTAGAGGCTTACTTAGATTGGGAAATAAGGGTAGAGCAAAAACTTAAAAGAAAGTTGATGAAGGAAGATAAGTCAGGGCAGATGCCACAAGGATTACCTTGATAAGTCTAAGATTGGTTCAACAAGGAACCCAGAGAGAAACTCTCACCAAATTTTATCAAATGCCAAAAGTTTTTTATTGAAAATAAAAACCAATACTTATAGTGTATCTGAACAAAAAGATAAAAATAGACATGGGCCTTCTAAACAGTTTGGGCCAAAATTACAATAAATAAAAATTATAACTAAAAACATATTTAACTTGGGCCTTTAAATTAGTTTGGGCCTCCAACAACAATTAATAGTCTTGATAGTGTCTCTGCCTCTGGGCCTTCATCCTTCTCCACTTGGGCCTTCATCCTTCTCCACTTGGGGGCTTTATCCTTCTCCACTTGGGCCTTTAGCCTGCATTTGGCCAGTTTCAGGATTCTCATCATTCCCTCCTTCTTGGAAAACATTTGCCCTCAAATGTCCAGGATCATCACCAGGTTCAAGTACCACTACCTTCCTTTTCTTGGTGGCTTGCTTGGCATAGCTTTCATTCTTCTTTGCAATTCGCACCTTCACTTGGTCATACCATCTTTTCACATACTCAACTTTTGCCTATGCATCCTTATGTTGAGTCTCTTGGGGCTTGCTGTTGTAAGTTGTCCTGTTAGGAAATGAAGCGTCTGGAAGGAGATCAACTTGATGTTCTATGATTCTTGAAGGTGGCAGTCCATGAGGAATCTCCTTGGGAAAGCCATCTTTAAATTCCTGCGGTAAGGGTTGAACACTAGGAGAAACATAAATAGTTAACTGATTAGAATTATCACTCTCTCTCTCTCTTGTGTATCACTCCATCTCTCAAGTGTATCACTCTTCCTTTTTCTATTCCTCTGTGATGCCTCACTATTGTCTCTCTCTTGTTCTCTCTTTTCTCTCCTTCTGATTTGGTCATCACACACTTCTCTGAGGGATAGAGGTTTATGAATAATTTTCTGGTCATGGTGCTGGAAAGAAATCTTGGTGAAGTCATCATGCACTGCTTTGGTGTCCTCTTCAATGTTGGCCCTCACTAGTGCCATCTCCATCTCCTTGTCCTCAACAATCAAACTTCCCTGGGATAACCTCTGGAGTTTCTGTCGCATGGTTCTACTATAGCTAGTTGGAACATACCTCTTTCGCATAACCCTTCTCATCTCGGTCCATGAATCTATCTCCCGCCCTTCTTCTCTCTTCATCTCTCTTTGATTTTTCTTCCACCAAACAAGGGCATGGTCTGAGAATGTAGCTGCTACTAACTTCACCTTCTATTCTTCCGGATAATCATTGTAGGAGAATGCATGCTGAATCTTCATCTCCCAAGTAAGGTAGGCGTCTGGGTCACTCCTGCCTTTAAAAAAAGATACATTGAGTTTTACTCCCTCAATTCTGTCTTGCCCCTCTATTCGGTTCGATCCATCATTGACCCTTCTGTTGCCACCATAAGGTCTCCCAGCATTTGAATTCATTTGGTGCTCTAGTCCTTCTATTCGCCTGTAGAGCTCTTCATTGTTATGTTTCAACAAACGTTGCATTTGTCTAGTCATCGCGTCCAGTAATAAGTGCTGAAATCCATCCAGTTGATGATATACACCACCATTGTCACCAGCTCCTGCCATGATTAAGGAACAAACAATTTTGCAGTAATTTTAAAAAAATAAAATTCAGGACCTCACCACACTCTACTCACGTGTTACTCTCTTTGATGGTAGTTCACTCGTGTTTGATGCTCTCAATATAGGCTTTTGTGTAATGTATTCCCTCTTGCCTTTTACCACTCGTGTTCACTCTTAAGTTCTTGGATGGACCAAATTAGATACACAAGGTAATATAAAATAAAAGGAAAGACAATATAATTATCACAGACTGAGTAACAGATTTGATTTGGGATAACGACTTGGATTTGATTTGGATAAAAGATCAGATTTGATTTGGATAAAAGATCATATTTGATTTGGATAACATATTAGATTGGATTTGGATAACAAATTAGATTTAATTTGGATAACAGATATGATAACAGATAGGATAACAAATGAGCCATATCAGAATTGTACTGATACTGCCTGATGAAGGTAACCGTTAGGTCCTTCCAAGAATGGACTCGGGAAGGTTCCAAGTTAGTCTACCAGGTAACAGCTACCCCAGTAAGACTTTCTTGGAAGAAATGTATCAGTAGTTTCTCATCTTTTGCGTATGCCCCCATCTTCCAACAATACATCTTTAGATGGTTCTTGGGGCAAGTAGTCCCCTTGTACTTGTCAAAGTCCAGCATCTTGAACTTGGGAAGGGTGATGATATTGGGTACTAGGAACAACTCTTTAACAAAGGCATAATCTCTACCTCCTTCAATGGCCCTGAGCCTTTCCTCTAGATGATCCAACTTTCCCATTTCTGTCATAGCAGGAGGGTTTTTACCCGCTGTGGAATGCAAGGGGTGTGGTTGTAGGTGATACTGAGGGCCCTCCAAAGTGTTTTGCAGGGGTATATCGCCAACTGCTTGCCCTTCAGTGGCATATCCAAGGCGAGGCTCAAAGTCGACTAGATTGCGATGGGATATTTCATGTGTCTCCCGCATGGGTTGAGAGACATGTGCATGATCAGTTTGGGGTTGTTGGCTCTCAACGAGTATAGGAGTAGAGTTATTGACATTCTCATTGGGTGGAGTATAGTTCGGAGGCAAACCATATGGCAGGAAAACATGCTTGTTCAGGACTTGCACAAAATGAGGGCCGCTCGTATCTGAGGTTGGACGATTTATTAGGTTGAGGCCAGATGGGGGAGTCGGGTCCATCCTAGAAACCGTGCAGACAGTGGCAACTGCAGCCATATTGACCTCCATTATCTCCTTTATGCTCATCATGGCCTCCATCATTGTGGCCATTTGCTCTTTCAAGGCCTCTGTGTCGACTTTCATCTGCTCTTGCACCTCCTCTACTTCACCCATTACTCTAGCTCTAGCACGGGTTCGGTAAGGGCGCCGTAAAACATGTTCTTTCCTTTTGATAACAATGATTAAGTTCGTTTTTTTTTCAAGGAAAGAATGCAATGAGCAATGCAACCAATGAAAAGCATGGATGTATGCGAATGATGCACAGTTGAAGTATTGCAAATTTTTACGCAGGACATGGGGTTGAATCAATTTAGATTTTCAACATGGTCCATGACATCTTTGTCAAGGTGAAACTGGATGTAACAAGGACATCAACAGTCCTTAATGTGTTTGGCAGTAGACGAAGCAGCGATGTAACTTGATCCATCTTTTGCCCCAATTTTCTGCATGGTTACTTTCATAATTCAACTTGACTTCATGGACCTTTTTGTAAAAGCATGAGCTTGGTTCAACCCCATAACCCAAGGAATGGCAATTTTGATCGCCAATACTTCGACAACATTTCATAGAGATGAATGACTCGGACATACTTATGCTATGCATGGCAAATGTAATTATGAGATTGAGATGCCCGAAGAAACCTCATTTCCTAGTTAGCCATGCATTAGGTACCATGTTCAATCATTTTTGTTTTTTAAGAGAAATAGGTTTATGATCCCAACATGGTTAGCTCATGGTACCTAACACATGCAACTAAGAATGTAGCGTGAACTTTCATGCTTCTTCTTTTTTGTTTTTTGTTTTGTAGAGTAAAGCGCAAGGATCATGCAGGAGTAAACATGAAAATAAAAGGTATGCAAAAAGCGTGTTAGATGCATATGCATGGTGATGAAATGACAATGCATGAAATGATAAGTGACAAATGCAGGAACGATATGTCCATTACAATGCCATGAAGAGATGCTTATGCGATGCATGATATGAATACATTTACGAACACGAGAGCCCGGAAAATCATCTCTTCTTACTTGCACATTTGGGGGCGCAGTGCCCCATGTGTGCAGTTAAGAAGGTGATATGGACCTTCCGGCTTCCCTGACAAAAGACGAGACCAACATACAACACATGCGTGACGACATGATGCAGACGCTCAAAAGCACAACACAGGGATGTACACGATATGGCAATATCTACAAACAATCATACAGCAAAGGCGTACATGCGTGTTCGCTTTGTGCCCCTATTTTAGGGACCTAAACGGGAGGAACTAAAAGGCTTTTAGTGATAATTCCCAAAGTGGTCATATCTCTCTTGATGGTTTCTAGAGGTATCATCCCCTTCGAAAAAACATATTGCGACAGTAGGGACTACCAGCAACAATATGTTATCAAAGAGAAAAACTCTAGATGCGGGTTCACTATTATCAAGCAATTCGAAGACCCAACATGACCACAAATTCACCTCCCCTCTTTATGTTTCCATGACCCGAGTATAGGGCCCCTTTTCAACTCACCGTGTGTACAAATAGTGTTGGTGTTTGTGTGCATGAAATGAATAAATATCTATCTCGTGCATACATTTCAAAAACACACTAAAAGCATCAAAGAGTTATATACAAGAATGTAAGAGAAATAAAAGGAAACCGATAAAAGAGGAATTCATGATATTGCACGAGATTAGAAGGCCTAACTCACTAAAAGCAGTCCCCAATGGAGTCGCCATTTGTCGCAACCTACCCTTCGGCGGGAGGGCGACGCGAGGGCTCACGGGTGCGTCTTCCACGGGAGGAAGGCACACGGAGTCGCCACCAACGTTTATTTGAGGAAAAAGTCGGAAAAAGTGGAAAGGTGTGGTCTACGAACTTTAATCGTGAAAGGTCCGGGATTTTTTTTTACGCACGGGGAAGGTATTAGCACCCCACGCGTCCGTCACAAGGGATGACAGCCTTTAATCGAGTGTGCAAGACATGACTTCAAAATTATGTATTTTCCCCATTTTTTATGTTTTTTATCTTTTTATGGGCCTTTTGTATTTTTTATCTTTTTGTGGTCGACAAAGGTGTTTCCCTCGCTCCTATGTATCCTCAATTGCAATGAGGAAATCAGACCTACGTAGTTCTTTTAGAACTAAATGTTGGTTAAGTTATTTTTATCTTTCTTTCGCAAGATATATTTTAACCGAACAAAAGTCGTTTAAGGCGTTGAACCATTAAACGATCATTCGATTTTTGGAAAGGCGAGAAACATTAAGGCGTTGGACCATTAACGATCTCTTGTTTTTGAAAGGACAGAAACGTCAAGGCATTGGACCATTAACGATCTCTTGGGGTGGTCGACAAAAGCGGGGCTTTTGCTCCTACGTATTCTCAATTGCGATGAGGAAATCAGACCTACGTAGTTCTTGCAAAAACGGTAAAGTTACATGTTGATTTTATGCTTTTGAAAGGTCCATGTAAACCGATAAAAGCAAAGAGGATCGTTTAAGGCGTTGGACCTTAAAACGGTTTTAAGTGACTTTTGAGGACAAAGCTTGATTTATGAGTTGATTTTAGCCTTAGTTTCACTTTGGTTATTAGTCAATTCATTCAAGGAAACTTCTAAAGAAAAATGTCCAATTGATTTTTTTGATTATTTTATTATTATTTTTTCAAGATATTTTGATTATTTTATTATTATTTTTTTCAAGATATTTTGATTATTTTATTATTATTTTGCTTTTTTTGATTTAACCAAGGTTACAGCGTGAACGATCGGTTGGATTTTATTTTAACAGTGATTAAACGAGATTACAACACAAATGATCGGTTCAAATTCACTTTATCATTTATTAGGCGAGATAACAGATTAAATAAACAGTAAAAATCTCGTTAAAAAATGGAAGAAAAGAAAACCGAAAGTGAACAAAATGAAGATGAAAGCCAACAAAACAAGAAAAGAATTGAATGTCTCGGATTCGAAAACTTACAGGTTGAAGAACGAAGAACGCACGAAGAATGGACGAAGAACGGTGAAGAAGGAGGAAAATCTTCACGAAATTGCTCACGGAAACGTTTCAGAAGCATTACGAAAGCATCTCGGCTTGGATTTTCTTCACGGAAACACGTTTTTTCACCAAAAACAGCTGAAATGCATAGCATAGGGGTTAGGGACCCTTTGGAACAACCTCCCTTGGACTATTTATAGGAAAAATGGGGAGGAGGTTGCCACCCAGCTCCTCCAAGCGAGCTGGGTTGTTTCCTCCTTAAGCAACCCAGCTTTCAAAATGTTCTTGAAGGGGCTAGATTCAAAAATTTGAAAACTGCTATTTACACCCCCATCTTGATAAGTTCACCAGCCTTTTTCGTAATTTACGAAAAAGTTATGGAAGCCTTACGGAAGCATATAGGCAATGTATAGGAATGCGAAATCACAATTCAATAAGGTTCATACTTTAATTCACTTATAAACAACAAGGAGAATTTCAACAAGTAGTTTCTGGGCAATGTAAAGGAATGCGAAATCACAAAAACAGAAATTGAGGAACGGAACAGAACAAAAACAAAATATGAACAGGTTTAATAGCATCAATTCAATTCACCAAACCAATGCAAACCGAATTATCATAGTTCTATAGTGGATGATCATGTTGGGAAAGTTCGATCAATGTCATTAGAGTTAGTTCAATCGAATTAATCCCTAAATTCATTGAAACCGCAAATTAGGTTAGAATATCATCCAAACAATCTATGATTAAATTTCGCAATTAGGAAATGAATCCATAACCTAATCCATTTTCAATCCTAAGCATATTTATAATCATGAAAATCGAAAATTAGATAGGAGAAAAAATGAACAATCATACAAAATAGAAATACTAAACCTGAACTCAAATTCATTGGATTGATTGAGTATTTAGCCTTCCATGATCATCACCAATGGAAAAGCCACAAAAATTAAGCAAGAAAAAGGAAGAAGAGAACTGAAAAGAGGAAAAAGAATGAAGAACAATTGAGAGAAAAAAGAGAGAAAAGAATTTGATCCTAAAGCTTGCACAACAAGTAACTGAATCTGTTTTTGGTACTAAATGAAGTAACTAACTAACTAACTTCCACTAATATATAAAGTTAATACTCAGAAGGATGGGATGGGCCTTGATTAGGCCCATCTAATCTTCCTTATTAAACTGATTACACAAAGCAAGGCCCAAATTCGTAGCCCAATTACTCAAGTGCGGAGGTTCTGACTTCCAAGCCCAATTTGACCCTCAAAATGGAAGAATTGGACCAAGCTTATTTGTGACAACATTGAAGATATTGTTTCTTATCTTTCAAGGGACTACCCACTCTCCATTTGGAGTCCTTTAGTGTCCTATAGGCCCTGCACAAGACAGATAGATCAAGTAAGCACAAAAATTTGAAAATAAGCCACAATTATCAATTAAGCTCAATCATTTGCCTAAGATCAAAACTAAATTAAAGTGAGAAAATGAGGGTCAAAGAGTTTCAATTGAGCTAAGAAGAATATAAAAATACTAAACTACAAATGCTCAATCATACGAGATCGGTGAATCTCTTTTGATAGGACTCGATATGTTGCAGCGAACCATGGAGCAAGTGAAGTCAATCAGGGATAAGATCAAAGTGGCCCAAGATAGGCAGAAAAGTTACTATGATAGGAGGAGAAAGTCTCTAGAGTTCCAATTTGGGGATCATGTATTTTTGAAGGTTACTCCCATGACTAGAGTTGGAAGGGCTCTAAAATCTCAAAAACTCTCTCCAAAGTTCATAGGTCCCTACCAAATTATAAAGAGAATTGGTTTTGTTGCTTATCATGTTGCCTTACCTCTGAACCTATCCGATCTACATGTGTCTTAGCTTCGACAGTATGTTCTCAATCCTTCTCAGGTGATCGATCTGGATCTCGTGCAAGTAAGAGACAATCTTACTTATGATGGGATACCTCTGAAGACCAATGATCAAAGGGTCAAGCAGCTAAGAGGAAAGATCATTCCCTTAGTGAAGGTGATTTCGAGCACAACCAATGAGGGTGATGCTACGTGGGAGCTCTAGGATAAAATGAAGGAATCACATCCACATTGATGGAAGCTTGCTTGAGAAGCTTCTACGGAGGCTGGATCTTTGAGCTTCAATAAGGTCCTTCAATAGTGATTTTCAGCCATGGAGTTGCAGTGGAAGAAAAAGGAGAAGAGGTGAGAGGAGGTGCCATCCATTAGAGAATAAGCCATGAAAGGAGAAGCCTCACTACCACGAAAGTGTCTTGGATAAGAATGTTTGAGAGGAAGCTTCAATGGAGGAAGAGAATGAGAATAAGAGAGAGAGAGAGAGAGAGAAAGAGAAAGTGGCATGGAAATTGAAGGAGAAGAAGGAGAGAAGTTGAACTTTGAAGCGTGTCTCACAAGTTTCTCATTCATCAAAGTAATGACAATTGTTACACATGTTTCTATTTATAGCCTAGTACATGGGAAGCTTCCTTGGCAAGCAAGGAAGGTAGCTTCCTTGGCAAGCAAGGAAGAAAGCTTCCTTGAGAAGCTAGAGGAGGGCTACTCACACCCCTCCAATAGCTAAGCTCACCCCATGCCAAAATACATGAAAATAGAAAAAGTCCCTACTACAAAGACTACTCAAAATGCCCTAAAATATAAGGCTAAAACCTTATACTACTAGGATACCCTTAACTTGTAGGGTAGGGTGCCCTTAATTTGTAGGGTACCCTACAAACCTAAAAGTGGTCAAAATACAAGGCCTACAAGAAGGAAAACCTATTCTAACATTTACAAAGATAAGTGGGCTCATACTTAGCCCATGGGCCCAAATTCTACCCTAAGGCTCATGAGAACCCTAGGGTCTTCTCCTGCATCTCTGGCCCAATCTTCTTGGAGTCTTCTATCTAATGCCCTTGGGGAGTAGGATTGCATCACACATATTTTTCGAGGATAGTTAATTTTGAGGATGAAATTCTTAAAAGGATGGGATAGTTGTAACATCCCAATTTTCTAGATTGGGAAGTTCAAAGTAAAAATGACATGTGTTTGTTTTGATATGTAGAGTATACCATTACCTCTAGTGAAATAATTTATATAATAGATATGACCATCATTGGATAGTTAAGTGACCTAGATTTTAAGTGCCGAGTCTAGGAAAAAGTTGTTTAGATGTAGAAAATCTTTGGTCAAACCATTAGTCAACAAAAGTCAATTACAGTATAGAAAATCAAAGTAAGGAAATCCGTCATTAATGACAGTTTTGTAAATAGGAACTTTTTAGGCTAATATGAGAGATTTAGACTAGTTAATGAAAGTTTAGAGCACTAATGCATCTAGATGTGAGAAAGAATTAGTTTAATTAATAAGGAAAAAGGAAAATAATTTCTCATTCACTCTAATTATTTTTAGTTTGGTCTAATTAAGGGAATTAATAAACCAATCAATTACTCTGGAATCAAATTGAAAGTTAGAGCTTAATTAATTGACTAAATTATTAAGGGTGACCAGAAGAAAAAAAAAAGAAAGAAAGAAAACCTAGAGGACCCCACAAGTGGGCTCTCTTCATGACCTAAGAACTCTCTACATAAGAGAGAGAAGCACACCCCTCCCCTCTTGTTGGTGCCACCGGTTTTGAGGAGAGAGAGGGTACCTTCTTCTTCTTTTTTTCTTGCCCATTGCTTGGTTGTGGTGTTGTGAGGTAAAGTAAAGGGCTCTAGTTGTGTTTCCAAACCCTTTCTCGTACCCTTTTTCATCCTTCTTTTCTCTACTCATTATAGTTCTCATCTCATTCTCTCGCTTCATTTTGATGGCTATGTCCTAGGGAGTGCTCAAGGATTCAATCCATCCCATACTCATTTCTTTGCTTCTTTGTGTCACCAAGAGGTAAGGGAGGAGTAATTGGTCACTTAGAACCTATGCTTCAATTATGGGAAGTTAAACTGCATTTGTGTTGCGCTTTTGTATGTGTTTATATGAAACTCGAAATTCTGTGTTGTGATCTTGTGAATGATAGGTGCTGTTTTTGTGAATTCTAGGCACAAAAATGAGTTCCTGGATCCCAAAAGCCTTGGAAAGCATATATGATATGTCTCATTTTATGTTCTATAGCATTTGTAAATAAAATTTTAAGTTAAGGTAAGTTATGTATGCATACTACTCTATTTTCAAAATTTTTAAAGTTAGCACTGAAATCTGTGTTTATGGACCTCAAAATTGAACTCATAGGTCCAAAACCTAGGGTTAGACATAAATACACCACATTTGAGTTAGTATAGATTATGGAATCAATATTTCGAGCATTGCTCTTTTTTGGTAAAACCAACTCTATTTTGCACACATTTTACCTATGGGCTTGATTTCTATAGATTTTGACCATGGAAATTAGTTCCTTATGTTTGAAAACTTAGAGTTTGATATAAAGTCTGCACAAAACGGATTTCTACAACTCTTGGAAATTAAAAACAAGTTTTGTGAATTTTATCAATAGGTGCAGGACAATTCGGGTATTAGGGCCAAATGGGAGTGGTTTTAGGAAATTTTGAGCCCAAAACTTAGTTTCTTGCATTTGAAAACCTTGAGATGCATATATGGTTTGTCCTAAATAAATTTCTACGTCAACGAGAAAATTGATTTCTAAGTGGGCAATGATGTACAATTCTAAATGAGATCAGAGAATGAACATATAGGAAATGCATGGAATAAATTATGTGAATTGTAGAATGTATTGTTTACTTTGATTGAGACTTTATAATGTGAAATTTTTGTAACTACTATGTTATATGTTCTATGACCAAGTGGGTGTGACCACATGGCAAAGCATGCTGCATGTTATGAATGTGATCTTATCAATCATGGCTAATTATGAACTATTGCACTTTGGGATTGGGTCCGGGGGTGTTTAGCCCTCAGCAAAATTTACTTTGGATATCATGTAATGATTTAGTGATTTGACATGTGGTGATTTATGATTTTGTAAAGTGGACTATTCCACTTGAAGGGCCATACTAATGGTGACCTTAGAGATGGAAGGAGATTAGTTTCCTTCCTCTCTTGATATGTTTATGTGTATGCACAATGGAGGATACTTGCATCCAGGAGCTTCATGAGGATCAACACGTATTACGAGAAAGGAATAGACAAATGAGGTAGCACGATTATGTTAGAGTTAGAGGGATAGTTGTATCGGGAGTTAGGGGCATGACCCTACACTCAGTGGGAAACACTTTCTAACATCTACTCACATGTACTGATGTGACCATCATTTGAGGATCAATGCTTTTCATCATGAATGATGAGTGAGGATTCATTAAGAGAAGGTGGATGACATACAGTAGGTACACTGGGGGACTCACATGCCTTACTTTGCATTATTGACTAGAGTGGAGCCATATCCATAGTTGGTGAGAGCACCATGTCCTTTACCGACATGTGGTGTGTCCTCCCAATCATCATCCATATGTTGCGTAAGACCATGAAGGCATGAGAGGCTTAGTGGTAGTGTTAGACCCAAGATAAGAACTGTGTGAGAGTAGAATTGCGGAATAGGATGTCGTGAGTGATGTATGCTACAAAACCATATGTGGTTGTTGTTTATCTCATATGCGGGTGTGGGACTTAATGTCCATGTTTGTAGCTTTTAAAGGGATGGAGTACTCACTCCCTTGTTACCATTTTTAGGATCTGATGTCGAGTATGACATCAACTCCCTCATTCTTCATTGATGCCATTGAGACATAGTGGAAGCATGATGATATGCTTCGTGTGGATTGCTTCTACGGTTTCCCCCGCTATCGTAGTGCGCCAAAGGACGCACTAGAGTATAGGTCCCTATAGTTGATTTATACGATTGGTGGACCCATCCCACACCATATTATTAGCGTTTTGTCATGTCCGTGCTAAAGGTCAGTCGCCTTGCCATCTGAGTCTCATTCATAGCATGTGGATAATGCAATGTCCTCTAACGGATATGATTCAACATTTGAGGACATTGAGGCTACTTCCTTTGCTTTGATGTCTACATGATTGATGTTACCTGAGTCATAGGTACCACTCAGGGTAGACTTGGTGGATCTTGTATCTGAGGATGAAGGATGAGATTTGGAGGAGGATACATCTATTGAGGAGGATCAATCTATGGATGAGAAGGACCCCGTCACGAAGCCGGATTTGATGGAGGAGGACTTTTCATAGGAGTCTTCTAATGAGTCTTACTTGGGAACCTCTTTTCCTTTTGACTATTCTTCTTTTTGGGTACAACTGACTTCAACTTAGATATAGGTGACTGCTCTAAGTCTTAGGTTTTTTCCCCTTATATATATTTTGGGATAGGTAGACTTAGGCTTAGACTTTTTGTATCTATTCAGTCATTACTTACATTGATTATTTTATCTGTTACTTTGGGGTTGTATATGCCACTTACCGGTTTCACTGAGACGCTTATGTTTTGCTACTCATTATGACACATGAAACTTATTTATCTATTTTTGGTGACCATGGAGGTTCACCTATTTATCATTACTCATTTGACCATGTATGGTTTATTTATGTCACCGATGTTTCTATTTTACTCACCCACTTAAAGTTTTAAACGATAAGTGATTACTATGATTTATTATGCATGTTTTAAAAAAAATAAGTTTTAAGAAATTGAAATAGAAAGTTTATATTTTCGGCAAAAATTTCCTCTATCTTTTCTAATCTTTTGTGTTAATAATGAAGAGAATCGAGACTATCTTTTCATTAAAGAAATGAACGAGTTATTTTGAAAGTCTATATTTAAGGGTGTTACACCAATAACAAGGCCCTGGCAAGAATGACTAAATAACTAAGTGGCTCACTAACAAATATTTATTAGATGTGTTATCGATCTAAGAACCGAGGTTGTATTGTGCATTACAACATCGACTTTGGTCAAAACTGATGTTGCTTTTCCATTTTTTTGTCTATTTCTTGTTATACCACATCGGTTTGGGAAGAACCGATGTTGTATAGTGGATTTCAATATTGGTTTTCATAATCAATGTTAAAAATGATACTTTTAACAACACGGTAGTTTCAACATTAGTTCATAACCGATGTTGAAAATTTGTAAAAATCGATATTAAAAGCTTATTTTCTAGTAGTGTTAAATGACCAAATAGTCAATATGCCTAACGGTTAGATTAATTTGTCTCAATATATGCACATTTGTGTACTAAAGAAGTGATTTTGAAAATATAGAGACTAAATTGTCAATGAATTCATAGTTGGTGGATTAAATAGGCTATATAACCTAAAAAGATTTTTATTTGGTTCTTGTTGGTAGATTGATTTTGTTAATTCAACACATAGAAAACATGCTAATAATTGTGATAAAAAGTTCAAAGAGCAAAAACAAAATTTAGAGGACCATTTAACAGAACCAACATAATGTGAGAGATAAAGAACAAAAAAAAAATCAAAAAACAAAATTCATGAAAAATTTATCAAAGGATCACATGGAAGAACACTAAGTCCTTTAGTGAACAAAATGAAGAAAGTGTCCATCTTACTCTTAGGTAAAGCCAAGCCTATCTCAATTCCACACTCAACATCTCTGCTCTGAATAAGTGAAACAACTCTTGTATAACCAATTGAGATCTCTTCTATTTTCTTGGGCCTCCCCCACCCAAAATCCAATTCATAAAGCTTCAGTTTTGGAGACCACTTAGCATGCACATGTTGCTCTGACCCATGAAATACCTCCCAGTCCAAAATCCATTTCTCAGCCCCATCAAAAAGTGATGAATCAAGCTTCTTAATGGTGCTTCCAATTGCTCTAGCCGCAACAACAATCCCATCTTGTCCAAGTAACTCTTTTATTTTCACTGATGCCCTACCAAAGCCAACACAATTACCTAAATATGTCTTTGGCCCTAGATAGTCCAATCTAGTTATGCCACCAGCAATGAATCCAAAGTATGTGGGGTCTTCGTGCTTCACTCTCTCATTCAAGCATTGTTGGTTTTTGAGCAAACAAACCCATACAAATGCACAAGTCAACACATAAGGAGATAAATGAACTGGCTGAGTCTGATTCTTTTCTTTGCAAAAATTAATAATGAAGCACTTAATCTTCTCCATTTCAGTGGCACTCATTAAGAAAGTGGCTCTAACCATACCTGAGACATCTTCTAAGTTAGGTTCTCTACCAATGGCAATGTCGTGGACTAGTCTTCTTTTTCTCCATTCTTTCAAGAAAACCTCTTCAAGGCCTTTTACATCAATAATCACACTTCGATCATACAATGGCAGTGACTTTAGTGGAAAAGCTGAAGAAGCTGATCCAAAGCTGCAGCAATATGAGGCCCATGTGTTGAAGAAATTGTGGAAGGTCCTCCCATCAGCAACAACATGGTGAAAAGCATGGCCAATGCAAAGACCAACATTTGGGAATAGTGTTATTTGAATAGCTAGCACAAGAATTAACTCTTCTTTGCCTTCAAGTGAAAAGCTTGATGCCAATTTGGGCACAAGTAAGTGGAAATCTTTGAGATCACGAGGGTAATTGCTACAAAAGTGAAAAAAGTCTCCATTTGACTCAGCTATTGTCAACGCGACTGACATGTCATCAATGCAAATGAGAGGGGGTTTGGTGAGATCAGAAGAGGGAAAAAATGTACCAACAAAATGGTAGTAGTGTTGAAGTGTGTGTGAGAGAGATTGCTTTAGTTTTGGGACTATTGTAGCTGTGAAATGAGAGGTTGGATGAGGGAATTCATAGAAAAATAAAGGTTGGCTTGGAGAGAAGAAAAGCCAAGGAATGTCAAAGAAGGTTAGGGGGAGGAAAGAGGTAGTTGTAGTTTCATTGGGAGGGAGAGTAATTTTGCACTGCTCAAGAACCTTCAGTGTGAAAGGTGTTATGGACATGGTTTAATTTCCACGTTCAGGAAAAGAAACTATGAAGACAACTTCACCATGGTCTCGTGGAATTTAAGATTTAGATATAAGGATAATATATAAGTAGAGGAAGAACTATGACCTGAAAAAACATAATATAATAATAATAAAGAAAATTGCGAAATTGCACAAACATTTAAATAATTTAATATTGCTCATTTAGAAAGCGTGGAATTTGGAAGTCAATTATATGAATTCTTAACTCATTTAGCATTTTTGTAACTAAAAAAAAAACTCATTTAGCATTGCTTCTCCTATGCTTGATGTGCAAAATATTTTTTATTTCCTGCTGTCTTTCTTCTCCCTTTACTCTTAGGTTGCGTTTGATTCATTAAAAAATAAGATACTACAACACAAAAGTATTTGTCCAACATTTGATTTAAAAAATAACTCAAGAACAGTACAAAATAAAGAATGATGGACTGGATAAATACCCAAAAACTTGTAACTCACTAAACCGTAGTACAACCTTTTGTCTAGTGTCTAAAAAAAGTAAAAATATAATATTATCCTTATTTTCTGACTTTTCATTATCCCACACTTTTTTTTTTCATTTTCCATATGCGCCTCCTTCTCTAAATCTCCATCTTCAAACATTAACAACCTCATTTCCCTCCTCTCCACCATCCCGGAACTCTCCTAATTCACATCCCTCCTCGCCTCCACCACGCCCCTTGTCGCAGATCTCTTGAACCGCTCCTTCTTTTCCATTCTCGTTGTCCCCAACGCCTACCTCACTGTCAACGACCACCTCTCATGCCACCACCTCTTCTCGGTCGCCCTCAATCAGGTGCCATCTTGATCCGCTCCTCTGCCACCATCCTCCCCTTCACAAAGAAGCGTGACAACGTCGAAAAACCACTGAGTGTCGTCACGCTGAACTTCCTCCTCGCTGGCAAGGACATATCATCGATGGTGCTAAGTTGGTTCTTCTGGCCCATCATAAACCACCCCGTCGTGGAAGAGAAGATCCTCGTGGAGCTAATTGCACTATTAGAAAATACACTTTCAACATCGGTTATTTAGAACATTCTACATCGGTTCTAAAACCGATGTTGAAAGTGACGATGTTGAATGTATGAATGTTAACCCAAAATTGTACCTGTCAAATGCAATTTCAGGAGGCCCAATTCACAGCAAATAAACATTTTATTCTGCTTTCAAGCAGTTTTAATGATAATAAACATCAAATAATTGATTTATATATTATAAAGCACAATCAACAAATGAATTCAATGTTCGTGTTACATAGAAAATGTAAAAAATGTAAAAAATGTTAAAAAATCCAATGTTCGTGTTACATAGAAAATGTAAAAAATGTAAAAAATGTTAAAAAATGTCCCTAAATCCTAGGCCTGATCTCTAACTCGGAGATAAAACTGTGCCCACTGAATCCGCAATGCTTTTAATCTCTCAGGCTCCAATGGTCTAGGGTCGTTAAAATACTGCATGATTAAATAAATCATATTAAGTTAATAATGTAATACAAATTATATATAAATCACTTTTTTTTTTAAATAAACTTACCGCTTCCCAATTATTTCTAAAACTTCCTAAAATGATGGTGGACATCCAGTGCATGACATAGTAGCCGCACTCAGTAGTTCCTTTTTGTCTATTACACTAAATACATAATGAAATTTGGATATTAATTAAACAACTAGTGTACAGACACATAAAGAAATATATATAAGTGGAAGTTTTATGTAAATGACGTACCTTGACGACAATCCACCTAGCAGGAGCCTTTGATTTAGGCTATGGAGCATCATCAAGACCCTTGATAGCACTGTTCCATATGAGAAACAATTAAAAACTGGTGTTGTACGCTGAGGTATTACAATGCAAATGTAATGAAAAGAACACTAATCTATTAATAATCCCCTTAAGGTAGTTGTCTGGCCTGTTATGCAATGAACAAAACCAGACAACTAAGTGTTCCTTGGGCAGGATGACCACCATCTGCCAATGTCCGCTGCAGTGGAACCTAAAATGGGTTAGTACATTAGTAAACATTAATTAAATTTTGTTATTTTGTGACTTACCCATTTAGGTAGGCTCCAAGATACACATCGCGTTGTGAACTCTGCATCCAACTCTTTATGTAACTTTCAGATTCAAACTGCGATTGCCCAGACCTCTGAATGGACTGAGGCTCGAGGAATCCATAGACATCAGAATTCCTCGCTCACATACATGTTTCAATGAGATGCCTGTTTATGTTAAGTCAAAGTTAAATATTTATGAATTGAAAGCCATAACTTAGGTAAATAAAAGCCTTTTATATAAAGACTTACAGAATCCACAACTGTAACACTGATATGCTGAGACATTGACCACCGTGTGCGATTTCGGAGAGGTCTTCGTGCTTTATGTACAGGGGGAAATCTGGATTAACGACCCCGAACATGGTGGCATCCCATCTAACCTGATAAGGCCTCAAGAAAGGCTTTGGGATGGTCAATGTCATCAAATAAAGCGGATCATCGACCTCCGGATCGGGCTTCAGAGGTGGTTTTGGCGGAGACACAGCTACCTATTCATGAAACAAAGTTAAATAGCCAAATTTAAGGCACGCTTAATGAATTAATTTAAAAAGAAGAAACATATAGTAAGGACAATAAGTACCTGGTGTGATAAAGACTTGATCAGATGTGTCGGCCAAGCAAGGAAGGTGTGAAGTGCCTGCCCCACTAAGGAAACCTCAGCAGTGGGTACAGGAACTGGAGCATCTGCATCTTTAACCTCTTCCACACTCACCTTTACTTGGCCAGGCAACAAAGGATTGTTATGAACAAGAGTAGATCCCTCATAAACTCTCCCCACAGCAACCAGGCGGGCAGAATCTGCTTCTATGTACAAGCCACACCTATCAGAGTCACCCGTCTCAGGATCGTTTCCTGAGGGATCAACACAACTCCCCTTTGTGCTCACTCGAGGACCGGAGGGACCAGGACCAACCAGAGGCTCAGGAGGTGCCTGAGATTGCATCTGTGAATGAAGCTGGCTGAAGGATGCCATGACCTGCCTCGTCACTTTCTCTATGATGGACTCCTCTAGCTGGTCCCTGATCTGTTAGGTCAGTTGCTGTAATTCGTCAGGAGGTAGGGAGGAAGCGTTGCGGGACATCCGTGGAGCCGATCCAAAGTATTGTTTGATGGTGACACCGGCTCCAGCAGCACGGACACGTCCAGGGTGCTCTGGACATCCAATAGCAGCGGCCAGAACATCCTGACGTCCATGGGGGACGAACGATCCCTGTGTGGCCTGCTCCTCAAATGAATCCTGCACAGAAAACACACAGTGGTACATGGCATTCTCAAAATATTCAAACATAATTGTAATGGTTAGTTGAAAATGACTTACAATCTTCTCGGCGATTTCCTTTGCGGCCTCAGTCGTCATCTCCCCTGTCTTCTTCGTGCGGGCCATCTTCCACTTCACGTCGCTTCTGACCGGGGATGGAGGGTCGATGACGCCATCAACGCTTCCTGACTGTGCAGCTTCCTGCAGCTTCTTCTTGGTCTTCTCAGCCAGGAGCTTTTGCTCCAAATAATCATAACCCCCACGAGACAAAACGTGGGGGGCAGTATTCTGCTTCTGGATGGTCTGTGCCTTCATGCGCACATCCTGAAAAAATTAAACAATAATGTTTGAAATGGGTAGAATGAAGTATAACAACATCATGTTTAATATGAAAAACAACTTAAATGGCAAAGGAACATACCTCACAAGAAGGGTCTCTACGAGTCTGGCAAAACTGGGCTCACTTTTCCTTGCTGATGCCGTATTTGTCACAGACAGTGTCCTCGACATCGTCTTGATCGGCTGCAAGGGCCCATTTCCTCGTGAGGTCTGATTTAAACTGCCTCCATCTCTCCCCCACGGTCTGTAGTAACTTCCTTTTCGTCCTACTGCCAGAAGCCTCTGGGATATCAAATTCCGCCTGACAACATGAAACAAAGTTTATTTGTTACAATAATGAAATTTTTTGGCTATTAATTACACACAATCAAATAGGAAAAGAGAAATACCTGAATATCCTCCCAAATCAGGTCCTTCTGAGCAGTATGGACCTCCTTCCAGTTCTCGTAGGTGATGTCCACCTTATCACGTGCCACAATCCCCAAATATGTTCTTAATTTCTTCTTGTGGGGACCGTCGGCCTTCCCTGTAGCAGGATCAACATGCACCACTGTTCTCTCAACACCAGGTGGTCTAGTGGACAACGATCGTAGGCGTGAGGCTTTGCGTGTCCGCTTCACGGCAGACGTCGAAGCCGATGCGTCCGAAGTAGGAGGAGGACGAGGAGGAGAAGGAGGAGGAGGAGGAGGAGTGGAGGCAGGTGGAGAACCCATGATCTTTTATACAATAACATACAAAATTGGATTAATGAAAAGAGGATTAGTGATAAGTTTTTTTTGGAAGGCAAAAGTATAACATTATTAAACAAAACCCCACCACATAAGGAGACAAGACAAATTAACCAAAGGACTCTGAAAGATAGGTAGTTATGCTTTTTAATTGTGATTTCATCCATGTTTTCTTTGATATTGATTTTCTTAGGACTTCATCCATGTTTTCACAAAATTTGATTTTCTTTTTTGCAGAAAAGAAAGAGGGGAACAAGCAACAATTTGAAGGTTGTACATTCAGGAACTAAAGAATTCAAAATAGCTAGTAATAAGAGGGATTTGTTTTTGGGATTTTCTGAGCACCAAGAGCGGCTATGCAAGAAGCTTGCACTTGAGGAGGGAAGGATATTTGCAGCTAATGAACAAGTTTCTTAACTATTTGTCCTTCAGATTTTACTGTTTTTTTTTTCTTATATGTAAATATAAATAATATAAGGCTAT